>NC_134568.1:115884090-116579090 GCF_050947875.1 Dermacentor variabilis | reverse complement strand
CTCGCAAGCGTCGAACTCTGAGGAATCATCACTGACGAGCAGTTCAAGCGTGAGGTCAGTGACTAAACCACGTTGGTTTGGCAGATTAGTAAATTCCTCTTCCTGAACGTAGACTTTTTGCTTGTTATAAATTGCATCAGGTCTTCTAGGTTTAGAATCTTATCCGCTTCCTTCTCCTTGCGGAAGGCTTCAGCAGACGCTTCACACGCTTTCTTCAAAGAAGCAGCTTCAAGACGCATGCGCTTGGAATCAGAATCCTCCCTCGAGGTGCTTGGCTTCGAAAGATAAGGTGGACATTGAGGAAACTTTGATGGGACTGCGCCTGGGCGAAGACGCAGACGTGAGAGTGGTGCAGTGACGGTGTGCCTTGTAAGGTCGTCGAGGTGAGAGAACTCCCGCACGATGTCGGCCTCAATGAAGTGAAGTTCAGAAACCTAGAAGGAAGTTAAAAGTTGTTCTAAATTTTATTCTAACATTCCTGATTTAAAGGAACTTTCTGTAATTGAGCGATTAACCTTCCCGTATTTTTCAAAAGTAACTATTTAAAGAAGTGCTGAACATCTTACCCTGGAGTGCGGTGATACAATGAAATCTGTACGTGGTATCGGCCTAATCCAGGCCCTCTGGGCTTCTTCATCTTGCGGAAACTTGAAGACGTGATTTTTCTCCCCCAATTTGTAATTGCTCCGGCAATTGGGCACGCAGCACTTATTAGGCATATCTTGGCCACCGTCGAAACGAGTTACGTATGAGGCGTGCACTGCAACGGCACTCTTTCGCGCGTACCTAAATACACTCGGCGCAACGTAACGAAGCATGCGCGCGACCTCCGAAATACATGTAGAGCCAGCGCGTTCGAACGCTGAGAAACGCGTCATGCGGCAGCCGGACTCCTCTCTCGCGCTCCTTGCTGGACACGCAGCGCCATCTAGTGGCGTTGCCGAGAAGTTCGCGCGTGGATCCTCCAAGACGAGAAGCGTGGCGCGCCGCTGCCTGCGAACGCGGAGAAACACCCAATGGCACGCGCAGGGTGACCCTATTGGTGAGAGGTTCATTGAGGACCGGCACGTACCCAGTGCATTCATGGCGCAGCTGGCTACAGCGTTGGCGTGGAAGACGTTCATTCAAAAGCTGCGCGTACCCCGTGCATATGTGGCGCATCCTGCTGAAGCGTCGGCTTGCGGTCCTCGAGGAACCCTTGTGGTGTGGGTTCGGTTCAGCTCAGTATCGGAAAAATGTAAGTGATATATTTTTTTTCGTCATTGCAGAGCTGCACATTCCCACTGGCACGCACCTAGTTATCCAAGTTGGCGTAAAGTCGTTCACTGAAGAACGGCACACAACTACGAGTACATACCCAGTGACTCAAATTGGCATCAAAGACATTCACTGAAGACCAGCACAGACCATGTGGCACATGCTCGGTGTTCCAAATCGGTGTCAAAGAGTTTCATTGAAGAGCGGCACATACCCAGTACCGCATGTATCAATTTATTTATTTATTTTTTATTTATTTTTTATTTATCCATTTCTTTATTGATTTATTTATTAGTATACCCTCAAGACCCAGAGGGCGTTACAGAGGGGGTGGGCACAATGCAAATACAAAACAAAGCAATAGAAGGAATTTACAGGAAAAAACAACAACATTAATTTGCAGCTACACCAGTAAGTGTTCAGTAACTGCAGGCCTGAACAACGCTTGGTCCTCAGTGGCAGCGATTGACCGCAAGCCGCCGCTTTAGCAGGTTGCCCCACATATGCACGGGGTACGCGCAGGTTTTTAATGAACGTCTTTCACGCCAACGCTCTAGCGAGCTGCGCCACGAATGCACTGGGTGCGCGCCGGTCCTCAATGAACCTCTCACCAATAGGGTCACCCTGCATGTGCCACTACAATCTACAGCGACCTACAGTGACCCATGTCTCCATGAAAGAGGTTCGTTGAAGAGAAGCACATATGTGCGCATTGCCACATACTCAGCGACTCAAGTTGTTCCGACGGTCGGTTTCGATCCCTGTTCCAACACCACAGCCAAGGCCGATGCACTCACTATTCGACCATGGACTACACAGTGGCCAAAGCCGGCTGGATAGCGGCTAGATACGTACATAGGTAGCCCCGGGAAAGCCCGTAAAGTACACTAAATATTCTAACGCAATAATATCTGTTAATTATGTCCTAAACAGCTTTGTGTAACGATTTGTTGTTGATTCCATGCTTCCAGTTGGCTAGCAAAATGTGCAAACCACAGCTGTGGCCTCGTGATTGAGTGTCCGCCTCGGCTATGGGAGGACGTGGGTTCAAAACGACGGCACCCCCGTTACGCATCGGTTATCCAAATAGGCACAGGTATCCCCCGGCCCGACACTGGGCTTTCTATAGGGGGTGAACTGTCGTGTGGAGGGAGCCCGTGCTATGCAAATCTCGTCAACCCCTGTCCCTGTGGGCACTACGAAACCCACAAAAGAGGGTTCAGGGCAATTCCCATGGTGGCAATTTCCCATGTGCCATTCCAAAGCACCTATTAGGTAGGTACGCCCTCAGGTTGGAAAGGACGACCCATTTACAGGCGTTGTGGTCTCGTAATAGACGAGTATCAGACCGGGAGCGCAGTTTAACCTATTTTACAGGCCCGGAGGCAGCTGTAGTCTGCCTCGTATGGAGCCGTGGAAGATGTTCCAAGGCCGCCTATGGGTGGACAAGGGGCACCTTGAGACTGCGCCTGGAAATCTCTATAGAGCGCTTCTCGAGATGCGAACCCCCACAAGTAGCCGAGCAGCAGGCGGGGGAGCATCTCTGCTCATAATAAAAAAACCGGTGGATCTCCGATGACAGCAGGATTTGAGCCTAGTACCTCCCACTTTCCGAGACAGATGCTCTAGCATTATAGGCCACCGCTTCAGGAAGCATGAAAAACGTCGATAAAGCAAGTCTTTTGATAAAGAATGAAACACGAGTATAAATATATACAACCCATTCGGTCACAAATAAGGGCGAACTGTCGATAAATGTGTTTAAGAAACATAATTTTATTTCAAGTCGCTGCAGATTTAATTGAAAGGAAGTGAACCAGGTGAATGACGGGCTGTGTGGCAGTGGAATTGCCGTACGTTACGTAACAAACATGCTGCCCTTGCACAATATATACAGTCAGCGCCAGTCCTACCCGACATTATATGCCTACTAGAAATTGGGCAAATTACACAAAAACTAAAAGGATACGAGACGTATTCCAATCCTGATTATCCTAGGGTCGCCAGCTTTGCGAGAAAAGACCTGGCCCTCAGCGTCACGTAAATGCCACAGCACGACACACAGCATCAAATACTAACGGTGTGGCCATGCAAAAGAAATAAAGCCAAGACTGTAATCGTAAATATATACAGTCCTCCTCGAGAGCGAGCACCATGCTTCGATACCCTACTAATTTATGCAATATCAGACATGGAGCGAAAAGACAAGCTGCTAGTGGTTGGTGACTTCAATGCACCACACTCCGCCTGGGGTTACAACAAAGACTCAGTGAAGGGAAAATCACTAGTTGAGACGACAGATCGATACGGGTTAGAACTCATTACAATACCGGGGTGTTACACACGTTTAGGCAATAGTGTAGCGGCGGATACAACCCCAGATCTAGCTTTCTCGAGCCATCCAGGGGAGACGCGGTGGACAAATTTGGAGGAAAATTTGGGCAGTGACCATAACATTGTCTCGATAAGCATCAATTCCCCCAAAATCCGTCGCTCCCTAGGGAGGGCTTGCATTACAGACTGGACTGTATATCGAGATAAACAAGAGCAGCTCATTTTCCCAGAAGATATTGAAACCTGGGTGGAGCAAATACGCGAAACACACGAAAGAGCAACGAGGGAGATTGCTACAACATCGGATATAACAGCGGTAGACAGCCGCCTCATACATTTATGGGAAGCACGCAGAAGCCTGACGAGACGATGGAAAAGACAAAGATTAAATAGAAAGCTCAAAATACGTATAGCTCAACTAACACAGGAGGCTAATGCTTATGCACAAACACTAGAAAACAATAATTGGCACCAATTCTGTGAATCTCTACAAGGAACCTTACACACAAAAAATACATGGGCCATTTTGAGAAGCATGATAGATCCTGCAAGTACAAAAACAGCGACGAACCGAGATCTGCGATTGCTTGAATGCGAATTTCGAGACGCTGACACCCATCTCCTACACACACTAGAAGACATGTACATAGGAGCAAATTCCACGCAAAACCATGATACTCCCACATATTTAGGAAGGAACAATGAGGAGCTAGATGCCTCTATATCGGTGGCAGAGGTTTTCGCGGCAGCGCAAACTTTCAAGAAAAATACGGCGCCTGGACCGGACAAAATAACAAACGCCATGATTCGCAATCTTAGCCTCAATGCTTTAACAGGGCTAACAGATCTTTTTAACAAACATGTATGGACTGAAGGAGGTCAAATCCCACAGGCATGGAAGCATGCAGAGATAATTCTAATACCGAAACCAGGGAAACCGAGGGACATAAAACACCTCCGACCCATATCCCTTACCTCATGTCTGGGTAAGCTTTTTGAAAAGGTTATACAGATGAGACTCACTAGGTACATAGAAAACAACAACCTTTTCCCGGAAACTATGTTCGGCTTTAGACAGCATATGTCGGTACAGGATGTGTTTCTCCTACTGAAAGAAGAAGTATTAAACACAGAGAGAGGAAATGCAGACAGATTCATAGTAGCATTAGATATCAAAAAAGCTTTCGATACCATCTCGCACGAAAGCATTTTAACGGTGCTATCGAACATGCACTGCGGACAGCGCACTTATGAATACATAAAATCCTCTCTAGACAACCGCACAGCCACGATAGGGCTAGGATCCACCCGCTCAGATGTTCTACAGACCCCCAAAAGAGGAACGCCGCAAGGTTCAATTCTTTCACCGCTACTCTTCAATATAGGGATGAAAGGACTAGCGGTGAAACTACAACGGATCCCAAACTTAGGACATGCGATTTACGCGGACGACGTAACTCTCTGGACCGCAAAGGGATCTCTAGGGGAACGTCAGGAAACCCTCCAGAAGGCAATTGGCATTGTTGAGGATCGTGTAACACAAGCTGGCATGAATTGCGCCCCGGAGAAGTCCGAACTAATCCGAGTAAGAGCGCCTTATACACGAAAGGACGATAGACTTCCGATAAAGCTTGCTCTGGGAGGTCAAACAATACAGGAGGTATCTAAAGCTCGGATACTCGGACTATGGATACAGGAAAATGGAGCAGTAGGGCACACGATCGCAAACCTCCGGAAAACGGTTAACAGCGTGTCTAGGATGATAAACAGAGTAGCAAGAAACAGAAAAGGCTTCAAGGAGGAAGAGACGATAAGGCTCGTAGAGGCATTTATCATAAGCCGTGTAACCTTTGGCCTTCCTTTCCAAAAAGTCTCAAACTCAGAGGAAACTAAAATAAACGCCCTTATACGCACAGCTTATAAGGCGGCGCTTGCGATGGTCTACCGATTTGCACTAGCACGACCCTTTTTAATGCAATGGGTATTAGAAACACGTTTGAAGAACTCGTGGCTGCAACACTGATCGCACAACGAGAAAGGCTCAATTCCACGGAGCAAGGTCGAACACTTCTCCGTCGATTAGGGTATCCACTCAGACCGGCACATTGTAACGACCAAACAGAACTACTCCCACCGAACATACGAGCGCAGATCTCTGTGTCCCCAATCCCTAAAAACATGAGCGAGAAATACCACAGACAACGGCGCCTTGCACGGGCCAGGACACTCGAACGCAGGTTCGGTAGAAATCCGGAGGTTTATTACACGGACGCGTGCAAACAGGATAGCAAAACTTTCACTGTGGTAGCCACAAACGCACAAACTACTATTTCCGCAACAGTCAGAACAGGGTCGGTGGCCACAGCAGAGGCTACTGCGGTGGCTCTGGCTATACGTGACGCTGAAAATAGAGCACGTTCTGCGGTAATACTAACCGACTCGCAGTCGGCATGTCGCCTTTTCATGGCAGGCACGCTGCCCAAACTCACCGTCAAAATCCTAGGAAGAAATCTCACGGAACACCACGCTATTACGTGGTGTCCGGCGCACGCCGGAGTGAGCGGTAACGAGAGGGCGGACCGCCTCGCTCGAGAATATAGCATCCGAGCGACGAAACGCACTCTCGTAGAATCTCCGATCACAGCAAAAGATATCTTGGAGGCACAGAGACGAGGAAGGCAACAGTATAGCTTTCCAGACACATCCTTGGACTCAGCGCAAATGCGGGACTGGCGCCGACTACAAACCCGTACATACCCACACCTACTCCTACTGCACCACATACACCCCACCCGGTATCCCAACACTTGCCCTTGGTGCGGAGGGCGGCCATCTCTTGACCATATCACATGGTCGTGCCAGAGTCGGCCACAAGAAATCCAATCACCCCTTATGGGGCAAAACTCCAACAGTAGGCAGTGGGAGGTGTGGCTAGCCAGCACGGTGCGGGAGGACCAACTGGCCCTTCTTGACCAAGCCCGGCGTGCCGCGATCGCCAGTGGGGCCCTGGACTGAGGGACCCACCCACTGGACCTGAGTGTGATTTTTTTTTCTTTTTTTTTAAATAAAAGTTTATACTACTACTACTGTGCATTCTCTACTGAGTGCATGCTGACAACCATGTTGTCATTAAATATAGTTCTTTTTTTATTGTTATTGCACAGTCAGATGTCTTGCGTATTTTTGTAAAAAGAATAGAATCACTGGATCGCAAGTCACGCAAAAATTGATTATTGGCCTGCAAGCATTACTGGAAAAGCAAAAAAGAAAAGACAGAGAGAGAGCGAAAGAGAAAAGGAAAAACAATTGTGTCGCGGTTGTTGATAAAAGGCTCAACGTCTAAACTTGGCCATGTGCGCAGCAGTACTCAGAACAATGAAGCGAACTAAGGCCACATTGAGCGCACACGTGGTTCAATTTAACCGAAGCTAAATGTGCAATGTTTTTTTTTTTTTTTTAAGCGAGCGGCTTTCTGTGGTTCTTTCGCCTTTTTTCGTAGTGGTCGGACATTCACCGCCGACGCAAAGGCGCCGGTGCAAAAGGAGAATACGTACGCGTTTTTCTCAAGTAAGCAATTGGGTGTGTTACGTATTCTTCCGTGGGACGACCGAAGCAAGACGGCAGCATCATGTTATGTCAATCATGCTACGTCATGTCATTCTGTTCATGTTATGTCGTGCATATATTGATATATATCCAGTTAAAGAAAAGAACACGGCGGCACCATGACGACATAAGAGGCTAAGAACATGACATGCATGTCATGTCATTTATGTCATGCAATGCCATTCATGCCATGTCATGCATTCATGTCATGTGTGCTTTGATTTATCCAGTTGAATAAACGACCGAGACGGTAGCGCGATGGCATAAGAGGATAGATAGATAGATAGATAGATAGATAGATAGATAGATAGATAGATAGATAGATAGATAGATAGATAGATAGATAGATAGATAGATAGATAGATAGATAGATAGATAGATAGATAGATAGATAGTGACTAACGTAGGTAACGAATACATTGAATTAATAAAAATACATGAAAAAAAGCAAATTTCTACTACTTCCCCACGTGGGGAGAAGTCATGAGACGCTGTTCTTCGCATTAGCCTTTGTCATTCTATATCCACGTAGATCGATAATGACGGCGTAAAAGCCGCCGTCTGCGGCAGCCTCTTCGTGTTTTACCCAAGCATATTTGCTTTGAACTTAAGCACGGTGATTCACGCTGTCAGAGTTACCTTCAAGTGCTCGGAGTGTGATTAGAACGCAAGTGGACAGGAAGAGCAAAAGGCAAGTTTTCGTTCTCCCTCTTCAAAGAGGAACGCAGCATATTTTCAACCAGCGCGCCATAAGGGCAGGACAGGCAAAGAATATTTTAACGGCGCTCTGTGATTTACCCGCTTGCTTTGTTTCCAGAAGCGAGCATACCGGCACACCTTCTAGCCGTGATCCGAGTCCGCAATTATATAAAATGCTTCGGAGCGCATTCTCACCGCACACCTTAGAGCGCACCGTTCCGGCATGGCCCTTAGATATAGCATCCCCTCGCCAATCTGCCGCCCCGCCCCCAAGCTGTCTTAGTTTATATGCCCGCTATATGAAGGTAGTAAGACTGCGGGAAGCGCTGTACGAAGAACGCTCGGCGGTGGCGTCCTTCCGTGTTTTGCTTAATTCTCTCGACGAGAAAAACGAGGCACCCGTTGAATGCCGATAAATTCTTCTTCTTCATCGCAAGGCTCGCGCCCGTGCGCCGTGTTTGCAGCGCTCCTCAGAATCGTTTTACGCTCCCTCTCGATCCGCGGCGGCTGACGGGAGAAACAAAAGAAGAGAAATCGCGCCGGCCCGAGCACGCGCGCGTGCGCGCCCGTCGCGAGGCGTGGAATTCGAGAAGGGGGTGGCAGTCAGGCGGCGGCTTCCCGACAAGAAGCGTCGAAATTCGCCATGGCAGGCCACGTGCGGGCGTCGCCCATTATTTCTACCACTTCCCGTGTTTCTTTTTTTAATTCTTTCTCCTTCTCTGTCTCTGCGCTTCCCAGATTTCGAGTCGCGAGAGTCTCGCCGTCGCTGCGGTTTGCTGCAGCGATGTATAGTAACCCGTTTCGGTCGACATTTTTCACCGTTTCCGTTCGACAGCAACGGGAGAAGTGTCGCACGCGCAGCAGCTAAACAAGGCGCCCGCATAGGACGCCGGGTGGGACTGGAAACACAGAAACCGATAAACACTGCGTAAAAAAAAAAAGGTGGAGGGAAAGAAGAGCGACTCGCGCTTAATGGAAAGCCGCAAAACGGCAAAGCCGCGATTCAGCGGCGGCGGCGGCGGCGCCCTGAGAGCGCGCGCTGATGCGCGCACTCGGCCGGCAAGCAGAAAAGCGACGTGGCGGGAATGCGTTACGCGGCCTGTTTGCAGCGCTCGCCTCTCAGCTTCAACCCTTTCCCCGATCCGCGCAACGGAGACGGCGCAACCGCGTGGAGTTGCCCTTTCGCGTGGAGTGGCCGCCTACGCCCAACGGTGACGCAGCGTTCTTTCGCGTGTTCTGTCGTCTTTCATACTGAACATGCTCAGCTGCATGGGGCGTGCCACTGCCGTTATGGCTCAGCGCGGAGAGAGAGAGAGAGAGAGAGATGAAAATAGAGCTAGTGACGCTAATCAGACACGTTTACGGTTTGCTACCCTGCAGCGGGAGGAAGAGGGTGAGGGGAGAAAATAAAGAAGGTAGAAGGTAAAAAACCCTGTGGATATGCGCGGTGCTGCCCATCACCTCTGCTCAAGGTGATGACAGCACATGACTCGTTGACATGAATGCGACAGTAGCGTGTCACATTCTTTAGTGCATCCCGGTTATGCGATAGCGTTTACGTGTGGCGCATCCGCCCTCGTCCGCAATAAACCGGAACCTGTTTCCGCAAAATTGCCATCCGCCAGTGCGGGGACAGCAATGGTGGCAGCCGTCTCTCGCCCCTGCAGTGCAATGCGCCAGCGTTTGCAAGCACCGCGCTTCACGACGACATATACCCGTTCTCGAACTCTCTTCTGTCGCATCAATTCCGTTCGTATTACTAGCGCATTACCGCCATTTACACGATTGCGATGCGACGCGCCACTTGTTCCATTTATGCAAACGACCCCAATCAATCGACGAGGCCAGTCGATTTCAGATATTCCCGCCTGCGACGTGTGAGGCCATGGTACGAGAATCTTCATCTGTGAAACTGCCAAGGAATTCAGACGGTTTAAGCGTGACCGGGCTGCAGGAAGAGCGCGCGCCCGGCTCTCCTCTAGCCAGGCCTGCAAAAGCTCGCGCTCGACGTCGTAACGAGGACATAAACGCAAGACGACTTTAATTGCCTCTTGACAGTGGCACGCGTCCCACATGGTTGTGTATGTAGTTCCAATGAGGAAAGAGTACACACTCTTTCATAAAAGCCACTTGTAGTGAGCGGCGGTATAGTGAAGTTGCATCGAATCGGGAAAAGTGCGATGGCATTTGCAGGGTCAAAGCCTGTCGAGGCCTCAGTTCGAGACACTAGTAGTAGTAACTGGTTGTTTATTTAAATAATTACACTGTCAAATAAAGGAACAGGGAGGGACAGGGAATTGCAGCTGACCACATTAACTGTCCAGCGCAGTCTGCTGACACCTGAACCGCGGTCAGCAGGAAACACTCCGGGTGTTCCAAGAAGCTTGCGTTTTGGTCTTGGTGCGAGCAGGCAAACGAAGACCCCTCGCAGCGTTTGATCTCGACGACGGTACTGGAGCTGGCTGCGTTCCTTTATGGGGTGACCAGCCATCCCCATGAGCGAGATCATTACCGACGATGCCGCAGTGACCCGCAAGCCATTTGAAGATGTTGTCACGTCCTTACAAAGAGGACAGCTTTTGTCTTTGATGGAGGGCTTCTCTTATCTCAGGTAGCATCGCTCATGCATCCTGCTCATGAGAGCTGACTGCAAAACTCCGAAGGGCTGCCTGTCGAGGTACTGCTTATGAGACACGTGCGACACTTGATCTTGATTGTGACAAGTATGGCTTGGGTGAAACGGTCCATGTAGATCTGACTGATGAGAGCGATTTATAAGTGGAAAGGTGCGTCCTCTCTCCATGTCTCATGTTCAATAATAACAGTGTCATGTATCTGTATGGCCACTGTTGAACGACTGGTCTCCTTCGCATTTCCCGGAATCGTAAAGATTACTTGTGATTAACGAATCCGCCACAGGGGTCTTGCTGCTGATGTGAAACACAACGGAAGGCATCCTTAACTGACGAGTTACAATTTTTTGTCGTGCTAAGCCTGTCCTGCGGCATCATCATCCTCCTCATCATCATTAGCCTATATTTAAGTCCACTGCAGGACAAAGGTCTCTCCCTGCGATCTCCCATGCATTACCCATCTTGCGCTAGCTGATTCCCACTTGCGCCTGCAAATTTACTAATTTCATCCGCCCACATAGTTTTCTGCCATCCTCGACTGCGTTTCACTTCCCTTGACCTTAATTGTCCACCTGTTATATACCCTTAGCGTTACTTGGCCTGCTCATGGCAGCTCCATTTTTTTTCTCTTAATAAGCCAGTCTAATAAATATTACCTTTGTCTTATGCATATAAATCTTCAGCCCAACTCTTACACTTCAACACATTCATAACACTGCCGTGTGGTATGAAGCGATTAAAAAAAAAGGAAAAAAAACGCGCGGCTCCCTGAAAAGGTGCTTTAGGTCTCTGCGCCGGCAAAACAGCGATACAGTGATTTTTCTTCACAGTCAAATGAGAAGGGCGGCTTTTTGTCCGACGCCAGCATCTGTACGTGGGTGCTGGCGCATCATGATGTCATCGAGGTTGTCACCAGCTGCTGTATGTTTATACCATCGGAAGGATAGAGGCGTCGAATGGTTACGCTTGTTCTCAACTGTGACCGATACGCTCTGGTCGGATAGTCTCTGGTGATCGCCGTGGTTGCACGCATGACTTCCGGCATACAGAGGTAGTCACAAACAGCTGCGCCCCATGGCCTTGTAATGTCAGGATGGTGCGAATATTTCTTTTGCATGCATTCGCCAAAACCGGCAAGCTGTAACGTAAAGAGTCCGGAAACAAAGTACTGCATACAGGTTGTTTCTACGAAGATTTTGAGTAACAGTGAGCACAACGCCGCGCCCCTCGAGGCGACGTTCTATAAAGGCTCAACCAGACGTACGCGTTCCAATGCGCCCTGTTACGTTTCGCCTACGACGCGCGGTTTAGCCGGCGCGACTGCAACAAAGCGGCAGACATTTTGGCCCGTTCGGCGTCGCCGCTACGCCTCCCCGCCAAGCGCGTCCAGGCATGTTCCGATGCCACGTGTCTTCATGTGCGTGTGTGAGTGTATGTGCATATTTGTGCCCGACCGGCGGCGACACGACAGTGTGAGCCACCTGCTCCTCCCCATTGTGCCCGACCGGCGGCGACACGACAGTATGCGTCATCTTATCCCATTGTACAGTCACGTGCTCGTCTATAGAGGGGTTCCTTCTTGCCCTCAACTGCGAGAGTATAAAAACAGCTGCCCCCGGACGCCAAAAGGAGGGCTCCGATTTCTTCTGTTGAGTAAAGTGCACTCCCGTCTCTCTACTTCGGTCAACCTGACCGCCAACTCTTTGCGATGTTAGAATAAACAAGTTGTTTTGTTGTTACCAGTCGACTCATGCTTTGCCGGGACCTTCGGATGCTTCCAGTTGTACCCCAGGCCGCCAGGCCAACGCTACCCTTGGGGCTTGCGACCCAGGTGCAACAACGGGCGTCAGCGCCGAGTTCCCAACAACTCGTGCCAGCGGCGCGACCACAACAACTGTCTGCCAGCGGTGAGATCGCGACAACGGAGGCCAGCAGCGAAGATATGCAGTTGACTGTATGCTGAGCAGCTCAACGACCATCCGGGAGCAGTGCAACGAGCCCTGTGTGATGACTGGTTGCCTGCAGCGGAACGACTGCGCTGAATTCTTGGCTGCGAGGTTTGGTGAGTGCGGGACTTTCTTCTTCTGAGCTTTGCCAGGCTTTTGTTAGTGTCAGAAACAGAGCTGGTAATTGTGGTTGTCGTTGCTGCCGGGTTAGATTGCGGCAAGACAATAGAAGGCAGTAGAGAAAGCAGCATTCAGAGCAGCCATGGATTTGAAGTCGTTGCGCAAACCGAAATTGCTGGAGCTTGCAAGAGAGTTGGGTCTGGATGTCTCGGACAAACTCAGAAAACCAGAACTGCTAAAGGCTATTCTTGAGTTAGAAGCTGAGGATGACGAACTGTCGGAATGCCTTGAGACTATTGAGGAGAGGTCAAAAAGACAGGAGCGCGAACTTAGAGAGCAAAAAGAGAAACAGGAGCGCGAACTTAAAGAACAGAAAGAGAAAGAAGAGCGTGAACGTAAAGAAGAGAAAGAAAAAGAAGAGCGTCAACACGCTTTGGAAATGAAGCGTCTCGAGATAGAGATGGAACGCGCTCGTAATGGAAGTCAGGCACACGGTGCAGGAGAACGCGTATTGTTCAAAATGACTGACCTGATGGGGCCGTTTAAGCTTGGAGAGGACATTGGTTTGTTCCTGGTTAACTTCGAGCGAACGTGCGAGAAGCAGGGGTTCTCTCGGGAAACGTGGCCACAGCGCTTGCTCACTTTGTTACCCGGCGAGGCGGCCGACGTAGTCGCTCGCTTGGATAGAGAGGAGGCAGAGGATTTCGACAAAGTGAAATCGAGTCTGCTAAAAAAGTACAGGCTGTCAGCGGAGGCGTTCCGTCGGAAGTTTCGGGAAAATGAGAAAGGCAGAAGTGAGTCATACACAGAGTTTGCGTACAGGCTTATGTCAAACATGCAGGAGTGGCTCAAAGAAGAGAAAGCGTTTGGTGACCACGATAAAGTTCTGCAGTGTTTCGGGCTAGAACAGTTTTATAGTCGGTTACCGGAGAACGTGCGGTACTGGGTCTTGGATAGGCCAGACGATAGTACGGTGGCTAGAGCCGCTGAGCTAGCCGAGGAGTTTGTGACGCGTCGAGCTCGCGGAGCTAAGGACGGTCAAAAGGGTGAATTTGGCTCCAAGTTTGAGAGGCCAAAGTTCACACCCATGAGAGCAAAGGGGAACACACGTAGTGCGGATGCGAGTGAAAGCAGTCCGACAGAACGTAAGGAGACGGCGGCAGCCGAAGCCGAACGCAGAAAGCGGTTCGAGATAGGCAAGCGCGCGTGTGTTATACGTGCCAGAAGCCGGGTCACTTTTCGGCGCAGTGTCCGGACAGAAAGCGGGTCGAGATGAGGCAAGCGCGCGTTTGTTAAACGTGCCAGAAGCCGGGTCACTTTTCGGCGCAGTGTCCGGAAACAAAACCAAAAGTTGTGTTTTTGTCAATATGCAGCACTGACGAGAACATGAAGCTTCTCGAGCCTTACATGCGAGACCTCCTCGTGAACGGGAAAGAGTGCCGAGTGCTTCGCGATTCCGCAGCTACGATGGATGTAGTTCACCCCTCTTACGTAGAACCCCATATGTTCACGGGCGAGTGCGCATGGATCAAGCAAGCCGTGGAAGCTCATAGCGTGTGTCTGCCAGTAGCAAAAGTGCTTATCGAAGGACCTTTCGGAGCGCTTGAGACGGAGGCCGCAGTGTCATCTATGCTGCCCCCCCAGTACCCGTACCTATTTTCAAACAGGTCCGATCACCTCCTGCGCGAGAAGGGGCTTTTGTTTGGTGAGGCTAGCGTTCAGGCCTTAACCAGATCGAAGGTTCGGGAGCTCGCTGCAAAGGCGGTAGTTGCGGGGCCGACGTTATCAAACAATGAGAAAGGGTCAGAGGCGCAGCAAGCCGATATTCAGAGCACGCCCGAACTGAATAAACTTGAGTCTGTAACGTTGAAGGCGCCAGATACTGGAGAGGAAATGCCCGATAAGGGAAAGTTAGAAGAGCTATCTGCAGATTTGCTCATCGCGCCTACGTCAGACGGACTTGATAGGTTGCTAAAAGTCAGCCGGTCGGCTTTGATAGCCGAGCAAAAAAAGGATGGCAGCCTAGAAAACATACGCTGCACTGTCAAGGAAGGTATCGCCAGGAAAAATGCTCGCTTTGTGGAAAGAAGTGGAGTCCTGTACCGGAAGTATCTAGACCGCAGAGGAGTGGAGTTCGATCAGCTGATCGTTCCTCAATGCTATCGTCAGGATCTGTTGCGCTTGTCGCACGGGGGTTCGTGGTCCGGACACCTAGGAGTTAAGAAAACTAAGGACCGTCTCTTGCAAGAGTACTATTGGCCAGGGTGTTTTCGGGACGCAGACCATTTCGTGAGGACATGTGACACCTGTCAGCGGGTGGGCAAACCAGGGGACAAATCGAGGGCGCCGTTGAAGTTGGTACCTATCATTACGGAGCCTTTTAGACGGCTCGTTATTGATACAGTGGGACCTCTGCCGGTAACAGCCACGGGGTACAGACACATTTTGACTGTGATCTGCCCAGCGACAAAGTTCCCTGAAGCAGTGCCGCTTAAAGAACTCAGCTCAGTTGAGATAGTCAATGCACTACTGTCCATATTTGCGCGAGTTGGTTTTCCTGCGGAAATCCAATCAGATCAGGGCACAGTGTTTACTGGCGCTTTGACGACAACTTTTCTCGAAAGGTGTGGGGTAAAGCTGTTACACAGCTCAGTGTACCACCCACAGTCGAATTCCGTTGAGAAGCTCCACTCCGTCATGAAGCGCGTGTTGAGAGCCTTGTGTTTTGAACATCAAACTGACTGGGAGCTGTGTCTGCCTGGGGTGATGTTTGCTTTACGGACCGCGCCGCATGCGGCTACGGGGTTTTCGCCAGCTGAGCTGGTGTACGGTCGCTCGCTTCGGTCTCCGCTTCGCATGCTTCGAGAATCGTGGGAAGGCAGGGGCGACGACCCAGTCGTGGTGGAGTACGTGCTTAAGCTCCTCGAACGCTTAAGAAGGGCACAGGAGTTGTCAGGTGAAGCAATGGCAAAGGCCCAGCAGAGGGCCAAGGTTTATTATGATCGGACCACCAGGGCCCGTCGTTTTGAGGTGGGCGATGAGGTCATGATATTGCGCACATCGCTAAACAACAAACTAGACGTGCAATGGGAGGGCCCAGCACGAATTGTTCAGAAACTGTCGGACGTTAACTACGTGGTAAGTCTGCCAGGAAAGCGGAAAGCACAGCAAGTTTACCACTGTAATCTGCTCAAACCTTATAGACAAAGGGAAGCAGTGGTGTGCATGATGGTAAACGTTCCTGAAGAGCTTCCGGTCGAGCTTCCGGGACTAGGCTCAGTGACGAACAGGGAAGACACCGGTCAAGTCATTAGTGACTTAGTCAGTGGAGCATCGCTGTCGCGTGAGCAGAAAACCGAACTACACCAGCTCTTACAAGAGTTTCAAGGTCTGTTCTCTGAGAGGCCTGGTAGGACTTCTGTCCTTACTCATGACATAGAACTTACCTCCCCAGAGCCAGTACGATCCAAGGCGTACCGGGTGTCACCCCGCCAGAGCGATATTATGGAGGCTGAGGTAAAGAAAATGCTACAGCTCGGTGTTATTGAGGCAGGTGAGAGTGATTATACCTCCCCTTTGATTTTAGTTGAGGTACCGGGCAAGGAACCTCGTCCTTGCGTCGACTACCGCAGGCTTAATTCCATCACTAAGGCTCAAATTTATCCGATCCCTAACATCGAGGAGCGCCTTGAGAAAGTTAGTAGCGCTCAGTTTATTTCCACCCTAGATCTTGTCAGGGGTTATTGGCAGGTTCCACTTACAGAAGAGGCTAGTAGGTATGCGGCGTTCATTTCACCAATGGGAACATTCCGTCCTAAAGTGTTGAGTTTTGGTTTGAAGAACGCGCCATACTGTTTTTCAAGCCTCATGGATAAAGTGTTGCGGGGACAGCAAGAATTCGCTTTACCGTATCTAGACGACGTAGCGATATTCTCCGCATCCTGGTCTGAGCATATGGCACACTTGCGGGCAGTGCTAACCCGCCTGCGCGAAGCGGGCTTGACAGTAAAGGCTCCTAAGTGCCAGTTAGCACAGGCCGAGGTTGTCTACCTCGGTCACGTGATTGGTCAGGGTCGTCGCCGCCCCTCTGAAATAAAGGTGGCCGCTGTGCGAGACTTCCCGCAACCGCGCACGAAGACCGATATTCGGTCGTTCTTAGGTGTCGCCGGCTACTATCAGAGGTACATCCCCAGGTACTCTGATATCGCGGCTCCCCTGACGGATGCTCTAAGAAAAACAGAGCCTCAAACAGTCGTCTGGGACGAGACAAAGGAAAGAGCTTTTAGCGCCCTAAAGAGTGCCCTAACAAGCCAGCCTGTGCTACGATCGCCAGACTATACAAAAGGGTTCGTTGTGCAGTGCGATGCTAGTGAGCGAGGCATGGGCGTTGTACTGTGCCAACGGGAAAATGGAGAAGTAGAACACCCCGTCCTGTATGCTAGTCGTAAGCTGACCAGTCGTGAGCAGGCGTATAGCGCCACCGAGAAAGAGTGTGCATGTCTCGTGTGGGCCGTTCAGAAATTGTCATGCTATCTAGCCGGCTCGAGGTTTATCATTGAGACGGATCACTGCCCTCTCCAATGGCTGCAGACCATCTCTCCCAAAAATGGCCGCCTCCTGCGCTGGAGCCTCGCTTTGCAACAATATTCCTTTGAGGTGCGTTACAAAAAGGGGAGTCTCAACGGTAACGCCGATGGCTTAAGTCGAAGCCCCTAACGTAGGAATCAGCCTCAAAATTGTTTGTTACTGATGTTTTTCTTCCGGAGGCAGGATTTTTAACATATTGCTTTTGTTTAGTGTTTCAAAGTGATGACATGCTTTCTAGTGCAATTTTCCAATTTGTGGACGCGTTCTAAGTGCTGCTAGACTACTGTAAGGAACTAGGCAGTGGTATAGAAGGGGAAAGAGCCTGGCAGGGCTTAGTGAGGGTTGTGCCGTGCTTGCTGACTGAGCGGTTGAGTTTCAGCGTAGTTCTAACGCTTGCCGGGAACGAGAACAAAAATGTGAACTCTCCCGAAGTCACTTTGCAGTGTCCTGTGCGAACCTGAACGAGAGAACGAGGCCTTCTCTGTGCGCTGCGCTCAAGAAACGTCGAGGGACGCCCGACTTCGGTTATGAGCATCATCGAGCGACATCCCTCCGGACAGCGGATGCAGTCCCCTGTCCATCGGGATCTCCTTCCCCCGGCGGGGCGGTCTGTTACGTTTCGCCTACGACGCGCGGTTTAGCCGGCGCGACTGCAACAAAGCGGCAGACATTTTGGCCCGTTCGGCGTCGCCGCTACGCCTCCCCGCCAAGCGCGTCCAGGCATGTTCCGATGCCACGTGTCTTCATGTGCGTGTGTGAGTGTATGTGCATATTTGTGCCCGACCGGCGGCGACACGACAGTGTGAGCCACCTGCTCCTCCCCATTGTGCCCGACCGGCGGCGACACGACAGTATGCGTCACCTTATCCCATTGTACAGTCACGTGCTCGTCTATAGAGGGGTTCCTTCTTGCCCTCAACTGCGAGAGTATAAAAACAGCTGCCCCCGGACGCCAAAAGGAGGGCTCCGATTTCTTCTGTTGAGTAAAGTGCACTCCCGTCTCTCTACTTCGGTCAACCTGACCGCCAACTCTTTGCGATGTTAGAATAAACAAGTTGTTTTGTTGTTACCAGTCGACTCATGCTTTGCCGGGACCTTCGGATGCTTCCAGTTGTACCCCAGGCCGCCAGGCCAACGCTACCCTTGGGGCTTGCGACCCAGGTGCAACCACGGGCGTCAGCGCCGAGTTCCCAACAACTCGTGCCAGCGGCGCGACCACAACAGCCCGCACACGCCGCACCACGCCTGGGCGCGTACGGCGTCAGGCGCGGAGGCTGTTTCGCGTGTCGGCGCGCGGCGTTGTAAAGTCACCCAGCAGCAGTAAGCCAGGAGCACGACAATAAAGAGCATGGAGCTGCAGCACGCTTTCTAATGCTATCTTCGGCTGGTCGTTTCTGAGCACTCTGGAGCGCTCTCGCGAGCGGCGTTGTCTTCGGCTGGTTGAAAGAGGGTGCGCGCCCTGCGTTCGGCTGGTTCTTCTCGATTGCTCTCCTCTGTCTTGGAGCGCTCTGAGGCGCTCCGAGCCCTGTCGTCGGAGCAGTCATCGAGACTGAAACGTCATCGCAGCGCCGCGTCGCTGCTGTCGATACTATAGATACTGGCAAGTTCAGTGGAGTGGAAAGGCAGCGGCAAGAAGCACATTTAAAAAAAGCATGGCATATGGTCATGTTTGTGTTATGAATTAATGCACTGGATTACAAAAAAGGAGCAGCGGGAAATTGCACGCTGAGAACACCGATAAACATACAGTGCGACGCAACTCGAGAAATAATATTGAAAGGTCAAGGAATTTAGAAGAAAAAAAAAAGATTAAATCGTCGCGACGGCACATCGCAGTCCCCGTAGGCGTCGAAGTCTCTAAAATGAAATTATTTTTGAACAGCTGTGATAGCGCCCACGCAACAATGGTTCCTTGTATACTGTCAAATGCTCATATTTTGCGGCCTAAAGCTCATGGCACGGTGCGAAAACGCGCGCGCAGAGAAAGCGAAACAGTGCGCGGACAAGCATGCAGACGCGTAGTCGGTCGCTGCGAATCTGCGCGATCGTGCATTGAGGCTTCGTTCTATTACGCTCTATTTAGTTATACAAACACTGTAAGAACATATTTCACATAGTTTGCTCTCAGCGTTTACCTACCTTTCACGCAAGAAGCCGGTTCGGGAGACCCATCGCGGCGACCGCGCGCAGTGGCGTTCACTGTACGTATTCGGTAAAGAGATATCGTCTGTAAACGATTGTGCGCTTTCAGTTTGCCCAAGATGATTATTTAGACAGTAAACAACTTCTCTCGTTTCGAAAGTACTTACAAAAATGTGCGGGAGAGCTCGCACGTGGTGTTTTCAGTGAGCGCTGACAGCAAAACTTATGAGGAGCGCGCCGCGTGATCCCTCATACTACTCCAGCGAGGCGCTTCCGATAGATGGCGACTCCGTAACTCCTCGCAGCCAACAGGAGCACGGGCGGCTCCACGAACGCTCACTGTTCAATGATAGCACCTAAAAAGCGGCGAGCGATGTGGTAAGCACGAACGTGGCGGTTGATGAAGACCGCTGGAATACGTTGTCATGGCTTCGCCCGTAAACGTAATCAACGCACATTTCTCATCCAGGACACTGAAGCCCTGTTTGCGGAGATCGGAAGAGCTTATTACGACTGCCATTTCAAGCCTTGTGCGAACCTGAAGACGGGCAGCTGCAGAATACAAGTGAAATATTATCAGAGTAATTGACAGGTGAATTCACTTTGGTGAGGCTTTCAGCGCTGAGGGAGCGCAGGTTATAACGATGCTTACACTATGGCCCTTGTGTATCGTGGCGCTTTTGCATTATCGCAAGCGAATGCAAATAAACAATATTAGTAATCATAATCAAAATCTCAAAAAAAAAAACGTATGTCTTGTCGGAGGAACACAATTGGTTTGGGCCAGTTGGCTAATTTTCTTTCCAACCTCGTTCGAAGAAGATTGGCCTCAAGTTTCTTCCACCGTATATACATAACTTGTTTTATGCAATCAATCAATCAATCAATCAATGCAAATGACACATACTGCACACGCCAAATGCAGTATTTCTGCGGCGTAGGTCCATTCACGTTGATCGTTCTGCTAAATGCCAATTTGCACAAGCGGGCTGAAATGCATGCTTGCTGGATTCCGCGGCAGTATTTTAGATTACGCGCGCCAATTCGTATAAGCGCCTCTGTGAACCAAGCTCTCAGTATCCATAGCTTTTCCCGCCCGATTTATCGTGCTATTTATTATCTTTCTCTATAAAATTAGCGTAGCTAGCGCATACAGGACGCAGAACTGCTAGGGCATGAGAGGAGAAAAAAATAGTTACAATAAATTTACAATCCCCAAAATTCCCTCCCCGTGGTTCTCGAGAGAGGCACTGCAAAACGCATAGCATGACATAAAGGCTAGAAGTCGTCAATGAAGCGAGAATTTTAGTACGGCATTCTTGGTTTGTTTTCGGTGTGTGCCTTTTTTCTTTTTATTTACTTCTTTTTTATCTCTCGTTTTGCCAGAACTGGCGCTTGCACCATTAAAAAAATTATCTCTCGTGTATAACGTATAAGCGTGCAAGAGCAGCAAATGCACGGCCATCCTTCACCTTTGCGCACGAAGCATTTAAGTTTTCGCGTACGTCGTCCATCTCTCGTCACACTGAAAACGCACAATGGCATGGCGGCAAACGCTGAACCTAAGTCGTTATCAGGCTCCCCTTCCGCCTCCCTCGCAGCTTCTCCCTCTTATGCCACGCGGGAAAATTTCAGAGAAAACACCAACAAGTCTGTGCTCGCTCTCGACTGACTGCCGCTTTTGTTCCTCTTGCGAGCGCGCATTTTATATACAAAGACGGCTATGAACTGTGAAACTGCTGTTTGCACTGCGTGCGTAAGACGGCGAACAAGTAAACAAGGAAGCCAAAACCGGCGCTTTTCAAACGTATGTGTATATGCGGATGCTGGCGTCGGCCGCCCTTCTCTCCATTGCGAGCCGAGCGCTCGAAGCATGCACGAGACGGGTGCGCGCAAATGCAAACGCCGGGCGACGTCGCTGCCGTTGCCTGTTCTGCTTTGCATCCTACGTCCTGTTCGGTGTGGTGGGAGGGACGCGGGGAGGGGCTCGTGTGTCTTTGGTGGCGCCACAGGCGCTCTCTTGCAGTCTACCAAAGAAAAAAGAAACACAAGGACGGGGAGTGCCTGAAAGGGCGCACGAATGCAGCGGCAGCGGAAACCCAGGCAGCGCCGGCCGGCTCCGTCCGCGAGAAGCCATCTCGCCGTGATAACGGTGTCAAGCCGGGCTGCGTAAATCACCCGGTGCGACGTCTGCGCTTCAAGTTGCTTCATCCGTCACTGCCTGCCTACCTTTCCCTACCGGAACGACGCACTCTGCGAGCCGGTCGGCGCTCGGGACCTCCTCGGTGAACGCGCCAGGCTCGCGGCCGGCCACGCGCGCGCCCATCTCCGAAATGGCACGTGCGCACCGCAGGGTCCAGGCGGACCCCAGCCGTCGGACAAGCAGGCAGTTCGATTCGCGAGGAACGCAATCGGGTCCTTCACCGCTTCAGGATTGTATGTGTACTTACATACTGCTTGGCCCGACCGGAGCCGAGCTATATGCGTTGGGAACAGCGCAGGGCGGAACGCAGCAAGAGCGACACGTCGACGGGCTAACAATTTTATTTCGCTTTCAAATACGTCGACAGGCTTACGCACCTGGTTGTGGATAACGCGGGTGTTGTGTTTGTGTGTTCGTCTCTGTAAGTGGTGCTCTGGAACTGAGGGGCGCTTCTGAGAATCGCCGGCGGATTATTGACACCGCGATGTAATCCGGCCGCCTTGACGGATTTTGCCAGGGCAATTGTGCTGTACGATCGCCCCCCCCCCCCCCCCCCCATGGTGGCATTGTTCAAACAAAAAAGGTTTGTTCGCTTGATAGTTGGTTTCACGAATTTCAGGTGCCTTCGTATCACAAGATCTCCCCGAGCACTCGTCTACAACGATCGAAATGTGGGAGAGCACCCGAATTTTAGGCAATGTATAGAGCAACGTGGCTAAAAAAAAAAAAGTGTGTTTCAGTGAGTACGCGCTCCCTCGCAGTCTGTAACGCAGACAGTGGCCAGAAATGTCGAACACAAATGCGGCCTACACTCATAGGAATGCTATAAGCAGCATTTAAATTTTAAAGAAAACTTTTAAATATCTTTGTGTCTATTTATCTTCTGACTCATCTTGGAATAAACATATAGATTATATGACTGGTAAATCCAATTGTGCGTTGAATTTCGTTAAGCGTAATTTAAAATCTGACCCAAAAAGCGTTAAAAAAGCTCTGTATAGCGGCAATGTGCGACCAATCCTTGAACATGCCTGTGCAGTATGGGATCATTATGGTCAAACACTAATCTATAAACTTGAAGGCATACAAAACCATGCATCATGCTTTGTCAGTTGTAATTATAATCTTGATTCCAGTATAACTAGCATCAAGAATGAACTAGGTTAGAAAGCTCTTGAGCAGTGAAGAAAATTTTTGCGATTAAAATTTTTCCACTCCTTTTTTCATGATGAAACTGGTATGAATAAAAGTTTCTGCATGATGAGGCCGTACTACACATCGCACAGAAATTACCACACTAAAAATGCTCGAGAAATGAGATATCGTACTGATGTATTTCCGCATTCTTTTTTCTTCTTTTATAATTCGCGAGCTGAAACAGATGGATGCGAGTGATGCCACCATTCAACTGATAAGTGACAGCTGCGCCTGTCTGCTTGCATGTTTTCATTCCGTTTATTGCTTCGACCACCTACAATAATGCCCAACTCGTCGATGTAGGTTGCTGAATGAATGAATGAATGAATGAATGAATGAATGAATGAATGAATGAATGAATGAATGAATGAATGAATGAATGACCACGACAGTTTACATATTTAGTACGGGTGTGCTTCTTGCCGCAGTCTTGTACGTTATCTTTCTCGTCATTAACTACATAATAGAGGGTCTTAGCTTGCTATGGGTTATGTTATGGGAAAAATGAAGAAAACTGGCGATCGCGGATGTTGTAGCATTTGAGGGCTCGGTGACGGCCGTCTCTGTTGATGTCCTCGAGAAATTTTCAGGCAACACAACAGAAAGTACTTCTTGAGGGAAACAAGCTCCTTTTAGCATACTATTTCAAAGCTGCTGGTTATGGGGTGTGCACATGATCTAGTCAAAGCGGCCCATAGAAAAGCATTACTATTCACCTTTTGCCACGCGTCTAAGTTAGCATGATTATTTCCAACCAAACTATCGCAGTTCTCAGATGAACCAGAACTGCTGCTTGTCATGGTTTGGAGCTTGTGTGCTGTTTTCTTTTCGTGTGGTTGCACAGGCAGGGACAAAATATTGTGGATCATAGGAATGCACGGCCGGGATGATGATGATTTCTAATAGCATCCCCTTCAAAACGGGGCGGCGACAAATAGTCGCCTGGCCTGGTTGAGCTAATCGGGCATTATATTATTACCATCAACAGACGCTCAAGAGGCGGACTTTGCATTTTGCAAGTTTAGCATTTGCGCCTCTCTCCTTGATATTTTCTCTCCGCGTTCTACATTCTATTCTATTCTGCATTTATAACGCAGTTCCGTATGCCTGTAACGATTCCTGGTTCTATCAATCACTCCCCTCCTTTTTTTTCTCCAATATATTAAACATCTCTTGCTTATTATCTCGGCAGCTGACGAGGTAATGCCCGCATCAGCTTTGAATTCCAGTGCTATGGAAGGTGGACGCTCTCTACGGTTATTGCTGGGCCTTTCTTTGCATCCCATTACGATGTACGGAATCGTCTCCGGCCTTTTGCTGCAGGAGGCATACGCCTCATTCTGTAGCGAAAAATTTGCTCCGAACCGGCCGCGGTGGCTCAGCGGCTATGGTGTTGTGCTGCTAAGCACGACGGCGTGGGATTAAATAACGGCCGCGGCGGCCGCACTTGGATGAGGCGAAATGCAAAAGCGCCCCCGTCCCGTGGAATGGGGGCACGTTAGGGATTGTCTGGTGGTCAAAATTGATCCGGAGTCCCCCACCACGGCGTGCCTTTGCTCCGGTGTGTTTTTGCCCTGAAGCAGCCAGTTCGGGCCAGGAACAACAAGGCACGGCCCTTTGTGTTCGTGCCCTTCGCATCAGATGCAGCTGGCTGGAAAAATGCCAGCCAGAGACATCTGACGGCAGGCGCTAAACACAAGGATCGCAGTTATTGAAACTCTGACACCCACATTTCAAGCCTTCGATAGAGCTTCGGGTGGCGGCCCCCTATACTGATACCCACTTGAAGCGGAATTCCAGGCACGCGCGGACAGCTCTATATAGGCTAGCTCAGGAACGGTGCGTGGCGGCTGCAACCCGCGGGCACCGCCTTCATCTCCGCGAGCCCATTTCCCGCCTCGGAACGCTTGAATAAACGGAGATGGTCCAACCGACCTGGCCGTCTCCGCAAAGCAATTTCAGAGGCTTGAGAGGTGGCTCCCGCAAGTTCGATAACTACCATCCTTTCGAGTTATAGCGCCTGCCGTCAGATGTCACTGACTGACGTTTTGCCGCGCACCCCCATACCCCACAATATTTTGCCCCTGCCTGTGCTTGCGCTGTGTGCATGAGGTCTCTTTTCGGGCAATAAAACCAAATGTTGCTCGTCAGCGCGTCGTGCTGACGTTTTTGCTGTGTACCGCGTGCTTGCGCTGTTTGCCTTACACGTCGTTCACCGCCTTATCACGCGAACGGCGGGCGCACCCTAGGTATAGCCTTTCGTGCGCTTGCCGAGCATCTCATATGCAAGCGAGCGAACGGAAAGGTGTTTCAAGAAAAGCTCACGTAAGCGGCAGGGCGTCAACAAAGAGAGCCAATATATAGAAAACTGCCTCTACATGTTATATCTTAATGTCCTATTCCTGTTAATAACTCGTAAAGTACTTGTTTCCTATAGGAAACAAATACTTTGCAATTAATAAAGAGAATTGGACATTAAAATATACCAGATAGAGACAGTTATAGAAAATCCGTCAATTTTCAAGGATACGTCTCAATTTCGAAAGAGTGAACCGAACGGGGAAAGTATTTGTTTCTGTATTGTACCTTGCATTAAAATTTGCATTCTTTCCATTGATTTTCGCTCTTTCGTCAAGTGCGCTGTAATCGGTTGCCCCCTTCATCCCTGCACTTGGGGTGACTAGCTGTTGAAATAAAGTGTCAACGGCGATTAGGAGTGTAGCTCCGCCTTGTACGTGTGCATGGACGTTCGTGTGTGTGTGTGCGTGTGTTTTGCTTGCGGCTTTTATAACATATTAACATAAATAAACCTTACGCTCACCGACATAAATCGCCAGAGCGATCCCTTGCACAGCATAAACACGAAAAAGCGGCACCTCCAAAGGGTGGCCTGGCAGAGAGTCGCCTTTGAAATACTAACTTCCTCAGCAGTGCAAAAATGATCGATAATTGAGTCCCTTAACTCAAGACGGTGCGCCTTATTTATATACGACCAGGCAATGTATGAGGGTAAATCTAAAGGATTTGCCCCTATCTTTATTATAAAAAAAAGGTACATACACGTAATTACAAATACACGAGTTATTCTACGTACCTTACACTATTTTTCCACATAGTCCCCACACCAGTTCAGGCATTAGTCTCATCAGAGCACTAAATTTGAGATTCCCACGTGTTAGAAATTGTCCGACTGACTGTGGAACCACTGTCATTGTCATGCAAGTCTTCACAGCCTTTTGCGAACTCACAACAGCACCACATCACACTTCTCAAAGCGAGACACCTTTTCCCATACGCGGGCTGCATTTACCTGTGGATTTCGATGGGCGTTCGTCCCTTAAGGCTCCATAGAAAAGGAATCTCACTTCGTTGCTCGTACGCCGTGGACGTGTGAAGCACAACCGCCATCTTCAACAACTGACAGCAGCGCCGTGCGCGGAGCTACCGGCAGATAAGGCCGGGCTGGTCGAAGTCCACCGCTGGGAATGGTTATGTTGACTTCGCATTTAAAGCCGTAATTTGGCAAAAAAAAAAAGGGGGGGGGAGGGCAAAGACTTTCGGATTCGCCGTCTACATACTTTTCTTAGTAAAATAAACAAAAAACGGTTCCCACGTGCGTTGGGAAATGGTTAAGGTGAAACTTCCAGTGGTATTTCCTCAGAACGCTGTTTTTGTTTAGCGACCATCCAGAGCTATATGGTAAACCACCAAGTTGGACGCATTTTCACCAGGAACCACCTAGCTCAACATTAACTTCTGCCGCTTGATCACGTGCATCTTATGCATAAAGACGAAGGAATGACGGCGACGGAATGACGGTGATGGAACCACTACAGCGGCACGACGACGACTGTATGAGGACGAGTGTGTAAGGACGATGGGAGGCCGACGACTGGATTCACTGCGACAAAATGAAGAACGACCACGACGGCATGAAGACGACTGCGTGACGACGACTGCGTGACGACGACACTGGAATTAGCACACCACACTGACCCCAGTGAAACGATCACGACGCCACGGTAACAACGGCACGACGACGAGGGCATGACGAATAGTGGATGACGACGGCGGCAGGATAACAACGGGTAACAACGAAGATGCAGTGATAATGATGGCATGACGACCACGGCATTACGACGATGGTATGACGACGCTGCAATGACGCCATATCACTTACCTGCTTGTTCTCTGCTATCTCGCACAAGGGTAGATGTGAACGTCCATTTCCACCACCTTCCCAACCCCTTCGCTCCCGACGCTCTAATTCGCCACTATAGGACTCATGCGCTGGAGTTTTTAAAAAAGCGCGGCGCCACCTGCTGGCGCGTGAGGCGCGAAATCAAGTAGTACGGAGTCCGACTCCCTGCATCAGTTGGCTGCGTATCTATCGAATGCGAAGAACGTGTTTCAGTTGTTTCTGGAAGGTATTGCGTGTTTTTGCGCCTATAGCACTTAGAAGAAAAGCTAGCAACTTGTCTTCCTTGGTCGGAGACGCTGCGTCTCTATCAACTCATTCGCCTCATTCGCGAGGGCTTACACGCAAAGTGGAACCGAGCGCTGTAGCTACCGCACAGCGCCCTGGGACGCAACGTCGTCACCGACGCTACTGTTCCGTCCTGAATTGTCATGAACAAGAAGGACTGCATCGAAAGGTTCAGTTTTACCAATTTCCAGCTTTTTATGCCGTTTGTACGAAGCAGAGAAGCGAGAACGCAGGATAGTTCAGCACACGGCGAATGCGAAACATGCACTCCGCAACAGCCGCTCGCGACGAAAAAACCTGCGGCCACAATTTCATTTGCAACAGCGAAAAAAAAAAAATAGAAGAGAAGTCCGTGGCGAGCCATTCTCCGTATGGGTCGACCACCTTTCCACCAGTGTTGATTTTGATCGTGATGGAAATCGAAATCGCACTCGTAGCAGGAAGCCTGCGGCGTCCGCGGTCAATAAGTTCGCCGCACGCCGCGCCGACCGCATTGATCGGCGCGATTTTCGGGTGCCAATACACCCACACAAGACAGAGAGAGAGAGAGAGAGAGAGAAGAAAGAAAAAAAATATCAGTCGAAACTGCACTGAGAGCTATTTCGCGGGTTTGTTCTAAAGGGACTCGTGTCGCCAACTCTCATCAGCGTCATGTATGACGCTGAATCTAGGATCATTCATTTGTTGCCGCGTACAAATGTGTTTCACAAAACTTTCGAACCTATAAATTACCGATGAGTGCATGCCCCGTACCGCGCGAACACCACGGGCGCGCATCCGTCTTGTTGTTAACCAAAACAACATAATATAATTACGATGCAACATCGTACATCTACAGTTTAGGAGTCTAGCATGCAAGTTTTAACTTTGCAACTACCAACATGTGCGCCACACAAATCATTCATAAAATATTGTGTATAATCTGCTTCCATTTTCTCGTCGGCAGTGGCTGTATCATATATATATATATATATATATATGGACCGATCATTATATATATATATATATATATATATATATATATATATATATATATATATATATATATATATATATATATATATATATATATATATGGACCGATCATTACTAACTGCACTGGCGCGCTGATGGGTATGAAAGTCGGCTTGCACTCACCCCTGTGTCACACCCCCTCTTTAGCGTTTAACAATGAACGGAAGACAGCCGTCAACTAATGGCTCGAACATGTGCCGAAAAGGCGGTTAAAAGCCAAAAGAAGCGAGCGCTGAGCGAGAATAACTAAAGAGGCGAAGGACGCCCGGGGCCTTTTGCTCTCAACGAAGTGGACTTTTTATGATTTGATCGAACATGCGCTTCATCGATATGACTTTATGCAGATAGAAATTTAACACAGAAGAATTAGGCGCGATAGAACGTCGCAGCGCTTACCTTGAGCTCGATGTCGCGGGCCCATACCGAACCTTTTCTCTAACGGACAGCTCCCATTATACTGCCCAATGTTGCGATGTTGCTTTTAGTAGTCGCGTTTTTCGCAGCGGTGCCTGGGCAGCGCAGCAAGCTATAGTGACATAACTTTCGTGAACGTGCGTACAAGTTTGTCCACCCGGTAAAAGCTCCGGGCTTGGCTACTAGAAACTGCAACCAGAGGGGCGATAGAAACACTGGCAGTGCAGCCTGCCGACAGTTCCAGGAGAACAAATTCCTGTCCCGAAAGCACTATCGTTGCAAGAATTCGCTGCTGCAGCTCATTCGGAAGCTTTGCCATGAACACGACGGGAGTCAGCGCGCCGAAAATCAATGCATCAGATCAGAAAGCGAGACTTGAGCAACACTGCGGGGTAATGGCCGATCAATACACTTCAGGAACCGATCATTTTATTGTTTTTCTGTCTCTTCCCCTTATTCTCTGCCGCTTGCAGCTACCCTCTCCTTTTCTCTTTCTTTTTTTTTCTCTCGCTTCCAGCGTGCAATTAGAACAAGACGGGTTCCGGTAATCGATATCTTCGCAATTCTCCTCAGGTGCAAATCGATGCACTTGCACGACACGTGACAGAACGAGAAAGGAGGCGCACCTTGCGTTGGGCGATGAGCAGACTGGTTGAGGCAGAAGAGAAAGGGGGGGGGGGGGGGGGATCGAGTACGCGCAGTTTCGAGCACGACGGGAAGAAGTTAGCCGCGCGGTCCCAAGACAGGAAAGTTGGTAGCGGGGAGGACTGGTCTGCAGCCGCGTTCCGCACATAAACCTTTGTCCAAGTTGCCAAGACTCATTAGTCGCACACCAGGCACCCAGTAATTTGAATAGACACGTCTGGATCTCCCGAAAGCGCACAGGAGTGGTGGGGGCGGAGATGGGGGGGGGGAGGGGCGACCTACACATGCGGAGTGCAGAATGAGTAAGGAAAAAAAAAACAGCAGGAGCAAACGAAGAAGTAAAAGGCCATTTCTAAAGTTGAGTACTTTATTTTCGCGGAGAATGGGGAGTAAAATACACAAGCATCCACGACGAAAATTTTATTCTATAATACACATGCATCGACGCTTAAATCTAATTACCAACATGCGCTTACTAAAGGGCAGCCACGAGGTGGCTTCCATTCCCAACGAAAGCAAAGCGAAAGGGGACAGCGCTGACATGTATAAGCTACGACGTCTGCATATTTTCTCGTGCATTATGAAATGAGGCGAGACACTGTAAAATACAAGAGCGAAAAGAAAGAGGATGAAAGAAACGGCAATAAGAAAAATAGCAATAAAAATATATGCCCCCCCCCACTTTTTTTCGTTCTCTTCTTCTTCTTTTTTTTTTTTTTTTTTTTTTTACAAGGGAAGCACCGAGAACTCAAGTGGTCATGCGGTGTTATGTTGAAGGTGAAGAACTAACGGAGGAAACTCAAGATCTCCAAAGGTTCGCAATTTGCCAGTCGTTCTAATTTGATTTAATCGTAGTAGGAGGACAGCATTTGAGGTGTGCGGGCGTCGGAATCGGTGCTTGTGTCGGCGTGCGGGGCCGAGAAGCGCGCGTGTGCGCGTGATTTCCGCGCGCGTCCCGCGAGATCGGCTCGAGCCGCTGGGCCGACGAGCTAAGCGGAGCGGGACAGCAAGAGAAGCTCTCGTCGGGCACTGCGGATCGAGCGGCGGGCCACGTCACGACGTTCCCGGTCCTGCCCCTGCTCAGCCGGGCTTCGTCCCGCGGCTTACAGCGCTGTCCTCGGAGGCTACATGGCGGATCCTGCCGTAACCGGGCTTCGGCCCGGCTCCTGACGCTTCCGAGACAGGCCGTGTTGCCGCTGAGCTGCACCCTGGCTCCTGTGTCGCCGAGATGGGCCGCCCTACGGCCTTCATCACTGTTCCTCACCCGCCGAGGCGAGGCTGCGCCCTGGCTCCCGTCAGTATCATAGCGACTTGCGGCTGAGCCGCACCCCAGCCAACGCTAGCCCACCGCTGCGGCTTGACTCTACTACCATTGGAACTGCGAGTGGTGCAGAATCTGAACTGAGTTTAGCGACTAGAGCGGCAAACCTATTTTCCTTATGTATTTATCCTTATACGTCTGTGTCTATAGTCTCATGTCCGTGTATAAATTCGTTCCTCGCTGTCTTGGATGGTTCCTTGGTACTTCTGGCTGACCTGCGCCCACACATTTGCCCACAGGCATTCTACAGACATAGTTATGGCAATTCAAAGCGTTATTCTAATTACTTATTGGTGAACTTGAGAATCCGTTGACCGCCTGCGAAGGATTTGCCAGGTTGTATGCAAACACACGCATAGATTCGAACTCAAGCTGGCAAGAACGATTTTCTTTCTCACAAGCACGCAAAGCCCGCGAATACACGCAAAATTGCCGCACGACTGGCCCCACGAGGCACTTCGCGTGTATTCGCGGCTTCTTTCACGCTCGTCAAAACACTTTTATTTAGCACGTATTGAACAACAACAAGTTGTATCGTGAGTTTTTCATGTTGCTCTACGATTTTTTTTCATTTACACTTTTCATCTAGTTATAATATTTGAGAAGCTTAATAATTTATTAAGACTAATTATGCAATTAGGCGGAATGCAAAAAAAAAATCTTAGTATCTCCAAGCGACGGCACTTACCTTTGTTCTGTCCAGCTACGTTTGCATATTTTTAAGTCCTGGTGCATGATACTTTGCACACCCTGGATACACCGACGGAAAAGAGGCTTGCTGGTTGCCCCGTGAGTGCCCGATTCCCTTAGCTACTACCATACTGTAACTTCAGAGTATGACTATATGCCTTTTAATTGTGCTGACATTTCATGGAGATACAGTGCCCATGCTAGACATATTTGCGAGAGTACAGCTATCAGGAAAAGGGGACTATCTTGTATTGAGGGAGGCATTATCAAAGCTCAATTTTATATTCTCGTAGAATGAGTTTGCGACTGTGAACTTGGCGCTTTAGTGGCAGAAACACGGTTCACATCACGAGGGCGGACATTTGCGCTTGCTGCTGCAGCATTTTAATTATTTGTGCAATACCAGCAGACACTACGGCGAGTATTGCGGCGACTCAGTGATGTCACGTACGAGGTCGTTCCCGATAGTCCTAATTGTACGCAGCGCCGCACATACTGTTCTGAACTTGTGCACGTTGTCCGCATGAAGCGGTATGTGAGCGAATAACTATGCCAGAGGCCATGACTTCCGCGAGTGACATTTCTGTTTTAGCATCGGGGCTATGCTCTTTTAGGGAGGGACAAATGACGCGTGTATCCTATGCACAAGACCACGACGATGGGGGCAATAACGGACTCCGTCTAGTGGGAGGCTGAGATTGGGCGAGGACGAAGAAGACGTGCCTCTGTTCTGTTTGTTTTTGAACAGGTTGTCCTGTTGTTCTTGAAGAACGTCTCCCTGTCTTATGTCCGCGTTGTACCGCGACAATATAGACATAGAGATATGACACACAGTACTGTATGTGCTTCGTGTATTACTAATTCTGCCTACACACACTAGATATAAAGGTCGCTACAACGCCCACTACTTCTACCGACCACTGAAAAGAAGGCATCGAAATGCTCACGAACAATCGTTGCGAATGTGTGCAGCTATAGCCGTGGCGTACAGCTTCGCATAGCGCTAATTTTCTCCCGCTAGACGATGGACAGGTCGCCGCGGCAGCAGCCATGCGGCGCCGGTCTCTCGCCCGCCACGCGGATGGTCTAATCCGAGGCGTTGAGTGCGCTGTCAGCCACCGGCCTCGGCCCTTTACGACGTTCGGGAAGATCGAGCGCGCTGATCGCACAAGGCGCCGGGCGACCAAGATTTGGGTGCGTGCTCCGTAATGGTCTGCCACTCCCCTCTTGACGCGAGACACGTCGCCGCCTTCGCGCCGTCTCCTCGGCCGAAGGCAGAACGGGCAGAAGTGAATGCGCGACAGTGGGCAGGCAGCAGCTCACCTCCGCGAACAGCGCAAAAAAATAACGGCACGCCACATGGAAGCGCATCACACACACCACGACGCCTAGGAAAATGGCCCGGGACAGCGGCGGCTGGCCGGCTGCAGGGATTCGATTAGGGAGAAGCAAACGCTTGCCCACCGAGCATACAAATGGCTCGCTTGGCTGCCGTTCGCCGCAGAGCCACTCTCCTTGTGCGCGCGCTGCGACCGCAGGGCAACCCACAGCATCCGCCTTTTGCGCGCTCCTTGTTTACTTCACACGCAAAGCGGCCGCGCCGCACCCCTTACGCCGAGGCGGACGGGCACAAAATACCGGCGCTGGCCGGTGCAAGTTGGACAGAAAATGCACTCTCGCGCGGCCACCACTGTTCCGCCGAACCGATGAGGAGGCGCACGGCTCCTCCCCTCCATCCTCCATCCGACCCTTTTCCAGCCGGCGAGTACGCGGTTTCCGCTTGGAGGAGTCCTGGTCCGCCGTGCTCTGGACTCCGGATGCGCCTTGCATCGCTGCGCTACATAATATGGGTTCCCGCTGTTGCTTCTCCTCTCTGCTGCTTCCGCGGTTGCTGCAGCGCGGACGTGCTTGAGAAACCCGCGCTCCACATTTCGGCCTCGCAACCGCCGGCCACTTTCTGTTTGAGAATTCTGCCGCGGCCTTCGCTGGGGCCTTGGGCACCGGTGCTGCGGGCGCCTCCTATAGGGAGTGCTGCTGACATTTGCCCCATCATTCTTTGGGCGCTGTGAGCGCGCCGCCGAGCAATGGCGCATAGTGGGTGCAGGGCGCTATTTTCAGCTCTGCGGGATGATCCAGGCCTCGCGTACACCGTAGCCATAGTATCGACTGGTGGAGTACGCTGTTTCTTCGGCGGTTCAAATTACGCGCGCATTATGCAGGTCATACGTTCCGCCGCTGTACGGGCGCTGGATCATTATGCAAGACTAAATGCGGTATGTCAGCTGCAAGCTGTGCCTTAAAACACATGGAAGGTGTTTCTTTACCGCTCCTGGCGTTTCTCGGGATCCTGTAGCTTCGCCAGTATTTTTAAACCGGTATAATGCAGTCGCACATTCTTTTTCCTTCTCGTTCCACGCATTACAATACCTAATGATGTGGGACAGATAACGCACGTGATAAATATATAGGCAAAAAGACTGTGAACTGAAATTATATATTTATACATCGCATCATCAGAATAGCGATCAATGACTCGTAATCTCGACATACACACAGTGAATTCGCTCCGACAGATGTAATTTGTAGCAAGCCCATTGTAGAATTGCATACCGCTACAGCTAGGAAATTATATCTACAAGCATGAAACACGACTGACCCCAGACGTGTCTGTTCACCACTTACGAGATTGATAGGCATAACGCGCGTATACATCCCGTGCAGTATTCAAAGAAGCAGCGAGGCGTTCCTGATTGTCTTCTGAAACATACCGGGAAAACGTGCACGCTCCGTCACAAAAACGACGTACCTTGAAGAATAAAACAGCGTACTGAGCGCTCCAGTTGCTAAAAAAAAAATCGTTAAGATCGTACGCACTGTGGCAATCAATGTTAGGCGAAGCATATTGCAGGCAGCTGGCTGTGCAGCATTGTGTGGGGCTCCGCAACGTGTTACGAGGTTGGCCAATGTATTTATGTAAATCCAGTATTTGTGTATATGACGCGAGTACGGTGAACTAGAATTAACGCGAGTGCGTGTGCGTGACGACAGCAGAAAGACAACGACCACGGTAACGAAGATTGCATAATTTCTTCGAACGATCGGATTGATGTGAACTAGAGGCACTGGAGGTGCAAGATGGGTAAGAAACGCAGAAACTCAATGCTCACTGATGGCAGCACGTGGTTTCACTTAGAGGACACAAAAAAGGTGACTTGACGGCGATACTGTAGCACAACCTATAAAGCCGGTGTCCTTTAATAGCCACTCGAACAAGGGGCGTGCTCTCCTTGGTCGAGCCCTGACGACGCTGGCATAGCGGAACTCGATGCACCGTTGTACTCGGACATTGCGTGTGCACCAGGGAAGAGCACAACTCGAAATCTTACTGAGAAGCCTTGTAACGACGAGACGGGCCACGATATTCCGGTGCGAGCTTTGGTAGGAACGAGGAGGCGGCGCGTTGCTGTCCGGCGCTCGGAAATGAACGCCCGTGGGAAACTTGCTTTTCGAGCGCTGTTCGAGCGGATGCAGTGAACACCCGGCGTTCTGCTGTCGGGACCTTACGGGTGGCACCTGACTCGAGCGCAGCGGCGCGGGAAAAATAGCTACCGGACCCATCGCTCTGCGGGACGGCACAGCAGCCTGTCTGCGGGAGAAAAACCGGTTTGTGCGGGAAGCGGCGCGCGGAAAACGTTCTGCGTTGCGCGTTTTCCCGCCACTGTGAACGCGCCTGTAGTCATTTTTTTTAACTGGATATGTATCAGGATATCTGTGGCGACACATGCGTGCATGACAGGACAATAGTGACATGTTTATGCATGTCTTGTCATTAATGTCATGTCAGCAATTCATGGTCATGACATGCATGTTATTCATGTGATGATATTTATGTCATGTCATTCGTGACAGGTCAGGCATGCATGTAATTCCTCTTCAGATATATATCGAATTACAGAAACGACCACGAGAGCATCATGTCACTCATGCCATTCATGTCATGACATACATACTATAACAAGCATGTGATGTCATTAATTTCATGACATGACATGCTTTGTAAGTCTTGTCAATCATGTCGTGACGCACATGACATTCATGAAATCTATGTCATTCAAGCACGTGCCCAGGATTTTTTTCGGGGGGTACCCTACCCAAGATAACTTTTCTGTGCAAATGAGGGGGTAGAGGGGAGGAGGTACCTTTACTAGTGTAAATGTGAACAATGCCCACCATTCGCCATAAAAACGCTTAAATCCGCAAAAGAGAAATGAAATAAGGAGTATTTCACAAGTACACGCCTGTGAGATAGACCTCTCCTTTGCTTAACAAACGAAGAACTACATCAAATGGACTCGCGAAGAAAAGAAGCGCAGAAAGAACACTGCCAAGAAAAAGTAAACAAGCGAAAGTGTAAAATAAAGATTTCTAGTAGCGTTGTTTTTAATTAGCTCTGGAGAAATGCAGATAAATGAATATTTGCGTAACAACCACACTTTTTTTTCGATCCCTAGTTTATTGATCTGCCAAGTTAAGTGTCAAAACCAACTCGTATTGTTATTTGGGAAGTTGTATAACGATGCGTGGCTGCCAGTCCCATATAACGACGTAGACCGCAGGACGCTGCGGTTGTAGACGTACTGCGTCCACCGCAGAAGGTTAGAAAAACACACACTTAAAGGGACACTAAAGTGAAAAATGATTTCTTCTGCATCAGTAAACTACCTTCCTACAACACCAAAAACACCACTCTTACAACGACAAGACGTTTGGTAAGCCAGAACAAGCGCAAGAAGGAAATACGAGTGGCGACGCCTACTTGAAGTTCCCGGGCCTGGTGGTAGTGACGTCTTGGTTTTTGATGGAATCTTCTAGGGCCTACTAACTATATATAGTGGTACAGAGTGACTACATTGTTTTCTAAAGGAACCAAATATTAAACATGGCAAGTTTCGGGAACCTTTACTCAGCCAACACGGCCCAAATGCAAAAACATACTTTGGAATCCCTGACGTCACGCTGACGTACCGGCGCTGGAGTTTCGGCGCGAAATTCAAATACTGATACTTGGATCTTCATTTTCTGATCTAATAATCAAACTATTTTTTTGAAATGACTGCCTACAGGGTTCTCAAACAATGCTTCATTAGTCTAAACTGATTTATTGTTTCGCTTTTGTGTCCCTTTAAGCATAGCAGAGGAGTGGCTACGTCAGGCGGTTACACTGATAACGGTAGAAGTGTCATTCAATACACATGGAATCCTTCTCCCCTTCTGGAGGTGTTTTCTCTACTTCATTTTTAAATAAAGATATGTTGATCTATAAATAGTTTCACAAGCAAAGGGTAAATTTGTTAATTTTCATTTTTCCTTCCTGTTTGGCTGTTGCTTCGGCTCTCTCCCTTAGTAGATCGCTTAATTTCTCACCTCCTTACGACTCTTGTTTCCAGTTGCCAACTTTGCATGAAAGGTGCTGTAAGTAGGGAAGAACCAGACGAGGCAACGGGTGACATTCACATTCCCGATGGGTTTAATGGTTATGGCAGCGTTTGATCATGGACGCTGTTTCGCGTGATTTTATTTTCCACCTTATCTAACCTTTATCACGGGTATATGGTTCCGAGGATAAGTGAAGGTAGTGGCGAGCCGTCCCTCGAGGAAATGATGAAGCAGAAGGAAAAGATTATTTATTTATTTATTTATTTATTTGGATACCTTCAGGGCCCGCGGGTATTGCAGAACGGAGTGGAATGCATGAAAAACAAGTTTATTAACACAGAAATGCGGAAATACAGAAAACAATAACAGAAACAACAGTTAACTATGTTGCAGCAAAATGTAGATTATTCAGAATAAACAGTAACTTAAGTAGGAGATTTAAACAAATCAAAGTGTCGGTAATTAGAACAATTGAGGACGCCCCCCCCCCCCCCCCCCCCCTTGGGTATGTGCCTGATGCCATTCAAGCTATAACCCGCATGACTTTCACTGATCACATTTATTTACTGTCATCCATGTCAGGGGGGGGGGGGGGGTCATGCATGCATTTCATTCATATATCCTGATATATATTGAGTTAAGGAAACGCAATACCTCATGACCTCAAGCGTACCGGAATCTTGGAAGAACGCCAACATAATCTTAATCCATAAGAAAGGCGACCCCAAAGACTTGAAAAATTATAGGCCGATCAGCTTACTGTCCGTTGCCTAATAAGTATTTACTAAGGTAATCGCACTTATAATCAGGAACACCTTAGACTTCTGTCAACGAAAAGACCAGGCTGGATTTCGTAAAGGCTACTCAACAATAGACCATATTCCCACTATCAATCAGGTAATAGAGACCTGGTGCGGAATGGAACCAACCCTTATATATAGGTTTCACTGATCACGAGTAAGCATTTGATTCAGTCGAAACCTCAGCAGTCATGCAGGCATTATGGAATCAAGGTGTAGACGAACCGTATGGAAAAATACTGAAAGATATCTATAGCGGCTCCACAGCCACTGTAGTCCTCCTAAAGAAAGCAACAAAATCCCAATAAACAAGGGCGTCCGGCAGGGAGATACGATCTCTCCAATGGTATTCACAGAGTGCTTACAGGAGGTATTCACAGACCTGGATTGGGAAGAATTGGGGATAAGCGTTAGTGGAGAATACCTTAGTAACTTGCGTTTCGCTGGTGATATTGTCTTGCTTAGTAACTCAGGGGACCAGTTGCAATGCATGCTCACTGACTTGGACAGACAAAACAGAAGGGTGGGTCTAAAATTATTCTGCAGAAAACTAAAGTAATCTTTAACAGTCTCGGAAGAGAACAGCAGTTTACGATAGGTAGCGAGGCACTAGAAGTAGTAAGGGAATACATCTACTTAGGCTAGATAGTGATCGCGGATCCGGATCATGAGACTGAAATAATCAGAAGAATAAGAATGGGCTGGGGTGCGTTTTGGCAGGCATTCTCAGATCATTAACTGCAGGTTGCCATTATTCCTCAAGAGAAAAGTGTATAACAGCTGTGCCTTACCAGTACTCACCTACGGGTCAGTAACCTGGAGGCTTACGAAAAGGGTTCTACTTAAATTGAGGCCGACAGAACAAGCTATGGAAAGGATTATGAGTGTAACGTTAAGGGGGGGGGGGATAAGAAGAGAGCAGATTGGGTGAGGGAACAAACGCGAGTTAATGACATCTTAGTTGAAATAAAGAAAGAAAAATGGGCATGGGCAGGGCATGTAATGAGGACGGAAGATAACCGATGGTCGTTAAGGGTTACGGACTGGATCCCAAGAGAAGGGAAGTGTAGCAGGGGGCGGCAGAAAGTTAGGTGGGTGGATGAGATTAAGAAGTTTGCAGCGACAACACGGCCACAATGAGCCCATGACCGGGGTACTTGGAGAAGTATGGGAGATGCCTTTGACCTGCAGTGGGCGTAGCCAGGCTGATGATGATGATTATGGTTATGAAAGAAACGACTGCGACGGCATCATGCCATTCATACTATTTCTGCCGTGACATACATGTAATAAAAATATGTTATGCCATTGATGTCATGACATGTCTCTCATGTTATGTATGCATACATGGCATGCCACCCCATGCCTATTCTAATATATATCCAGTTGAAGAAACAACCCCGACGTCATCATGACGTAGGATGATAGATAGATAGATAGATAGATAGATAGATAGATAGATAGATAGATAGATAGATAGATAGATAGATAGATAGATAGATAGATAGATAGATAGATAGATTCGAGACGCCTGTAGTTCGCAAAGAATGCTTTGCATTAAAAAAAGTAAAGCTCTTGCAGTAGATTCAGTGTGACATAAGTCGAAAGCTCTTCGAACAAGAACTGAGATCCTGCATGGCTTTTTCCCTGTTTATCCGCACAGCGGTGCAGTGGATAGTTAAGGTTACTTAGGGTTCCAATTTTGCAATTCAAGGAAACACTTTCTTTTTGAGCACTGTATACGGAAAAGGCTAACTATCAATAGGGGTAACGTTTAACGTTATACAGGAGCGAAAATCTGAGCAGAAAATTGAGGGTTAGCTTTATTATTGTTCTTAATTTTTTACCCCCGGTGACGACCTATAGAGCCAAAAGACAAGACGTCCGTAATATGTCGGCGTATAAGTAACCGGCCATACGAATCTCCTAAAGCGTCGACATCATTTCGCCGTAAAAGGAATTTACACGCATGTTTCATTTTAGCTTTAGCTTGTTCAGTTAACGTGTCTTGTACGCACGAAACATAACGCAGCAGTCGAAATACAGGTCACCCTAACCAACTGTAGCGAAGCGTTACACACGCTGCTGGCAATCTCGCCACTGCCCGAAACGTTACTTCTCAGCCAGCGGGCAACAGCTCCCACTCCGTCGTTCGCACTAATTCGCGTGCTTTGCAAGAGGCGGCAGCATGGCATAAGTTATGGGCTACTCGTGGAAGGACCCCGTCCATGCCTTAGCGTAAGCACATGCGCCGAGGACCGCTGGCAGTTTGCAGGAAACGAGGCACGATGAAAAAAAAAAGACGCATTACAAAGCACACGCCGCTGCAACGGCATAAAAAAGACGCAGAAGGGAGACCGAGAGTGAGAAGGGAAAGCGCGCGATGAAATCACGCGTGTACACAGACCATCAAAGCAGCGGCCCATTACAGTTCACACGGTGGCCGAATATATATTGCCACATCAGCGCTGACTATACGAGCTTGGCCTCTGAACGACAGCGCGGCATCGGCGCTGCCGCCGAGGAATTCAGGAGTGCCAGGGCCGATAGGCAGGCCACGGGGGTCTTTATGTTTTGTTTACGTGCACCTGCACGGCGAACCTGCACGAGAACGAAGTAGGCGTACGTAAGTAGGTTCGCCAGTGGGTGCATTAGCAAGGCCGGCTTGTGTGACCGATAGCCAATGAAGTGAGGCGCGCTCCCCACGCCGGCTTCTTGCTTTTTTCCTTCCCCTTTTTTTGTTTTTCTACTTTCATCGGCTGCCGTCTTCGAAACAGAAAGTAAGAGTGCGGATGGATAACAGGAAAGGAAACATTACAGTGACGTTTCACTTTGTAAACGCGGGTTACGCGCAAGTGTATGGGCGCCATTCCTATATAATTGCGAGAGCAATTATATGGACACTCCGGGTGCCTTTCTGCCGTCGCCGCGATGTTCTATATAAAATTCAAAGGCGATACCATCGCCACGCGCTCCGTATGCTGTATGCGCGAGGGAAAGCGTGCGACAGTGAGCCTGCGATGGCGGTTGAACCTGGTGCGCGCAAGGAAAGAAAGCGGGAAGGAAGCGCGGCGTTTTCCGTCGCGCGCTAGGCTCCGCAGCAAGGGGAGGGTGGCGTGGCGGCTTTGTATTCCGGCAGCAACTGCGTATTCCGCGCCCACGCGCAATCGATCTTGACAGTGATCTGCGTTGAAGGTAGTCTAGGCGCTTCGATTACTCATACCTTTGAGCGTGCTGCGTTCTCGCCACGAAACGAACCCGTTACATCCATAGTCCATAACGCGCACGCATCCTGTAGTAACTGCCAGAGAGTCAACCTAGCGCGCCTCCGCCTACTGTCCTCCTTCGCGACCCTTCGCCTCCTGCATCATTCGCCGCTTAGCTGAATGCACCTAGACGTTCCTCTAGGTAGCGTTGCTTTGTAGCACGCAGTTTTAGCGCGCAGCGCGCTCCTTCGTACTTTCCCCGGCGCACGATCCTCTTCTCCACCTCCAGGCGCCTTCCTCCTCCCGCTCTCGCTTAGTTCGCGGCTTCAAACATCGCATCGGCGATTTCATTGGCGAGCCATGTAGGCTTGCGCGTAAAAGAAAATGTTCGTGCAAGGAGTATTAGCAGTATTAGCGCGAAAGAGATGGTGAAGGAAGAAAGTGCTTGTCTGGCCTCTTCCGGGTACACAAAATTGAACTCGGCGATACACGCCATAGAGAGGAATAATAAAAGCAAATGGGCGAGAGGGAAGAAGGTAGCGCATGGGGCGGCCTCGGAACGTAAGTTAATGCAACATAAATGGAACCAAATCACTGAGCCACGATGCCACGTCAACGCGCGCCCATACACAGTTAACGGGTACGCGTGTCTCCATATAACCTCTGGCTTTGGGTGGGTTCAAATTGTGTCTAATATGACGCCCTTCTGAAGGTGATCTCGCATGTGGGTCCTATCAGCGAGGAATCAAATTTAATTAATTAAATTCTTGGGTTCTGCGTTCCAAAACAGCGATCTAATTACGAAGCTCACCAGAGAGGGGAATTTCTGAATAATTTTGACCACCTGGGGTTCTTTAACCGGCACCTAAATCTAAGGGCACGCGCATTTTTGCATTTCGTCCTCATCTAAATGCTGCCGCCGCGACGAGCATCGAACCCGAGACCTCAGCAGCGCGACGCCATAGCCACTGGGCCACCGCGGCAGCTTATCAGCGAGGAGTAGAAGAGAAGATGACCGTGTGTGTCTAGTTCTGCTTTGCTGTATCTAGCGGCGCTGTACCAGCGCTGGATAGGCGGCGCGTCGAAAAGAGTGCGTTGCCCGCCGCCCTGGCGACGAGACGCGGCATATTCCAGCCTCCCGACCAGACGACACACACGTGCGCGGCCTTATTATAGTTCGTATGTTTCCGTTTTCGCGCCGCTTCAAGTGGACAGTTTTCGTAAATAAGCTAGCGCCATCAAGTGAAGAAATGACGAAAGAAGCTTTTTAAACTTTATATATTTTTCACAGTGTGTCGCGGCGAGCACGTGTGTTTCTTTAACGGTTGCGCCTAGCTGCCTCGCAAATCTAGCAGCTACGGCTCCGGTCGTGCTGGGCTATGGTTTCGGAAGTATTAGTTGGCCTGAAGACATTCCATATTTATCTGGCTAGACATAAAAAATTCTAATGTTACTTCGCCACAGCAGTCAATGGAGAAGAAAGCTTTATCGCATCAGCTGACTCGCGCAAGCAAATGTTTGAGTGCTCCGCTGCTGGATCCGTAACAACGCTGGCTACATTTAGCATTATTTACATAAAATTAGCGGATGCATCTCAGCGCCGAGTCCTCATCCGCATGCGCATTTTTAGAAACACATAGGCAGCTTAGTCGCGCACAACTCGTATTACAAACAAGGCAGCTTCCCTCCCACATAATTCTTGGCAATGAATGGATAATATTTACCTTTCGTATCTTTCGCTTGGTGCGGTGACGTTGTAAGGGGCTTGGCGGTGGTATTACGAAGGAAAAATGGTTGGTACATATGCCGGATGGTGCATGCTATTGCTCATTTTGATTCCGACGAAATGCCGACTGCAGATTCTGCTGTTTGGTACTATCTGCCACGGCTTAAGGCCGCCCCACATTCAGCGTTTCTACCGGCGTTTTTTGGCGTTGCGTCTCCAGGCGTGGTCGCATGAACGGCGCCAGAGAGGGCGTCCAGCCACACGAGCGGCACGCGGACCAGCGCCAGCGCAGCGTCGCACAATGTGACCAGATTTATTTTACCAGATACCTCCTAAGCTAATTGTGTAATATCAATGAAAAGAGCTGTCATAAGTATTCTTCAATGCAATACTTATGCCTTTTGCATAGTTTTACGCTAAATAAAATATTCAGGGCTGTGTAGAAAAATTACACAAGGCTAAGCTTCAGAAAACTGGCAGCAATATCGGCGTGAACATCACGAGCGGTCGGCGCGTCGGCGTGCGAAGCTTAGCATCGAGGGTTCTTTATTCTATGATAGAGGGGGAAGTAGGTGCTTTTTATTGCTAGACGCCATACGCCACATCATGGAAAGAAGGCAGCAGCTTTTGCTGCTAAAAAAGAAGCTCCTGCTTCTCATTTGGTACACCCGGCAGGACGATGGCGGCGACTTCAATCCACAAAACGTTTTTTTTAACACGATTCTTGTGTTCCTTGTGTTTGGTCTGGCACAATATCGGCCTTGCTTCTACAATGGCTATAAGAAGCTCGTTATCGATGTTCGCCGGTAGCATGATTGAAGCAACCAAACAAACAGCAATGGCGGCGCGAACTGCGAATCTGCGGAAGTTTCTTGCAAGAGTTGCCAGCAGCGCGGCCACGCCCTGCCACGCGCTGATTGGTCGGCGCTGTCGAGCCGCTTCCGACGGCGGCGGCGAGATCTGGTGTCCCTTGAGCACGACGTTTTGGCTTGGCGCCAGCCTCAGCGTCGACGCCCAGCGACGCCGGGTGACAAAACGCCAGAAAACGCCGGGAAAACGCTGAATGTGGGGCGGCCTTTACCGTCTTAGCTATCGAATAAACCAAGCACACACGCGAAATTCGATTTAGAAACCAGCCCGACACCGCTTGACCGGGCGACAAGACGGGAACTTACTCCGCTCGCCTGACTGCTTGGATCCAACGCCGCCTCTATTCTTGTTCGTAGGGCTTAGATGGAAAGACGCAGAAGGATGCATCCTCCCTCATCCCGACGTAGTTGTGGCACCTGTATACGCAACAGTATCGTCGGCGTCCTTTTGTTTTCCTTCGACTTTCGGGGCACGCAACGCCACTACCAGTAGCGATTTTCTTCCGCGGGAGCGGCTGCATTGTGCACGTTCTGACCGCCAGGGCGGCGCTGCAGGCGTCGTGAAAACTTCAGCGCTGGTTCCCCATACGCCTTTTCATCGGGCGAGGAGGAAAGGGTGCGCGGCGAGGCTTTCCTCCTTTCTGGCTTGTGCGATCCGGTGCGGCGCTTCTCGAAAGTATTGCTGTCGCGTACTGCGGAACGATTTCGAGATGCTTTGGATCGTGCTTTGTCAAATTTACGCAATGTCCGTTCATATAAGGTCGTCAAGGAAGCCTTTCGGTGCATTGGTAACTATAGAGTACGCGGAAATATTTCTTGGTGTGCAAACATGTGACGCGCATTACCAGCCGCGGTGTGTGCATGTGTTGTGAGCTTTTTTGCCTATATCGGTTTTAATTCAACGAAGAGAACCAGTGTCTGTATAACCACCATGAAATGGTAAATCTGCTCGCTATCTGATCACTTGGCGTAGGGACTAAAACATAAGAGCACATGCTCGTGTACGGCCAGCCTAAGGCAACCCGGAAATATCTAAGCGGCAAGTGCTATCAAACATTTGTGATACACCGTCATCGTTCTCACGCATTTCAAGTCTAGTAGCCTTGAAATCACTATATGTCTACTCTAGCCTCCTGCATGAGGCCGATGGCGCTGCTAAACACAGCGATCACTGCAGTTGGTGAACCAGCATGATACTGTTACGATCGGCTTGCAGGGGTACCAACCTGCAAACGTTTCCCAGCCCGCTGCAGCTGTTTCGAACGACCTGCGGGGGTGGCGATCTTCTGAGAATCGAACCCTTCCCGGACCACTGCGACGAGTGGCTTTGGAGAGCCAACAATGCGCGTCTTCGGAGAACCGGCTACGCCAGCAACGTTAACCGGCCATGCAGCTCCTTCGGAGAACTGGCGACCGCAGCAAAGTTAATCAACCATGCGCCTCCTTCAGAGGCTAGCCAAGTTTGGCGGACTGAGTATTGTTGCTTCATTTGCTGTCGCCTTTACGGTCTACTTGGAACAAGAGGACTCTTGGAAAAGGGTGTTTTGCGGTGCGTTTTCACGGGCCCCAGAATTTGTCACAGTCTGCTGAAAGTCACAGCGGCTACCTGAGGAGTCAGCTCTGGAATCAAGAGGTGCCTGTTTGGATCAAGCGTATCAACCCCTGTCTACGAGGACACACTTACCTCGTTGTGTTCAGTGAAACCAAAGTGCGGAAGCGAGTGTGTGAACCCTTCCCCTCAAAGGTGGGTAGACTACGACGAATTTGGACGCTCCCATTGGACGAAGGTTGAACGGCTGCTTGAAAACCCTCTTTCCTCCCTAGATCCCTAGGTAGGACAGAGGGTTTTCAAGCAGCAGTTTTCGGCTGCTTTGGGGTCGTGTGCTGCGTGCTTCGTCTTGCGTGCTTCACTTTTCAGTCTTGCTAGACTAATGAAATGTATCTCCTATCTTCATGTAAATATTGTACATAAAACCCGTATTCCTCGTTCTCGATGAGAACAAGTCCCTCCTTTCAACAACATCCTTAGCGTGGATGAGTCGGAGGAGGGCATGGCCCAGCTACCACTTATTTCATGCCCAACCCCAACTCTTACAATACATATATAAGCTATGTGCTTCGGCATTGCCGTTTTACCCTGTAAAGCCATAATATCGAGAAGGATTGCATAAAAAGAATGCGATGGCTATTTTTGAAGACAATTGAATTGGATTTATTGATAGGAAAGACAGAGAGGTCGACCTGAGCTAGTGCGCTCTAGTCTGCTACTCTGCACTGGGGAAGAGGGAAGGGGAGTGAAAGTACTGGGATGGATGACGATGATAAGAGAAGTGGTGAGTGTTTATGTACATGATTCCGTAATACATGTGAGAGCGTCGTAGAGAACTGAATGAACACAAACGAAAAAAAAGAAATTCGGTTATCATCTTCTTTCTCGAAAAAGAAAGGGAAAACGGGCTAACGCCGCAGTACGACATCGCATAGCCACGCCGCACAAGGTTTATAGATGTATAAACGCTGATGCCGCATGCTTGGACTATGCGATATATAGAACAAAGATATCTGTAATCCAGCAACTACCCCTGCTCAGGATGCTCGCGCAGTTTGTAAACGGTCGCTTTGCTGGACAAGTATAGTTCACACTGTAAGGTATGCTGTTATTATTACCGAACAAAGTAGTCACGCAATAAAATCTGCAGCTAACAGTTTGAACGTTTGTCAAAGTATATATTGTTGTAACCGGCGGCCCTCCAGATCGGGGAAGATGCCACACCTGCGACATGCAGTTGTCACGCCTCCAATCGTCACACCTGTCAGCAGCCCAAATTGGCCTGTCCACGCCGGAGTGAAGGTCGGTGCAAGGCTACGACTTTGCACGCCTGTCAGCAGTCCAAATTGACATGACCACCTCGGGGATCGGAGTCAGCGTGCGTTCCTCCTACATTCCTTCTTGATGCCGAGGGAGGGCGTGCGTTTCCGACCAGGCGCACCGAAAGGGGCAACTAGCTAACCGACTCCGGGATTGACGACGCAGGCATAAAAAGGCGGATCCGGATGGCTGAGAAGAGGACGCTCGGAAACAGTGTGACTCGGACATGCTAAGACGCTACCACAGTGTGCTCCGATATATGGAGCAGTTTTGTAATCTCAACCATCTACTCTTTTGAATATATTCTTTTTTCGTCATTTTTTTAAAACGTTGCTTAGAACCCATTCTCCCGGCACCTGGCACAGCACCACCGATGGAAACTTCGTTGCCCACACGGACCTCCGACTTCGCAACAATGGTAGCCAGTGGTGAGATTGACCTTACGAAACTTGGGACGTCCTGGACAATCATAACAGTGGCTGGTAGCTTATGGGATCGGTTGGCGTTGGCTACATCGGTGTGATGAGTACTGCATGTTTGCTGCTCTTTTCGCCAGACTCATTAGCGCAGACAGTCGGTAATGATGTTAGGTGTTATTAGCAATTTCGTCTTGTAGACCAAGAATTGAGTGTCTCGCAGGCTAAATTGCTAGTGGGGAAGAAACACAAGGCGCACGATGAGCAGGGAGAAGTTGAAAAACCCAAGAACTTCTCAAAATTCATGAGCAGATGGGCATTTCGGTTGGCCCTGCGAAAGGCAAAAGGCAGAAATCGGAGCGTTTGCAGAATGAGGAGAGGAGTTGGGAGGAGGCAGGCGAGGGCAGGAAAAGTATGTTGTAAGTAAAGAGCACGCCGAACGAGAAATTGTGCGGGCTCCTGAGGATAGCGATAGGGACGGGTCAGCTAGTGCCAAATGTTTGCTCTACATGTCGCCAGAACTCTCTCTAGTACAAGAAAGCAGATGATAGGAGAGCAGGAGTGTTTCCTGGCGGACACTATTCTGGGAAAATTCACCTTCTTTATATAAGAACTTCAGTGTTAAGGAAGGGTGAATTTCGAAGCCATACGAGATTGCTATGAAGAAATTTGAAATACAGGACTTACTTCTAATTTGCGACGAATGAGGCACTTCAGTCGGTTCCACAAAAAGGAAAGCAGCAGTTCTTGAAGTCATGAAGGCAGAAGAAGTGACGGTCGAGGAGGCTGACGAGGCTTGCGAAACGTGATTTTGTTATAGCGCAAGCTTTACACGGACAACAGAAGGCACATCTGAATCTGCAAGGTGTGATGAACAGCATAAAAAAATAAGCATGAATCTGCAAGGTGTGATGAACAGCATAAAAAAAAAGCAAAAATAAGATACGCCGTACCAACAAGCCCCTATTGTTATCCTCATCGACTTGGGAAACGATTATTGAAAGAAAACAAAAGGCAGAGGAATGCGAGAGGCGCAAGCGGGAAGCAGAAATCCGGGAGCGTGAACAGAAAGAAAGGCGCAAGCGATAAGCAGAAGGGTACGAGAGGCGCGAGAAGGAGGGAGGACCCCCCGACAAAACCAGTGACGGTGCTAAGTGGCTCGCGACCGGCTCTCCAGGCACTCTCGATCACCATCGACATGGAGTCACTGAGACCCTCCTGAGAGCAAAAATCTCGGCCCTCTCTGCAGTGGGGGTAGCCATCTACCCCCACTGGCTGCCTTCCCACGTAGGGATCGCCGGAAACGAGGAGGCGGATGTCCTGGCTAAGGCCGCCCACCACCCAACCGTTCCACTCACCAGAGCAGTCGCAGCATCGGACTTCTCCAGGCAGCGGCTAAAACAGCTGCTCACTTCCAGCCATACGGATACAGGGTAGCTACCAACCGAGCCCCAAAACTTCTCCCTGAGAACGGTCTCTATCGACGGGACCGTTCCACACTCCTTCGTCTGCGCACGGGATCCGTGTGGATGGCTGCTAGGCTTCATGCCTAGGGACGCATCGCCTTTCCCGCCTGCAGAAGGTGCGGTGACGCCGAGACCCTCGAGCACCTACTCTGTACCTGTCCTGCATTAGCCCAGGAGCGCGCTCCAGTCTCTGCCACTTACCGACGGTATGGACTCCCGGCTACCTCAGAAACACACCTACTCGTCCCGGCCCGCTCCCACCTTCCAGCACTGGCAAGCCTGCTTGAATATGTGTACTCAAACGGGCTCCTAGATCGCCACTAGACTTCGGCCTCCCATGGGCCTTTGCCTCGCGCGCCGGCCATCGCCCCTGGATGATGCTGACGTATGCTGCCTGAAACCTACTCTCCCTTTCCGCTTCTATCCCCTCATCTTTCATCCCCCGACCCCATCCCCATTACGCTGCGCCGTGCTCCCATATGGGCTGCAGAATTGAGCGTGCTTTCCCTCTCCCAAATCACGAAGAAAGAAGAGAAGGAGGCAGCGCAATGGCACGCCCTCAGGATGGCAGAACTTGAGCGCAAAAGTCAGACACTCAGATGGCAGATAGCGCGACGCCAGCTCCGCACTTTCGAGGCAGGCGACGATATAGTTAATTTCCTCGCTGATTTTGAGAGTGTGCGTGAGAAAGAGGATGTCAGCCAGGACTTGTGGACGGATTGGTTACCAGCGTTAATCCCGTTGAGTGTCGCTAGGTGCTTCGTGAACTGCTTGTCCGACGAGAAAACACGTGACTACGACAGGGCTAAGAAGGCTTTGTTCAGACACTTCAGTCTGAAATTTCGCGCCGACCTCGCAGGCCAAAAACAGAGAGTGGCAGAATACGCCGAGGATAGCTGCACGCGACAAATTTCCCATAGTACGCCGCGACAACCAGGGAGAAGCGACAAAACGCGATATGGTGCCGGGAAGCAAAAGGGTAGGAAGTCAGTCCGTAAGAATATTAAACCGGAGACCTCAACTTCCCTGGGAACGCATAGAGAGAAAGAGTGCGACGCACCTCAAGCAGAGCAAATCAGCACAAAGGCGGTAATTTCGGCCAGCCTGCAAGAGCAGGTCAGCTATGGCTCTTCGAATGGGTCGGCGCAAACGCTGACGGAGAGAGAAGAACCCTTCTCCGATACGGGAGCTTTCGGGGCGACAACACCGGAGGAGACTCGGAGACTGACAGGCGTGTCCCCTATTGAGCAGCGGTCAGAGGACCAAGGAGCGATTCCCGAGGCAGATGCGTGCAATGATGAGCCTAACGTGTTAGTAGCCGGAAGCGAGGAGAAGGCGGTAGAGAGCGACGGTTTTCCCGCACAAGAAACGGAGGACCCGTCAGGCCAAGTGTGTAAGGAGGTGGCAGATGCGGCCAGACTGCCAAAATGAACACAGCAAACCGCGGGCCCATTAAGACAAGTTGGTACGGAGGTGGCAAGTTCGGCCGGCCTGCCGGAATATGTCACCTATGACTGTTCGGATAGACTAGAACAAATGGTGAAGAGAAGGCGTAGGTACAGGAGGAGAAGTACTGACGCGGTTGAGGCGTCTAGAATCAAACGTGCGAAGCGCCAAGGCGACAGAGGCAAAGGGGCGAAAGTCAATATCCAGCCGAAGACTGTGAAAACGCCAAGGACGGTAAAGCTTAGGTGTTTGCAGAGATGGAGGATCGGCGTGATGCATGTGGCGAAAACGAGATTTTCGCGAAGAATCAGGCGTAGTAACCGTCGCTTAAACGCATCGAGGGCGTCCCGTTGTAAGCATAGGGACAAAGGGAAGCGTCCTGTATGCTGCTACAAGAGCTGGTCACTGTCGAGGGTAAAGAAAGTCAACTGCCTGGCATCTAGGGGAACAGTGCGCGCGTGGGTCTGTGAATGTAACCTTCTAGTACGCGGATGCTGTTGTTCGAAAGTCGGAACTACGAGGAGCGTCAGGCGAATTAGCTGCTTTGACCTTCTTCGCGACCGCACTTTGCGAGAACTCCAGAAGGCACGACCCTCTCGAGCTCGTCTGAAAGGATTTGTTAAGGCCTGAAAAAGAAATCAAGAAGAAGCGTTGCAAATAGTTTTGTTCTTTTGTATTCATTTTATAGGAGATTAGTTGCACGCTGAACGTTTGACAATGTGTAAAGAGTACCACAACCTTTTTTTTCGGTAATTAGTATTTTCGGCTCAGGTTAGTTCTGTAGTTCAAAGTGGAAAGTTTTCGTGACGACACGTGGAGAACTGTAACGCAAACAAGGGTCAGCGTTGGATACAGTTTGGAAGGTCCCGCGCAAGTTGCGCAAGTTGATAAGTTATGCTTTAGCAAGAGTTCATAACGAGTCATGTTTGATTTGGCAGCAATGCTTTTGGAGGCACGTTATGTAGATTGCGTTCATGAGCTTTAATTTCTTCGACGACATTATATTTTGGAAAATTTAAGTTTGAGTAACTTTTGTTAGACAGATGCATCATTGGTGTCTTCTGCTCGTGGTATGGCAGATTTTTTTTTTCAGTTCGTTTGTTTACTTCCATGAAAACGTGACAGCTCAACGCTGCAGAAAGGAAAGCGTCAGTGTTTTAGTTTCTTTTCTTAAACGGAGATGAAGGCTGAAGATAAAGAGCCTCCATGTAAGCTTAGTTGCGACTTGTTTTGGATAATCCACACAAATTTTTTTGAAGTTTTATTATTGGTGGGATTTGGGGTGATTTATGCTAATCACGCTGCGTCGTATTAGCATCATTAAGAAGTGCGTTAGAAGAAAAGCCGAATAAGTGAGGCCTTCTGAGCCAATTTAGGAACGTGATAAGCTCTTCAGATGGTTTTCCCTTTTGTTTATTTTGGAAGTTCGCGTTATGTAATGATCGTATAGCTATCTGGTGCTAAGTGACGGACATGAAGTAATCAAGGCCAGTTCTCCCTTCGCCTTCCTGACCTGAGGAAGCTCTAATTCATGACTACTTAGCCTAATTACGTAAACCCGTTTGTGTCTATTTGAGTGGACACATTATCAGAAATTTCTGGATACTTGTCCAAATCAAAGTGAACCTTGTGTTTCAGGGATTACTTTTCGGTAGGGGAGTTGTCAGAGTTTTTTTTCTTTTTTTTTTGCATTCATACAGCCTGGCGATGACAGTGGCGTGCATGTGGCGCTTGGGGATTGAGTGTGGCTGACAGCGGTCGCTCCTAGGAGCTTGTCCCCTTGCAGTTAGGCAGTCCAGTCAGGGCCCACCTACCAAGAGGTCTTGGGCCAGAGATCGTCATTGCTCAGAAGCGGCGGCCCATGGTTTCGAACAATGCAGGCATCAAGCCGGCCGAGCTGCATAGAACTCGGCCTCCCGATGCACCATCTGGAGGCGGGGATGCTGTTGAGCCCGGCGGCCTTCCAGATCGGGGAAGATGCCACACCTGCGACATGCAGTTGCCACGCCTCCATTTGTCACACCTGTCAGCAGCCCAAATTGGCATGACCACGCCGAGAATGGGAGTCAGCATGCGTTCCTCCTACTTTCCTTCTTGATGCCCAGGGAGAGGCGTGCGTTTCCGACCGGGCGCACCGAAAGGGGCAACCAGCTCACTGACGCCGGGATTGGTCTCCTGACGCCATCAGTCTCCTGGCGGTTAATTAGACGATTAAATATCACGGCATCTTCTTGTGTGTGACATAATTAGGGACGTCATTACTCTCGCTTTCTACTACCGGGTTTCCAGGAATTAGGTCAAAGTCTTGCTCACGTGGCGAGTCTCTAAAATCTACGATTCTGTGCTTTGGTGTGCGGTAATCAGTGATTTCTATTTAATTCTAATTATTCCAGACACTTCAGTGACTGAACTTGTAATTCACTCATGCTGTGATATGACATCTATAACGAAACCCATGAATTTAGTACTGTACTATTTTTTTCTTATTTATTTTGAATTTCCTTTCCGGTCATCTGCGCAAGAAACAAGAGTCACTCGATGCTCGTGCCACTAAAAAATTACCCGCAGAATCTCCTGTGGGAGTTATCTAAATGATGCGTAAGCATTTGCTACTAATCACCTGCTGTTTCGTCGTCGTATGCTGCTGTGTTTTGTATAATTGCGAGAAACACCGCGAAAGAATTGTGAACCGGAGAAACGGGGCTGCATCACCGTAATGTTACCCGAGACCAGCATGAGACGACGGAAGAAGAGCCGAGTAGTAGCCACGTTCACTCGTGGTATCGATGACTCCCAGAGGATGTGTACGTGCATGGGGTGAAATGACGAGAGAGATTTTGTAAATGAAGCAAATATATACAACATTTATTATGTATACTGTCTCTTCTTGGGGTTCTTGTTGTCGCGTTTATTTACCTCCCGATAGCATGATGGTGCGTTCGGAAGATGCCGCTGCTTTGTGGAAGATGAGCACCGCCCGATGCGTGCTCATCTACGTGACATAACTGTATAATGTCGCGGTTGGTAGCCCTCGTACGTAGACGTGGTTCACCACGCTGCCTCCTCTCGATGCAAGCCGTTATCAATCGTGATCAACGGCACTCTGGCGGCGGCTGCGTATGGCGCGGCCACGGGTACCCTATCTTGAAAGCGATCTGCGATGGGGACACAGTGCGCCGAGTGCTGATAGCTTCGTGAGCGTTGTGTTCTCGCCGCCTAGTTCGCGTTGAAGCGAGAGGCAGCACGAAGGTCAATTCGCTCGCTGGTGCGCGCCCAATCTTGAAAGCGATCATCTTACGCAACGGATGGACGGGTTTCCTCGTTGGGTAGGCATAGAAATGCTCACACATTAAAAAAAGTAATCACAGCGCATGTTATAGACGCATAAATGGTAGGCGCATCTTGAACTCGGGAGCAGCCGGTTAATGGCGTAAAAGACGTTTATTGAAGAGCGGCACATACCTTGTGGCTCATATCCAGCGGCCCATACCCAATGACTCACGTTTGTGGTAGAGAAGTTCATTGAAGGGTGGAACATACCCAGCTACGTACACCCAGAGACCCAAATTTATATCAAGAGAGAGAGAGAGAGAGAACGAGATACCCGGAAAGGCAGGGAGGTTATAGTCAAGGTCACCGTTAAATGAATGCAATTTGCCTGCTTTTAGCCCATCCAAAACAAATGCGCGCCGGAGTCACTTGCCTGCTTTCAGTGATATCGCATGTTTGGAGGGAGACAATGTTGACTGTTTAGGTGTGTACGGTGACGTCCTTCCCACATAAAGCACTGGAGATCTTTACCAAAGATTACAAATATTCATGAGTTCCTGCTCTTTTCGTAGCAAAAAACGGCGAAAAAAAAATTAAGACAGACAAATTCCGAAACATTCAATCACATCGTGGAAAATTGGTCATTCTTGTAAATTTTATTCACCCTGGTCGCGAGGCCATGTGAATAAACAAGCTTGGGTCTGTGACCTCATATATCTCGGAAATGAGCTACAGGAGTGAGGCTGAAGAATTCACGAGAAAAAGAAATCCAGCAGAAAAAGCGAAGAACCCCTCTCGCAGAAGACGCGTGAGAATGCCGAGAAACTTACGGAAGAACCGACTCGGCATCACACCACCTGCGCAAGAACGGTTAATTCTTATGCACTCAGTGCACCAAAAAAAGAAGAATGTGTGCTGACAAAAGAAAGCGTCAATAATTTCCTTTCTCAGAAGGACACTTTGCTTTCACGTGCGCATATTATTCTCCTACTTCTTTCGCACCCACATTTTGATGCTGATATTTCTAGTAGGAGGTACTTGTTACTACGGGCTTGCAGAGCCTAAGATGTATGCGCAAATATTGAAAACAAGAGAAATAAGATTCCGTTATATCTTGTTTTGCTTTGTTTCTCGTTCCAGATGAACTAATTCGTTTTAACCCCACACATAATGCTTAAGACAAAGAAAATATTCGGCCTATTAAACAAATAAAAGAAAAGGAAAGCACATGTCGCGGAAACATAATGCGTTTGAGAAACGTCAAAACAGTCCGTGGCCATTCGATGGATCAATTATTTAAAAGGAGTTTGAAGCTGCCATTATCCGTGGGAGCAATTTCCGAAATTCAATTTCAGGGAACGCAGTTGTGACAGGCTGTACTGGGTGATTGAAACCCGGTGGAATGAGAGAAAATGTTCAGAGCCAACCACGTTTCGAGAACGGCAGGTTCACTATGTCAGCATATGCAGGTACCTTGGAATGTATGGCTACCTATGTGACAGCACATTTGGGACAGGGCTACGCCCTCGTCCTTCTTTTTTTTTTCCGTTGAAAGACAGATCTTAAGCGTACATAGCTACCTACTACAACTCAATAAGACCGGGCATGCAGTCAGTAAACTACCTTCGGTGCCCATTCACAAGGAACCAATATTTACAAACACGAGCGACTGAGTGTTGACGAGATATGCGATAGGGGGGTGCAAGTTGCTTTTTGAGAGCCGTTGGTGGCGGTTTTCTTTTATATGTGTTGCGGCAAAAGTTAGTGAGACTTATGGGACACCAGCAAAAAATTTCGCAGCACGAAAGTAGCCGATAAAGTTTTTCTTGCTTTTATTTTCTCCCTTCTTTTTTTTTTTTCGTAGCTTCGATATGCATGCCTAGAATTCGGACGGTGGAGTCTGGTTGCCACACGATAACGTGTACACCATGCACCATTACGATTTTGGGGATTGATGCGCTGGCTGCCGGCAAAAGGTTTCTCTACCTCTCTCCGTTCACGTGGGTCCGTTGTTCGGATAAATTTTGCAGTCACGGGTACGTCCAGCGTTCTGTTCCGTCAAATGCTTCTGTATGCTATCGTCCGCTTCTGTACGCACGGTTTTCTTTCTGGGCAATGATGCGCAATTATTGATTCAACAAGCAGCTTCAGGAAATTTAGAACAGAGTTGTACTTTTCCTTTAAGTTGAACCTACATCAAAGGGTGGACTGTAATCTTGATCAGCGCTGTGAGCGATAAATAAATAAATAAATAAATAAATAAATAAATAAACAAATAAATAAAATTGCGCAGATTCCACGCAATGTGGGACACGATGTCATGTGAATTACGCTGCTGGTAGCCGGCAGCATCGTTTGGGTTTCCGCAAACTTTTACAAGGTGGACCAACGTGTCTGCGTAAGGCGAGATTCCGTGTGCGACACAAGCGCGTTTGACGACAGCAGCACGACGACGGTGAGAGACCATCGTATGGCGTTTACGCGTGCGATTCCTATACTCCGGCCGTTCGACGCGAGTTTACGACACGCCGACTGTTGGCTTCTACGTAGGTACTGGACAGGCGTAAGCGAAAGAGACACAGATTGTGCTGCGGAAAATTGTTACACAATAGTACGTATCTGTGCTTATGTCATGAAATGAATGTTAAAAACGGGAATGGCATTTGCACGCGGGCAAAGGGACGTTAATGCCTGCTCGACCTGAGTCGATCATGAAGGCAGTACAATGTCGCACAGCTTCTATGCAGCGTGCGCTGCTACCAGGAGAGGACTTTAGGGAATGTGGGCCGATACCGATGATGGTGCATTGCAGCCCAAGGTGTCGTGTCAAAGCGCCAACTGTTACGAGGGAAAAACGCGAGAAACTGGCACGAGACGCACACCCGTAACGTCTCAAAGAGCTGGCTGGCTTTGGCATGGGAGAAATATGCGCGCGATCATTGCCTAATGGTAAGAGCAGCGGCCGCTACTTGTAATAATTGCGTGGTCCCTGCCATTATCATATTCCATGTAGAACACACACACACACACACACACACACACACACACACACACACACACACACACACACACACACACACACACACATATATATATATATCTTAAGAAGCCAACAAACAGACACAAAGGACAACACAGGGGAAACTACTTGTATTTACTAATTGAAATAAAGAAATTGTAAATTTATGGCAATGAAATTGGATCCAAAAAACAACTTGCCGCAGGTGGGGAACGATCCCACGTCTTCGCATTACTTGCTGTGCATTACTTGCTGTGATAAAACTGCCCCTGGGAGTGTTCGCCAACGCCACCACTCACCCCGGAAACTGGATGGGAAAACGGCGCCGGGGTAGCTCAACTGGTAGAACATCGTACGCTTAATACGAAGACGTGGGATCATTCCCCACCCACCGCAAGTTGTTTTTTCGTCTACTTTCGATTCCATTAATTTACAATTTCTTTATTTCAATTACTAAGTACAAGTAGTCTCCCCTGTGTTGTCCTTGGTGTCTTTGTTTGTTGGCTTCTTATGATATGATTAATAAAAATCAGGCCCCTCGGTTAACCCCCTGTCTTCTCCTTTATATATATATGTGTGTGTGTATCGCTTATACGATTCCTATATATATATATATATATATATATATATATATAGGAATATATATATATATATATATATATATATATATATATATATATATATATATATATATATATATATATATATATATATATGTACCTCCACCAGAAATGTTACGTGTGGAAAGACACAGATGAAAGATGCTATATACACGCTATGTACACTGGAGCCAGGCAGCCAGGCTGACACTTGCTCGTGCCAAGGGCACCGACCAACTTCGTCATTCTCGCGGCGGCTAGTCTCTTGAGCATCGCTCAATGATATGGTAAGATTATATATATATATATATATATATATATATATATATATATATAAATGTAGCATGCCACGTCATCAGACAGGCTAACTCCTCCAGCTTCTTACTAAACTACGCATTAGCCGCTTCTCTCCCTCTCTCATCCTGCAGATGACTTTCGCTCAGTCAGCACGAGCATTTCTATCTTCGTCCACCTTCCTGCACTTCTTCCGAATATTGCAGTTTTGGTACATTTTCGAAGAAGGGCCTGACGGGGACAGGTGGAAGTTATATGCCCAGCAAACTCGAGAATTCAACAATTTTTTTTTTTTGCGACGTATTCTCATTTCAATTTCCCGCGTAGCTGCCTAATGAAAGCACTTCTGAGCATTAAGACATGTGTGAAGTACGTGCATTCCTTGGAATATGAAGGAGTGAGTCTGGCTTGACTTAACTGAGTGAATTACGCGGCTAGAAGTGCTGCCTTGACTCATTACTCCATGCCTGACAGGTGCGGCATCCAGCATTTGCATTCATTTATTAATGCGAAGCATTCTTTGACTCATTTCAGACACTTCGCGGCGTAGGTAGGTAAGTTCCTGTCTCGCCTCGTTTCAGACTTGCTCAGTGAATATAAATGAGTGGCTGACGGCGGGATCGAACCTCTGGCTTCGAGCATATGTACGTAAAACAATGACAAGGAATAGACTACAGCAGCAGCCGCGACAAGGAAAAAAAACCACCCCACGCCGCGCTAAACCAGCAAACGGCACATACATCCACGGACTCCCACATGCGGAATAAAGTTACTTCCCAAGTACCATTACGATCTGCAGATCTTAGAAAAACCATAGGTGATTTCGTAACGCGAATACGCAGGTGCATGGTACTCCCCCACGAGGAGCAAATGTTTCACAGCTCCAAACTCGAGTCACGCTGCAATGGTGGTGCGGTCTTCGGAGATTGTCTCTCTGCCGAATAATGATGCTGCAACGCTTTAGGTAGCCTAGGAATCCCTCCTTTATAGGATTTGAACTGCCTTTCGCGATTGTTACGGCCTCATATTCGAGAAATGTGGGTTCGTTACGCTTCCACCTGCAGGGTGCCTCTCCTGATAAATATAATTGCTTTCACTTAATCCTTACGCCCTATGATCTGATCACAAAAATTTCTTTTAGACAGCCTTTTTTTTTGTATACCACAGAATTTTCGTTGCACTTTCGTAATTTCCCTTTCTTTGATATCTCCGACTAGGACCTTCACCCACGTGTTTGGCGATCGCACTGCAGGGAATGTCTCTTTCAGAAGTCGATAGTTGAATTTACTTCAGGAAGCTTGAACGGTTTCCAATTATTGGCAGAGATAAAGATAAAATCAATGTGAAGACGGAGAGATTAAGCAAACGATATGTCGGTTTGGCTACCCTGTACTAGAGAAAGGGTACGAAAGGTGAGAGAGAAAACTTGGGGGAGAATGAACAATATCTAGTGTAAATGGAAGGACTTGAGCGCGCGCGACGAGCTCGTTTTTTTCTCTCTCTCTTTATTTTTTCTTGAATATTTCGATGCTTTACATACAGTCCGTGTCTGTACAGAGACATCTAAGGCATTAATAATATTTGACCATAGTTATTAGGAGAGACTGCAGCGTCATCGACGTTATATTGCCGCCCAGCGCGTACTGTTTGCATAGCCCGAAGACTCAATAAGTGCGCCTGCGTCCGCCGCGGGGAACTTGGATTCCCGCACGGAGTGGCTTTCGAGGCATCCATAGGCCACTCACATGGTATATCGGTCGGGAAAGTTGTTAACGTACACAAGCGCATAGGGATTCGCCTGGCCCAAAAGAGCGCTCCGATTGGCTCTACGCACTTCGGAGTCGCAGGGCTCCACGGAACTGCTGTTCGTCCCGGGAGAAACAATAAGCAGGCCTCCGCCGCATATAAAGGTGCTGTGTTTGGATTCGGGCGGATTGCGCGCAAGGAATCACCCGAGGCATGTGGCGCCGCAGGTAAGCAGACGAGGAAAGGAGTGGCTGCCGGTGAAAAGAAAAGAAGCAGATACTAACGACGATAGAAAAGAAAAGGTTGACAATTGCATTTCGCCCAGGGTGGAAGGCGCGCACACACCGAGCGGCGACGTATTTGCGGTGTTCGCGGACGCAGAAATACAGCGCAAGCAAAAACGACAGTGAACCGGAAGGAGGTGTTTGGACCGGGCGAGGAAAAGGCTCGGCCAGCCGGAAAGGAAAGCCTTCCGCCCCCCCCTCTTCCCCCCCTCACAGACGTCTCAATATATATCCTTTTCTTGACGGTATACACCAGACCGGCACCCGTCGACAGCGCAGAAGCTGCGGCTCGCTCGCCGTGGCACCGTGTGTGGCGGCGAGAGCTTGCTGCTTCGTTTGTACCGGCCTGCTCACCCGCGAAAGCAGGTTGGTATGACTGGCACGAGAGTTGCTGCTGCGCAATCACCCCGCGTATGGAGGCGTGCTCGGCGATGAGGCCGCCCTTGCCTCGTTCGCTCTTATTGGCGCCATTATTATGGAGCCCCTTCGGGCTGGAATGAGTTGTGGCCCCTCGCTCCTCCGGTGTTGTGCATTGGACGGAGATCTAGATAAGCGAGCGCGTGGCGTTATGACTGCATCAGCCTGCGGGTCGCTCCAGGGCAAAAGTAGTGGGGATGAAGCTCATACATGCGCCAACGCAAGTGTGCGTTGAGTTCATTGACAATTCGGGACTTAATAATAATAATTAGAAATTACCACAACATTACGTCTCTGTGTCGCTGCAAAGTGGGCTATGAGGAATGTCGTAGTGTACAAGGGCATCGGTTTAAGGCCTTAAGATTGCCTACCTGGACTTTGGGCGTGCACAATTAGATGCAAGTACGTAAGCGTTTTTATGCACTCCGAACCGCCGCGCGCAATGCGCCTGCGCACTGGGGTCCACCACTTCGCTCGTGTTGAGCAGCAGAGCGTCACAGCTACCGAGCCACCGCGCCGGTTGAATTCGCCACTTCAAGAAGTGATGGCGAATTCTTGTAAATCTAATCACTTCCCTCGCCCTTATTTCCACAGTGCCGGTTTTGTTCTGAATGTTTTATCTTACATACCGTTATGCCCCAAGATGCGCCCGTCATTTGTGGGTGCATAATTGCTGGCTTTACCCAGAGAAATTCACGACCAAAAAGTGAACAAAGCTCTGCAAGAGAGGGAGAGAGAGAAACGAAGAAAGAAAGACAAATAGAGGTGCGCTTTGCGCAGTTGGGTGCATTCTTGTCTGCATGCGCCATTCACAGCTATTCTTAATATGCGCACCTTCGAACGATAGTAAGGATAACATGCGACGACAATATGTTTGTTGGGCCTGCTACGGTTAACACGGGAGAGCAAATATTATACTTGAAATTTCGCATTAAATTAAGGCTCTTCCTCTTTTCCCCTATATGGCCTAAACAACGCGGTCGGTTCATTTTACACGATCGCAATTGCTTAGGATTAGTTGTAGAGTGTGTATGGGCCAACTCTCCACAATTCATTTAAAAGTTCATAGTAAACACGTGCCAGCCTTCAAAGGTGGAAGGCCATGGGCGTGTTTCTTTTTTATTATTGTATTTTGATAATGTAAACTCCTTCTTGCATGTCATCTCTCTGTGGTTAATTTTTTATGTTTCTGCTTACAGTCTGCGTTCATTGGAGAATGTTCTCTATTTATACACGCCACTCCGAGAGTACACGAAAGGCTGCGATTAACGCCTGCCGCTGTGAGTTCACAAGCATAATGGTAAACAACCGTAAAGGAGAGTCACTGCTCGCGAAACCCTGTGCCATTTACTATTACCACTGGTGCGGAAAAAATGAAAGACTGAATGAACTTTCTTTTTCTTATTCGCAATTAATTACGTCACTAATTGACGAACCTACAGTGTGCATCTGTACATCCGTTAGCCTAGGTGCAGCTGTCATCGTTTACGTCACGTGTCCATGAGTGAGTGAGTGAGTGAATAAACGTTATTGCAGGTCCGGCGAGGACGCGAACTCGTCGCGCACCCGGCTAGTCCCGCGTCGGGACCGGCAGGTCTAGCCCACCGGCCCGGTCGCGGGTACGCCGGACAGCCAGGATTTGCTTTTCTAGAGCAGGGCTACGCATAAGGGAGTCCCACTCCTCCTTGGTGAACTTGGGGTATGTCGACCCGCACCCCGGACTAAAGCATGTGTCATACTGATTGCAAGGTTTCTTGTCATAGTTGCAGCACAATGTTTCTGTTGAGACAAAATCGTTGCCACCTACTTGCTTGCAGCAACTTTACTACGAGGGTGTACTGTGGAATGAGAATGTTGTATTGGGGTCACACGGCACATGGCCGCTCATGATGCTACCAAGCACCACTATTTCTTCCGTATGTGAACTCTACAGCAAGGCTGGCGAGCGCTCTGATCAGGGATAAAAAGTGCCAGATATGTTTGAAGATCCCGCATAAGTCTTTTCGAATTAAATAGAGGAATGTAAAAAGAAAGTAAAGAACATTGAATATTTAGTAAACTAGCATGTTGTGCGTCACTACAGAAAAATGCTTGTCCTTTTTTTCTTTCTCTCGTTTAGAGAAAATAGAGCGGACTTACGCATGTTGGTATGCATAAAAATACGAATTTAAAAAAAAAAGATAGGTAAGTGACAAGCGTGCTCGGCTGAGCGGTATGACCGTATAGGCAAGAAGTAGCTCTGCCAAAATTTGTTATCATGGGCATAGCTACGCTGAAGAGATTGAAAGGGAAATGGCTCCGAACATGTAGAAAGGACTACAGTTCGTCAAAAGACGGATGTGACAGCTGTACACTGAACATTGAAGGAGAAAGTCCATAACCAGAAAGTTGGTAGAATGGAGTGGCAGTGTACAGGTACGAGCTTTAACTGGGCTGCGTACACGCAGCAACGTCTACCTCGTCTAAATGCATGGTTTTCCTAGCTGGTCTGATAGAAAATAGAGTAGTCAAAGAGAAAAGAAAATGTGCAAGCATCACCCAACAAATTGTATCAGGCAGAAATTATTTTTCTCGTGTACGTTGCGTTGCATGAGAGATAACCGGAAGATGATGTGATCTTGGCGACCTCTCACGAATGTCGAAGTGAATAACCATGGCCTGCTTATAGACAACAATATGGAAGACGCATGCTCGGCATCAGTATACAGAGACATGCGTGGAATGCGACGCGCTGGGGACACCATCTCATGTATTTCCAATCTGAGCTTCGCCCTTCGCACAGAAACTTTATTCAGGGGACAGAAAAGCTAGGTAACATGACGCATATCACTGAGTGCTGACAGGGACCACAAGAAGTGTGAACGTGAACACCAGAAAATAGATGGTGCAAGTAGGCCTGTCAACAGCGCGCGATAAGCCGCTTCAAGATGAGCACACTCTTCGGAAGCTGCAACGCCACCTAGAAAGTAGCTAGAGAGCGCTGGTAGTGGTGGTGCCAGCTCAAGTTATGGACAACTTCTCCATAACTTGGCACGCAAATAGATGCGCCACGTGATTTGTAAATGGCGCTTTGAGATGAATGACAAGGAAAGCAAACAAAGACTGCATTAATGAGAACGTCCACGTTATTTTGGGTGCGGCGTTGACAAGAACTTGCAAGTTTGCTCGCTGTCGCGCGCGTGCACCACTCAGAGATGATAATGAAAAAGCGCACGCATGCGCGATAATGCGAAGCCGGCCAGCTCTCCTCGAAGTGCGTATTTGCCGCCGGGCACTTCCTCGGGGCGCCAGGAATACTTTGCCATCCCGGAGGTCGAGGCTGCGTAACGGCTGTCGGCTACTTTGCTACGATACAGCAGGGAAAGGTCTCGCGCAAAGCAGAAACACAGCCCGCACTAAAAACGAATTGATCATGAATGAACTAATAATTTTGGCGTAATAACACCAAAAAACCGTCACTGAGATTAGGAGAACGTGAAAGCATAAAGCACGTACAAAAACCTGTTCAGCAAGTTATGCCCCTAACAACGTCCACGGAGGATTGCCAAGAACTCCCAGAAATGGTGAGATTTCTCATTACTGCTCAAACGTAATTACGGTTCGCTGGCGCGCGCAGCCTGCACATGAGCACAGCGCTGGTGTGCAATGCGTGCTCGATACGCACTGTCAATTGGCGTGGTTGTGTGAGACTGAGCAGGTTCCACGTAGAGCGGCTGGGGAAGTGCGAAAAGTTGACTGTGAATAACAAAAGCTGTTCAGTAGCTAACTCAGCGTGAAAAATTGAGGCCAGCTAGAGTCTGGACAAATTTATATTCGCAATTATATAAACATGACTGAACAATACTGTAATGACGCAATTTATAGAATTGATCATCCGCTGAACTACATAGAGCAGCAGAGTGGCGAAGTGGCAACTACGGAGATGGAATTATCCCGGAATCATTGCCCATTTTCAAACACCCAGAATGGCATGGGAAAGGAATGGGAGCCCGAGATTCTAGAATGGAGTTGTAATTGAGTGGGCAGAGAGTCATGGAGCGTTAAATGTTGATTTTAGGTGAGGCTACAAAACCGAGAAATTTTCCAATTTGGCCTTAACTAGGCTTGATCAACTTAATGCATTTATAAATTTTTACTGAATGCGTATCTGCCTAAAGGTGGCTACCTCTGCTGTGGTAATTTTAAACAACACGACATTCTACACATTTTACATTTCTGATGGCCCAGAAACCTTCCTTCGTTACGATGTTGAAGTGCATATAGTGCATAGTTCAGAGTTTGCTTAGTTAACTCCTCAGTTTTAGCGAACTTCTTAGCAGTTAGTTATGAAGTTAAGTTGTAAAGATTTAGCAAGAGCATGCGTTACCCACGAGAAAGAGATGCAGGTCGAAAACGGCCATGTCCCAAGCAGTTGCACCGTGCGCGAGTCTACGGTGATTTGGGAAGTGCGCCGAGTTCTTTCGCACGCTGTCGAGTATCCAGAAGTCGCGATAACAGACGGTCAGAGCGGTATGCTGGAAAGGGTGCCTGTTAACATCCCAGTAAATGTAAAATGAAAAGCACAAGACCGCAGCGATTTTTTATGCTATTAACGCATTTACTGTGACACGAGCATTCTCGTACAGTGAAGAACGCCATCTTAATTTTGCTTTCCTGCTCTTTCCTCAAATAACTGGACTCGCCCACTACAGGGGGTGTGGTAAGATTATTTTGTAATTTGACTTTCTAGAATAGCTAATAGTTAGAGATACCACAAGCAACAGCGCCCTTAAGAGATAATATGCCCCAAAGACTGTTTGTGCTTGCGCGAAAAGATAGTACGTATAACATACTTGTTTTGTTGTTAAGACTTCAAAATATTTAAAAAAAATATCTTGTATTTTGTCGCTAGGTACGCAAGCACAGGCACTAAACAATTATAGAGAAAGCGTCTCAACTGTAATTGAAGAATGAAACGGCCGAGCTCAGTCGTTTCAGGAGTGGGACTGTAATTAAATCTCGCCATTCCGAGGAGTTAGAAAGGAGTGGACTAACGGGGATCTTTACTCTCCGGGATTGAATGGGAATGAAATGAAGGACTCCACTACGCAACTATGCACAGTAGCACTATCGGAAAGGCTGTTGTAAGGTACCTTTACGTGCACTTCTGCTGGGCTTCACGTAAGAACACAATGTAGGCCATGACATCTCACGTTTGAGCAAATTTCTGACATAACCTACGGAACTCTACATATACTATGGATATGTCTATTTTTTATAGACGTGCACATTCCATATACCTATATGTCTGTATACTTTATAAGTACATCGCTATATTTTCCTGATAGTGTCAATAATCCTTTCCAATCTCAGTTCTCTCTCTCTTCATCTCTAGTGAAATTGAAGCTTAGCCCACAGCACCTTAATTATTTGCACACACCTGGCCTAGCTTGCCTTGCATTCCATACATCGATAGAACATGTATCGTAAAAAAAATTAGAAAAACGAATAATTTTTGACAGTGAAATTATCGGGTCGGCGCGCACAACAAACTGGGCCGTCTCATGACCTCACTATCGCCACTCACGTATCTAAATGGCTTTGTCACTAAGAGGCACGCAACTTTTAATGCGGTTAGCATTCTTTGGGAACTTCACAAGCTTTTACGCTATGATATCCGTATCTAACCTTTTTTTTTTCACGCCTGTTTGGCCCACTGGGCATTTGGGGACAGACAATTTGGGGACAGACAACTCTGGTGATAGGGCGTGTGCAACTGGGCATGTGCACGAATAGAGAACTTGCACAATCGAATATGTGCAGCTGGGCATGTAACACTAAGTACGCGAACATTCTTGTCCAAACCTCCACAACGCGTACATGCCACTGGGTAGGTGCCTGGATAGACAAGTAGAGCAAGAAGCAGGGAATGAGAAAGTCGGCAACAGAAAATCGAAGAAGTTAGCCACAGAGAATTGATAAAGTTGGCATCAAAAGCCGTCAAGCTTGGAGAAAGGAAGCGAAGTGAACAGAATGGTACCAAAGCGTGCATTGAGCTAGGAAAGTTGAGCTACAGAGAAGTGAATAGGATGTCGGTAACAGGAAATTGAAGAAGTTGGGTACACAGAAGTGAAGGATTTGGCAATACGGCATGTCTCTGCATTGATTCAATTCTAGTCGCCTTAACGTCGGAATTCATAGTGAGATGCGTTCTGCCGGATTCTTTTGTTACCGTAGTGATTGCAATGGGTGAAAAGCGCGGACAAGCGAGCCAGAATGGACCCCAAGGGTCGTTTTTGCAACTTACAACTCACTTGATCCGAGTAACCCCAGCTAAGCATAATCCTTTTTTTTTTTTTTTTTGCTACAAGCGGGAGACGAAAGCATTCGTGCCACTGCGGCGCAAATCGTACACCAGAGCTCAGAACTTGATTCGACGCTGCCACCAAGTTTGTTGGCAAAAATGTAAATGGCTTAGCGCATTACTGGAGGTCGCAGTCAAATGAGTTCGGCACCGCGGGGAACAAACCGGTGTGAAGCCATCCTCTGCTCGTTATGCCCAGCGAGTAGAAAAGCCATCCCGCCCCTTCCCAACACTGGTAGGATTATCGGGTCGTCAGGAGGAAAGGCTAAAGAGGGAGGCAAGAAAGGAGCGAAATGAGGAACCGACGTCATGCGCGCATACGGGCTTTGAGACCTGAGGCCACGGCGCATGTTTCGCCGTATGGGCAGGCCACAGGTGGCAAGCAGCATATGTTTTGCCAATGCTACTCTTCTTCACGTGTGTGCTTCATCTGGCATGCTCTCGTAGCGAAGGAAGAACGACAACCTGCAGCTTGGATGAGTTCCCCGTTCTAGTAGGGCTTCTAATGCAATGTAATGCTTTCGTGCGTGTCGGCAGGAGCCTTTACCTCTGGCTGGGAGTTATTACGGTGTGTAATATAGCGCGCCGCATACGTGGCGAACAACGCAGCCCCTAAGTCGCAGTGACGCTTTAAAGTAAGAACCGCGTGCCCTAACGTCACCGTGGTAACTGCGTCGCTTCGAAAATTACGTACGAACCACGAGGTCCCAATATGTACCCCACTAACAGCGGTGGGCTGAGCCACTAATGCCCTCAACATTTGACAGAGCTGCATACTGAGGGCTCATCTAAAAGTCACTGCTGGTTTGCATTTCCAGGTTGCGTCTAATATACGTGGACTATAATTATAGTTAACTCAAAGCGGCAGGAAGCCATTCCTTGACGAGCGTATGCGAAGGCACGTGAATTAAAGGCCACTTTGGAGACATTTTGCACGTGTTTCCTTTTTTAATGCAAGTACTGCTACTGTTACCGGCTCAACACACGTAAAAAATTTTACATCTGATTACCAGGATATGCATACATAAAAAAATACAACAGATTACCAGGATATGATGTACTTGCAAGAGTGCGCAAAATGCCAGTTCGGACTTTTACAAAACTTTTGTTTACAAATTACACGCCCAAACCTTGCCAGTTAGAACATGGATTCGGAAAAAGAATATTTTCGTTTCGTCAATTAAGTGCCGCCTCTGAAACGTGTCTTAAACTATTCAACGCTGCTTTATTGATTGTAAAGATACCATTTTATTCTGGGATGTCCTCCATAGAAACCTGGAGAAAGACTGATCTAAATCCTCATAGTATTCGATATCTTGTTCTGTGTGTTGCCGTGCCATTCGATATGTTTTTGTAATAGGCCTGAATAGGCTATGGAAAACTCGTATGCAAGACCATAATTCAAAAACAATAATGTCCTGAAGAGCACATTCCTCTCAGATGATTATGCAGTTGAAGGGCATTTGCGATCAAAATGAATGTCAGCCGAATTAGTACACACTTTTGACTAGGTGTTTCACATCTCATTTGAAGTTTTTGTTGTGATGGAAGGTGTTCCTTCACACGACGTTTATTTTTTGTACTGCTCGTTGGCCTAATAGTGTTCATAATATTGTAAATTGTTCCTGTAAATACATCATTTAAAAAAAAGAACTTCCTCCGTGGCCTAATGGTTAACGCATCGGCCACACACACTCAAAGCGAGGCGAGACAGGAACCTACCTCCTATCCCAAATTGCCAAGAATTAGCGAAGAAATGCTTCGTATTAAGAAACGAGGTGATCAAAATTAATTCTGAGCCTCTTCACGCAGACGCACACCTTCTTCCTCTTGTGGGTCAGCCCCTTCAAGCTTTGCGCGTTCTTTAAACACAAACGCTGAAGTCACTCAACAAAGAACATTCGACGTCTCTTAGTACGACAGTAAACTTCGCTGACCCTTCCTCGATCAACTATCTTGCCGAGTGTATTTTGCGGCGGAATTCTGACCCCCCCGCCCCCCCCCCCCCACCAACTTAGGCTTTCGTTTATATATAAAAAAAAGATAGATGGGCCGTGACGTGCATAGCAGGTTACTAGCCTTGTTTCTGATTTGCTTTTCTTTTCTTTCTGTTCCCCCTTTCCTTTACCCCCAGTGTAGGGTAGCAAACCGCGCTCGTTTGGTTGACCTCCCTGCCTTTGCTCTCCTTGCTTTCTCTCTCTCTCTCACCTTTTTTTAAATTGGTTTTCGTGTTACCGGGAGTATTCAGAGCATAAGACTGCATAAGCGGATTAGCCAAATAGAAAGGACGGCGAATGGGCAAATCTATAGGTCAAGTTAAAACACGCATGCGGACTGGTTCCACCTCCAGGATCTTTTCGGGGGATTTCCACAGTTATGGCAAAAGCAAGACAGGTACACACTTTGAAATTGCTTACTAAATACAAAAAGAAAAAAAAAATTGAGGCTTTTCTTCCGCATTTTGCGCCGCAGTGGAATCTGCTTCGGACTCCATAACGGAGCCGTCCAGCCAGCGCCGTCTACATAAAAGAGCTTCGGATGAGCGTGAGTGCGGCGTCGGCCCTTATTTTCCCTCCGGCAAGACACAATAAACAACACGGAGAAGGTGTTCTGCATCACGTCAAAAGAAGCACGTGTGCTGGCGGCAGCCTAAATTAACGTCATTTACCACAAATGTTCGCTTGAAACTTTTCCGTGAATTCTCAGAAGCCGCATAACGAACGACAAAGTTAAATAACTACTAATAAAGAACGATAAAGTTAAAAAAAACACGAAGCACACCTTCTCATGGTCTAATTATTCAACTAGACACTATTCCATTGCCCTTTTCCTAGGCATTATCAGAATTGCTCTATTAGCATACACTCAAACGCAGGCAAATCGAAAACGGCTAAAATCTGTCCTTGGGTTTACAGATACGCCTGCATTTGTTAAACGGTTGCGCGATTCAGGCTTCAAAACTTATTACGTTCTGGCCGACACCACGCTTAGAAATCGGCGACAGAGTGGTTATATATACGTCGCCCTTTCACGTAATTACGCATAACAAATCTTCTGATCAGATTTTTTTTTTTTTTGCTTTGCGCGTTTGAATATATACACTATATAGTACATGAAAGCATTGTGGAAATCAGTCCAATGAAGACCAATCAATCAATGAATCGATAAGCTATCCGTCGCGATATGAACGAATTATGATTGTTCGCAGGGTCATCGTGAACCTGGCTGCATGACGCAACGACACCCATTCGCCAGGCAATATAGAGTAGTTTCCAGAAAACAATGTCGGGGTTGCGCGCTACTCCAAATTGTTTTTTAAGGTGTGTACGCGCGCCTGCTCTATTGACCGGCTGTAGCTCTTCCATTTCGTTGGATTTTCTCCTTTGGAACAGGCGCAATGTTTAGATTCACGTGTCCTAGCAATTATCGAACTCGCTGCAGAAGCTCCTTGTCTCCGGTGCAAGACGCGCGCGAGAAGTTCGTGAGAACCAGCTCACGAACAGGGAACTTGCGAGATATCTTGCTGGGACTTCTGCAGTATACCTTTATCCTGGCGACAAATTCATCAATGGTGCCCTCGTCAGAATTGCTGCCCTAATGTTCACCGCACAACGAATCGAGAGAGAGAGAGAGAGAGAGAGATGGAAAAGGAAAGGCCGGGAGGCTAACCATAGTTGCATTCAGTCGGCAATCCTACACGCGGGGAAGGGGAAAGCAAGAAGGGGTTATATATAATATGAAGATATATATACTCACGAGCGCTCGTAAAGCCCAGTTGCCTTCAAGAGGCGCGTTAGCACTTCGGCGGCCTTGTGCGTACTAGAGTTCTTCGGCCCAAGTTGTCGGGATTCTTTACTCCGAGAACGGTGTGTTGTCTATTCGGGTGAGACCCTTAGCCACTAATGAAAGCTTACAGGTTGGCTTTTCCGTAATTGACAGAGGAAATCGTGCACACACGAACTCGAGTCACGGAACCTGAATTTCGTATTTGAGTGCAGCAAAGAAAATCCTTCCGTTCCCAAAATTCAATGGCATTTAGTGACCTCACCGAGCTGGAGCGGTATATAGATGCAGACGAACGGCGCAAACAGAAAAAAAAAACATAGAGGCGGCTTTGCGGTATTTGCTGCAAACGATGCATATATGCACTCCGCAGGGAATATATCCTGCAAGTGAATACTGACTATAATGCGTATTTTTCTTCTTTGTTGAAAGAAAGGAAGGAATGCTGTTGGAAGGAAAGGAAGGGCGTTTGATTCAGCCTTCGCCGGCTTCCTAAATGAAGCGATCTTGGATGATTGGCGCTTATATAAGGTGCCGAGTACGACACTGCCGCGACGTCTGAAAAGAAAAATAACATAATACAAATATTTTGGTGAAAAAAGCTCGTGCACGCAACTCAGGATCTTGCTCAAATCGCTTGTATTTTCCTAGACATACCAAAGTGAGTTCCAAATAGTATGGTACTGAAACACAGGTCCTGTTGTTAGCGCGATGAACGAAGAAGACAATGGAGAAGGAGTTTATGTTCGCAAGCAGCCGCATACTGCCGGTTTATATTACGTTTTTTTTTTTTTGGTAGAAGAATGTTTGTTCTAGTGCAAAGTGCACTAACAGCGACGTGGTGAAGCTTAAACATGAACCCTAAGAACGTCGCCGCGAATTCTAGGCTGCAAAGGCGTCGGGCGCGAGACTGTTCTAATTGGGCAAAACACGTGACACACATGCTGTATGTAGTGTTCGAACAAACTAATAAAGCTATAACAATTGTCTGATACAACCCCGGATTCTTTGAGAAACTGCATTAAAAAAGGGAAAGGTTCACGGCGCAAGATATCGCAAAAATTTACCAGAAGATGCATTTAAAAGTTGCATTTCCTTGTTGCTCCAACAGCAAAGATTTTGCTATAAAAATTATATTCGATTATGTGCTCGATAAAACCAGTATGGGCAGTTAGCGCTTGTACGAGCTAATAGGTGTTTATCAGGTATCCGGCTTTATCTGGTTCCCACGAGCAAACTGCCCAAAATCCACTTATTATAATTTATAACGCATAAGGGTTGCTTCTTGTAGGTCGTGCCATGTCGCAACCGATACGTACTGGTGTTTTCATTAGGCAGCTGACCTTGATAAATATGCAGGGGCGCTATAACGTAAAGCTATTCCAAACTTTCCTATTTAAATTGTGCAATCAGCCCTCCGCGATCAGTCAAAAACTTTTTTGGACTTCGCCTGTCTGTCACGCAATGTCATGAAAACGGCGATGGTTCCCCATCTGACATGACGTGTACACACTTATTATGCATGATTGGGCCGAACAAAAGGATAATAGTTATTTCTGATTCGACGCCTTTTCGCCATTAGCCCTCTGCTATTGGTCAACAGTTAAGGCTGCAGCCACATCACCTGCTTGTCACGCAACCTCACAAAACCTCGAAAAGTCATCGCGTCAATGTGACGTATATGCGTTGAAGATGCATTAATATGCCGAACAAAACTGAATTTTCTTCTGAATAGCCTCAGGATGCCCCTTTCCGAAAGTAATGAAAGATGGCTGCCGCCGATCGCTCAGGCTCTGGCTACTCGCACCTGCCGGAGAGCATGGGTTTATTTGCGTATAATGAAACTTTGAAATTAATGAAAAATTTAAATTTGAAATTTTGAAAAATTTGAATTTAATGAAAAAATGACACAACGAGCTATGGAAAGAAGAATGATAGGTGTAACGTTAAGGGATAAGAAAAGAGCAGATTGGGTGAGGGAACAAACGCGAGTTAATGACATCTTAGTTGAAATCAAGAAAAAGAAATGGGCATGGGCAGGACATGTAATGAGGAGGGAAGATAACCGATGGTCATTAAGGGTTACGGACTGGATCCCAAGGGAAGGGAAGCGTAGCAGGGGGCGGCAGAAAGTTAGGTGGGCGGATGAGATTAAGAAGTTTGCAGGGACGGCATGGCCACAATTAGTACATGACCGGGGTTGTTGGAGAAGTATGGGAGAGGCCTTTGCCCTGCAGTGGGCGTAACCAGGCTGCTGCTGATGATGATGATGAAACTTTTTGCGTGGCCGTGCAACGTTTCTGAGCCCTTTCGGCACGTTTACGACCTCGCTCTGCCAACTCTTCCTTGCTGAGGATCCATTTTAACGGCATTCTTAACCTTCCGTTGCACGCCGCCGCGATTTTTGGCCAGCCACCGCAAGCTCAGCAAGGAAAAGCGGACCAATGGCAGGCGCCTGCACCACCCTCTTCATCCGGTTATCTATTTTCAGTACGCTGGCTCGGCCCCATCAAAAGCCTATCCACTTAGCGTGCTGCTCGCCTCCTGACAGCCAATTAGAAATGAAAAACCGCTCAATGTAGGCAATGTTATTCATTTTGAAAGCAAAGTGACGTCCTATAAACTATGAGAGCGTTTGATTGGGCTGTTCAGGCACCGCTGCGGGTCACCGGCCGATGCTTGCGTCGACGGTTACGCAAATTTGACATCAAGAGATTGGAATAAAAACGTTATATTGGAGTAGTTTTACGTTCTAGAGCCCCTGGATTACATATTTAGATCTGGCTTGAAGAAAGTGGACTTCTGAGCACCCACATCGTGATCCGAGCGCACGCCTTGTTTGTAGCTCAACCCGCGTCGTTCCTATATTTTCCTGCTATCGTGCCAGCTGTCAGCGGATTGTTCGTTCTCCTGCGAAGCAGAATAGCGTCAGCGTCGCACGACGGTCAAGCAGTAATCTGCTGGGATTCAACATAGCTATCATTAGGTATAGACTGTCAGACACTGCTAGCAGGTATGAATACTAATCTTTTCTAGGATGCCCTTATTTTGAAACGATCGCTCACTATACGGTCTTTATCAGCATTTCTTCTTGGCGGAGATGCGTAAGACTACTTGCCTTATCGATTAAAGAGAGAGAGATAGAAAGAGAGAGAAAAGGAAAGTACGCGTGCACAGTTTGATGCGCATGGATAAATAATATGGGTTGAAAGGACATTGACTTGTTCTCGAAAGGACGTCGGGTGGGGTTTCAGTAATGCTTCAAACAGTCTGTGCCTATATATACAATATAGAAAAGACAGCGAACTAAGAGTAAAGGCATTGTGCTCGTTTACTCGTGCCAACGCGTAAATTTCTATTTTGCATAGCATTGAGTATGTCTGTCGAAAAAAAAATGTAAGCGTCTCGCTGCCGCACAATAAGAGTAAGAAATAAAAAATAAGTAAAGAAATAAACGGAAAGCAGTTTTGCAGGCGGAGAGTTGTTTCTCGAACGATTTCTTCACCGGAGTGAACGAACCGATGGAGGAGCAAAAGCTGCTATACTTCTCGGAAACAGAGCCTTTCCCTACGAGAAAAGAAGAGGCATAGTGCGCTATGTATAGGGTCAGATTGAGCGGAGAGACAAATAACGCCTCCTCGTCCTCAGCTGCGAAAGTGCGAGAAGAAGGAGAAAAAGAAACTGATCATTTTCAAGTCGAGGGCGCAAAAGACGGCGACGCCGCTCTGACGGTGGTTTGAAGATTTACAACGGCATTCAGCCTGCCGCTCGCGGGGGGCGCCGGGCTTGTGGGACACGAAAGCGCACTCACCGGGATCAAAATGTGATCCCGACAGCGCGCAAGCGGACGTCAGGACGCGCGACAATCGGGTGGGACGAGCCTCCGCCACAACACGGATTCGGAAGAGAGGCAACGACGGCAGGGATCCGACGCGCACTCACGCGGCCTGGCATAAAGGCCGTTTGGCGGGAGCAAGGCTCTGACGTTACCCCGCCGCTCTCATAGTTGTCCTTATACCCGGGGGGGAACCAGGCAAGCTGAGAACAGCGCTGTTATAGGGGGTTCAAGGCCAAGTGTCGATCGCGTCTCGGAAGTTTCGGGTAGGGGCCTCGGAGAAAAAGAAGGCGGACCCTGTTAGTTCGCATCGCAACACGGTCGTGTTGGGCAACGGAAGACAAGCGAAAGACGGCATACTACACGCGTCGGCGCGAGAATCGATGAGCCTGGGATGAAGGAAGGTGACCCCGCAGTTATATTAGCGCTGTACTTGACGGCTCCGGCTCGTCTCGTTTTCCACCTCGAAACCACGCATTTATACGGCACCACTCGTATAAGGCGATCAAGACAGACAGCCGCGCATGACGTTGCTGATGCCGCATGAACTCGTGTTGTCTCGCATCAACGCAGCGAGGGTATATCGTGAAAGAAATTGATTGCTTGAACACTGTGTGTTTAACTCCAAAAACAGCTGCTTGAAAATAAAGGGAAAGAAAAACAATCGCAGACATACGACTATAAAACGAGCGCCACGGGAGCTGTACTGCGACGCCCGCGGTAACCATTTCTTTTTTCTATTTTTTTCCGGACTACTTGCACAGCTTTTGCGTGAACTGCTGACCAAGTAAGAATATTTGCGTTTAATTGTTCAGATGTATAGCACCTTTCTATGGGCATCCTTTCGACATCCCTGTGCGTTCTCCCATTTCCATCTGGTGCACAGCGATAAGGAAAAAGGAACAGAACGAGAACTATTCTGTCGTGGTTGCGGTTGAGAGTGCCACTCAGATAAGCTCGTTTGCTTCTCCTCGCAATGAGCTAAATTACTGCCCAGAAGGTGTAAGATCCACAGTGTTCCACGCCACTGTCGCTGTTCACGACTGAATAACCGGGCTAGCTAGACCACTGCATAGTTCCCGAAGTAAAATATTGTTACGGGAAGGAAGAAGCGTGCGTCTATTTACAGATGGCTTTTAATGGCTGAGCCAGCAAGCGTAGAGCAGCAATAATGCTACACTCTTCTTCGTCGTCTCCAATGCCACCATCATCGTTCTCCTTTTCCCACATTACCGACTGTGACATCACCCCCGTCGGAAAAAGCACCTTATTGGTGCGGCTCTTCGGTCTAAGAAAGGTAGGGTTTGAGGCGGCTGACGTGGATGATGTCAGAGAGAGGTGAAGGCACCGTGGCATCCAGCGGAGACACTTCACATGTGACAGGGGTCACCTGGCGAAGGATGCGGTAAGGGCCATAGTACCGCGAGAGAAATTTCTCCGAAAGACCAACACGCCGAGTTGGATACCAAACTAGCACAAGAGCACCTGGTTCGTAGTGCACGTCGTGATGGCGCTGGTCGTAACGGCACTTCTGGCGTGTCTGTGAAGCAGAAAGACGAATGCGGGCAATCTGGCGTGCTTGGGTCGCTGTGGCTATGACATCCCGAGTGCACTCTGTCGGCGAGTCGAGTGTGGTCGAAAGGAGAGTCTCGAAAGGCAAAGTCGGCTCACGGCCGAAGAGGAGATAGAAGGGTGAATATCCAGCTGTGTCGTGGCGCGAGGAATTGTAGGCGAACGTGACAAATGGTAGAGCAATGTCCCAGTCGCGATGATCGGAGGAAACATACATTGCTAACATGTCAGTTAATGTGCGGTTAAGGCGTTCGGTAAGACCGTTAGTTTCAGGATGGTAAGCGGTAGTAAGTTTGTGTTTAGGAGCACATGATCGAAGTAGGTCGTCTATGACTTTGGCAAGAAAGTATCTGCCACGATCAGTGAGAAGTTGACGAGGTGCACCGTGATGCAAGATAACGTCGTGAAGCAAGAAATCAGCGACGTCTGTGGCACAGCTGGTCGGTAAGGCTCTAGTAATGGCATAGCGAGTTGTATAGTCCGTAGCCACGGCAATCCACCTATTTCCGTCATTTGATATAGGGAATGGTCCGACAAGATCAACGCCAACGCGAAAAAAAGGGTCGGCCGGTATAAGGCTGCAGCAGTCCGGCGGGAGGCACAGCTGGTCTTTTCCGTTGTTGACACAACTCACATGCGGCAACATAGCGCCGGACGGAGCGGTTGAGACGGGGCCAGAAAAACCGTCGCCGAATTCGGTCATAGGTCCGCGTGACGCCAAGGCGTCCAGCGGTGGAAACGTCGTGCAGTTGCTGCAGTACAATCTGTCGCAGATGAGACGGAATGACGGTTAGGAGCTCGGGCCCGTCGGGGTGCATGTTGCGGCGATACAGGATGCCATTTTGTAGTACGAACATGTGAAGGGATGGGTCAGACGGATCAGAGAGCAGGCGTTCGATAATGGGGCGTAACGACTCATCGCGTCGTTGTTCAGCGCCAATGTCTTGCAAGGCAGAGAGCGAAAGAACGCAGATCGGTGCGACATCCACTAAACCGTCCGGTACATCGACGGGATGACGAGACAGGCAGTCGGCGTCCTGATGTAGACGACCCGACTTGTAGACCACAGTGTATGTGTATTCCTGTAGCCGTAGGGCCCAGCGACCGAGGCGTCCGGTGGGATCCTTGAGGGAGGAAAGCCAAAAAAGGGCGTGGTGGTCAGTTGTAACTGTTAATGGTCGACCATATATGTAGGGTCGGAACTTGCCCACCGCCCAAATGAGGGCGAGACACTCGAGCTCAGTAATTGAGTAATTGCGCTCTGCGGGAGAGAGGAGGCGGCTGGCGTAGGCGATGACGCGGTCGTGCCCACATTGGTGTTGAGCTAAAACTGCGCCGATGCCGTAGCCACTGGCGTCAGTGCGAATTTCTGTCGGAGCGGAGGCGTCAAAATGGGCGAGAACAGTAGGTGAGGTGAGCAGCGTGATGAGCTGCGAGAAAGCAGACGCCTGTTCAGAGCCCCAACAGAAAGGAACGTCTTTCTTCAGGAGGTCAGTCAGGGGACGGGCAACATGGGCGAAATTTTCCACAAACCTGCGGAAGTACGAGCAAAGGCCAATAAAGCTGCGAACATCTTTGGCACAAGTTGGTACGGGGAAATTCTGCACAGCACGAACTTTAGCGGGGTCGGGGCGAATGCCTGACGAATCGACGAGGTGTCCGAGCATGGTTATTTGGCGGTGACCGAAGTGGCACTTGGACGAGTTGAGCTGTAAGCCAGCGGTGCGAAAAACAGAAAGAACAGATGAAAGTCTTTCAAGATGCGTCGCAAAAGTTGAAGAGAATACGATGACGCCATCCAAGTAGCACAAACAGATGGAGCATTTCAAACACGTAAGAGCATGTCCATCATCCGTTCAAAGGTCACCGGGGCATTGCACAAGCCAAAAGGCATTACCCGGAACTGATATAGGCCGTCTGGTGTGACGAATGCGGTCTTTTCACGGTCCATTTCATCCACGGCAATTTGCCAATATCCAGAGCGAAGGTCTATAGATGAAAAATAAGTGGCACCATGGAGACAATCCAGAGCATCGTCAATGCGGGGAAGTGGATATACATCTTTCTTGGTGATCGTGTTTAGATGACGATAGTCAACGCAGAATCGCCAGCTGTTATCCTTCTTTTTGACGAGAACAACAGGGGACGCCCACGGGCTGGAAGAGTGTTCAATAATCCCTTTGGCAAGCATCTTATCAACGTCGCTCTGGATAACTTGTCGCTCAGAAGGCGACACCCGGTATGGGCGCAGGCGAACAGGTGCTGCACGGCCAGTATTTATACGATGCTTCACGACCGTAGTTTGACACAAAGGGCGATCGTTCAGGTCGAAAATGTCGGGGTAGGACTGGAGGAGGCCACGGAGCTCTGCGGCTTGTTGGGTTGAGAGGTCTGGTGCAATCATCTTTGTAAATTCGTCGGTCGGGGCTGATGCAGAAGGCGCAGAATGAGCATTGGTCGAAGACGGCGCAACAGATAGAGCGGAAATGTGGCACTCGTGCGTCGGTGACAACGTGGCTAGAGACATGCCTCGAGGAAGTACTTGTGGGCACTGTCCGAAATTTAGGATGGGAAGACATGTCTGATTGTCCGCAACAGAAACGATAGTGTGCGGGAAGGAGACATTGTGAGAAAGCAGGACTGAAGTCGCTGGAGTAAGGACATAGTCTCCGTCAGGTACAGGTGGGCAGGCTGCGAGACAGCTTCGCATTCTAACACGCACACTCTCGTTAGCTGAGTGAAGTACCGTACATACAAGGAGCACCTGACTCCACAGACGAAACCCTTCGCTGCAACACAGACATCCAGCTGCACTGACCAGCGCGAAGCGTCTCTTCTGTGTCGGTTGTGGTTGGGAGTTGCTTTCATGGAAGCTCATTCTGCACTAACTGGGATGGCTGACAGTCTGGCGTGGAATGTCAGCACGCTGAGAGGAGAACATTGACCATCTAGTGTGCCACTGTCCTCAATTTGAAACACAGCCAATTTGTATCCTACGCATTGAGGAAACTAGATGATCGTCTACTGAGTGAACAGACAAAATTGGAACACCATTCCCACCGATCATTGGCTCAGAACGCAGTGAAGGCACTTTTGTGGCTTCTGAGAACGTCTCAATTGTTGGAGAAATTTTGAATGGGTAGAGCTGTCCGTGCACATCTCTCCTCGCCCACCCCCCTCTCTGCCTCCCTTTTCTCTATTCCCCCCTCTCTCCTTCGCCAGCGCAGGGTAGCCAACCGGACCCTTGACTGGTTAACATCCCTGCCTTCATTTTTTTTATCTTTCTTAATATAAGTTGATTTGTTCAGTTTTTACAGACGAACATAAATAAACTGAGTAGTCGGGGAACATTATACCTCAATCTGTTCACAGCAACTGTGTTATAACAGAATACATTAGGCACAGGCGCGCATTATCTAGCTAGAATGGAGAAAGATAAATGGAGTGATAGATAAATAGAGACAGGGGACGAGGCTACGAAGAGACCCGAAATGGCATGTTAAATACGTATCGTAAACGTCTAATAAACGAGTGCAAACGTCACCACCGCAGCAATAATACAAAACGAGGACAAAGTATATCCGAAAGACGTAAAGGGCAAAGACGAGTCTCAGGGACCCGAGATGTGGGTCGCCAACGTCAGCGTCTCGTGAGATGATGGATGAGAGCGCATCGTCAGATTATGAGCTCATCACATGATTCATCGACAGTGAGAAAGACGTCGAAAAAGATTACGGCGAAGCATGAACAATTATGGGTCTCGCTGATCGTTACCATGCAAACAGTACTAAAGCAAAAAATATAATAAGGAAAAGATGTCGCTAGCGCTCAGCAAACAATACAATTCACTACTGTACCATGCCACCGTAAGGATTTCTGAGGAAAGACTAGGATGCAGACAAATTATTTAAACTTTATCGTTAAGTATCATTATCCACAGCTTCAAAATAAATTCATCCAAAATTTCCCTTAGACATCCACCATGAGTGCTAGCTCGAAGTAATAGCTGAAGGATGTCTCGAAACTGTCCGTGGACGATCACGTGATACGCAAAGAAAACCACGTATTCCAGGTAGCTCCCCATCCGCGAGAAGCGGTACACGTTGCCATCTGCTCTTTTACTTATCGTGCTAAAATGTCAAATGAGAAACCTTGCCCATTATTTTGCTATATTTTTCGTAACACATTAAAGCCCTTTATAGCACAGTAAAAAAAATCCCAAAATATCGCAAAAGTTTGACACAAAGATTTACAAAAGAAAATCGTGCAAGGTTGTGCAACCTAACCGCACAAACAGCAAACGTACACGTATGCTGCTGCTGGGCTACCACAAAGAGGGATCCTTAAAATGTCATTTTGCTCAACGGTGTGTACATTTTCGTGTGGAATAATAAGCGCTAACTTTAGGCGAGACAGTGAGACAGACAAGGCACATATTCTGTTAAAAATTCATGTACTTTTGTTAACACAAATTAGTGCCTTTTGTAAAGGTGGTGGGAGCTATTCATTCCTCTATGTCAATTCTCAGTCAGCATGAGCAGTATCCAGCTGAATTATGCGCTGAACAATTTGTTGTCTGCACACAAATCTTGATGCTTTTATTCATCCCGGGGAGAAGAAAAGATGTGCTGGCTTCAGCGATTCCTTCGACAATGAACTCCTAAACTGTGGCAGCAGCCGGCTTTCACAGCGGACACAGTCACCTTCTCAAGAACAAGTTGTCGTTGTTTTTGTTTTTGTTTCCTCTGCACAAGTGGCCCATATCCGCCTTGAGCCATCGCAAAGAATTGGGCAGCTTGCACAAAATTCGTAAAAAGAAGTTTAAAAGACAAAGAGCACTTTTGGGGCAATACGTGTTTATGAACGGTGAGCTTATCTTCAAGTATACTAGTGGAACGAATAGGAAATTATTAAGAATAAATAAAAAAGATTTACTTTTTTTTTAGCAAGGCAGGAGATGGGAACGAAAAATGAAGTCTTTCATCACATTCAAACGATCAGATGGCTGTACCCCAACCTGGAAGCTCCAAGGAAATGCAGGACGGAAAAATTGAGGTCGAGGCCAAGCTTGGTTATGTGGACTTCGAGAGAACTTATTAACGAGAAGAATCGCCGGCAAGCAAGTAGAAAGTCGTCAAGTGTTTGCGGTTCAGAACTTCTTCACAAAATGCACAACGTAGGCTTCGTCAGCTACATTATTGCTTGTTGTGGCTATCGAAATACAGGTGCGTTCGCCAGCATTCTCAGAGTTATACCGGGCGCATGAAACACTGCCGTCATTGCCAACCGGGAAAGCTGCGCGAATGATGAGCAGCTTTCCTTGTCTAGCTATAAATTGAATAACGTTGGTGGCTTACACGAGAACTAACGGCAAATGCAGTCCCTTCATTTGTTACTCAATCGAAAATTAAGTACTGTTGCTGTCCAGCAAACAGAAATTGAATATTACGAAGACGCGGAGGCAGCTCGAACTCATTTGGTAGATGACTATGAAATATGCGTATGCCATGCTGCAGGGGTTTCCGCTGGTTAAATGTTGTTTGTTAGGAATCAGCTTAAGTGCGAAGTGCCTCGTATGTGTATAGATAGGGACGGGCGCCTAATATGGTGTGATAATAATATTAATGGTAACATTTTCAGGTTTGTGTGCGTGTTTGTCTCCAACAGGTTAAGCCTGGGATACATGGAACGGACTTAAACCGGCGTCCAGGCGACGAAATACGCCCGGCGTCGAACGCTCGCCCCTCGGCGTCCAAAAATTTGACTCCCGCAGGCTACCCGGTCCGATCGGAAAACAAACGCCGGGGATAATGGCCGGTGGAAGTGGCGGGAGTGCCTCGCACGCTCACCAGGCGCCGCGACAATCGATCTCCCACAGACTTCGGTAGCCGCCGAACGCTTTTGTGTGCTTTTCCTTTTCAGCTGGTGCCTCCGTCGGGGCGTCCGTCGCGTGGCCGCGCTGGAGCGACAGAATGTGGGCGTTTGCGCTTGTTTGGCCGCGCACTTTTGGTCTCTCTGTGCGTGAAAGGGACACCATTGATCGTTACAGACAAATATTGAATGTTTGAGAGCGTTCAATTAAGAGTACAAATTTGTGTATACTTATTTTTCGTCTACAAACTTAAGTGACGTGCTCACGAAACAGATAATTATAAATGCGGTACAGTTTTCCTACCAATGAACCTTTCAAAAATTGCAATTACCATGAAATATCCTGCTTGAAACCTTTGTCCTGCGTAAGTGTTGATTATTACTAGAAATGCAGGAAAATAAGTGACAGCAAAGGTAAACTTTGCCCATATTTACAACGTACGCCAAATTGCAGTAAACCCGGCGGACTCCAATAAGTACATCGTGGAAGTCCAAAAAAAAAAAAAAATTGGTGCCGATGTCCTCAATTACATTTCCTCGTTTTAAGAAGTTATCTTTAATCGGGGGTGATGGGGTATTCGACTCTTTGAATTTACTGGTGACGCCAGCGTTACTAGAACCGTCGTCTGGATGCTATCAGCTAGCATTGGCTAATCTGAACTAATATATCGTCTTTTCGCAAATCTTGGGGGTGCTTGCTCCCACAGGTTGCGCTCTTTTCTTTTCCAAGTAACATGCTTCCATTCATACTCTGGAACATCGGGAAAGATTGTTAATGGCACCGCTTCGTTTTTCGACTGAGGCACATCGCGTGGAATTTCGACTGGCCATAGCACGCTTCGAAGTGCCGCTCGCAGATTACAGTGGCATCATCCAAATATTTGTCACCACCTGTGATGTTTCGGCCTCACTGTTGCAGTATTTCATATTTAGGGCTGCGAAAAAGACTATGTCGTTGTGCAAAATTCTTGCTCAGGCACCACTCGCACCTGTCGCTGCCCGCACACTGAAAATATCTAGCACTGATCGTGTCTGAGAAGACAGAGCGCTCAACGCGTACGGAAAGGCATAGAAAAAACCCACTATTATTAATACAATCGCTGCCAAGAGCTATTTCCAAAAATCGCAGGTAACAAGAACGAGAAAAGAAATTAAACGTACAAAAGCAAATAAAAAGAAAGATGCCTACACTAAATAAAGTAATCTTTATAAATTACCGACTTCCGTGTTGCAGATTCCACGTACTGTTGTCGGCGTCCATATAGAAAAGGCGACGCTTGCAAAGATAGCATGCAAAGGGACAACTGAAACTACTACGCAAAGAAAAGCCTAATGAAATCCAGAGGGGTACACGGCAAGCTGTATGCCTTGAGCTGAGCGGCAGACGAAACTAATGAGACGCATATGGTGACGCACGTACCGGTGAGCGTCCTAGGAGCGCACCTGTGACAATACCGGAGAATTCTGCTTCCACGTGAAATGCCGAAAGGCGTCGGAATAGTTTACAGAAAACGCGGGTGTTCCAGGCAACTACATGACACTGCCAAGCGTTGGCACGAAGAGAAAGCGCCCGCTCGGTACACGGTTGTCGCGGATTGCAAGACCGCTCACTCAACGTAGCGAGATGGCGCAAAGGCAGGCCGCTAAAATGCTTGCAGCTCAATGAATTGTGTAGAAATCGTTCGTAAGCACCTCTATGAAACATTTTTCGAAGTTTTTTAGTCATTAACAACAAATAATACAATAAAAACCCTACTTCTTTTTTTTTTGTTATCCAGAAACACATTCGCAAAATCTGGGAACACTGAGATATATGCGGTGAGCGCGCTGCGGCGTCCACCAGCGAACCACTGGCGTCGTCCCGCCGCGTATATTTGTGCCGCGCGATGTTCGCTGTGAAAGAACGCTTGCGTACTGATCCCGCGCTCACTCTTTTCTTGGAAATAACTGCGAATGTATTTCAAAAATTTTTCGTCCGAACAGCTGAGTGGTGTTGTTTTGCAGTTTCTAGAGAGTGGCCCCATAAGAAGGCCGCATGTCAGGGGGCGGGGGGGGGGGGGGGGGGGGTGGAGGCACGGTTTTCCAGCAGGGTACTTCGCATTGACGGCGTGATCGCATCGGTGTGTCGTCAAGTGAGCTTTGTCGCGTTTATAATTATAGCGCCCTGAATCTTTTAGGGATGAATACTTCTTGTTCGGAAGCAGAGAGTCTTATGGATCGAACCAAAGCATGCAGTGTCGTTCAGCGCGGTGGCCCTCACCCTTTACTAGCCCTCGTTACCCAAAATGTCGTATGGGATAGGATGTGCGAAAACCTATTAACCAGTTACTTTCGCACGAATGCTTCCTAAAGCGTGTCATGCAATTTGTAGCTCTGATTTGGCTCTTTTTCGCTCAGTAGGAGTCCCTTAAAAAAAGTTAAACATATACCTACCGAGGAAACTTCCACATCGGATTTTGACGATAGGGAAGATGAAGGGTATTTATGTAATGTTCTGGGTGAATTGCACGAACTTGAACGCTTACGTCCAAATCAGTATGCTGAAGAGATTTATGGCATCAAAGCACACTTAAGGCTTTATGTACAGAGAAATGCCGAGACGAACTAGTGTGTGAGCAGCCGTCTTTTTGAAGCTCAACTCGTTTATGCAACCCGTGTTCTGGATGAGCGTCACTACGCTGTGTCCAAATAAACATTTGAAATAGAATATGGTGGTATTCCCTCAGATAAACTCTAGCGACTTCTCATTGGTTACGCGCCCACGCAAAGCATAGAATAAACCTGGTCAATCAGAGCCGTTGTCGCCGTTGGAGTCAAATTGCAAGCCACAGCCGGGCTCTTCAAAAGTAGACATCTTTCGACTAAATCCATCGCGCTTGCTGCGCTCATCCTTGAGATTGCCATTGATAAAGATCTTCCCGCTCTTCCTAATCCTACCCAAATAAGCTGGCTCGGAGCGATAATCAATCACAACGTTGGCGCCCTCGCTTGTCGATTCCGGGTGCGTCTAAGCCTGACGACAGATGTCGCAACTGCCTCTCGATTACGGGCATCACTGATCCCGGCCTCCGAAGAAGCGTTCAGGCGTAATGGAGAAGACAAACCGCGGAAGCGAAAAGCGACTGGCCCTGAGCGCGACCGATGGTGGCACCACGAACGTGACGTCAGGTAGAGAAACATTCGCTATCGTTCTTTGGTTCAGTGCCACCAGGCCCCGTAGTGCTCTCGTTAGTTTGATCCCATTCTCAGTGTGGGTGAGCAGTGCATGATCTTTAATTTTTTTGAACATTTCCCGCGCCTTAGTTTTTTCGAGGGGGCATATTGTTCCTGCGCCGCTTGAATGGCATCGCTCGAAAAGGCCCGAACTTCAATGGCGAATAGGCATCAAGACTCCTGAAACCGATTCAGTAGTAGATCTCGCCTTCTTGGGTACCTTGTCGAATTTGCATAACCACGATCTTCGACCACCTACTTTTGTGTAACGTGCACGCGTATGCATAAGAGAACACTGGTTGTCAAAGACCGCGCCACACTTAAAGCATAAAGGCACTGAGCTCTACAGCGGGTATTCTATCTCTCTCCTGCTGCTCAGATGGCATACAGGGTACTTATTCTTGGACGGTTGCTTTCGGCGATATCACTTTCAGTGCGCGCCTATTGGTTGAGCAAAAGTGGATGACCTGATAGGTTGGTTAAGCACTACGTTGCGCGAAGGCAATAGTATCGCCGAAAGTGATCGTCCGAGTATACGTACGTACAGATTGAATTGGACACTTTTTTCCGTCGTACAATACTTAGAGCCATTGAAAGTGCAACAGAGTATATATTCATGAAAAATTTTGTTGGGTTATATCGACGTGCCCGCTCTGTCCTGCATACTTTTGACAAAAACTGTACACATCATTTGTGGTCTGTTCGGAGGTGGTGCATATTTTGGCATTCCGCCTGTATGCGCACGACCAACCGCATGAGCGAATACAGATATTTAGCCACGTCGTATTGCCGTACATGGCAGATCTTTTCGTCCGGCAAAACGTAGCAGTCAGGACGGCAGATAATTACCGTTTTACCCAGCGGCTGATGCGAAAACGTGGCACAGATGCACAAGTCTCCAAAAGCTGCGCACACCGATATTTGCATCAGCCTGCAGTGGCTGTCCTCGAACCACCAGATTCCATCCTTCTTGTCTTTTGCTTCCGCGGCGCCATCCGCGGACTTTATAATCACTCCTCCATCGCTCATTCTGGCTACCGCGGCGGCGTTTCACTACCACTTCCGCGCCCGAAGGTCACCGAAAAGCGGAAGTCCTGCGGCTGCGTAAGTGCCTCGCTGTGGCAAGCGGCGCTTTCAACTGGTCTCCGAGGTGCATCGAGCGCACGTGAGAAGTATCGACTTTCGGCTGTCGAGTTCGACTGGAACGGTCGATCATCCGGCACAGCATTGTTCCAAATGGGCATAAAAGGATCAAGATGTGGGCCGCATCGACCTGCGCCAAATTTCCTTTCGTACGTTTGAGCTATGAACTTGCCCATTCTTCCCTCCAATATTGATCGTAATGCTGTTTTGCAGGGGAAAAAAAAGGTGCGTGCGGGATGAACGCGTTTTATGAGGCGAGAGAAAGCCTTATCGGTTTAGGAAAGTGGTCTAACGGGAGAGAAGCGTGCCGGTGGCCAGAGGACTAATGCAGAGTTAGCTGCCTTTAACATCTCCACGAACGAAGTGGAGCTCGTTTTTCCTGCAAATGACGTTTTCAATGCTTTCGCTCTTTATCGAAACGAGAATCGATGACACGAGAGAGATAAGTGAGGTGATCGAAACTGGGAGGTCAACCGAAACACGCGGAAACCTAGGCGACCCGGTAACGTTATTTTTCGTGTACGTACGTATTGCGTACAAAACACACACGGCGCTTTATACTTCCTATAGCCCACTGGTCCAGAATGATGAAACGCATTTTGTTTTAGTTTACTTACTCACGTTTTATTTTATGAGAATCTAAGAGAACAAAGCTGATAGAGTCCTTTTTTGAAACGTTCGACGTAATTTCGTACTATGAATTCACTTTGGGGCCAGGCCAGCACGCAAGTATTTCCGCGAAACGTTGTCTGAACATTCGTGATGTAATCAATTCAGCAACGAAAGAGACTGCGCATCGCTTACCACGAGCGAAATGCGAGCAGCCTACATAGGCTGGGCTCCTCATAATTTATAGAGCACGGCTCTACTGCTGCACAGATACGTACATAAAAGCAGTGTAGACCATATTACTGCAAAATACCGTGCGTCCGAGCTAACGTTAGCGAAACTGTTCAATGAAAAAAAATATTGAAAAAAAACACGGTGCAAGATACAATCATAAGACCTATGGTGTTCGCTCCTCAGAGGTCTCACGACCGTACACCACAAGTATTAAAGTCGTACTTGCACTATGTATTCTTAATATATATATATATATATATATATATATATATATATATATATATATATATATATATATATATATATATATATATATATATATATATTCTTTTAACAGCTTGGCTACGTTAGCTGGGACACACCGTATATGGTGTATACGCCACCCCTCTCCTGCGCTCCTTTAGAGGGCCCCTCACCAGGCCCCATAGAAAATTTCGGTTATACGCTGAAAGTGGTTACGTGTCCTCTAGGGAGTGTTGTGCCACAAAAATTTTTTATTTCAGCTTATTAATAGACGAGACAGAAATATTTCAGTGCCACGAATCCATGATTTCAGCAGGCGGGCTCCACTGCATAGCGAGACTCCCTTTCCACTCGCCCCGTCTAGCCTTCGCAAGCAAAATTCCTTCCCTGCGTTCTCCCATGCCGGAACTCGAGGATCGTGTGACACATACGTCACGGGCCCCACCTTCACTTTTTTTTTCTCCTCGCTTTCTTTTTTTCGGCGGTGCGCATTTCCGCTGGCGCTGTTGCGTTTCGCGCAACGGACGATTTTGCGCGCTGTGCACATGGACACATGACAAGCGGTATAATTCAGTGCTACACGAATACTGAGGCAGAACAAGCGGATCGCAGAGCATGATCACGCGCTGGAACACGGTAGAAAATGGCATAGTTTCGGTACGTGCGCACTTGACCGCATGACCGTGGGAACAAGCAGACGAAGCGGAAGTACATCTCTCTTCTTTCGGTGCGAATTAAAGCAAAAAACACGCAGACATTCCGCTTGTGTGTTTTATTATTTTTCTAAACTTTAATTCGTCAATTCAAGCAACAGATCACACAAATAACAGATCGTGCCTTGAATAATTCTCTACGTCACGTGTCACCAGGAGCGACGTCACACTGCGGACTCGAGTGCGTAGGCGCAGGGACGCGAGTACGTCAACCTCCCTCTTGGTGCGCGGCGGCCTCGAGGAGAAGGAAAAAACGGCGTTTGGTTTGAAATTTCAGGTCTTTTCGCGGCGCGTAGCGATGTAATACATTGCAGACACGATCGTTATCACGCAATGTATGCTCTGCGCTCGTCAGCTCAAAATGGCTAGACCTGGTGAGGTGCCCTTTAAGTTGCTTCAGTGAGACAGACGCTAACTTTGGAGTCGCCGTAGCATTGCTACAGAAACTTGCTAGAGAAATGACGACTCGGAAGAGAGAGAAACGAAGAGAGGAAGGTAGGGAGGTTAACCAAGGAAGTGCCCGGTTGCAGGCACGTACCCAAGGGGGGGGGGGGTGCCCGGCTTCCCCCCCGCCCGAAATTAAGCGGCATACCCCCTCTCCCCGCTCACGCCACCCCTCCTCACACACATTCATAAAGCACCGCCAAATCAATGTTGAAACTTGACAGCTATTCGGCGGTCAACATTTTGCTGCAGTTTTTACTCCTTTTGATTGGCGGTAGTTATTGGCCTCTCCTGGGGTGTGAAGGCCAATTTTCTCATCGATTGAGTGCCCGAGCGATTAACTCGAGATGCGTTAAGTTGTCACCATCTATTGCAACGGTCACGCGCATCGCTGTTGCTTCGTTAGTTCAACCTTCGTTAAGACGCATCTAGGGACCAGAAAAGTGATTCGTTTCTTAGTCAGTTGGTCTGTATGTTCGTGGAACGAGTTGCGGCGGGAGAAAACGCCAGTTTCGTTTAACTTTTCCTTTCGCTTCATTATTTCATCGAGTGACGGCTCCCCGCGACGCTGGCAGATCCTCGCAACCATATATCCGCGACATGGGTTAGATAAGGTGAAAAATAACATAATGCGAGACAGCGTCCATAATCAAACCCTGCAATAACCTTTAATCCATAAGCAATATGACTGTCACCCGTCACCTCGTCTGGTTCTTCTCTAATTGTACATCACTTTTCGTGCAAAATTGGCAACTGGAAACAAGAGCCGCAAGGAGTTGAGAAATTAAGCGATACACTAAGGAGAGAGCCAAGGTAACAAAAAGCGAAAATTAACAAATTTAACTGTTGTTCATAAAAATATTTATGGATTAACATCATTTTATTTAAAAAGGAAGTAGAGAAAACGCCGCCGGAAGTGGAGAACAATTCTGTGTGTTTTGAATGACGCTTCCACAGTTATCAGTCGAGCCGCCTGACGTAGCCACTTCTCTGCTGTGCTTAAGTGAGTGTTTTTCTAACTTTCCGCGGTGGGCGCAGTAAGTCTAGAACAGCAGTGTCCTGCGTTCTACGGGACTGTATGGGACTGGCGGCCATGCATCTTTAGACAACTTTCCAAATAACAATGAGAGTCGATTTGGGCACTCAACTTGGTAGAGCAGTAAACGAGGGATCCAAAAGAACTGATTGTTATGCAAATATTTATTTCTCTATAAGTGTTCCAGAGCTAATTCAAAAAACGGTACTATAGTCGGATACAACTTAAGTCTGCAGTGAAGCCCCGCCTACGCCTTTATAACCGGCAGCCACTCCGCGAGGCTGCAAATAATTCGTACTTAAAACTTTTCCTGTTACCTCAATTAAGGCGGTAACCACAAAAATAAAGTTATTAGCGCATAATTTTGTGCATTATCACTCGTCTATTATAGTGGAACGGTGAAAGCCTAATTCTTTATTGAACTGAAATAAAACGCTTGCTTAGCTGCAACTAATTGCTGTCAAGTTTCACTTCAGTTGGCAGTGAAGTTTTGTGAGTAAATCGGATTCAGCAGTGAAATGAACTGTACCGCAGGCTTTTGAAGAGTGAAATGCTTTGACTCCATACATGTTGTCCATGTCTGTTGCACACCTCATCCCTTCCGCCGATGAAAAGACTCGTCAAGAACAGCAGACGCTCCGGGGGTATCAAGTACGACATCATTTTGAAAAGGCCGCATGACGACGATTTTGTTTGTTTCTGTGATTGGCTGGCGGAGTAACACAACCCCGCGCGGTCCGTGGGCCTTGGTTGCCAACTGCTGTTTTTTTAAGTTGTACTGTATTATAGTAATCGTTATTTTACGATTCCTTCCTACGTGAATGCGTTTGACGTGGTTCATTCTTCGACAAGTAAAGAAGAGGTGTATCTCACAGGAGTATCTGTGCGATACACCTTATTTCATGCCTCTTTTGCTCGCTGGCCAACGACTCCACCGCTACCAGGAAACCATTACAAGATTGTGTACAGACCTAAAGCCGGTGTGAAAGTATCATACTGGAAAGGCGGAGTGATAGCAAGAGGATTAGCCCAAGCATGCGGAGTCACACCGCAGGAGCTCTACGCCAAAGTGATCATACAGACACAGTGGCAACAAAACTTAATTCTGGCAAGTACCGAAGAAGAGGACTGCGCACTTAAACTAGCGGAAATAACAAGCATCGAAATTGGACACGCAACATACGAAGTCACACCGTACCTCAAGCCGATTCCGGGCACTGTACGTGGCGTTGTTCACGGAATAGAGGAAGGCACCACCGACGAGCAGCTAGTAAATCTACTAGCAACGACAAACAATTGCAAAATCCTCTACGCTAGAATGCTGGGAAGATCGACGTCGGCAGTGATCACCTTCGAGGGCCCGCATGTGCCGTTCGTTCTACGTTAAAGTTGGATGTACGATCAGCCGCTGCAGACCCTACAGAAAGTCAGTCCAGTACTGCAGATCTTGCGGGGAGATAGGACACAGACAAGACGTCTGCCCTAATCCAAACGACGAACTATGTGACAACTGCGGAGAACACAACGCTGATCCAAACAACCACCAATGCGAGCCGAAATGTAAGCTCTGCGGAATGCCCTATGAAACGGCGAGTAGAGCCTGTCGAAGGAAGCTCAAACCGGCCCCGCCACCATTGAGAGTCAGAGAGCATTCAAGATCGAGACAGAGAAGATTCTGGTACCAGGTCAGCGTAGTAACTACCAACGACAACGAGCACATGATGACCATGTCACCATCGCCACAGTCACCGAATGAGACCGAACAGACAAAAAGATCGAGATCCAAGTCGGGATTGAGATCGAGATCGAGGGAAAGAGAACAGAGCATCCCCCGGATACCGGCAACGGGCGTGGAACACGACAACACCCACCGCAAGGTAAGCTGGGGCAACGTCATCACAGGGCACAATCATACGTCGAGGGAAAATAATGGCGTTCAAACCACAATACACTCGAGGTACGAGGACACGATAGTGATTCTCCGAAGACAGAACGATGAATTGAAGCGAGAGCTAGAACAGCAAAAGAAGAAGACACAAGAGAAGGAAGCTAGCACTGAAAAACAGCTCGAATACCTCATGCGAGAAATAGAACTACGGAGGGAAAAGGGCCAGCAATCGCAAACACCACTACCGCGACCTTCATCCCCACCCCACCATCCTCAGCAGCACAACCAAAGCCAGCAACACTGTCGAACCAAGCGGTGATAACCCAGAACGACCTCAAGACACTTGAAGACCGCATCAACGCCAGCTTGACCGCCATGATGGAAACCACAATGTCCACGGTAACACAGGTTATGCAAAACACGGTAACCCAGATGATACAGACTGGGTTCCAATCTGTCAAGAGCGAAATGGACAACCAGATTAAGGCCCTACAGAACAATATGACTCAATCGGGAGAAAGTTTCAGCCAACGCATCCACATGCTAGAAGAAAGAGATAATACTCGCAAGAAGCCTACGTACCCTGCGAGAGAAGCCAAGATTATGCAGACCCTAAGCGAACAAGATGGCGAGGCTAACTAAAGAGAAAGATGACTACAAGCAACACCCACGGCTCAAAATTTGGCAATGGAACTGTCATTCTATCCGAAGTAAGAGAAGCAACCTTGTACAATTCTGCACGCAGTTTAACCCGGACATTATAGCCTTACAAAAAACCGAAGCTGAAGACTTCAAGGTCAGTGGTTACCTCACTCACGTCACCGACGGTAAGACGAGGACAGCAATCCTGACCAAGAAGGCCATGAACGCTCAACGACACGACATCCAACACCGCATCGAACACACGCCCGTCGAAATCGTACCCGAGAAAAAACAGCAGCAAAGCCTCTTTGTGTTAAACGTGTACAGCCCGCCAAAGGACCACCTAAAGGATCTAGACAAGCTAATGCGAGAAGTGAAGAAGCTGAGCAAGGATAACGGACTGATAGTCGTTGGTGATTTTAATGCTCCACATGTTACCTGGGGATATGCGGCCTCAAAGAAAGAAGGAGAAGATGTACACAACGTAGCCCAACAACACCTCCTTACGCTACTCAACGACCCGCACACAACCACGCGCATCGGCAACAGTGTATCTAGAAACACCAGCCCCGACCTCACATTCGTACACGGACTCAAACAGTATGAGTGGAGCTGCATGGACGAGAATCTGGGTAGCGACCATTATATAGTGCAAACCATCATCCCGCACCACAAAGCGACGATGAAGATTGAAAAAGCCAAGATCACGGACTGGCAGGCCTTTCGCAAAGACGAGAGTGCCATTAATGCGACGATAGACGACATAAAAATATGGATCAGAGGAGTCGTGGAAAGAGCCGAGAAGCATACGAAGGCAATCCAGCTGTCGCAAGTCACACCCCTTGGTCGACCCCCACTTACTCCACCTGTGGGAGGCGCGGACGGGACTCGCGAAACGCTAGCAGCGTAACAAATGCAACCGGAAACTCAAAAATCGAATCTCTAAGCTGATCAAGGAAACGCAAGAATACTCTGAACAACATGAAAAACAGAACTGGCGCGAAACATGTAACAAGCTTCAAGGGATCTTAAGCAGCAAACGCACTTGGGCGGTACTCAAGACACTCCTATCAAAGAAGGAGAACAAGAACGCCGCAAAACAGAAAGTGCACAGACTTATACACAACCACCCGGGGAAAGAGGAAGACATCATCAAAGAAGTGAAGGAGAAGTTCCTCGGTACGGAGCGGAACATAACTGTACATTCGCACTTTGACGATTATCGAGGCAAACCAAATATAGTACTGTATCGGCCCTTCACAGAAGCAGAAATCGAGAGGGCCTTGAGCAAACTCACCCGCAACACGGCGCCGGGGTACGACAGAATAAACAACAAGACACTCCGGAACCTTGACGGACCCTCTGTAGACGCACTTTTAAAATACATCAACGAGTGCTGGGAACACGGTAAAGTACCACCGGAATGGAAACATGCCGAGGTAACCATGATACCTAAACCCAACAAGCCCATCAGCGTGCAGAACCTTCGACCTATATCCCTCACCTCGTGTGCTGGAAAACTCTATGAGCACATGGTGCACAACCGCATGATCGAACATCTCGAAGACAACGGACACGTCCCAAACACCATGTTCAGATTAAGAGCTCACCTGTCCACGCAAGACGTGTTACTGCAGATCAAAGAAAAAGTCATCGACAAACTGGACACGCACAGCAAAAGAGCGATCCTCGCACTTGACGTGAAAGGGGCTTTCGACAACGTGTCACACGAAGCCATACTGCAAGACCTCAACGTATATAACTGCGGTATAAATATATATAATTACATCAAAGCTTTTCTGAAAGAACGGACAGCCACAGTGGGGATAGGAAACTTACGCTCTGAGAAATTCGACATACCACGAAAGGGAACGCTACAAGGCTCCGTCATTTCGCCGATGCTATTCAATCTAGCGATGAGCTCGCTACCCAAACAACTGAAGCAAATAGAAGGGATTGGTCACGCAATATATGCTGACGACCTCACCATCTGGACTACGGGAGGGTCGACAGGTAAACAGCAAGACGCTCTGCAAGAAGCGGTTGACACAACGGAGAGGTACCTGGAAGCATGTGGACTGACGTGCGCACCAGAAAAGTCAGAGCACTTGGTGCTAAGAAAGCGCGCAAGAGGCCGACAACCGCAGCATATACCAGACCCGGAAGTAAAGGTGGGAGGCATCATGGTTCCGCAGGTAACGAGGCTCCGCATCCTCGGACTCCTGATTCAAAAGGACGGGGCCGGGGGAGCAGAGTTGGAAAAAATTAAGAGAACAATGCAACAAATAACCCACCTTATCAAAAGAGTGACGAGCAAAAGGCACGGACTCAAGGAGGAAGACTGCACGAGAATAATACAAGCGCTGCTCACGAGCATCGTCACCTACGGGACCCCATATGTTGACATGAAGAACAGTCAACGAGACAAAGTAAACGCTCTCATCAGAAAATCCTACAAAATTGCGTTGGGCCTGTCCCCTTCCACATCCACAGTGAAACTACTCAAAATGGGAGTTCACAACACGTGGGAAGAGCTCGTGGAAGCGCACAACGTCAACCAACTGGAGAGACTAAAGCTAACAAAAACGGGAAGAGGCCTGCTCCAAGATCTGGGCTACCAAGTTGAGGACGAGAGGCACCTACCTCAGCGTATTCCCCACGAGATCAGAGACAAACTACACATAAGTACCATTCCCAGAAACATGCATCCCGAGTACGACAAGGAAAGGAGACAGGCGAGAATACAGGCGCTCAAGCACATACTGGAACGCACCAACAGCAAAGAAGCAAATGTGAGATACACGGACGCAGCTGCGTACAGAACAAACGACCGATTTGCAATCAGCGTGGTCGACGAGAAGGGCGAACAACTTATAGCCACATCCATACGTGCCAAGGACGCGAGCACAGCGGAGGAGCTGGGCATAGCCCTGGCCATGGCAACGTGCAAGAAGACCCTGGTTACCGTGGTGACGGACTCGCAAGAAGCATGCAGGAGGTATGTGAACGGAAGGATCGGAAAGGCAGCACTTCGGGTCTTGACCAACACCGAGATAGAAACAGCACAAATCCTCTGGACGCCGGGACACGAGTCTCTCGCGGGGAACCAGGCGGCGCACACCGCGGCTCGAGATCATGCACGCCGAGCCATCTCCGACACGCAGAGAACACGGACCAACGACTGCGACGAGGATGATGAACGGATATCCAAGAAGTACTCAGACATCCTGGCGCATTGCAGGAAGCAGAGGCGTCGTTACCCGCCCGCGCATAAGACAATGAGTAGGGAGCAAGCGGTAACCTGGAGAAGACTCCAGGCTGGAACCTACCCGCATGGAACACTGCTGCACGCCATGTATCCGGGCACCTATGGGCGAGTCTGCAAGTTCTGCCCGCCGGACACGCCCAACACCATGCGCCATATGGTGCTGGAGTGCAGAAATAACCGCGAAGTACCACCGTCATCATAACCACCAGGCGATAACATGCAGGAAGAAGCGGATATAGAGCAAGAATCGGAAGACCAGTGGGAGGCTCTGCTGGTGACGCAAGACCCTGACAGCCAGCTACGGTTGGTGAACAGGGTTCGGGCGGCGGCAGCGAGCCATGGCAACCTGGACTGAGGAGGCCACCCACCTTTGGGCTCAAGAAGCCTGGTCTAACAATAAAGTTTATTTCTCTCTCTCTCTCTTTTGCGGGTTTACGCGTCTTTATGGCGAATGGTGGGCGTTATTCACAATTTGTACCAGTAAAGCTGCACGCCCTCCTCATTTGCATGGAAAAATTACCTTGGGTTATGCCCCCCTTCCCCGAAAAAAAATCCCGCGTACGTGCCTGCCCGGTTGGCTACCCTACATTTGGGGAGGGGACAGGGGAAAGTTGCAAGGCAACTATTTACCTGTGCGGTAGCGTATGCGGATATTGAATCGTCTAATTGTTTTGCTTCGACTTTGTTAAATTACACATCACTAATGATACTTGTGTCGCATATTGTTACCCCAAAATTTCAAACGAAAAATAAGATATGCCTACATAGTGCTAAGTTATTGTCCAACTGCTTCCTTATTTTATTGTCTTGGTGCGCATTTCCAATGTAATAGCGTACCCTCAACAAGCGTTGCCTTCTACAAGAGTCGTTTTGGGGCCCATCGTTGTTGTATAACTTCTAATTATAAGAATTTAGCTTGTATTGTGTAGGTGGAAATAGATGCGACGATATTTGTGGTGATGTCCGAAGAACAGCTGTAGCAGCCATTCTAGTTAGGTCAGTGGTGACAAACATTCAAGAAGAATATAGAGAGACACGGGTTTCAATAAAACGTAAAGCAAATAAGTTGCCGACAGCACTGGGCCTGTCGGCATCTAACGGGCGACGGCGTTCCTCCCACAGTGCGTTGTGCAAGGAATGCTGTCGGCCGTACATGCCTACACGTCGAGTGCCTCGCCATGCAAAATCTCGCAATAGTGGTCGCACGGCCGAATGTGGTTGACCAAGAATGCCCCTGCAGAATTTCATGTTGTTTTCCATGTGCTGTTTACTTCCGTAACTAAGCTCCCCATGAATACGCAACTAAATCACATCACAACCGGCATTACTCGGCATAAAAAAGAAAGGAAAAAAAGAAAGTTCAACGAAAAGAGTGCTTACTGGCATATAACATACGAAGAAACTATGCACATCGCCTTCAACTTCAGCGCGTGATGTAGCTCCACTGCTACCACTGGCTCTAAGATGAGGCTCCGAAATTCGAAATGCCCGCGGCCAGAAAAGCAGTGACGTAGAGTGGTTGACAAATTGAATGACGGGGGCGAAAAAGTAAGAGGCCGTTGTTGGAATGGAGACAAAAATTATGCACTTATAGCAAAATACACGTGATATTGAAAAATTGCTCCGCTACTGCGTCGATGGCTGCTTCCGGGGGACGTATTCTCGGACGATCACTTTTGGCGATACTATCTTTCTCGCGTGACGTAGAACTCAACTAGACAAAGAGCTCATCTAGTTTTGCTCAACCAGCGAATAAGCGCGCACTGGAAGGGATGTCTCTGAAGGCGACCGTCAGAGAATACGTCCCGGCAGGCTTGCACATGTCATTTCGGAACTTCCGGAAAGGTTTGGGACAATGCCTTAAACTCGGAATGCCACTTATGAAACCAGTGTGAAGGATTCTTTAAAACTGATGGTAGCGCTAAAAGGGACGAACACACGGTGAAAAGACGACACGACGACAAGGGGACGCTACTGACAAGTGGTTTATTTTTGAAAAGGGTTCAGATTTAAGACCAGCACAACGCTTGCGCACAACCGAACTGCGCCAGCCTTCTTTTACAAATAATAATATCGCAATATCACAAGCAATCAAGTGCAGTGAAATGATAAAAAAAAAACCAAGCAGCAAGAAGTGAAACAAATGACCAATAAAAGACAGCAAAGGACAGTAGCTACAAATTATAGTTTGTGTAATTAATTTGATTGTTTAGTGTATTTAACTAATTAGCGGGAAATTTAGAACACTGAACCTACTTCTATATGTCACCAGTTCCTGGTAATCTGGTTTCTAAAGTTACATCTTTAACTAGAGTGCTATATTTTTAGGAATTTTCGAGTCTTCGCAGAAACACCTGGAATAATGAGGTTTCATTGGAGACGTGCATTGGTTTCATTGGAAACGGGCACTTGTTCATCTAAAATAAGTTTGATTGCCAGTTACATCGTCGACCAGTATTAGGTCAGATACAAAAAAATTAAAATTTTGGTTCGGTCAGAGTGATACGTGTGCTGTGTTTGTTTTTGAAGTGATCGCAAGGGTATTTTACGAAGAGTTGTTTTTTGCCCCGACGTACACTTCGTATAGTGTATAACTCTTATGTGTGTGCAATGTCTATTTAAATATTTCTTCTTTTTTATTGCACGAAAGAGAGGCGGCATTATTCTCCAGTGCCAAGATCTACTTATACTATAATCATGTCAATAAAGGAATAGCCGATGACTCATCCCATTCACGCAGCGAGCATCAGCCACCATTCGGTCGGCTACCTCGTTTCCCGTTACACCAATGTGACCAGGCATCTACTGAAAGGGAACTCGTTTGCCAGAAAATGATGCGATGGTCAATGTCTTTGCGACTACATGCATAGCGAGCAGCAATGAGCGTTTGCCCAATTTAACGTCAAAAGACACAGATTCCCGCAGACGCAAACTTGTAGAAGTTATCGACAATTTGGACCTGTGCGTGGACAATGACGGAAGTCCCACTTTCTTCCGGCCTCCAGCCTCAGTCACATCTATAGACCTAACCTTGCATTCACCTGACGTCCGTGTAAAGTGTTCAACTGCACCTGACCGCACGGGAAGTGATCACTATCCAGTTTTAGTGTCTACTGCCGACTTCCATATGCGCGGCTCTAAAATTAGCCATGTTGTTAATTGGGACAAATACAGGGAGCAACTTGCTTGTGTTTCTAGTGATGTGATAGACAAAATGATTTCTGGTAAGATGGCTGCTACTACGGCGGTCAAGTTGCCTAATCATTTTCCGACTCCGGATTTAAAACTCATGAACCGTTGCGCAGCGCGCAGAAGGGCGGAGCGACAACTGATGCGGAAGAAGGACGACAGATCCTTGAACACGACCTTCAATAGGCTTAACTCTTCCACTCGACGCCATACGAACAAGCTCTGTAGGCCGAAGTGGGCGTCCTTCTGCGCTAGCTTGACTGTTTTCTCACCAATGACGAGAATTTGACGAGTCGTTGGCAGTCTTGCTGGTGATTCTCGTCCTAGTAAGCCTTTCGAAGCGCTTGCACTGCGCAAGCAGAAACCTCTCGCGTGCTTGGCAGAGGAATTTGCAGATGCATTTGTACGTACACGTTCAGGAATTCATCCCTGCGCTCTGCCTGCAACATCTACGTCTGTTAAGACGCCCCGTTCACACTTTGAGAGCTACAGACAGCTGCACTCAGAAGCCTGCAGCGGCGTCGATGTGCACCAGCTCCTGGCGGCATTACCAACCAGATCATGCAGAATCTACCTCTGGAACACCGGAAGATGCTCCTAAGCTATCTCAATCGAGTGTGGGAGACTGGCGACGTTCCTCCTTCATGGAAGCTGGCTTATGTTGTCCCAGTGCTGAAGCCCGGCAAAGAAATGACAGACTTGGCCTCGTATCGTCCGATATCACTGACGTCGTGTGTGGCTAAGCTCAGGGAGAAGCTAGCATGTAAGCGCTTATCATGGTGACTCGAAGATAGAAGGGCTCTGACAACATGCATGACTGGATTCCGCACAGATTTAAGCGCGCAATATAGCGTCTTGGACTTGATAAGCCACATTGAACATCACAAAGCTTCCGGCCTTTCAACACTAGCTATTTTCCTAGACGTATCAAAGGCTTATGATAGCGTCCTTCAGAGCTTAATGCTAAATAGTTTGCAGGCCATAGGTGTGCAGGGCTGTTTTCTGCGATTCATTCTTATTTATAAGTGATCGTAAAATTGAAATGCGGTTAGGAAGTGCCATAAGCACCGAAAGGGCGGTACCGCGAGGTGCAGCTCAGGCAAGTGCTCTTTCCCCAACGATCTTTAATGTTGTAATGGGTGGTCTTACCACTGAAGTGCAAAAGCATCGCAGGCATGTCTATATGTCGATATATGCGGACGACATTTGTCATTGGTTAACCGGATATCAACAAAAACGTTTAGCTCTGATAGCTCGACAGGCATTATTTTCAGTTCAAAATTACCGTCAAGGTGTTGGGTTGACTCTCTCGGTGGAAAAATCTGCCTTCATCATGTTTCCAGGTAGAGGAAGGCGGCATGCGCGGCTCAAGAAAGATCTTGATCAATCTTGCCTTCGTCAATTGAAGCACAAGCGCTTTTTGGTCGTCAGTAATGACTACTGTTTACAGTGGCGACGAGCTATGGACTCGATTGTGGCATCACTATCTTCGCGTCTCAATGTGATCCCTAGAGTTGCAAGTGAGCAATGGGGTAATCACCCTTCTCCAATGATCAGGCTGCACGATGCACTGGTGAGGAGTCGAATAATGTACCAGCTCCCTTTATTTTCTCCTCGCTATCATAGCTGAAAAGACTTGAGGTTTTGCAAAGAAAGGGCCTAAGGAGGGCTCTTGGCGTTCCGCAGACTGCTCCTAACAAAGCAGTACTTTATAAGACTCTATCGAGGCCTCTTAGCCTAGTCGCTTCACAAAGGTTATTGATGCAAATTGGCAGCCTCAAACAGACGGTAGCCGGGCGAGCCCTTTTACAGCGCCTTCGAAAGAGATCTGTGTTCCGAGCGTACTTGGCCCTTAATACTTTTGATTACCAGGGTCTTGACGCTAGAGGTCGAACTAAGAGGTTGAAACCACCTTGGTCACTCGCGAGCCTCGATTGTTCGTTGACAATTCCTCACGTTCGCGCTAAGCGAAGTTCTCCTTTGGCGGCAACGCGTTCGCTCATACTGGAACATCTTGAGATTGAATATGCACGTCATCTTCAAATTTTTACTGATGGCTCTGTGGACAAGGTCAGAGGATCTAGTGCAGCTGCTGTTCACATTTCCTCTTTGAAGTATGATTGGTCTGCTCGCTTCACTCCAGTCGTGTCCTCCACAACGGCCGAAAGCGTTGTCGTTGAGGCAGCTCTAAAGAAGCTACGGTTTTGTACGCCTCAACCTGTTGTCATTTTTGCAGATTCAAAATCTGCCCTTCAAAGGTTAGAGCACGGGCTCCATACTGATGCCTTATGTCTTAGCTCCCTACGCTCGGTACACAATCTCCATATCAAAGGCTTCTCCACAGGTTTACAGTGGGTGCCCTCGCACATAGGTATCATATAGGCAACGAGATGGCGAACAGCCTCGCCCATAGAGCGCTGTCTGGGAATCCATTGAGAAAAGTGCCTCAAGAGGACAAGAGACTCTTCAGAGAAGCGGTGTTGTGCCACTTCAGTTCTTTGTGGAGCTCACCTCACAAGCCATGTGTGACCAAGGGCCTCAAAAGAAACCAAGCCAATTTACCGCTGCGCATTCGCACGGGCTCTGCTCGTACCCCTGCGTGGAAGTATAAGACTGGCCTGGCGTTGTCTCCATTATGCTCAACGGGTGGTGTGTGCGGTGACATAGACCACTACCTTATGTGCTGTACTCTGTATAACGCGGAAAAGAGTGTGTTATTCGGGTCCCTCAAGAAGACAGGAGTTCCTCGCAGTTCTCTTCAACACATTGTTTTCCCGCGCGAGAACCAGTTTTGTAGGAAGTATAGTTTCTCGCCTTCTTTTAAATTACCTGCAGGACACGGATTTCGCCTCCACATGGTGACCTTAGGAGTGACTATTTGTAATTTTGAGGTCTGTCTGATTGATGTGATTTATTTATTTTAAGTGTCGCTACGGTGGAGCAATTGCCGGCAGCAACTGCAAGGCAATCCCACCAGTAGCCTACAACCACTCAACACTCAACTCAACTCAACAACGCTGGATAAGAGCTGGGTCGCCCTGGACGAGGCGCTGGTTTCACTGCCATGACGCTGGGGTGCAATGGTTTGTGCTGTAGACGCGCTGGTTCTCGCTGCAGTATACGCGGTCTCGCACTGGTATACGCGGTCGCGCTGGTTCCAGTACGCAAGGAGGACAGATGCTGCTGAATATTAAATGTTTTAAACAGTTTCATCGCTTGCTACTACTTTCTTGTCCTAAATAACGTTATATCGGGGGTCATGAAAGTCTACATCGTGTCGCAGCTTGGAATAAAGGTGCGTGAGGTGCCCTGTTCATGCATGCCCACTTGACACTGCATGAAGGTCAGTTTTGTTTTTTGCATTTTCCCTTTTTACGGGGCTTCATTCTTCATTCTTCATTCTTGAACGCTTCATTCTTGAACGAAACAACGCAAACGCAGAGAACGCCTCGTTTTTTAGTAGTGTGAACGTAACCGATCACTGCGACTGGTCGCCGCTGTCTTAATGCTGTGGAGTCGACACGAAACACAGAAGTCGTTCAGAAACATTCGCACGGACCCCGAGTTCGAAGCTTACCGCTGATTGATATTATCGCACCGACAACGAAGCTGAGGCTATTCGTGCGCTTCCACTTTCCATAGTATATAACAAAAGAAGAGCACTAAATGCATCGAGGCTCAGATACACACATTTTAGCATTCGCCAAGTACCCGTGCTAGATCGGTTCCTTCCACCGAAGCTTAGGCCTATAGCGTATCCGCCGAGCCCACCTACATACACGCTGTCGGTCTATCTGGGCTCAGGAATCAACAAATCCAACAAGGATAAATCACTACACATTTCAGCTTTCGTATCGGTATTCTTAAATAAACCAATTTTCGTGTCTACAGTGGCAGCACAAGAAGAGATGAGCGCCGATATGGCGCGTTATAAGCATACGTATATGTGCTGTCGCCGAAGGCTGCCAGTGGTAGTCTACGCTTCTTTGACGAATATATGTGACTAGACAGATGTTTCGATTGAAAAGCATCATTGAACTAAGAAAATGATGCATATCCCTTGCGCGAAGAACTAGAAACGGCTATCGAAATCGGCAATAAGAGCCCATACAGCGCCCCGGGTCGGCGCTTCATTTAGAACTTTTTTCGAAGTTAAAATACCAATCGCAAACTAAAATCATTGTTGTGGCCCTTCCACGCATACTACTGAATACGGACAACTTTTTCTTTCTGATACAGGCGTAAGCTTTAGTTGCGGGGTGATAGCGCATCTACCATGTATGTGCGAGACGTGTCTCTGTGAAACTTAACTGTGCGTGAATCTTGACATGGCAAATTATCCACAAATTTCCATGTGCTGTAGAAGACATAAGTGCCACAAAGCACAAATGACAAATTATAGATAAGGAGAAATACGAAGGCGCAGTAGTCAGTGCTCGGTCCGAGCGCTTGATGGGTGGAGAGTTTCCTACCAAGCGCGCACTAGGATTGGAAAAAGTCGCGCGCACTTGAACCAAATAGCAAAAGTAGAGTGGAAAAACGCTGTTCTCACAGAAAAGGAAGGCATCCAAAGAGCGTTTTATGAACAGTTCCTTATATTCGTATACTGAAGTCGACGTAGACACCTTCAAAAATAATTTTCTCCCTTATGCCATGAGTAAGCGATGAAACAAAAGAAAATTTGGAAATGTCGATCTCACAGGAAGAAGTTAAGAAAGCTATTAATGACCTTAATTCTGGAAAGTCTCCGGGCCGTGATGGGCTTACGGCTTCATTCTATAAGCTTCTAACGGATAAGGTAGCGGTAGTCTTAGTTTCACTCTTTGACGAGGCTTTTGATATGTTGGTCCTTCCGCCATCATGTCATACGTCAAACACTGTTCTTATACCTAAGGCTAAAGATAGGAATATGCTTACCCAAGGTACTTCGTATAGGCCGATATCACTCATAAAATTGACTACAAAATATTCATAAAAATTCTTGCTAAGAGGCTGCAAACTGTAATTCAAGAATTAATCGGTGGCATAAACTTGTGGCATAAAAGGTCGATCAATAGCTACAAGTACACATAAAGCCCAGTCCGTTCCGGAGTGTTGTGATGCTAATTCTGACAGCATCCCAATGCTACAGCTATATCTAGAAAAAGCGTTTGATAGAGTACCTCACGAGATATTGTTGGCTATATTAGAACATGTGAACGTAGGATCCGTTGTAAGATGGGGTGTAGCCATGGTATACAGAGGCTGCACGACGCACTTGATAGTAAATAAGGTTAGGCGCGCGCATCAAAGTCGAACGCTCGGTACGCCAGGGTTGCCCTCTATCGCCGTTGCGTTTTTCTATGTACATTGAATCTTTTTGTTTGAACATAATCAACAGCGCCAACTTACGAGGATTTCGTCTCCATACCATGCTCTCAATGCAGCGGAAGTACGTCTGCTTGCATATGCAGACGACATAGCGCTTTTTTGTGTTGATCATGAAAGCATCAATAACGCTGTAAAGTTGTCGAAGATTTCCGTGGGTTAGTGGCAGTGCAATCAACTGGGCAAAGTGTTTGGGAGTTTGGCACGAATACTGGCCAACGTCCCCAAACAGTTTCTCGAATATAAAGCGGGATACGACTCCGCCAAGCTATTTGGGAGTGTCGTTGGGAAATTATAAATATAGCGAGCCTTCGTGGCGGCGCAATGTCGCCGAAGTACGTGAGAAGGCTGACAGCCTCAAATGCTTTTATTGGTCAATTTTTGCGACAGCAGCGATGTGCAATTTGTTTTTGATGGGAAAATTGTGGTACATAATGCAAGTAATTCATTGTTCACGAGTGAATGTGCAAAATATGCGTAGAGCTAGTGAACAGATTCATGTTTTTTCGAGATATATCAGACCCGTTTCTGCGGTCTGTTGCCTAATTTCCTAATTTAGTAGTCACGTCGGGACGCATGCCGGGAGGCCTCGGCGGATATCTACATGTGCACTTTCGTGCAGGCTCGTTTTTCATTGGACTACCTTCGGTCTGTGTCGCAGAAGAAACTATATAACGATGTATGTGATATGGGGCGCTATAACGTAAAACTATTCCAAACTTTTCTATTCCAATTCTGCTATCAGCCCTCCACGATTGGTCAAAAACTTTTTTCGACCACTCCCACATCACCTGTCTGTTACGCGACGTCGCGAAAACCGCAATACCTCCCCATCTGATATGATGTGTACACACTGATTATGCATGATTTGACAGAAAAAATAAAAACATTTATTTCTGATTCGACCCCTTTTCGCCATTAGCCCTCGGCTATTGGTAAAAAGTTTTCGGGCTGCACCCACTTCACCTGCCTGTCACACGACGTCACAGAACCACACAAACTCACCGCGTCAAAGTGACGTGTACGCGATAAAGATGCATTAATATGCCGAACAAAACTGAATTTTTTTGGAATAGCCGCAGGCTGCCCCGTTCCGAAAGGAATAAAAGATGTCTGCCGCCGATCGCTGAGACGCTGGCTACTCGCACCTGCCGGAGAGCATGGGTGTATTTGCGTATAATAAACCATCTTGCGTGACCGTGTAACGTTTTCAAGCACTTTCGGCACGTTTACTACCTCATTCTGCCAACTCTTCTTTGCTGAGGGTCAGTTTAAGCGTCATTCTTAAGCTTCCGTTGCATGCCGCCGCGATTTTCGACCAGCCACCACAAGCTAAGTAAGGGAAAGCCGACCAATCGCAGACGTCAGCACCACCTTCTTCATCCGGTTATCGATTTTCAGTGCACTGGCTCTGCCCCAGTGAATCCCTCTCCACTTTAGTGTTCTCCTCGCCTCTTGTCAGCCAATTAGATACGACAAGCCGCTCAGTGTAGGCAATGCTATTCGTTTTTCAAGCAAACAAAAGTGACCTCCTATGAACGAGGAGAGCGTTTGATTGGTCTGTTCAGAGAACGCTGCGGGTGACCGCCCGGTGCTTGCGTCGGTGGTTACGCAAATTTGACGTCAGGAAATTGGAATAGAAAAATATTGGAATAGTTTTACGTTATAGGGCCCATGGTTTTACCAGTTCCTTTGTATAGATAACACTTTTGTGTCGGACCATTGGTTAAACGAGTTAAAAGCATGAATGTACCTTGAGGGGGTAAAACATTTTTCTTCAAATTGCACACAAACAGGTTAGATGGGAATATTTTCATGCAGACCGCAAGCTAATTACTTTTATTTGATTTGGACATTCTTATGTACTCTATACGTTTATTGAGTGTTTGATGTAGGACAACTTCAACAATGGCATTCGTGAGTTGCGGGCATAGTAGTGTTCTTATTGCACAGTGGACATAAACTTATTTCACTTAAGGCGGGTGCATAGGGATCGCTAGCTCATTTTTTCGGTCTTATTTACATTTACTTTTTTTGTATGTTTGTGTATTTGTGGTACGGTGGATGCATAATTATGAGGAAATGGGTAGCGGAAATTTCTTTGCAGTGTATTGGAATGACGGGCTTTAATGTAGCCTTCCTTCCCATTTGTCCGCACTTATTAAACGACAAAAATAAAGTATTACTTTTTCACGTGTACTTATGCAATAAAAGGCAAAAATAAACAACACAAGCACGAACAGGCGAAGAAGGTGTGCGGGTACGGGGCAAGAGGTAATGCAGGGAGATTACGCAGCAGTAATTCCAGTTGGACACCCTGAGTACAGCTGCAAGGGTAAAGAGGGATTAAACAATGAAATTAAGAAAATGAGAAAGAACAATGCGCGTTGACGTACGCACCACGTCTGTACATACCACAGCGCCACCCTACACTTCTTTCTCAGAGCAATCAATATGAGCTAACTAAATGTGTATCCTGGTGCGATTCCAACAAACACAAAAAGCAAACGACAACAACATCAACGAAAAGCAGGTGCCTGTGAAGGCTCAGTCCCTACGTCATCCTCGTCCACTACAGAGAGAACCAGAGAGAGTATTTATTTCAATGAAGGCAGATAGGAGGTAACAAAGAAAGGACACACGGCAGCAGTACCAGCATCAACGCGGGTATCGCTTCCGTTTTGGACAACATTAGAATTGTACAAAGCGTGTTTAAAACATCATGCGTTCTGTTCTGGACATGTTCACAGGTGTATTAGTGTGTCAGTGTTGTACTGCAAACTGTACTACTAGAAAGAGCCGCAAAGAAGAAACAAAAGTTTGTGACTGGCTCAAGGGATCTGCATTGCAAAATTATGCGACACCAGCACCGTGGAAGCTATATCAACATAGAATTGCGAATAACTTCCTGCAGCCTCGTCGGAAGCCTTTACACTTGGCCTGAGAATAGCAGATAGCATTTTAAACAGTATTATTATCCAGCTATAAGTAAGCATGCCGTGCACAATAAGTTATTTTCTTTTCTATAGACCCATAAACTTACGTTCTATTGACTACATCCATTCTTTCTCTGCATGAATCACGCGTAAGCAATGTCTTTAGCTTTACGACTGCTCTACTTTTTGCAGCTGCCTAAAAGGTAAAAAGGGGCATTATGTTGCAAAAGTAGGCAGCAATGTACATAACAGTTTCTGATTGTCCAAAAGAAAGAATATTCTGGTATAGCGGTTATAAACAGGGATAAGGTGCCTCAGATAGGCACCTAACGTTTCGATAGGAGGACCTATCTTCGTCAAAGACGGCCTCGTCATCCTTGGCAGGTTAGTTTTAACAGGTTAGTAAAGTGACGTCACGTGCGGTTGCTGTCGGTGGCGACTGGCTGTAAAGGAAGAGACTGGAAAGAAAATGAGCGCTGTCGCTTACATCGATAGACGTAGTTTCTAACTCAAGTGGACAAGAACGGTAGAGTAGAAATGCGCCAGAAAAAAAAAAGAAAGAAAAGGGAAACAAAATTATGCGGATCCCACGCATTTCGGGAATCTACATAAGCGAAGCTTTCGGTGCTGTTTGCTTTGATTCACGATAATTAGCGGTGATCGATCTTGATGGCGAATGTTTAATTTGTTTAATTTCTTCAGCATTTAGTACAATACGAGAGTGGTAAGTTAATGGTAAACGTTACCTTGCGTGCACAACTGCTGTTTGAGTAGTACACAGAACATACAGCGAGACGTGTTTGCTTGAGGCATTGTTGTGCGCCATTGTTCATAACCTCCGAGATGGTTAGCATTGTCATTGCCTCACGAGGGTACATGTGATCGTGGCAGAAGTGTTAAACTTTAATTCAATTATAGGGCTGTGCGTGCGAAAACCACAATCGGACTATGAGGCAAGCCGTAGTGGCGAAGTGCAGATTAATTGTGACCTCATGGAGTTTATTAACGAGCACCTAAATCTAAGTACACGAGCGTTCTTGCTTTTCGCCTCCGCCGAAATGTGGCTGCCGCGGTCGGGATCGAACACGTGACCTCGAGCAATGCCAAAGCCGCAAAGCCAACACGGCGGGCACAGAAGTGTTGATTTCACGTTGACCGCTTCCGTAGTGTCGCCTGGACTCTACGGTGACTTAATGTGGCTTCGCGTCTGCACTCTCTGCCTCAATTGTCCGCTTGTCAAATTTGCATGGTGTTTATTTTCCAGAAATAACAAACGTACCGTACCGTACCTTCGATTTGCCTGCAACCGCTGCCGTGTCTATAGTAGTAGCGTTTCCTCGCCTTCTCACGTCGCCTTTTCCCTCTCCCGCACTCCCCCATTGTATGAGAACTGCGAGTGAAGAGTGGCAAGGCTGTCATTCACTCCTTTCGCGGCTGTGTCGGTTCTGCACCCCCCCCCCGCCCCGTTATCTGTCTCCCTTCCCTACCTTCCTTCTACCATTCTATCTATCTCCCCTCTGGACTGGTGCATGCTAGCAGAAAGGTAAGCGCTGCAGTTTGTGCAGTGCTTTTGCTGGGGTTCGCGAATAATTACAGCTGTCAAGATGGCATTGTACCGACGCCCAAGGAGCTTCAGAGAGCATTGTGACGACCGTCGAAGGAAAACATGAAACATGACGAATTTCTCTCGTCGCCTTTCGTCTCTGCCGCGCTCCTGCCATGTATATGCACGCTCTGAACCACCTCCTGACGCGGCATGCAAGACAGCAGCAGTAGCAGTAGCAGCAGTGGAATGGTCAAAGAGAGAAAGAAAGCTTCACTTTAATAAGCTTCGCTTTAAGAAGAAGGACATAGAGGGTGTTGGGGTAGAGAGAGGTTACGGAGCCTCCAGAGATATGAACAGAAGCTGTAGGTGTTGTAGGCGGCGTGCGTTTGTGGTTTTAGAAGAGCCTGTTAGCGGGTCAGTGCGCGAGTAGCAAAAATGCGTGAGTTGAAAGAATGACTTGAGTAGCGTAGCAGCAGTGCGTCGGGTAATCTTGAAGGTGTTCCGATGCCGACACGGAGTCTGGGAGCAATGGATGGGCTAGCTGGAAGGCAGCGGCTTGGTCTTTCAAGGGGCGTTAACCTCAGTAGTTCGGCCTAGGCATCGTCACAGCGGTATACAGCAGTGGCGCGACCCTGTGTGGTCGAGGCGTCGAAAAAGGTATTCTGGCGTCTGGGACTTTGGAATGTGTGGCTGATGGTCTTATAAAAAATTTGAAAAAAGGAAAAAGAAAGCAAGGAAGGAAAGAAAGGTAAAAAAGGAAAAAGAACGGGAGAACAAATGGGAGGGTAGCAGATGAAAAAACGGGAGGGGGCAGCTGTACATTGGAAAAGGGCTTGTATGGTTGGTATATGCGTAAAAGCGTGGAAGACCACAATAAATTGAGTGGTAGGGGAGAGGCAGGGGACAACTGGAAACGGAGGAATAGGAGATGTTAAGAATCGGGGTTAGCTGGTGGCATAACGTGTTTTGTGCCTTTGTTAATGATATGAGAACTTCAGGTTTAAGTTACAGCCTTCAGTGATTCTAAGTGGCCACGTGCCAAATTGATTCCCGTCGGGTGTATACATTTAAGCTTGTGTATGACATATGATTCCCGGTAATTTTTTCTTGCGAGGTGAACGGGAATCAGCTTGTAGTATATAGAGGCTTGGTTTATCGAATATATGGCCATGCTCGTTTAAGTGGCTCGCTAATTCTTTAGTTAAATTGTGTTTTGTATCTGCGCGCTGCCGCTGAGTTTTGTATGAATTTCTTGTCCCGTCTCGTCTATGTACTGTTTGCTACATCGGCACATTCTAGACAGTAGAGTGTACGTTACATGACGTGCAGGTGACACTCCAAGTTATCTTGTGAAGGCAACCCAACGCTGTACTTTTTTACTATAGTATTAGATTGAATATGTTTGCATGTAGAGCACCTGGGGCGGCACATGGGCCGGATGTTGGCTTCGTCTTTATTCTTAGCTTGGCATGTACAAGAATGTTGTTGAAATTAATGTTGCGTCTGTAGGCTATTATGGGCGGATTAGAAAGTATCTTGTTTCTGGTTGTTGGTCAGAACTGGGTAGCATTTACTGAGGTGGTTGTTCACATTTGGGAGTGGACAACATCCGTGCCCAAATACATGCACAGACGCGTAGACGCAATGCATGCCTTGAAAAAAAAAGAAAAGCAGCAGAGAGAGAGAGAGAGAGAGAGAGAGAGAGAGAGGGGGAGAGGTCAGCGACGGCATAGTGAGGATACTCCGGGTTAATTTTGACCAACTGAAGATTTTGAACGGGGCCTTAATCAAAGTACACGGGCGTCAAATGCATTTCGGGATTATAATTCGATGAGGCTTCGAAGGCGTATATGCTGTATTGCGATGTGTTTGTGAGGCGATGACAAAAATTAGATGCCCCTAAAATTTTGTAAATTTCATAACAACAAGACTTACAAAACCAAAGTCAACTTCAATGCAAGAACAGGAGAAAAGGAGCTCGTTCCCAAGTATATTGTGTAGCAGGATTGCATCTGAGAAGTATGCATAATCAAAGAAGAAAATCATCGTTTTAAGACCGCCGACACAGGCACAAGATGATTGAAATGTGCGGAGTCGAATAAAAAGAGGGGGAGAAATGCAAGCAAAGCCAAATAAAAAAAATAAGGAAAGAAAAAGATAATTTTGGAGCCATTCCTGCGCATGTTTTTTGATTTCAGTGTTCTTTCTGTGCATGCTTACTGTTACTTCTTTCTCCTTTATACTTCATTTCTTCCCGCCATGTTTCTACGAACTTCAACTTTCCTCATTGAAACGTTGGAAAACCTGACGTTAGAAACGTTCGTAAGTTTATGAGGGTTTTTGCACGGTTTTCACTAATGGTGGTCGAGATACTGTGCTATTTGATACAAGTGCCACGCTTCCAAAGAATATCAGCAAATTTTCAAACATCAACTGCTAACTTCAAAGGGGATGCTTTTACACGGAAGAATACGAGCGCTGTGCTGCTTTCGCGTGATTTTCTCCTCCGCCCTTGATGAACAGTATCATATAGGAACAAAATAGCCAGAAAAAATACGATACATTTACTAGGTCTCTAATTCCTCATTAGACTGTCCGAGAACCCTAATGGCGACAACTGCGGCTTCGATGAAACAAATTTCGTCCCCCCCCCCCTTTTTTTTTCTGCAAGACATATACTGAAGAGATGGCCAAATGCTGCAAGTGTGTTGCATTTTACGGACGGACAATCACCCACTATTGAAAGAAAAGATCTCATAACGGCGAGTCATAGGGATAAGGTCTGCCCCAAAGACTGCAAGTATGCTTTTTTCGCTTTCTGCATCCCATACGGCCTTACGAGAATGGCTGGAATACGGGTTTATGCTGCACAATTATTCCTGTGTGCAGTAGACGTTTCCATATTTCTCTCTCTCCCTTCCTTTCTCTAAAGATACCGGTTTCACCTACCACCCGCGAACGGTAACAAACTGCACTCATTTCTGTTCAAACCCCCTTGCTTTCCGCCTGTCTCTTCACCGTAGTTATGCATTGGACAGTTTCAATAAAGAGATCGTATAGAAGGAGACAAGCATTGGTTTAATGAATGCTAGAGATGTTTGACTGGGCAAACGCCTTGCATGCTAGTCCAGATGACGAGGGTGATGATTGAATTCACACATTCCTAGAAGATAGCACGCATGCACGAGTACATGCCTAAACAACATACAGAAGTACACATAGTAACAAGTGTTTCGTCGAGGCCAGGGTCTCTGTGGAAGGCTAAGCGTTTTCATTTCGCGCAGAACCCTACCACTGCTGCTATAATTGAGGTGCACGTACGTGGTGCAACCTTAAAAAGTTGCTAGGTAAATTTAAGGCAAATCTTAGAGTAGCTCTCGAGGGCCGCAAAGCGTATGCAGATGCATAAAGCACGAGTAAGGTCACTGCACGCATTGGCGCATTGCAATGTTGCGAATGCATCAATTGTAGTTTGTACTACTAGATGTAGTTTCTGCAAGCGACGAACCGAATGCAGTGGAAACACCTACGGCTACGTCTTTTAAGGCTACTTGGCATGTGGAAGTAAAATTCGGGGTTGATTTTGCGAATGGCTTCACATTGTCGCTTCATTTCACTCAAAGAAACGGTAAGAAGTATTAACATCACAAAAGGACGCCCCAAAAAATTGAGAAGATGAGTGGATCAGGGGTCGAGTGATTTTGATGATGCTGGAAACGTTGGGAATCTGATATTCCCGATATACCTATAGAAGTGAACTATTTGCTGATGAAAGAGGGCACGAAGGGAAGCGAGGCGAAAGAAGTAAGACTGCTTCAACGATGGCGCAACAATGTAGAAAAGTGGCGCAATTACCTGAACGAAGCATAGTACTTTCAGAGAATGACATAGTAGGCAACACCGAACAAAGTGAACAAGTTCACTTAGTCCATAGGGATGCACTGTCGCGTGTGCAGTGTGATTATCAATTTTTCTTAATGTTTGGAGAAGAACGTAGGCTGTACGCAAGGGCTCTGCCGCGTATTCGAGATCACTGGGCTAGTTCAAGTAGAAGATTGAAAATCGAAGCTAAGTTGGAAGTCTGGCGGTAAAATAGGTTTGAGTAAAGACCAAATCTCTCTTGGCCTCTCCAGGTAACAACACGTGCCAGACACTCACCGAGCAAGGGAAAGCACCGTGATGTTTAAGAAAGCGGCTGTCCAGCTTCTTTCGTTTTTGAGAGATGCTGAAACGTTCGTCTCAAGTGAAAGTCTCACATAGCTGTGGGAGATCAGGCTATATGCCGTAGTGGCGCACCTTCACGTGACTTTCATTCATATTCCATGCTTAGCTGAAAGGTCAGGATGGTCAGCTGAACAAGGAATATGTCTTTCGTTCTTGTCTTGCAATCACAACAGGTAATACATGAAATCACAGAAGCACAATAAACGATCAGGACGACAAGCACTGACAGGGAAGCGTCCAGAAAGAAAAAAAAAAGACATTTTCCATTTACTTCGGTCAACGAGAAAATCTGCTTGTTGGACTCTCTCGTGTACTTTGCAAATAAAGCAAGGCCGCTGACGCCAGAAATTGAATGCCTTCTTTAAATAAGGCCCTATTTAGAAGCAGCATCCCGGGCCAAAAGCAAAGCTGCAGATTTTATCCAGAAGGACATTATTGAACTTAAGTGCATTCTTCAGCCCTGCACACGCGCGCTGCTGATGCAGACACGCAAAGACGCGCAATTCTCAAACAAACAAACAAGAAGGCTTAGAGAGCACGATGGCCTTTGTTTAGCGCGCTGCGGACGTATCAAGTTACCTCCTACCACTTGACGCATGGAGCCACTGAGCCGTCAGTCGCCGAATAAAATAAAGAAAATCCTCATAAACACTTCAACTTCGCGGGGTCATTCAGCACGAAGCCCACGTTCACGCAGGTCACGTACGTCACATAATGGGACTTCGTGTGCAGCTGCCGCAATATTCTACGTTCTCAAGTGGACGAGAACCGTTATGAGAATCGCTCTTTATAAGACAACAAAAGGGGATGAAAAGGCTGGAATAAAGCACTCAGGACACTGTTCCTAGAAGAAAACAAAACCAATGGATGACGCTGTTTCGATGCGACAGCAAGTGTTTCTCTGTGGCCCGTCGGGCGTCGTGGACGGCGATAGGTCTACATAAAGGCATCTCAACGCACCTAACCTACCACCGATCGCTTGCTCCTCGCCTGCTGCTTGACACAGTCATTTAGGTTTCTTTTTATGACGATATGCCTAATTTCTGCTCATGCAGCGTCCATTGAAAAGCCAACGGAACTGGATTCGGTGTGTTGAACACAAATAAATTGAGTAATCTCGCCTGCCTCAGCCTATATCCTCCTTATCTTTATCTGCGTCCGCTCGGTACCTGCAATGCGTGCGGGCTCTCGCGTTATCGAGCGTAAGTACATTCACGAAGGCCACAGAATTGTCACTAACACTTGTTTTCCTCTGGTAGCTCTAGTAGGGAAAGCTGTACGGGATCGTAGGGCCAGTCGGGTCCCTGCACAGCTCCTACCCTACACGGACTTCTACTCGTGCAAGCATGCTATCGCAGATGCGTACGCCCAAGTAGTTCGCCTGACGCTTGTAAAGGCAGCAGCACTCTTTTTCTTTTTTACCGGAGATTACCCATTCCAGTCCGATTCAAGCGGCGCGACTTAAAAGGTGCCGCTCCAAGCTCAGACCAACGGCGCTCCCCGTTCGCTACGGCCCGAAGCCGCTCGGCGATGGGAGCCGGAGGACAAACACGAGGACAAAAATGTGCCACTTCCGCGCCGGGCACGCGAGCCGGGGCAGCGACAGTGCTGTGCAAACTTGGAAAGAGATGTCGCAGGGCGCGGGTGGAAGGGGCACCAGGTAGTGCAGCCGCAGGTGGGGCCCACGACGATCGATTCCTGCTTCAGGAGGTCGCAGCACTTGTGGCTCCGGGCCACTTGTGGAGCCCCCGTGCCGCGCCGGCGGCGCTGCCACTGGAGGAGATAAAGCGGCCGACCCTCTCGGGCTGCACTTCCTCGTCGTGGCACCCCTGATCGGGCGGCGAGACAATGTCGCTCGTTCCTCGCGCGACGAGAACATCGACGACGTAGCTTCAGGTAGCGGAAACCGCGTGCTTTCCCGCACCGGTGTCTTATTATCGCGGTGTCGAGGGGCTCAGCTTAGCGACTGGTCAGCTAGACCACGGACGATTGCTTTTTTCAGTGCAGCCCCATCGCGGCTATTGATTGTCCACATGTTAGCGCATACATATCGCAGAAACATTACGAAAAAGCTTAGGTGTTGTCCAGGTGGAAAGGTGAAGAAAAAAGGAAGAGCTGGAGGACGTTTCGCTGAACGAAATATTTCCGAAGGAGTGCACCGATCCGTCGTGTGCATGTGTACGACGTGTGCAAAGCGTGCTTCAATATGTACGTACATGCAATATGTTTTTCTTTTTGGTCGCTTATCGCATGGCCTCAGTTCTTTTCTCTTAATTACAAAGATTAGCTGCAACGCACGTGCGTAGTAACATTGGGTACACAAAAGTTTTCTTTTGCTACCATTTTCAGAATACACTCCAGAAAATCTGAGGCTCGATCCTACTGTGTTTGATGGTCTGCTGGCTAAATTTACTTTCGGAGCGAAGCCAAGAAACTTGCATTTATAAAAGTAGAAAATAAATTGAAAGCGACACACTTGGGGCATAAAATCTTTAAAAGCTTACTTTCTTGGTATGCAGAGATGCTAATTGCTAATGCTATATGACAGCGATTCATTAATAGCGTTTCTGAAATAGTTGAAAATATGTCCCACGCAATAATAAATGTAGGAAGAGGAGAAAGACTACCTATAGGATGTACAACGAACTTGTCCTCGATACAGACAAGCGAATCGTCTTGTTTCCTCTCTTTCTCGCCAATATAGCGCATAAAGAACCATCGACGCACTGGAACCACGAACTTTATATGTATGTATGCAGTGCTCGATAGAATAGCAGACGCCCACCCTGGTTGCTTAGTGTTTTCGCTGTTGCGCTGCTAAGCAAAAGGTCGCGGGATCAAATCCCGGCCACGGCGGCCGCATTTCGATGTGGGCGAAATGCGGAAACACCCGTGTACTCAGATTTTGGTGGATGTTAATGAATCCGAGGTGTTCAAAATTAATCCGCAGTTCCCCACTACGGCTTGCCTCATAATAATATCGTAGTTTTGCCACTTATAGCCCCGTAATTCAATCTTTAATAGCAGACGCAAGGCGATATATTCGAAGAGTGCAGCATTGGCCATAAGAGAGAGTGTTATTTACGAATCGATTCCTCAGAGTCACGCATGCAAAATTCAGGCGTTGGTCCGCATAAAGACGCCACACGTGCGCGCGCCTCTCGCCGCGGGCAAATTTCCAGTACTGCATAATTGAGGACAGGTTTAACGAATTTCGATGAGTCCTCGCTCGCCGACCACCATTACCGGGACTTTGCTGCCATCCCTGCACGCGCTCACCACAGCAGGCCACTCGAAGAGCTGTCGCAAACGGACAGGCACGCGTGCGCACACACGCGCCGAACACAACTCACAAACTTTAACCGCCGGCACAAGAGCAACCGGCGTCGCGCCCGAAAGCGACGCGTGGTAAAGACCAAGTTTTCCCGATCTGCGGTGCAAAGTTGCCTCGGCAAGTGCGCGCGCACTGATGATTCAATGGGAAGGAAACTGACGACGGAAGAAGGTAAACTACTCACCGCAGTCCCGCGCAGTTGTTTCTTGGGGTGCGAAGCAAGTGCAAGGCCGGAGAGGAGAAGACGCACTTGTCTTTCCCTGTTGGGGCGAGCGCGCGCGCGCGCCGCGCGCGCGGGCTTTCAAACGCTGCGCGAGGCTGAGAGCTCGGCCAGGAGGCAGCAGCACGCCCGCGGCAGCGCTGGACGCTTTTAGCAGCAGCAGCAGTGGTCGACGACGCCGAAGAGAGCGCGACGAGCCCGCGAGATGCGATCGAACTGGCCGCCTGCAGCCGGCCGTCGGTGCAGCAGCGTCGGCGGCAGCAGTCGGCCCGGGCCGGAGCGCGGCGCTGCTGCGCCGGAGCTAGAGGCCGAAGAGGAGGGAGGGAAGCGCCGGGTTCATTGCGGAACGCCGACCACGGGGAGAGGCCGCCAGGTCGATGGTGAGGGCGTCTCTCTGCGATGCGTGTGCAGCGTGCGGCGACGACAAAGGGTTGAGCCGCGCCGCGCGAGCGCGACGCGATGACAGGGTCGAACTGAAGAGAGCTACCAGTGTTGTACCCCATCGAGGGCCTCGGTGCGGATCGGCGCGAGCAGCCCCACGAGGCACACGAGCGAGGCTTGCTGCGTCGCGCGACCTTGGACGTCACTCCTATCACCCCCTCGCCTCTGCTATATGCCATTCCCGTTACGATGAAGCACCGACAACGGCGTAACGAGGCACTCGCGGCGACTGTTCTTCGGACCGTGGACTGATGCCTTGCGAGCAGCAGTCGTGCCGAGCAATGCATCTCCTGCACTATACCATATCGACTGATTGCTGTAGGATATTGCTGGCGCGTGTCGTTTTCCGCGGCGCGCGATTCGGGCGTCAATAGCTTCTCGTAAGACTGTGGTCGGTGCAGAGAATTACCGTCCCTTAGCTGAACATTACCACTCTTTTTTTTTTTCTTCCTTATCGTGAGTAAGAATGGTTGCGCAGCAAAGAGAGAAGTCTCCGTTGTCGACTGGTGTAGCAGCCACTCTCACGTTTCGCAGAAGACGTGCTCCAGTGCCTCATTACAATATCGTTGAGGTTGAGCAATGTAAGACTTGGCTGCTATTGTTCCTTCATAATTCGCCGCTTAAGAGCAGCTGCCCGTTATCTTATGCTTCTGTTGAGGGACAACAGTCGTACTAGCTTTGCGCCATCAGGTTGCAATGCTATCTTTTGCATGTGGATGATTCCTTAGAGCGGACGCTTCCGCTGTGACTGAGATAGGGAGCTGCATGTAACATGCTTACAAGGAATGAGGGCCCGCATGCTAATTCGAGCAATAGATAATAGATGCGAGACGTTAAGCGATGCAGGCTTATGAGGCGAGCGAACAGGACACTGAGATACATATACTTTAATGAGCTGGAGAAGTTAACCGAGCCAGTGACGCATCGATGGAATTGGGAAGTGGGGTAGTTGGGATCTACCAGCCCCCCCCTCCCCCCCCCGCGCACACATCTTAAGCCGACCCAGTTGAGAATCCAGAAAGACGCTTTCAGGTATACTTTTCATTCATTTTTATTTATTTACAGGTTATACTGCTATCCTTCTGCAGCTCGGAAACGGGTGCTAACAGACAATATAAAAGAAGTATTAATTAGAACAAATGAGTAATATATAGACCATGGTGCCTGCGGCGAGGAATTCCACTCATTAATAGTTTTTGGAAAGAAATCAATCCATAAAGTTTCTGAACGCGCGAAGTACGTACGGAGTCATAGCATCAGGGTGTTGGTGGCGAGAGAGAGAGAGAGAGAGAAAAGGCTGCATAGAAAGGCAGGGAGGTTAACCAGAGGTACTTCCGGTTGGCTACCCTGCACGGGGGTAAGGAGTAGGGGGATAAAAAGAGAAAAATTACCGACGATTACGTTACTTCCTGATGCGAAATTTGAGCGCAGCAAATAAGCTGTTTCACCTTTTCGATAGATTGAGGCAAAGAAATCGAGCAACACATGTATGCGCTATCACAGAATTTTTTTTTTTATTTTTCACACGTATTACTTTAACAAAGACTCCACTAACAGTTCTTGACAGTCATGAAGGAAGCTTTGTGGTCGGAGAAATAGACTGATATATGTTCGACTTGGTACACCAATGCTTGATTCTCAAAGACGAGATCTATACAAGTGCCTCGCGAGGTTGTCACAGCCGTGGGACGCGTTACGAGCGAGAGGAACGGGATGTTCTCCCGCATAAGTGTTAGGAAATTGCTGTTTGTCTTTATGTCAAGCCGCCACCGATCTGGCTCTCTGATTGCCACCGCACAGGGCGAACGGCAGCGGCAATTTCGGCTCGGGCGGTGCACATATACAGATCCGCCGCCACCGATCTGGCTCTCTGATTGCCACCGCACAGGGGTTGCATTGGAGGAGGAGTGAAGAAAGGAATTAAGTTCGAGCCGGCGCTTTGACAACCGGAGACTCGCAGGAAGAGGGGGGAGGGGGGCGGCGTGTGCACCCAGCGGCAAACGATGGGGGCAGAAGCGCGCGCAGCAAGCGGACAACACGATAAAGGGAGGAGGGAAGAGATAGCAGCGACTGACTGATGCAACTGAAGAGCACCCTATCCGCCACACAAGAACAGGGGGGGGGGGACCCTTTCCTCCTCTTTCTGCATGGCAGCGACGGTGTTCTATGCAGTCACGTTATCTTGACTCTCTAGCGGCGACAGCGGCATCCAGCGGTATCAGTCGGTCGCTGCTAGCGCTGGGGGGATGAAAGGGGGGCGGAGCTGGTTACGAGGCCGACGACAACGCCGACGACGACGCGAAACCCAGGAACGGACGCCAAAGAGCTGCGCTCTAAAATAGTGGAAGGGGGACATAGAGAGAAAGAATGACAGACGAGTACAAACAAACCGCATAAGCTATAGAGCGGTAGGTGGTGGCGTTCTTAAAGTATATCGTGAAGGCCCGTAGACCGCAGGAGCCTCAGTAACGCGAGTAAGTCATTCAGCGCGGATGTTCTTTGGAAGGACTGACCTAAAGCTTTTAGTTCGGATAGTGGACGATTATCCAACTGGTCCATCACTCTGCAAATCGTTTCTCTCTGGGCACTATATGGCGGGCAGACACAGGTAACGTGTGCGAGCGTCTCATCGCTGCTTCATGTGTCGCACGTGGGGTTGTTGCCCATTGCATTAAGGAAGGCATATGAGTTGGTAAATGCAACGCCTAGCCACAGACGGTACAGCATGGTCTGTTCACGTCGTGGTAACCCAGGAAGTAGATACATCCGCATATCCGGAGACAACGAACGCAAATGACACATGGTGAAAGCGTTGGGATCCCACAAGTGCAAAGTAGATTCACGGGACACCGATCGCAACGCATCCGCAGCGTCTTTTAGCGAAGGCGCAATCAAGACACGTTGACCACTTCCGTGTGCAGATCGGGCGGCTTTGTCGGTGTGGTCATTGCCGCTGATGCTGCAATGTACTGGAAGCCATTGAAGGATTGTGTTGTGTCCCTAGTCATGGCTGTGATGATATATCTGTCCAATTTCTGAGGCCAATCCTTCATTGGGCTCGTGGCGTATTGGGCTCTGTATGCACTGAAGGGGTGCTTTAAAGTTACTAAAGACTGTCCATTGTTGCGGTAGTTCCTTATTAATGAAATCAAGTGCAGCGCGGAGTGCCGCAAGTTCTACACTCGTCGATGTGGTCACACATTAACATTTTAATTCGATTTCTTCAGATTTTGCCGGTATGATGTCCGCAGCAGCAGAGCCGTTGAGTTCTACCGAACCATCTGTGTAGAAACGTTGCCGGAATCTGTGCAAGTTGTGAATGTGTTCTAAAGTTGCTTGCTTCAAAGCTTGAAACGGCGCTCCAGCTTTCTTTTTGATACCCGGAATTGTCATTGCACTTGCGGCCAGTGCAGACACCACAATGGGTCTGATAATCGTGTAGCAGACGTGAATTGTGATGGCAAGAAGGGCAAATGTCTTACAATACATTTGGAAAATGTTGAATGCGGCCTCCTTGCTGGCAAGCAAGCAAGATGACGTGAGGCAATCTGAGTCATGTGTCGGATGTGTGCTCTCAGGACATCTGTAGCAATGTATACTGTCAAAGAAGTGTCTCTGGCAATGTCCACTGTCGCAATCGATGATGTACAGTCTCAGCAAAATAAAGGAGTGACCCTTGCTCCATTAAGGGAGAAACGGCAATGTCCCCAATGTTCGTCTCTATATGGAGCAACTTTCCTTCTTCATTCATGGGAGGAACGGTTCCTCCCTTCCAAAACCAACATGACCGACTCCAGGCAAGAGAAACGAAGCGATGAATGCATCTAGGACTACCAACTGTGCTAGTTTGCAGCTGGAAAACAATGTACGCTTCATATAAGCATAGAGTACGTTACTGATATCTGCAAAAAAAAAAAAATCTTGCTAAGCTTTCTTTGGGGCATACATGGAACCAGGTGCAAGTACGACGCCATATTGCAGCGATGCCTTCAGCTCGTCTGCCACTCTTATCACCCGCCGTTCACGGGCGGCTGATCATGTTAATAACGCGGGCGGAGCGTTTCTCTAACCCCTGTTGAAGCGCGAAAAGGAGTGCTAGTCGCTAGAACATCGCGGCGTTGAACTTACGTAAACATAGCGATATCCATACATCAATCCGTAGCGCACACCCCCCCTTCACGCCCCCCCCCCGCCCCCACGCCCGTGCTTATGTAAACAATGCGCTTAGCTCCGCCTTGAGAGGCTTCAAATTACTAAACCGCATAGTTACTGCGCGGCCAATAGATGGCGCTAAAAGCTGGCGAAAAAAAGAACCTGTCGTTCCATTTTGCAGTTTTCGTTTGGCAAAGTCACGACAGAGCAACACACAAACTCTCACAGACACGAGCACTTTCACACATACAGCGCAGAACAGAGCAACCACAACACACGGCACATACCCAATCACTGCTCGAGCTGCCGACAACCATATGCCTCGTAACCTTCTTTTTTATATATATATATATATATATATATATATATATATATATATATATATATATATATATATATATATATATATATATATATATATATATTACAGAAATGGCAAACAATCTGCTATCCTCGGCGTCCGTACGCCGCTGCAAAGCGGGTACGTGCGAGCCGGCACGCTGTGTGCCGGCAGCTGCCGGTGGCCGGACTAGAAGCCGGGCGTGTAGTGTAGGGATGAATCTGACCGGGACGCTGAAGCCACCGCTTTCAAGGAAGCCCTCGAAATAATGTTTGGCCTTCCTGTCCACAGACTGAAAGTATTCTGCAGCTTCGAGTACGTCGTTCGCTGCTACACGCTGAGCAGCTGCGTACGATTTGTAATGATATTGGAGGAGAGCGGTCGTAAATACCAGCATAGTATCCAAGGAGGCTATGTGGTGTCAGGATACTACTACACATGCACGTACCCAGGGGGGGGGTGAGGGGAGGCCTGCCCCCCCCCCTGAAATTAAATTATGCGGCATACTCCCCCCCCCCCCACTCCCCGCCCACGCCACCAATCCTTACACACGTTCCTAAAGTGCCACGAAATCAATGCTGAGACTTGACACTGTTAGATACGGGACCGTTTCCTGAGCCTACTTCGAGTTCACCTGACCACATCGAATCGCGCCACAGCTAATTAAGAAGCGCAGAAGAGCGTATACCACATTCCCGAGGCGCGGCACGTGCAGACAAGTTGGCGGCCCCCACCTCGTGTGCCGCAGCTGGAGCTATTCGCTGCTTGACTCTTCCCGAAAGTGAAGCGAGAGCCTGACACTGTTCCAGGTAACTTGGGTCCAAGAGGCAAGACGGGTGTAATGCACCATGAAACCCTGGCAGCGTCGCCCCCATCTGCCTATTGTGACGGCGCATTACAAGTCAGCAAGGCAAGACCGCAGGGAGAAGTAAACCCTCGGACAATTGGGGACCAAGCAGCGACCATCTCCGCCGGGTGTGACACCATCGCACGGGCGCCTACCATTGGCCGAAAATGACGACACCTGAGCGGGCTCGCCGATTGGCCGAAAATAGCGTCACCTGAGCGGACTCTCCTATTGGCCGAACGTGACGTGTCTTCGAGACACCGAAGGGCTTAAAGAGACTCAGACCGGGAGTAGCAGTAGATCACACCTAGAGAATTCCTTGATGCTTCTCTTTCGAGCTTCTTGCCGCGGGCCGCAGCGTCCGAGTTGCTGCCAGCCCGTAATGACTTTAAGGCTGTTAATTGACTCTCACTGTAAATAATGTAAATAAACCTCCCAAGTTTTCATCTCAAAGTCCTCCTGAACTCTTACAACAGCTATTCGGTGGTCAACGTTTTCATGCCTCTTTCACTCCTTTTGGATGACGATAATTATCGGCATCTCCTTGGGTGTGAAGGCCAGTTTTGTCATCGATTCGGTGCCCGCGCGATTAACTCGAGATGCGTTCAGTTGTCACCATCTATTCAACAGTCACGCGCATGGCTGTTGCTTCGTTACTTCAACTTCTTTGTTTAGACTAATCCAGAGACCAGGAAAGGGATTCGGTTCGTAGTCAGCTGGTCTGTAGGCTTGAGGAACGAGTTCCAGCCGGATAAAACGCCAGTTGAGTTTAACTTTTCCTTTTGCTTCATTATTACCTCGAGTGGCGGGTCGTCGCGACGCTGGCAGATCGTCGGAACCATATACCCGCGATATGAGTTACATAAAGTGCAAATTAAAATACAGCGAAACAGTGTCCATCATCCAACCCTGCAATAACCCTTAAACCCATAAACAACATGACAGCCACCCGTTACCTCGTCTGGTTTTTCCCTAATTGTACAGCACTTTTCGTGCAAAATTGGTAACTGGAAACAAGAGTCGCAAGCAGTTGAGAAACTGAGCCAAGGCAACAGCCAAACAGGAAGGAAAAGCGAAAATTAACAAATATAGCCATTGTTTATGAAGATATTTATGGATCAACAGCTTTTTATTTAAAAGGTACGTACAGAAAACGCTGCCGGAAGTGGAGAACAATTCTGTGCATATTGAATGACACTTCTACAGTTATCAGTCGAGCCGCCTGACGTAGGCACTTCTCTGCTGTGCTTATGAAAGTGTTTTTCTAACCTTCCGCGGTTGGCGCAGTACGTCTAGAACCGCAGCGTCCTGCGCTCTACGCGGTTGTACGGGACTGGCGGCCACGTATCATTACGCAACTTCCTAAATGACAACACGAGTCGGTTTTGGCAGTTAAGTTTGTAGAGCAGTAAACGAGGGATCGAAAAGAATTGTGATTGTTCCCCCCCCCCAGCATATATATATTTCTCTATATTTCTTCCAGAGCTAATAAAAAAAGAGACACCACTGTAGTCGGATACAACTTAAGTCTGCACTGAAGCCACGCGCACGCCCTCATAACCGCCACCCACTGTTCCTCTGCGAGGCTGCAAATAATTCGTACATCAAACTTTTGCTGTTACCCAAATAAGGCGTTAACCATGAAAATAAAATTATTTGCCCGTAAATTTATACTTTTTTCCTTGCATATAATAGTGGAATGGCGAAAGCCTAATTCTTTATTGAAGTGAAATAAAATGCTTGCTTCGCTGCAACTATTTAACGTGAACTTTTACTTCAGTTGGCAGTGAAATTTCATGAGTAAAACGGACTCAGCAGTGAAATGAACGGTACTGCAGTCCTCTGAAGAACTAATTAATTGTGGAGTTTTATATGCCAAAACCACGGTCTGATAATGAGGCACGCCGTAGTGGCGGACTCCGGATCACTTGGGGTTCTTTAACGTGCACCTAAATCTAAGTAGACGAGTGTTTTCAAATTCCGTCCCCATCGAAATGTGCCGTCGTGGCCGGGATTCGAACCCGCGACCTCTTGCTCAGCAACCCAACACCAAAGCCGCTAAGCAACCATGGCGGGTAGACTTTTGAAGAGTGAAATGCTCAGACTCTGTACACTTTGTCCATGTCTGTTGCACACCTCATTGCTTTCGTCGATGAAAAAACTCTTCAAGAACATCAGACGCTGCGGAGGTATCAAGTACGACGCCATTTTGAAAAGGCCGCATGACGACGATTTTGTTTGCTTCTGTGATTGGCAGGCGGAGTAACACAATCCCGCGCGGTCCGTGTGCCTTGGTTTCCAACTTCTGTTTTTTTTAAGCTGTATGCTACTATAGAAATGTGCTATAGGGAGAGGCCTTCGTTCTGCAGTGGACATAAAATAGGCTGATGATGATGATAGAAATCTTTATTTTGCACTTTCTTTTGTTTACTTGTTCTTGGCAGTGTTCTTCCTGCGCTTCTTTCCTGCGCGAGTCCATTCGATGTGGTTCCTTGTTTGCCATGTAAAGAAGAGGTGTATCTCAAAGGCGTACTACCTGTGAGATACACCTTATTGCATTTCTCTTTTGCGGGTTTACGCGTATATGGCGAATGGCGGGTGTTATTCACATTTGTACTAATAAAGGTACCACCACCCCCCTCATCATCATCATCATCAGCCTGGTTACGACCACTGCAGGGCAAAGGCCTCTCCCATACTTCTCCAACAACCCCGGTCATGTACTAATTGTGGCCATGCCGTCCCTGCAAACTTCTTAATCTCATCCGCCCACCTAACTTTCTGCCACCCCCTGCTACGCTTCGCTTCCCTTGGAATCCAGTCCGTAACCCTTAATGACCACCGGTTATCACCCCCCTCATTTGCATAGAAAAGTTACCTTGGGTTGCCCCTTCCCCCCCGAAAGAAAATCCTGGGTACGTGCCTGCTACTACATACGAGAACGAAAGATTGCTCACCGCGGTTGGCGTGAGTGGCCACGCTCACCATTGACGATATCAGAAGGCTGACTGCTGGTGTCTGTTGTGTTATATCCACCTCCAGGAGAGTCGTGGTAATGACGATTGTTGTGATACAGTCTACTAGGCTACAACTACTATAACCATAGCGTAAATACAGTGGCTGAAGCGTAACCGCCGCGACAAGTGACCGAGAAGGATAGCTCCGACTTTGGAGTATGCCGTCTCTCTCCGAGCGCCTCTACTGCAAAGCTGTGTCTGCGCAGTGATAGCCATGCTTTCTGCTAGAGAGAGGGTGGTTTCGCTTCGTACCGAAGTTCCAGTTCGACAGTGCCCTGCAGCTTTCTAGAGTGCCGGCACTCGACACTGTGCACAACGCTGCCGTGCCCATGTGTGTCCCATTAGCTTGGTCTCCCACGTCTGGGCATATCCTTTTGCCCCCGTACCCTCGTGCCTTTCATTAGGCTTTTCGTACTTTGTAGTTTCGATTGTCAGTCTACATGTTATCTCCGAGAGTGTCTCCTTTTCTGCACAGACGCCGACAGCTGGACGTGCTAAGTTGCCACGGGGAAGTAAGTAAAAGCTTATTTTTCAAATTTATTTTCTGGATACTTTTGTTTGTGCGTTTGCTTTTACCGCGCCTTTTAGGAAATACATCTTCTATTGTCGGTCGGCGCTTCCCATCCTTGTAGTGTCGTGCGTACTACACGATGCATCACGGAGAAGCCGCCGCTGGTGGGCGGAGACGCAGACGATCCGGCACCCAAGTGAAGCTGGATATACAGCTGTAGATCTGGTTGAACGGTACGTTCATGCGCCTCCTTGCTCTGGCGCCAGGGTTTGTTTTCCATCTGTTGATTTGGAGGCGTAGCCTGCGGCCGTGATGCGCTCACACCGCTCGGCTACGTGGCGGTGGCGACAGCAAACGTATTTGCCTTTCGCTTCGAAGCCGTAGTGGATGGCGCTTCAAAACGACCACAAATACATACATTTGATATAGGTTAACCTTCTCCTCATCCTAATTTCACGCATCAAAACAAGAAAGGCTGGCTGATATTTGCAGCGTCAAGGCCGAGATGCCCGTGTACGGGCTCGTCTCGTTGTGCGTCGTAATAGAGTTGGCGGTCGTAGTTGTAGGAAGCAGCTTGACTCTTCGTCGGGACTTAGACGATCAGAGTTTATTTGCATTATTTACAGTTTAAACAAGACATACATCGAAGTCTAGCGTGGCTCCCAAATGGAGCCCGCAAGACGAAGCATACAGCAATCGAGCACACAGCTCACGAGTACATTTCGAGCACGACCACGAGCACGACGACGAGCACAGAGCACGATGACGAGCACCAGCACACTGTAGCAGCCGACAACCGCTGCTTATAAGCACTCAATGTGTCCCTAGTTCCCTAGGTGAGGAAAACGTTCGACCTGTCAGTTCGCAGAAAGTCCTCGTGGTCACCTTTGTGAGAAGGGGGGTAGGGGTTTTATACACACACATGCCACACAGGTTTCAGTGCTCTCTCCGAGGGCCGACGACCTTTGCAGCGCACTCGTCATGGTATCCATTGTCTTGCGTCCCCGTAGTCAGATGGTCACGCCCCGACCCCAGCCGGCGCCTCCAAATTCCAGAGCTGCCTTTTTCCTGTAGTCGCCACGTGTGTCGGCAGACTGTGACGAATCCTGGGGCCCCCGTACTGCAAAGCACCCTTTTGTCAGGGAAGCTGCCCTTGCGGCCAAACGTGGCCAGCCCTGCTGACGTCACCGATCCTCCGAACGAGGCGCATGGTGGATTAACGCTACCGTCCTCGCTCGTTCTCTGAAGTGCGCCACCACCCCGGTTCGATCGACGCACCTGCAGCGGGCTGAAATAGCTTTGAGAGCAGTGCCCCTGTAGGCCGATCCTAACAGTCGGCAACCGGGCGCTGCTTTCGAGTTGAACTATTCTCATATCGCAGCTCCCCTTCGAGCTAAAGGTTTGACACTGATGGACGCGTGTTGTGAAAGGCTTAGAACTCAGGTTATGCTACTTAGCATTACTTTCCGTGGAAAAGAAGTTATTGTAGTCGATGTTCGGGTCACCGACGGCGGCGACGCAAGATACGGACGCAAGGGAGACACGCTCCTCCCCTCGTGATTGCCGCGAGAGGGCGCGGCATGTGAAGGGCGTTTGAAGGAGGAACTCACCGGCCTGAAGGAGGAAAGCGGCTGGTTCTCCGCGAGCGGAAAGGAAGCGGCGACCGCAGAGACCACGACCACGGCAACGACACAGATCCCATGAGAAGGAGAGCTGACGGCCATTTTGGCCGCAATTTCCCAAATTAATGAAAGGCTAGGCAAAATGGACGCCCGACTCGAGGCTTTCGAGAGTCAGCCTCACACGCGATCGGTGAAGCAGAAGCGCCTAGCACCAACGTAGCCTCAACTTCAGTGAGGAACCGCTTCGCGTCCCTGAAAAAGGAGCGGTCCGAAGAAATCAAAGGCGCGATCGCGAAAAGGCGCAATCGACTCGAGACGTCCGGAAAGGATGATGCAGAAGCCAAGTAAGAAGCACAAGAAGAAAACCGGGGGGCATACCACCGTAATCTACCAATGGAACTGTCGCGGGATTCGCAACAAAGAAGCGGAACTATTATTGCACATTGACGGGCATGAAAACAAGCCCGATCTAATTGCTCTATAAGAAACAAACGGGAAACCAAGACTCCCGGGGTACGTCACTTACACGGACCCCACGGAGAACGGGACGGTGGTGCTCGTCCGCAGCAACCTGGCGGCAACTCAACATGTCACGGCGCAGGGTGGGTGCGAGCACACGCTGGTCGAAATTCATGCTAGAGAAATTGGCAGCTCGGGCAATTTATGTGTAATGTGCGCGTACTGCCGGCCGTCACAACGGCAGTACGAATTTGACCGCATCGTGAGCCAGGCGAAAGGGTTGGCGGGGACCAGGCCGCTCCTGATCCTCGGAGACCTTAACGCCCCTCACACAACGTCAGGCTATAAGTTTCAGTCCAAGAGAAGAAAAGCATTGGCCAAAGCAATGGAGGATCACGAGATGGCCCTCCTGAACAAGCCGGACGTAACCACCTGAAGAGGCAACAGTGCCGCGAGGGACACCACGCCAGACCTGTCGTGGTTTTCGGGCACGCTATACGTCTCCTGGAGAAGCGAAGAAGTGGACCTGGGGTCTGACCACAGCGTGATCGGCATCACGATCCGAGGCTCCTGATATCGGGCTGTGCTGGGGACGGCGCGTGTCACGGATTGGGACAAGATGAAAAAGTTTACCCAAGAACAACAAGAGGCATCCGAGGAAGAAACAGGACAAGCTGAAACACAAAGGACCTACACCGAATGGGCGAGGAACCATAAGAAGGCCCTCGATAAATTTACCCAAGAAATCGCAACGACGTCGCAGACACCGTACGTGGACGCCAGACTGACCCACATGTGTGCGGCCCGACACTTGTTGACGCGGCGGTGGAAACGTCAGAGACACAACAGAAAGCTGGCCAAGCGCATAGCAGTCTTGAACAAACAGATCGCCGAGTACGCGGCCAAACTATGTAAGGAAAATTGGCTGAAGACCTGCGACGGCCTAAACGACAAGCTCTCGACGTGGAAGACGTGGTGTCTCTTGAGGCATCTGATCGACCCGCTGAGTAACAAAACTGCGACCAATCGCAACCTCATCAAAGTTTTGAACACGTACAAGGGAAACGGCCGCAGGCTCCTGGAAGACCTGAAGGCCAAGTACCTAAAGACAGAGAAGGGCCAGTACCCGGTGCCCGAGAGGTACGAAGGACCCGACAACGAAGAACTGGACCGGCCGTTTACCATGACGGAACTGTGGACAGTGATAGATGACAGTAACAAGAGAAGTTCACCCGGCAGGGACGCCATAACTTACAAATTACTCGGTAACATGAGCGGTACAGCGGCCCGCGGCCTCCTAGAGCACATTAACGAAGCCCGGGAGAGCTCGCAGTTGCCGAAGGAATGGAAGGACGCCGAGGTCCGCTTTATTCTAAAGCCCGGCAAGGCTCTCACGATAGACAACATGCGGCCCATCGCCCTCACATTCTGCGTGGGGAAGGTGATGGAGCGCATGGTCCTTCGCCGGCTGCAGAAGCACCTCGAAGAAACGGATCAGATGCCAGAGACGATGTACGGCTTCAGGCAACATCTCAGCACCCAAGACGTGATGATCCAACTCCACGAACTGGTCGTCAAGCCGGCAACGAGGCACGTGCCGCGCGGGATACTCGCCCTCGACCTGAAGGGAGCGTTTGACAACGTGTCCCACGCGAGCGTGTTGCAGAATCTAAACAAAACCCGGTGTGGCCGAAAGACATTCGGCTACATAAAAGATTTTCTGTCAAACCGAACGGCGACCATCAGGATAGGGGAGGAGAAGTCGGACCCTGTCGAGCTCGGCGATAGGGGCACCCCTCAGGGATCGGTCTTGTCGCCCCTGCTCTTCAATCTGGGCCCGCTGCCCCTGCCCGATCTACTCAAGCAAATCGAAAGCGTGGACCACGCGTTCTACGCCGACGATATTACGGTGTGGACGGCCCGAGCCGGATCCGATGCCTGGATGGAGGAAGTCTTGCATCGGGCGGCAACGACCATGCACGAGTACGCAAAGTCGTGCGTGTGAGCGGCGCTCCCCAGAAATCAGAGCTGCTCATGATCCAACCGGGAAAATCCAAGAAGGAGCTGCCGCCGAACGTGATTATCACGATCGCCGGAACGACCATCAAACCAACACAGCAGATTAGGAATCTCGGCCTACTACTTCAGAGCGAAGGAAAGGCACAGGCCGCCATCACAAAGATCAAGACTACAACCGAACAGATACTTGGTATGATTCGGAGGGTATCCAACAGAAACCGAGGCCTTAAAGAAGACGATGCCATGCGCCTGGTACGCGCATTCGTCGTGTCGCGGGTTACCTACTCCGCCCCGTATCATGAGCTGACGAAGGCGAATAGGGACACCCTAAACACGATGCTTCGTATGGCAACGAAACAAGCACTGGGCATGCCCATATACTCGTCCACGCAAAAACTGCTAGACATGGGCGCCCACAACACGGTGGAGGAGCTCATCGAAGCCCACCTCTCTAATCAGAGAATCCAGCTCAGTCACACGGAACACGGACGAGCCGTCCTACGCAACATAGTATGGTAGATCGAGCCAGTACCCATCAAGACGGCCCTTCCGGAAGACTGGAAAACGATCATTCAGACAAAACCCCTTCCCCGGAACATGACGCCGGGCAAGGACGACGAGAGGCGCACCGCGCGAGCCAGAGCCCTAGCCCGGAAGCTGGAAGAGAACCCCAGGGTCCTCTACGCGAACGCCTCGCTTCGAAAACACAGTGACCCTGCAGCGGTGGTGGTTACATCAAAAGACAGGCTGATCGTCAGCGCGTCCCTGAAGACAACAGACCCCACAGTTGCCGAAGAAGCGGCCGTGGCCATCGCACTCGCACAGCCGAGCGTGGACACCGTAGTCACCGACTCAAAGACAGCCTACAGAAGCTTCCGCAGGGGGGTAATCTCCTCCGCGACCCGAGCCATTCTAGCCAAGCACAAGCCTCCGGGAAGAGCCATAGAGCTCGTGTGGGTCCCTGCTCACTCGCAGGTAGCAGGCAACACTATCTCTGACTACCATGCCCGAGAAATGTCAATCCGGGCCGAGCACGAGCCGGAAGAGCTACCGCCCCGGTTACCAGCTTTCGGGACATTACCCGGATGTACCGAGAGGAAAGGTGCAGACTACCAGAACCGCACCCCAAACTCACCAGGCAACAACAGACGATCCTGCGTCGAGCGCAGGCGGGATCGCTTGCGCATCCCGTAGAGATGAACCGCATGTACCCCGCGGAATACGATATGCTCTGTCCTTTTTGCAGAAGAGAAAAGGGCACCCTGCCGCACGTCTTGGCAGAGTGCACAAAACTCAAGGCTCCCCTCCTCCCCTTTCGACCAACACCCCCAATCCCCAACCCCTTGAGCGATGGGAGACCTTGTTATCGAGCCCCGCCCTACCGATTCAGCTCGCACTGACGGACAGGGGCTGCTGGAAACCTATAGGTCCCGTAATTAGGGAACCACCCCATGTGGTGCCTGCGTGCACCACCGATTTATGTCGGGCCCAGTAAATGTTGCTTCATCATCATCATGGTTCCTCCTTTTTCGCTTCCTTTTTTTAGAGTGTAGTTTTTGAGAGACCGAGACAAGTTCTGAGGGCTTAGGCATGCACCCTCTGGAGTCTGCAAATATTTGTAGTGCAAGCATTTCCTAGTACAGGTAAGCTGGTACCACAGGAAGCCCAAAAATAGTGTTTCATGTAATTTCAACATTGAGGGTATTGTTGCGCCCCAGGACTCTCCGCCGAGAAACGCGAGAAGGTCTACAATGGCGATCAAACACTTTGTCATGCACGAGATATGAGGGCTCCAAGACGAGTATCTATCAATGATGGTGCCAAGAATTCGATGAGTTCGTGTATATAGTATAGTTTCGTCATTAATCCTCAAAGCATACGGGGGCTTCGCTTTGCAAGTAAAAGCAACGAGTGCACACTTCTCAGGAGAAAGCTCCAGGCCTTGCCTTCTTAGGTATGTTGACACGCCCGTTGAAGCCTTCTGAAGTCTTGCACGGGCTTGTACACGTGTCACTACTGAAGCCCATATGCAAATGTAGTCTGCATAAACGGAGAATTGTACAGTTTGCGGTAATGAATCGGCGAGACCAACGAGCACCAGGTTGAACAGGGTAGATCTGAGTACTCCGCCTTGCGGTACACCACGACTGGTATAGCTGGACGGCGTTGGTCCGTCTTCAGTCAAAATAAAGAAAGAGCGTCCGCTAAAATAGCTGCGTATCCAGTGAAAGGTGTATCCACCAATCAATACAGCTTCTAAGACATCCAGAATTGCATGATGATCTGTGTTATCGTAGACGGCTTAACATCAAGGAATAAGGTCGCAGTGATTCATTTCAGATGCTTCTGGTGCTGTACCTACGTTACAAGGTCAATAACGCTATCTGTTGACGAGCGTCCAAATCGAAAGCCAGCCGTTACCTCCGGATAAACGTTGTAAAATTTCAAGTACCATTCTAACCGTTTAAGGGTCATTCTCTCTATTACCTTGTCGACACAGTTGGCGAGTGTTATTGGACAGTAAGACGACAATTCCAATGACGATTTGCCACGCTTGAGGAGTAGAACAAGGCGACTGGATTTCCACGTGGTAGGCCGTCACGCCGTGATGCGTTGTATAGGCCAAGAAGTGCATCTCGAGCCTCTTGACCAAGGTTTACAAGCGCAGAGTATGTGATGCCATCGGGTCCTGGTGACGAAGATCGCCTGCACCCAGCGAGTGCGGACTCCAGTCCTTCGATGGAGAAAGGAACGTCCATATGAGGATCTCGGGAGCCAGGGGAAACAATAGGAATAGGCGTGCAAGGCTGGAACGTCGGGCCTACTATCCTTGCATAGTAATATTCGGCTGCGTCAAGTTTCCGGCGTCCTTGATAGAGGGCTAGAGATTTAGATGGACGGCGCTGTTGAGGAGCTGTTTGAAGCCCGCGGACTGTTCGCCAGACAACCGACAGAGGTTTACGGGGACCGAGAGATTCACAAAAAGATTTCCAGCGTTGATTTTGCAGTACAGCAAGGCGACGCTCAATTTTCTTTTGAATGCGTCTGGCCTCTCTAAGGTCGTGCACCGATTTAGTCCGTTTGTACTGTCGCTCCGCTCGCCGGCGATTGCACGGAGGTTCTGTTATTCCGCCTCAAAATCCGTGTATTTCTCCGATTGCCGAAATGAAAGCATAGCATCCTGCATGGCTTTGGCGTTCTGAATTTCCAGCCTGGAAAAAAAGCCTTCGTGGCATGCGTCTTCCATAAAAGATTTAAACACGGACCAATCTATTGTTTTTTTTAATTTGATAAAGTCGATTTGGTTAAGCCTTTTGTCTTCAGGTAGGTAGGAATGTAGTAGCTTGCGTGGTTTCTATATCTGCGAACAAATGAACGCAGCGAGTGAGGCACCGCGAGACAAAAGCTAGTTCTAAACAACTACTCTACGTCTGGCGACGCACAAACGTGGGACTGCCATCATTTAGACAGAAAAGTTTATGACCGCAGGCAAAATAAACGAGAATTCTTCCTTCGGAATTAACTTTGATGCTTCCTTAAAGTGAATGATGTGCGTTAAAGCCTCCAACAATGATCCATGGAGCAGGAGGCCCTTCTATAATGTCACTCAGTCTCTGACTGCCGGAACGACTTGATTGAGAAAGGTAACCGCCCACTAGAGTAAACGCAAGTTTGTGTTTTTTCACGGTCAAACAAACATACTGATTACTGTCATGAGGCCGCACTGGATGAACAAGATAAGTCCGTTCACAGCGTATGTATATGATCACTTTGGTGATGTTACTACAAGTCGAGGATCGCAAGGCGTCGAGTATATATATATATATATATATATATATATATATATATATATATATATATATATATATATATATATATATATATATATAAAAGTTGTTCCACGTAACTTTAGCCAAACTTATAAATATGCAAATGCCACGTAGCTAGACAGAACAAAGGTAATGTTGTTTGCGGTCGCTTGGAGATACTCGGATTATTTTTTCATTCCGCCTAATTATACAATTACTCTTAATTAATCATTCAACTTCTGAAATACTGTAATTAGATTACAAGTGTGAATGAGAAAATTGTAGAGCGACATGAATAACTTCCGATACAGCTTTCTGTCGCTCAATACGTACTACATAGAATTGTTTTTTTCGAGCGTGAAAGAAGCCCGCAAATGCACACAAAATTGCCGCACGATTGGCCGTTCGAGGTACTTTGCGTACCTCGAAAAAGTTGTAAAATGACACCCGTGCAGATATGGTCCAAACTTCTGTATGGACCAAACAACAGTCAGGCACTCCTGCTCAGTGATCGTATAGTTCTTCTCGGCATCGGTGAGTACGCGGCTGTCGTATGCAATGATTCTCTCTCGCCAAGAGTTGTTGCGTTGTAGAAGACTGGCACAGATGCTGCGGCCGCTAGCGTCTGTGTGCAAGAGAGTCGGTGCCGTCTCATCAAAATGCAAAGCACAGGTTCAGACGTGAGGACGTCCTTCAACATGTTAACGGCTGCTTCACATTCTTGAGACCAGAGGAAGGGTACGCCGGAAGCAACTAGCTTGTGTAGTGGCGCAGCGGTGGAGGCAAAATTTCGCATAAACCGACGGAAACAAGAAGTGGGGCCAAGGATCGAAGCTTCGCAAGTCTTTAGGCCTTTCTGGGCGAGGGAAGCGAAGAAGCGCAGCAATCTTGTTAGGACATATGCCGTCCTTGCTCACGCCATGCCCTAGGATCTTAATATATCTGCTGGCGAAACGGCATGTCTTCGTGTTGAGCTGAAGAGCAGCATCGGCAAGGCACGCTATAACTTCATCCGAGCGTTGCAGGTTCTGAGGAAATGTTGATGAATATACGACAATATCATCCAGGCAGCAGATGCAAGTTTTCCCTTTCAGGCCATGCAGCACGGTGTCAATCATGCGCTCAAAAGTTGCAGGCGCATTGCATAGCCCGAAATTCATAAAGTCCATTAGGATTAGCAAACGCGCTTTTTTATTTATCGTCTTCGTGCATGGGAATTTGCCAATAGCCAGAACGCAGATCGAGGCTTGAAAAGTATTCTGCGCCTTGTAGCGATTCAAGGGTGTCGTCAATGCGTGGCATAGGATATACGCCCTTTCGAGTGATCTTAATGAGCACCCGGTAATCGACGCAAAAGCGCACGGAACCGTCTTTCTTTTGCACCAAAACAACAAGAGATGACCAAGTGATAGCTGAGGGTCGGATGACTTTCTGTTGCGGCATGTCCGCGACATATTCTCCTATGATTTCTTGCCCGGCTAGAGACACGCGGTCCGGGCGTCGGCGTACTATAGGCGCTTCGTGTGAATGCGATGCGCCGCAACTGTAGTTTGGCCCAGAGTCGACGAATGGACATCAGAATAATTTGCGTACTTGTTCAACAAAGCAAGCATCGGTTGCATTTTTGAATGTGGCAAACCATGATTGCTGATGGCTGCAGTAAGGGCGGAGGGAGAAGCAGTAGCACAAGTAGAATGGTCTTTGGATAGGTTTAAGGGGCACGACAGGCGCTGGGTCGGCCGCCCAAACCACTGTGGTGCGTTGCGGAAGGAGAATGTTCTCCGATGTTGCGTTCGTGGTGGTGACGAGCGCAGAACCATTGTGAAATCGAACCACACCTGGTGCAAAGGCGATGCCTTTATGAAGGCAACGGGAAGAGGGCAAGACCAAGACGTCACCATGGTCAATATCGTTGGCCAGGATGGTAACAATTCGCTGTCGGCCGGGGATGTAGTTCGGTATTTTCTGCAGCGATAAAGCGCAACGGTGCGTAAGTTTCTTCCCCAAGCAAATAGTCGTTGTCGCTAAGATGCACAACGCATTACCCACAGCAAATGACCGCGGAAGCAGAAGAAAGAAAATTCCGCCCTAAAATCAGTTGATGAGCGCATGGGGACAACACAGCTAACTGAATATGGTGCGGAATATCATCGATTAGGACACGGGCAGTACAAAAGCGGAAGGGCGAACAGTGTCCCCTTGGGCTGCAATTAGCGTCGGTCCATCGTAAGGCGTCGTGACTTTCCTGAGGCGGGAACATAAATCAGCATGAATAACGGCAATTGTCGCACCTGTGTCGTCCAAAGCATCGACGCGCCCCCCTTGTACAAACACCGAAAGCATATTGGACAGGGGCGCTGGAGGAAATTGAGTCCTGTTGACGTGTGCAGTTCTTCCTCCAAAGACTACTTCGCTTAGTTTTCCGAACGAACGGTGGAGTTGAGTGAGACGTGTCGTAGTGGTGACATGGTGCGGCGGAACGGCGAAGACGAGTGAGCGACGTCTGGCTGAACGGTAAGGGCTTCGGTCTTCAGTCGATGCGGGCGGAGATGTAGAGCGGAGCGGAGGTGAAGAGAAACGCCGGCTTTGGGAAGAGGCTCCCCTGGAAAAGTTGCGTTGAGACATTTCGAACCCCCGGCGCTTGTCCTGCTGGCGCTTGCTGCAGAAACGTGAAATATGGCCGCGATAGCCGCAATGATAGCACGTGGGACGTGATGGACGCCAAGACGGGTAGTACAGAGTGCTAGGTGCTCCGGGAGCCATTGCAGTCAGATGGGCCGATGAAGGCTCAGGCGGTATGGACGGGATGTTCTGTGGAAGCGCGGCAGCAGCCGACATGTACGTTGTTACCGTTGGCTTGACGTTGCCTGGAGGCGAGGCAGCAACTCTCGCGTATGCTGAGAGGGTAGGAGAGTCGATGGGTTGCAACGTGCGCAGAGTAGGTCAACGACGCCAGTTAATCCCTGATGACCTCACGCAAGGCCGCGCAACAAGGCGGACTGGGGTACACCGATGACGATGGCAAGCCCATTGATTGTAATTATTTGCATATCATTGTTCTTGTCATCACACGCACTTGTGCGTCCGCCGTTGAAGAATATTCGCCAAGGTCCGGATGAAGGCCAAGAGACTCAAGTTCGTTCAGGCGCTGACACGTTGTGACGATGTCGCCGATTCTAGCGGGGTCCTTGATGACAAGGGTATTGAAGACGACTGTTCTAATGCCTTTCATAATGTGACGTACTTTGTCTGACTCTGACACAGAGGAACTCACACGGCGGCAGAGCGCAAGAACATCCTTGTTATAAGATGTGTACGACTCGCCTGGCTGTTGTTGGCGAGTATCGAGGGTTTTATTTGCGATGGTAGAAGAAACCGCCGGGATACCAAATACATGACAGAGCTGCCGCTCAAAGGAAGCCCAGTTAGTAAAGTCTATCGCGTGATTGAAGAACAACGTATTCGCCACACCCGTCAAGCAGAAGGAGACATGGCGGATTGAGAGGGTCGTCCCAACTATTAGAGGAACTTACTCGCTCGTTGTCGTCCATGCAGCCAGTCCTCCACATCTTCCCCACGAAGACCAGCGAAGAAATGGGGGTCACGCTGGTGGCTGCTGAGGATATAAAGGTTGGGTTGCGGTGTCGGAACGGTAGCGGTAGAAGTGGAGGGTGGGTCGGCCTGAGACATGCTAGCGGACAGTGGGCGCAAGCGGCGGCCTGAACGAAGCTCCAGGGGGTAAACTGAGAGGGTCGGATATGAGGATCGAAAAGTCACTTCCACCACGTATGAAGTCTGTGTTGGAGCGACATTTGTTTGGCTCGAGTACTCGGCATCACACCAGCAAAGGCACACACCCGATGATGATGATCACGTGGAACTGAAGATAAGGATCGATCAAGTAGGACGGTGATGATAACATATGGATGAAGAAGCCGAGCGTAATAAACGCGCACAGCATATATATATATATATATATATATATATATACATATATATATATATATATAGCGAGAGAGAGAGCGTGTATCAACGTCTTCACGCTGTACCCGACGTAATGCACTGCAAAAACAGGATGACGCTGTCCGAAATATCTTTTCGCGTTTCGGCTGGTGGACCAGCCCCGTAATTGAAGGCTCGTCCACCAGCCAAAACGTTAACAAAAGAGGTATTTCGAAAAGTTCGTCGTCCTATGTCTGTGTTTTAAATACAGCGTATTTTTTTTTTTCAGCTGCGCCAAATTTTTTGAGGATTGCCTATGGCAGATAGTACGCTTGTAACCCTTGATCCAAATTACTCGATAAGGCGGCCATTACTTCTACGAGAAATGAAAATGGTCAATTTAATAATTATCGTAATTACACTAATTAACGTTTTAATTCTTTACTTTACGCCACACATTTCAATCTGCGAATTATAGCCGCTGAATTCGCCCGGTGTATCCACTTAGAATGAATTCTCTGGACAGCACCAGTTCCAAGATATTAATATTCAAAGTGTCCGTTGAAATGCATTGGTGCTCCAGCTACTTTTGTGCTTCAATGCATAAAACAGTGGTTTCTTAGAAAAATAGAATTACAAAGTATCTTTAATGGCGCACATTCTGCCGAAAATTTGCGTAAACACGTCAGGCAAGAAAACTAGACAAAAGCAATCTTTGACGCTCAGTGGTTTCTCGTGCCTTTATAAGGCCCACCAAGGGTTGGTGCAAGTGCTTGCACCACTGCGAGCAAAAGTTTCGAGACCAGCAGCAGCAGCCAAAAAGTTTTAAATTCTTTGATGAACACGGCATGCGCAGCCCGGAATAGGGATATGCGCTGCATTGTACCTCTCGATATGAGGCTACATGGCTGCGAAGTGAAGCTTTGCCGAAAACAAAAAGAAAAAAGAATTCAGCAGCACCAGTGGTCTCTAAGCTATATTTTTCTGACTATTGCACACCTACCCACAGAAAAACGTTCGGAATGCGGAAGCTAGGAGTACGGTGAGATATTCCTGCGGGCCCGGCAGTCTCCAATGCAGTGGCTAAACTTGCGAGGAAGTGGGAGGCTTCCGAAGGGCACTTCTTAGCTGCAGACTGGGTGTTTTCGCCGCCAAACACTTAAGCTCCTTCTTTGTTTTTCCGCATTCAGAAAACATTTGCATGCAAATGTACATGTTACGGGCATTCGAAGACAGGGCATGTATGTAAGGAAACGATGCTTGCTTCGATGCACTATGGAGATTCCATGCCTTCGGTGTCTCACGTGCCAGCTGATGCTGCTTGTTCTCATGGAGAATATCCGGATGAATTGGGAATAAGAAGGTGTTGCACTCTCACCAGTTATAGCGTAGCCCGTGAATGTCAGCCTAGTTGTGACAGAGCACAGGGTCATATTCCACGTTTGTCTACACCCGTATACTATAGTAACCTCAAATAGTAAACGCGCAAGTCCGTAAACCGTAAACGCAAACCGTCAGTCTCTTTGAAACACCTTAGCGCTTCAAGAACACTTGCATGCGCTTGATGCTTGAAGCATACGAAATTATTTTGAAAGGCAACAGTTTTGTGAGCCCGCCGCTTATTAGCCTAATGAAAAAGGGAATCGCATATCTTCGCCATATTTAGTATGGGAAAATGTCTTAGACCCGCCGTGGTTGCTCAGTGGCTATGGTGTTGGGCTGCTGTGCACGAGGTCGCGGGATCGAATCCCGGCCACGGCGGCCGCATTTCGATGGAGGCGAAAACACCCGTGTACTTAGATTTAGGTGCGCGTTAAAGAACCCCAGGTGGTCAAAATTTCCGGAGTCCTCCACTACGGCGTGCCTCGTAATCAGAAAGTGGTTTTGGCACGCAAAACCCCACTATTTAATTTTTTTTAAATGTCTTAGCGATTGGACTATACATGCCAGTTGTGCGGCGCTTGCCACACAACCTTCTCTTCTCTCCATTCCAATTCCAATCCTCCAATTCCATTTTCTTCCTTCTTTTATTTCGCATCTTTCGTGTTTTCGTAGTGTTTTGACAACACGACGTCATCTGGCAAACCACGTATATGGAATACATTTATTGCACGACGCAATAAACGAAGACGTTTATTAGTCGGAGCACTCGTGTGGTGCCTTTCTTGTCTCTGTCCACGTTCTTTTAGGCTCTCTCCATGACTGAAGTTTAACCAGCTATCTCATCGTCGCACCCACTCTCATTTCAAGTAACAAGACTAGTTCACTGCTACAATTCGCTCCTACGCCATTGCATGCTTCCATGAGGCACTTTGCACTCTGACACATTCTTTTCCTAACGCGCCAATCATTGTGTTCGGCGATTTGAACTTTCCAACAATAGTATGGTCTGACATAGCACAAACATTATCGAAGCGCAATGCAGAAAGTGAATTTCTTGACACGTGTCTTACGTTTGGCTTATCTCATCTCATCTTCAATCCGACAAGGCATATAAATCAATCGTCCAGCCTGCTCGACCTCTTGTTTTCCACTCATCCTGCCAACTTTTCTGAGATAACATTTTTGCCCGGGCTTAGTGGTCATGCTGTAATTCCCGCTACTTATCAATTTCATATAGCATATCCTCCCAAAATAAGAAAGAACATAACGCTCTACGACAGAGGGGATTATGTCGCGTTCAATGAAAAGTTAACTCAGTTGAGTTACCCCTTTCTTGAAAAGTTCACTTGTCGTTCCGTTGAAGATAACTGGTTAATGTTTAAATTCAAAATGCAAGAACTAACGAAAGCCCATATTCCTACCATCACTGTAACTAAACGGCCCTCATCCCCTTGGTTTAATAACGCATTAAAACGCCTGAACAATAAAAAGAAAAGACTTTATCGTATCGCCAAGCAATCTAGCATGTCACGCGCATGGGAAAAGTACCGCTGCATTGACAAAATGTTTCAGTCACAAGCTAACAAAACTAAGCGATCATTGTTTTCAACCTCACTTCCTGATATGCTACGTAATAACCCTCGTCAATTCTGGAAGGTTGTCAATCCATGCCCAAAGAAATCGATAAAAATACTTGAACAAAATGGCGTCCCTATCCCTGATACTGAAATCGCAACACTTAATTCAACATTCTGTTCAGTTTTTACAAAATAATCTGAAGGCAATCTTCCTTATTTCCATAACCCTCAATATCCTCTCATGCCAGTCATCACGTTCGAACCTGGTGGCATTTACAGACGAATAGAATCTTTGAAGCTAACTTCATCGGCTGGCATTGACGAAATTAACGCGAAAGTGCTTAAAAATACAAAAGATGTCACTAGTGTCATCTTAATTATCACACATTTTTCAACAGTCACTCTCATCTGGAGCGGTGCCGCAGGACTGGAAGACAGGTAAGATCATTCCAGTCGCCAAAAAAGCTTCTTCAACGTCATGTCTTGACTACCGGCCAATTTCAATTACCAGCGTTTGTTCCAAACTGATGGAGGATGTCGTCTTTTCCCATATCATGAGATTTATAATTTCTAACACCTTTTTTCATCATAATCAGCACGGATTTCTTAAGAATTTATGTTGCGATACTCAACTTGCACTCTTTATAAATGACATCAGTTCCCGAATAGACCTTAATGTACCCGTAGACTCATTGTTTTTACAGTTCCAGAAAGCTTTTGATAAGGTACCCCACAACCGTCTTTTCTTGAAACTTTCAGTCCTGAATCTCAATCCCCTAATTTATAATTGGTTGCGCAGCTTTCTGACCGGCCGGCAACAGTTCGTTTTTGCAAATAACTTTTCATCCCCTCTGTCTCCTGTGCTTTCTGGGGTTCCTCAAGGTTCTGTTCTTGGCCCCCTCCTCTTCCTAATCTACATTAATGGCCTTCCTAATGACATATCTTCTAACATACGCCTACTTGCGCACAACTGTTATTTACCGACCCATTAACAATAGCTCAGATATCCTTGCCCTACAGCGTGACTTACAAACAGTTGAAAAATAGTGTAAGTCATGGTTATTGTCATTAAATGTAAATAAAACCTAATTAATCTCGTTCAATCGTCGGCATTCTTATGTAGCACCCTCATATCTCTTAACTAATTCTATAATATCATCTGTGACCTGTTATAAATACTTAGGGCTTATCTTAACGCAAGATCTTTTATGGTCCTCTCACATCGCTAAAATAACTAACGAGGCTAACCGCACCTTTGGCTTTCTCCGGCGACATCTGAAATTTGCCCCTCCTCCGGTAAAAACTCTTGCCTACAAATCTGTGGTAAGGCCCAAACTTGAATACGTATGCTCTATTTGGGACCCTCGTCATACTAATCTTTCTAACATGCTTGAATGTGTCCAAAAACACGCAGCCCGATTTATCTTCCGTGACTATTCTTCATTTACTAGTGTCACAGCGCTAAAATATAATGCGAATCTTCCTAGACTAGAAGCGAGACGTCAAGTGTCCAGGCTCATTCTATGTCATAAGTTTTATCATGCCCCGATGGGTAACAGCGTCATATCGCTGTTACCCATCGTGACGGAAAATTCAAAGTCAGTGTACCCCCCGCATGCGCACACGTCATCCCATCTTCATTCGTTTTTTCCACGTACAGCGAGAAACCGGAGTGGTCTGCCTGAAGAAGCGGCGGACCACTCCAGTGCGACTGCGTTCAGGACTGCCATCGAACACATTTTTATTTGAAGCAGCCCACCCCTCATGTGAAACCCCTCTCCAGGGGCGTTTGAGGAATAAATAAATAAATAAATAAATAAATTCGCACGAGCGCAAATTCCTTAAAGTTGAAGAAGGTACAGCTTTGGGCAAGGAGAATATATGGCGGTGAATTACGGTGCCAGTGACTGTGTTCTAGAAGAATTTTCATTAAGACATCCACATCTTGCCAGGCGTTGCCGATTTTTCCTTTCTCTTGCCGTACAGCAGTTGCTACAAAATGGGGCACCCCTAATATATTTCCTACGCGCATTAAGACTCTATTTATTTTACTTTCACGACTGCCTAATGCGTGTAACTGGTACTTTCCATCCCAGCTGCCTCCTTGAAACGCGAGTTATAAGCAGACATGCAGTTTGCTGGCCTAACACACTTTCTTTCGCATTCCTGCTGAATTTTTATATGTTTAAGCGTGGTCCGCACTGCCACAACGTATAGATCCACGAGAAATGTTTCGTTATTTTGTATGTTAACAGCCATTGCGCCATATGTTGGAACCGACATGAAGGGAGAGCGAGGGAGAGGAAGTTGATATTAATTGGAGAGAGAGAGAGAGAGAGAGAGACGAAGTAAAGGAGAACAACAGGGAGGTTAACCAGATCAGAAAATTTGGTTTGCTACGCTACACTGGCGATCGGAAAATTTAGAAATACAAGTACAAAGTGGAGAGAGCATGGACACAGGATCACATCCTGGTCACGATCACCGCGCACTATCACACTACAGCATCACCTGCAGCATAGCGAACACTAATCCAAGCAAAAGCCATTTGTGAGAGTTTGTTTCTTCAAAAACTGTAGCAAATCCTTCGTCGCACTACTTCGCAGCCTAGTCCACGTTCAAGGACCCGAAGGCAGCGCGGCAGTCCTTGCTGTCAGCCCTGCGGCGCCGACAACACGAACAACTGGTATTCTAGATTAGATAATTTATCCATATATCTTAAGCGAGAAAGCGAACCACCTCGCATTTTAGTGGATTCCAAGCCCGTGCATGCAGCGTTATAGGTAAGGAGCACGCCAATAACACTGTTCGGCCAGCTCTTCAAGACCGCGAAGAGAAATCGATACCGTTATCAGGGTCAGGTGCGGGTAGAAGACTTCAAGCGCTTGCATGAGACACCACATGTGTAACAGTGCAAGCTTTCAAAAGAATTAGCTGCACGACCTGGACTCTTCGAACCGCATTCTCATCCCAAGTGGACTTTGTTGACGCGAGCACACTCTTCATTGTCGGCTACGGTTAGGAGTGGCCTTTACAAAGTATTTTGCTTTTCGCATTGTAATGGCCGACCACGCAACCTGTGATGACAGTTGTCGCGAGGAGACCCTTCAACATTTTTCTGTGTGACTATTATCGCTACAGTGTACTGGTACGATTGTTCGTAACTGCGGTGCGGCAGCTTGCTTTAATCACAGACCGGTCGTCAGAGCAAACCGTTTTGGAATGCCGACTTCATAAGTAATGTTAACTGGAGAGATCAGCCTATAGAAACGGCATCCTTGCCAACTCTCCCGAATTTGCCGTATAGTTTACGAATATTGACTTGATTTGCGATTTTACAAATGTCGCGCTAATTTTTTTTACGAAAACTACCGCGCGCGGAAAGCTTTCTTTAGTCCTTCTTGGGACCTTCCGTTGGAAGAATTTTGAAGGTCAAAGGACCAAAGCGATATACTTGCTTCGAGCAAGTATATACAGACAAGCTCATGAAGCACGTGAGATCGGCGGCACCTAAACGTAAATCCTCGTTAATAATGTATGTATGCAACTCTGAAAACGTGCGTATTCAGGACAAGCTTTAAAAAAACAGAAGAAAAAGAAGGAAAGAACGAAGTTACATTCGATTTCAAATTGTTCTGAGTTAAAAGCTCGAAAGTTATACGTAGTAAAACACAATCCCTGTTGTAAAAAAAATGCACCGAAATTGACTGGTCACTCTTCCTTGTTCTCCTTCGTAAAAACACCTCTTAATTTTAAATGTCTTCTTTAAAGAGTCTGTTTTCACATTTCAGTTACAAAGAAGTTTGGTCGTACGAAATGATATAGCAAGCGCTTGGATCTCATGCACTAGCTTGGTAGAGTCAGACAGCTGCAAAGAGGTTGTTGAGCATAGATGGCGCATGATGGCGTATGACCATAGAAGGCACATGATAAAGATATTGCTTTCTATCTGAGTCTGGCAAAAAGACGGGCTCAAGCTCTTCTTTAGGTGTAACAGTAAAGGAATGTTCCAAGGATGTTCTTGCAGTTTCCTGATTTTCTCGCTGTATATTATCATTCAACTTCTACGACGTTCGCTTTCGGTTTGTGAAACACATTCCAAAGGCACCCTACCACCGTGTGTGACTCCGCTATCGTGGCAGGCGTTTTTAGTCACGAACGATATAGACTTATGTGTTGTTGCGTTTCCTGCTGCCAACGCCAACCAGAATGAAGGTTGTGGTGGGCGCCCGACGTTCAGCTTCGATTCACCTGTACAAATCTGCGAATGTGCAACTCTTGCAACAGGGGTAATTTTTACCACCGCAGGGTCCTTTAACGTGCACCCAATGCATGGTAGACGACCGTTTTTTGGCATTCCGCCCTCATCACAACGCGGCCGCCGCTTTCCGGAATGCCAACTGCGACTTCGAGCTCTGCAGCGCATTGCTACAGTCACTAAGTTACCGTGGCAGGTTCGCGGAGTAGGAAACCGCGAGCGATATTGCTAGAATGTGCGTTAAAGGAGTATACTGATAGACATTTTCGAAGTTGTACAATATCTACCACACAATTCTCTCACGTAAAAAGACGACACTTGGCAAAAAGTGTGAAGGTTGTAAAACCTAAGACAGGTTAATTTGATGCTAAGTTGATCTCGAAACGCCGAACCTGGTGTCAGCGACATTATCGTGGTGTCACGACAAAGAGCGAAATTTGCTAGCGTCCTGTAGCAATACCGCCGGCTAGGTATGAAGATGTTGCTAAAAAAGAAATTCACCGATGATTACGATACTCCTTAATGCGAAATTAGAGCGAAGCTCTATAAGTGTTTTCATTTCGCGATATAATGGCTGGCGTGGACAATCTGTCTCGCGCTGCACTTTGCAAACGGAAAGAAGTGTGGCGCGACTGCTTCGTTAATCGAGAAATCGCGAGAGGCAGCGCGTGGGTCACGCGTGGGTACGATTCACAGCAGCCGCCGCAGAAAGACCTCGTTCATGCTACGCTTTGTCTCTATATATGGGATCTGTGGACGCGTTCGCTGCATGCCTTATCTATGGCGTCATAGGTAAACAGACGACGGCGCGCAACTCTGGCTCCATCTTGTAGCGGTCGCTGCCGCACATGGAGAAAGGAAAGCTCAGGAGGCACCCTGACGTCACTCTTAGTGAAGCTAGCTCCGCCAACTTATCGGGTCAGTTCTCCTCTCTTGTTTACATTTATCGCAAAACCACACCTTGCTGCGCGCACCCGGGCTACTAGGACGCGCGTGCTCCTCAGCAATACTAAACAAAAGGATGTAATCGTGATGTATCATTGCATTACCGTTGCCGAAGTCATGGTGAAATAAGTTCATCATAATCTTCTCAACTTGGGCCGTGAGGTCGAATCCACTGCTTTTACCGGTTTTTATGAACATAAACATGCTTTATAATGTCGCGAAGACAATGTAACGCGGCCTTCTTTGCTGTCTTTCGGGGAATTTTGTGGGGTCCTTGACGCGGGGCAAACCTTTGTACACAAATGACTTCGACGGCGCCGCGGACAGTGCTGCCGCGCGGCCGCCGCCCCCGCCGCACCTGACGTCACACCTGCACATGTCGCGTCGTCTTCTCACGCTCGGCTGTCAAAGGCCAATTAGGTATGGTCAGAGCGCTTTTGTGTAAGGAGTGTTGACGCGACCATTTCTTGACCCCTTGAACTCTGCCGCTTATTGGATGATGTCGGCTTGCCTGATTGGTCGGAGTAACGAAGTAGCCCATTGGTGGAGAAAAGTGTCTCTTGGATGCTGGGGAAACTTATTTAAGGAATAGTTTGGGGTAGTTTAGAGTGAGCAAGTAGACAGCAGCAGACGGCGCATCTTCACCAGGGGAGACCAGGCCGGTCAGGCAGGCCGACGACGACGGGTATGGCATCGTTTTGCTTGTAGATATTTTGTACAGTTTAAACTTAAGGTAAATACCAAGAGAATAAATCTAGTTGTTTAAATGTTACTCTCGTCGTCGTACCTGCGGATTTGGACTTTCACCTGCCAGAGCTCATCCCCATTCTTCTTCCGTCTCCCTGGTGAGTTGATGCGTCTGATATCTCACGGCTGCGTCACTTCGCTACAAAGTGGTGGAGTGTGCTGGGTACCGAAGGCCACGCACTAATATCATCGGCCGTGGCAACAAACCCGAAGAACCTAGCTCTAACAGCTCGACCATGACCGAACCCCCTACTGTCCTCGCTACCAGGTCCATCCCTCAAGCGGAACCTTTCATCGGACCGCCAGTCTTTAGAGGCACGCCCGAAGAGTCAATATCCGAGTGGCTGCTTTTCTACGAACACGTAACCTCCCTCAACAACTGGGATGAAGGTACGAAAGTAAAATTTTTATATTTGGCATTAGAGGGCAATGCAAAAAAGTGGCACACCACGCAAATTTTAACGGGTGCCCCTAACACATGGGAAGAGTGGGCGACGCTCTTAAAAACGTCCTTCACAAGTCGTCACTCAGTTGAGATCGCATATTTGCGGCTCCAAAACCGAACGCAGCTGCCATCAGAATCTCTCGAAGATTATTATTATGACGTTGTGCAGCTGTGCGCCAGAGCCAATCCATCTATGACGGAAGAGGAGCGGATGCGGCACCTCATGCGCGGATTGCTTCCGGACGTGCTGGAAAAAATTCTTATTGCAAACCCGGACAGCTGCTCTGCTTTCCTCGAAATTTTACGCCGAATTGATTGGGCAGCTTTTTTGATAGAAGTGACCGGCACCCATTTCTCTGCCGGCCGGCAGTCGTGCTACCCATTCGCCTCGGCACCTGCCGCCGGAGTGACACCCGCTGGAGCAACAGTGCAGCCGCCTCCAACATGTCTCGCCACCTGCGCTGCGGCAGAGCGTCACTGCCCGCGAGAGGCCACCGACCGCGACAGGGACTTGAGGACGATCGCGGACTCTATAGCCTCATTATTTGACCGCCTGAAAGGTATCGAACAAGATGTACGTCGTCCTCCAGCGCCTTGGCCAGCGGGAAATACCCGTGACGACGACGAGCGACCACACTGCCAGCTATGCGACCGCATCGGCCACTTTGCGCCCCAGTGCCGGCAATGGCTCCAGGAAAACGGACCCCAGTGGAAGGAGCAGCGCTCTAACTTTGAGCAAGGCAACTCCCGCACGCTTCCCCGACTGCCGCATGATTCCGCGCCAGCAAGCGACGAAAATCCCTTACCGTTGCTCGTGCTGGATCATGTGGACATCGGCGAAAAGCAGAGAGAGGATTCATGGATGCGAGAAGTAATACAACACCTCGAGCAGCCGAGTGCGCCCGTTGCCAGAAAAACGAAAAGAACGGCACGGAGTTTTCGGTTGATCGACGGTGTGTTGTATAGAAAAATGACAGGCTTTCAAGAAGGGCGCATGGCACTTGTTGTCCCAGGGTGTTTGAGGTCGGAGGTGTTACGGCACTGTCATGTCGATAGCTCGGCGGGCCACCTCGACGTCAGGCGCACCTGGGGGAAAGTTCGCCGCCGTTATTTCTGGCCAAAGATGTTTTGCCACGTCAACAGGTACGTCCTATCCTGCTCTGACTGCCAGAAAGAGCCACTCGCCCCCAGGAAGCCAGCCAGTCTCGCCGCCTTTGTGACCTTCAAAAATGAGCCGTTACTTCAGGTAGGCCAAGGAACTCAACGCGGAACCCAGGACGCCAAGAAAGCGGCCCACCAAACGGACCCTGCTCAGATTCTAGCCGACCAAACCGGCAAAAAACGCGACGCTTTTAATGTTGCGCGATTAGAACGGTGCCACGTCAGACAGTGCTCCGCTGATGACGACGCAGACGGTGAATGTGACAACGAACGTCCACAGAAAAAGAAAATGTGTTGTGTTCCTCGCGTCGTACACCAATGTAGTTCGCGTGGTGACCGGAGGCACGCCCCGTGTGATCGTGTGTGTGAGACGTCGACTAGTGATCAAGGACGACAAGACAGGAACCCGGACGGGACTGAACTTTACTCCAACTGGGGTACATTTAACTGGAGGACATATCTTAGGGAGGCTGAGCCTCGAAACATCGCTCCGTACGACACGGACACTGATGTCTATTACAGCTCAAGCAAATAATCTTCATTGTTAATTTTCTTGTGTAGCGCGCGCGAATGAACTTTGGTGTTACTTTTCTTGTGCACTTTGTTTCCATTTTGTTAAAAACGTGTTTGTTTGTTTTGTTTTACGTGATGCTAAATCTTACTTACGGATACTTCAGTTCTTTATATGAATCCATAATGTATGCGTTTAACTTCTTGAGCCATGTTTTATTTTGTAGTAATGATTTGTAACGAGTGGGACACTCTTTTTCGTAGGGGGGAGGTGTCGCGAAGACAATGTAACGCGGCCTTCTTTGCTGTCTTTCGGGGAATTTTGTGGGGTCCTTGACGCGGGGCAAACCTTTGTACACGAATGACTTCGACGGCGCCGCGGACAGTGCTGCCGCGCGGCCGCCGCCCCCGCCGCACCTGACGTCACACCTGCACATGTCGCGTCGTCTTCTCACGCTCGGCTGTCAAAGGCCAATTAGGTATGGTCAGAGCGCTTTTGTGTAAGGAGTGTTGACGCGACCATTTCTTGACCCCTTGAACTCTGCCGCTTATTGGATGATGTCGGCTTGCCTGATTGGTCGGAGTAACGAAGTAGCCCATTGGTGGAGAAAAGTGTCTCTTGGATGCTGGGGAAACTTATTTAAGGAATAGTTTGGGGTAGTTTAGAGTGAGCAAGTAGACAGCAGCAGACGGCGCATCTTCACCAGGGGAGACCAGGCCGGTCAGGCAGGCCGACGACGACGGGTATGGCATCGTTTTGCTTGTAGATATTTTGTACAGTTTAAACTTAAGGTAAATACCAAGAGAATAAATCTAGTTGTTTAAATGTTACTCTCGTCGTCGTACCTGCGGATTTGGACTTTCACCTGCCAGAGCTCATCCCCATTCTTCTTCCGTCTCCCTGGTGAGTTGATGCGTCTGATATCTCACGGCTGCGTCACTTCGCTACAATAAGGCCATCCAACTGAACTGTTCTCATCAACCGCAGGTACCGACCGTTGCTCAGTTCTTGCGTGTTTTTTAAAAAAAAGGTCATCTTTATCGCTGTCTTCTACTTGCTTTTCTCTGCTTGGGCTTCCTGGGGCTCTCAGACGCACTTGCGAGCTAGACATTTGGCGATACGAAAAAAAATGTGTGCATTCTTCACTGCATTGCAAGAATGCACTTAAGACACGTACGATACACCGACTCATTTGGGATCCATTTGGAGTCTATGAGCACAAACACATATTCTCGCTGTGGCTTGAGGAATCGTCGTGCTGTATTGAACAAATTTCGGGTGGTTGCGCATCACTACGACAGCCCGCCGGCGAGGAGGCAGAATGTCATTTCTCACTCGGCGTTTAGATTCACTGACTGCGGCCTGAGGTGCCTTCTTCCCACAGCAAGTGAAGCTTCACGGAACCAAAGTTTTGCGATAGCAGGCGCACGGTGCAGAACTACGTGCGTAGAACCGGCCTACGTACGACCATGGAACAGCCGTTTGATGTGTTCGCAGGCATCCGTTCTGTGCAGAACCACTCACTCTTGCAGTACATCCGCTTATCTTCACTTCCTTGCGCTTCTCGCGCACAGATAGATACGCCTGCGGTAGGAAGAATTCGTTCCTTAAGTCAAAGCGGCCGCTTCTTTCCCATCTTCCCGGCTGAAGCGTCGAATGGCCGGCGCGTGGTGCCGAGGGTAGCAAAATACACATATTCTGCGTAACGCTCTATCAGCACGTGTATTGAGGTACACCTGTGCAGGTGTGCATGAACCTCGAACGCGCTCTGCGTAAAATACTTCGTGCGGTTGCGAGTACTGCGAGAAACAAGCAACAGTTAAGCAACATGTGTTTTATTATGCACAAAAGGAAGTTGTTACTGAACACGAATGTTTTAGAACCAGGTCTATGCAGTCTTGCATAACGTACAGTCAATCGTAAAAGTTTACGGGACGCAGGATCTGCTAAAAAGCTGAATTCTCGCGAAACATGGTCACACAGCCTCGAATTAAATGTTCCAACATGTAGTAGCCTTCGCCACCTACACTGTGACTCATTAAATACGAAGTGTCATGCCTTAACAGTGCAGAAATTCACATTTGAAGTGGAAACCGCATCCCGTAAACTTTTGCTGTTGATTGTACGTCCCATGTACCGCAAATGCATCATGCGCTGTCAAAAGCAGGAATCACTGACCTGCAAGGCGTTCATTGTACAGATTCTGAAACGCCTCGGTTTCGGCCTGCGATGGCATGTTAGCATCATTCCGCCGAAGCGAGAAAAATTTCCCGCGGATATTCCTTCGTCCGTTGCCATTGCCGTGACGCGGTACATTGCGTACAGCGTTGCATGTGCGTTCATTTCACGAGCTTTAGTTCCTCCTGTCCCACCTGGCCACAGCAACATACGGGAGAGCACGGTCCAGATAACACAGCGCAACAAAACGCGGTGACTAACGCAAACCTACCCACACGGCGCTATTGCCACGGTACGAAACCCACGGAGCAGTACGTGTGCGCGCACAGAACCATAACAAAGTCGTCATTGTGGCCCGAAAGCATGACCTCTATAGCAAAAAAAATTTTCAAAAACTGCAAGAAAAGGAGAACTTACTGGATCATTTCCTCCACACTTTTCTCCTAGCGCTCGGAGGGGGTAGGGCACGGAGGAAGGAAACTCAGGAGAGGCCCTGACGTCACTCTTCGTGAAGCTAAAGTGAAGCCGGAAGTTGGCGTTGCTGTAGTTTCCTGAATGTGTTGGTCATAGGTTCTCTTTGTGTTTCAAACTGAGGACAGTGTCACAGTAGCTGGTCAATGTTCTCCTAGCAGCCGCAGTCATCACGTGCAGGACTGTCAGCCATTCCAATGAGGGCTGAATAAGCTTGCGTGAAGGCAACTCCCATCCACAAGCGACACAGAAGAGACGCTTCGCGTCGCTGCAGACCGGCCGGAGGTCTGAGTTGCAGCGAAGGATTGAAAATGTGCAGTCTGGTGCACCTTGTAGGGACGGTGTTCCACTCAGCTCATGAGGGTGTGCGTGCTAGAACGCAAAGCTGTCTCGCAGCGTCTGTTCCTGAGAGAGGAACGGGGATGCAGCGGCATTCTTGGTTTGACGTCCGAGCTGCCTTATCTGCGTTATCATTTCTAGTGGTACCGCAATGGCCTGGTATCCATTGAAATGTGATATCATGGCCTTTTCCTCTCAAGTGATGGATGAGTTGCACGATTTCGCACGTCAGTTGATCGTAAGTTCTATGTCGGAGAAATGACTATATACATTGTAAGGCCGACCTTGAATCGCAGAAGACTGCCCATTTTTCGGGACTCTCTGTGTGGATCACATGGAGCGCTTCGCGGAGAGCCGCGCACTCTGCAGCTGTAGACGAAGTGATATGGGAAGTCTTGAAGCGCTGGGTTGTTGTCCTTCTTGGTATAACTACAGCGCCACCGGAACTGGTTGATGTAGTTGAGCCATCAGTATAGACGTGTGTGCAGTCTTTGCATTTCGCGTGCAAGAGGAGTAAAGTAAGATGCTTGAGTGCTGATGAAAGCAAGTCCGACTTTTCCTGAAGTCCTGCGATTGTGAGGTTTACTTGAGTTCCGCTCACACACCATGGAGGAATCGAAGGGCTTAGAGCAGGTGTGTGCCCTGAAATAAGAGAGGCGCGGTGCGCGCAGACAGTTGCACTGAATGTCGTGTGGGGCCTTTCTACAGGGAGAGTTGCGAGGTGGTGGGTGGGGGTCTGGGCTAAGTCTCTTATGTGCTCACGCATTGTTTTATTGGTAATGTGTGTTCTGATAGTGTAATCTTGAGCGATTGCAATAACTTCAGTCGTTGACGAGCTCCGCGGACGACCAAGGCATATCCTGAGGACTTGGGCTTGGATTGTATTCAGGTTAGTTTTACAGGTGTTGGAGACGACCGGTAGGCTATACCACTGGAATCCAATAAAGAGGATCCTGTACAGTTGCAGCATAGATTGTATTGACATTCCCCATGTCTTTCCTGCTAGGAACCTGAACATATGGCAAATTCCCGTCAGTCGTTTTTTCAGATAATTCACATGAGGGATTCAGGAGAGACGTCCATCAATAACCACCTCCAACAGCCTGTGACTTGTGCCGTACGAGATCAGCTGTCTGTCGACAGATATCACGTATGGAAACATTGGTTTCCTGGTAAATGCCACCTCTGCACACTTTTCAAATGATATTTAAAGTCCTTGTTCCCGAAGGGACGATGATGTTAAAGTGCCTGCCTGCTGAAGCCGCACGTGAAGATGAAGTCGCATCACACCCGATGTCCAAATACAAATGTCGTTGTCATATATGGAGGGCCACATGGTGCATGGAAGGATGTCGGCGAGTCCAATGTTAAATTGAAGAGCAGTACTCCACCCTGAGGGACCCCATGGTTACTGTAATGCTGGGAGTTGGACCACCCTCGGTAAGTATGAAAAATGATCTTCTTTGTGAGTAGCTACTAATCCGGAAGTAGATCTTGCCGCCAAGCCCTACTGCCTCTAAAGTGCTGAAGATCGCTTCGTGTGTTACGTTATCATACGGTCCCTTATAGTCCAGGAACAGGGCAGCAGATAGTCGTTTGCAGGACTTCTGGTGCTCGACGTACGTCACCAAGTCGATAACGTTGCCTATGGATGAACGGCCACGTCTGAAATCTGCCATAGCGTCTGGGTATACATCGTAATGTTCGATGTACCAGTCTATTCGTGCCAGTACGATTCTCTCCATTAGTTTTCCCATGCAGCTGGCAAGCGCAGTCGGTCAGTATGATGCAATATCTACAGGTGACTGGCCAGGCCTGAGCATTGGAATTTGGCGACTGGTGTTTCATTCCTGTGGAACCGTGTAGCACTTTCTGAGCCTCTTAGCCAAGATTACATATTTCATGTTTGGTTATATCGTCTGGTCCTTGCGATGATGAACGCTTTCACAAAGCAAGTGCAGCTTCAAGTTCGTCCATAGTGAAAGGACTGTCCGTGCGGGGGTCGCGTGAAATCGGTGAATGGTGGAGCGTCGATGTTCCAGAGGTACTAGTTTCGCCAGAAATACTCCTACAGAAATCATCAGCGACTTCAATCTCTCTGCATTGTCTTTGAAGAGCCAAAGACTTGAAAGGGTGGCGCTGCTGCGGCATTTCACTGAGTGGACGAACAGTTCTCCATCTGTGAGACAAAGGTTTTCGTGGATCCAAGGACTCGCAGAATGACATCCATCCTTGCGATGCGAATTTGTCCATGCGACGCTGATTTTTTTTTTAGTTCGTCTGGCCAACCTCGAGTCATGTACCGACTTCGTGCGCTCTGCATATATTCGCTCTGCAGGACGACGTATTGCACGAAGCTTCTCTAATTCAATGCCGTATCCGGTGCGTGCGGATGTTCCCGAAAGCGAATGCGTGGCAGCCTCTAGGGCACCCTCTATAGTGTCCTCTAGGTTAGAGGATAAGCCCTCACGACAGCTGTCTTCCACAATTGATTTGAACATCGGCCACTCGATACCTTGGGTGACGCCGTGTAACTTGGAGTACGTCAGCCCTTCAATCCTTAGATAAGTGGGGAGGTGGTCACTTCCACGGGTTTCAATATCTGAAAACCGCCTAACCTTTTTGTGAACAAGCGTGAAACAAAGGTAAGGCTCAGGCAGCTACTGTAGACAGTTTCACGCAGAAAGATGTCGCTTCCATCATTCAAGAAACACAGCTCTGGTTCGGAGGCCAATGATACTAACCATGTGCCTGTCTAGTATATTTTAGAGCTTCCCCAGAGAAAGCGGTGGGCATTAAAGTCTCCGGTAAGGTCGAAACTCGGTAAGGGCTCTGGCGGAGTGGTCGAGCGCTCTCTTCGGTTATTATGCGATGCTTTGCAACTGGTGCTTGTCGAATCCTCGATGACGTCGAAAAGCAGTCTTTGTATCGTCGGAGAAGACTTCTGATCTGTTGCTGCTTACTCATAGGTTGACTTGGATGCACGTCGATGTCTGGTTCGGGGACTATGCTCATCGGGGTAGATGCGGCTGAATCCGAGAAGACAAAGGCATTGCTGGTTTCCAGAATTTCCTCGATATATGCGATTTTCGTGCCCTTGTTGATGTGCTTGAACTCTTGGCTGAAGTTGGTTAGCATAGCTTCCACTTGCCCTCCGTGGAGTGGAGCGATCCCTCTTGCGACGCAAATTTCACGGTTGAGCAGTAGATGTTGGTCGCCCTCGATGACGCCTTCTACGTCAGCGGCTCTTTCGGTGCCGACGGAAATAATAATGCTGGAGCGTGGCGGGCTGCTCACTTGATCTTCGAGCATACTCAAGGCGTGGTGACTACGACAGCTCTCGGGCGGTATCGCTTGATCTTGCGACAGCGTTATCGATTTCGACTTCAGGTCGATGACTGCGCCATGTTGATTCAGGAAGTCCATTCCGCGAATGACGTCTCGTGAACACTGTGGAGGATAACCAAGGTGGCAGGGTAAGTCCGGGCATGAACGGTAATTCTTGCCGTGCAGATCCCAGTCGGCGTAACAGGTGTCCTCCAGCGGTCCGAATTTGAGGGCCTTCCCATGGAGTCATAACTTTCCTCAACTGTGCGGCGATGGGTCCACTCATGACGGAGTAATCGGCTTCTGTGTCTACTAAGGCGGTGACTGCATGGCCGTCGAGAAGCACGTCGAGGTTGGTGGTTCTTTGTCTTGCATTACAGTTAGGTCTTGGCGTCGGATCACGGCTGCGTCGTGTTGAACTGAAGTTGGAACGTCGCATTGTTAAGTCGTCTTTCGTCGGTGTAGTCTTAGCTTCCTGATTTCGTCGGGACGGCGGCGTGTCGTTATGTCATCGAGGTAGTTTCTTCGGGGTCTTCGTCGGCGGCGGAGGATCTTCGTCAGTTCGACGAACAGCAACCGCACCTCCATCGGTTGCTGCTTTTAGTTTTCCGGATATGGGCTCGCTGATGGGCCCCGGGCTGGGCCAGTGTATGCTCGGCGCTGCGGCGACAGGTAGCGGCCTGGTGATGGCGAACGCGACGGTCGTCGAGAGCTCCACTGAGTAGCGGCAAGGTAGTCGGCGATATCGCGGGGGCGTTCACCTTGCTGCGGGCGCGGAGCGTTCACGGCGAAACCGCGCAGTCCCATCTCCCGGCATGGACATCGTCGGTAGACGTGACCTGCTTCTCCGTAGTGGTAGGAGAGCGGGCGGTGGTCAGGAGCGCGCGAAATGTCCGTCTTCCTCGCGTAGGTGCGCTGGGCGACGGGTGGTCGTGCTGGCGGCGGCGGTGGCGGACGACGGAACTGCGGCGTGACAGGGCCCTGGCGCGGTCGCGGAGGGGGACCTTGACGGCGTGCGATGGCGGCGTAGGTCATCGCTTGCGGCTCAGGCTGCCGCGATTCAGGGGCTACTCCAAGTTGTTGTTGGAGCTCCTCACGCATGACGTCGGCAATCGAAGCCACCTGAGGCTGTGATGATGGGAACAGCTTTTGTAGCTCCTCCCGCACGACAGCTCGGATAGTCTCGCGTAGGTCGTCGGTGGCCAGTGACTGAAGTCCGGCGTAGTTTGTCGAGTTCGTGCGCCGGTCGAATTGCCGGTTTCGCATCTCGAGTGTCTTCTCGATGCTGGTGGCCTCGCGAAGAAACTCGTCGACGGTTTTCGGTGGGCTTCGTACCATTCAGGCAAAAAGTTCCACCTTCACACCACGCATCAGCAGGCGGTCTTTCTTCTCCTCGGACATTTCTGGGTCGGCATGGCGGAATAGACGGCTCATTTCCTCAGTGAAGATCGCAATCCTCTCATTCGGCAGCTGCGCTCTGGTCTCCAGTAGAGCTTGGGCTCGCTCTTTTCGCACGACGCTTGTAAGTGTTTGCAGGAAGCCGCTACGGAAAAGTTCCCAGGTCGTTAAGGTGGCTTCTCGGTTCTCGAACCACGTCCTGGCCGCGTCTTCCAATGCGAAGAAGACATATCGCAGTTTGTCGTCGCTGTCCCAGTTGTTAAACGTAGCGACTCTCTCGTACGTCTCAAGCCAGCTTTCCGGGTCCTCGAAAGTTGAACCACGGAACGTCGGAGGCTCCCTGGGCTGCTGCAGCAGGACGGGGGACGCTGGGGCGGCCATTGGGGTGGACTTGGTGGCCATCTTCTCAGTCGTCTCAGGCAAATGTCCGTGCTCCGGGGGCAGTCCTTGCAGCCTGCGGATACCTCGCTGGTTCTTGGCGACGTTGGTGTCTTCCGCGTGAGGCCTTGGGTCACGGCTTTGTGGGGGCGTCCGGTACATGAACGCTAAACACCTCCACCAGATGTCACATGGTGGTGACGTAGAAGAACACAGTAACAATACTGTGAACGACAAAACTAACTTTTATTGGGCGAACCTGTGCCCACAAGACAGGCTACACTTATAGCACAACGATAGCGGCGAACACGGTCGGCGATCGTCGAAAATCTGATCAGCGGGTCAAGCGCGTCGGCTTTTATACAGCAGTCGTCGAATGTTCCAGACTATTCGTTCGGACCCGCGTGCCTTCCACAATGTTCTACACCATTCGCGCGCGTCACGCAATGAAATCAGATAACACAAGGTTCGGCGACAACAGACAGCCGGGTAGAAGCATCGATAACTTTCCAGAAACTTCGGATACATGCAGGCGCGTCCCGCGCTGTGCGATTACATTTGTTAGGCGGCGAAACGTGGTCGCCCGATTAAGATAAGTACACGGGTCAGTATAACACGAATGGCATTTATTAGAGATTACACAATGTTGATGACCTGCAGATCATCGGCCAACGTCGCTTCAACAATTTCAGCAGCCGTCAGGGTGGGTGCGTTTTGAGGTAACTCATTAGCGCGTTGTGCCCTTGGTAGCTCAGCCCATTCTTCAGGACGGGTGAGTCTTTCCACTTTGTTTTCCTTGTATCCGTCTTGGTGGTGTTGTGCGTTGATGCGGTAACCCCTCTGTCTGAAGATGGCGTGTCACTATCTAGAGCTGTGGTTTTTCGTAAACGTCTTCGGTGTCGATGCCGACGTCGCCGAATAGCGGTGGTAGCCTCTCGATTTGTTCATTTGGCCCGCACTATCTGTTTGAGAATCGTGAATTCCTTCCGCACCAGTGGACAATTCTTTTCTTGTGAGAACCACTGCAGTTGGGGCACTTTAGAATGTCAGTGCTGCAGACGTCTTCTGATTGTGGCTCAGAGCACCGTGGTAACACGACGTTGTTGACACAGACACCCTTTACGTGACCAAATCTTGCAATACTTGAAGTACTGGAGGGGCTTCGGTACGAATGGTTGCACTGGATAGCGGACATGTCCTACTTTCACATGTGACGAAAGGCTGTCTCCTTCGAACCAAACCTTCACAAAGCGTGTGTTTCCAAGTCCGGAAATCTTCGTAATGACAGTACCATCTGTCGTTGGTTTGATAAGTATTGGCAAGCCGCTATTATGTATCGCAACGTGGACGTCATAAATGACGCCCGCATTACCATCACCGCCGCTAGGTATCACTGATCGCAGCTTTATATTGTCGATCTCAGTTATATTACGTAAAGTGTGTAGGCCCGTACGGTGTAGCACGTGCACTGCTAGGACATTTTTCCATGAGTTTATTCTCACGTCTTTAATCTCGTTTGGTGCGATTTGCTCGAGCAAAGAAGAGAGGACCTGCCTGTTCTGGAGCCGCAAGTTGGTCGTCGGATCCACGGGCATGAGGAGCACCAGTGTGCGGCCAGCGCTACGGTGCACTCTTCATAGTAGAAACACTCGCCGGCGATGACGTCTGTAGTAGTTTTCTTTTTGCTGCTCTGCTCATTACGGGCTCGAAGTCGTCGTTCGAGGAGTCGTAGCTGTCCGAGCATAACTCAGTGGCCTCGCTGTCTGTATCCCTTGACGCGCTTCCACGTTTCCTGGACGTTATTTGACCTGACGGCTGCGCACCATGAAAATCCTCAGAGATCTCTGCATCCATTGCCGCAAGGAGGGAGCTGCCACTCCCTCCATGCGGCAATGCGTAAGAAGCTTTTTGCGAGCCGGATAAGTCGTGCTAATTTCGTACGTATCAGCACGGCCGCATATACCAATGGGAGATGGCTGTGCAACGCTCACGTGACGACAGGGTAACTACTCGTCGAAGAGCCCCCACAAAACGCCTCGCTTGCCCGTGTGCTGAAAAGCATGCACAGTTTGCCGCGCCTTCGGTACCGCCGCATGTATCGTACATAGTGTAAACAGAGTAGCTCCAATTTTAACGTTTCTTCCCGTAGGTAGTACGCTCGAAGACAATATAGCGTTCAAGTCAAGCGTCGAGCCGGACAGCAACATCGCGAGCAGAAACATTTTCAAGCAATAACATCACGGCCGTTATGCTGAACCAACAAACGAACAAAAAAACCTCCATAATTTAGCCAGTTCATAATTCCCCGATGGAGAAGGTACGATTCGCGAAACGAAATAAAAGCCGCGACGCGGTGGCGTTCTGCCGTATATATAGCACTTTTGCTTGTCTTGCATTTCCATCGACGGTGCCCACTTTCACGTCGCACTTTCTTATCTTAACACTTACTTCCCCGTCTGCACATTTCTTCTTTTTCGCACTTAAACACTTCGGTTTTCCATTTCTTACCCGGAAATCTGTGAAAGTTATTTAACGCAAGCGCTCTTCGAATGAATTCGTTCCGGCTTTCTAACGCTGTCCTTCGATTCTCCAATCTATCACTGCCGCTGACAGGACACGTATAGAGGAACTGGGAAGCCATCAGACGCACACGCCACGCTAGCGCTTTACAAGAGAGAAAGAGACGAATTGATCCCAGCGCGAGACGCCGCTCCATCGGGGATGAGCTTGGTAAGTTTTCGACTGGTACCATTCATTCGTCCGCTTGATGACGTTTACCACTTTACAGGATGCGCATCTCACTTCGTGGCTTTTTTTTTCGTCACCTTCATGTCTGAATGGTGCATCCATCTGGAGAAGTGAACTCAAGAAATGGCCGAGACGGACATATTCCGTCTGATGCGCGCCAGAGGCACAGCGGTGAGCCGAAGGTTCTTTCGCGCGGCCACTTTTCGTAGCTGATAATTGCGTGAAATAACTTCTGATAACTTGCACGTGCCGACGTGGTGTCCTTGGCCGCGGCTATTACGCCACACGTTGCCGTTTGGTTGTTTGAAAGTCCAAGTAACTTAGGGCGCCGTCCGACGAGACCGTTTGAGCAAGTCAAGCTTGGGTAATTTGTAACATTACTTTCGTCCGTTTCGCTCTCTCTCGCTCTCTCCCTTTCTCTTTCATTCGCTGTGTGTATTTTGTCTTATGAGCTAGCTCACCGCAGTTCAGTGTTTCGGAGACCTGCTACACGACCTGCTATGCAAAGACATTTCGCTCCGTATCGTGTTTGTGCGTGCGTCCGTTTATGTATAGATAAGCTTCATTTTGATAAACAAAAGACCTGTTATTTCGTAAGCGCACAGACGCATGCGCAAAAAAAAAAATTAAAGATCAACGCCTTCTGTTATTTCTTATTCAGCCACTTCAGTCCCTGTACGCAGGCTTGGACAGATATCCTATGCGAGGATAAAAGGCTCAGGACCAATACAATCTTCCACGCCAATGTCTGGAAGAAGCTTAAGACTCCGTTCTGAGTTGGATTCCTCAAAACTCTTCGGTACGTCATCACGACAGTTGCGGAAAGTGATGTCGCTTGAACGCGTGAACGTTATCTGGCGCCAAATTCTGAAACATTAAACAACCATTGCGAACTCTGTATGCTTATCTCGACCATATTGATATATGAATATTGCGTGTATGCGTGTATTGCGGCTCTCGAGCTGTCGGCTCAACTGACCAACGCTGTAGTTATCCTTTGTAAATATACTTTGTAGTCTCCAGTTCCTAATCCTTCGTTCGCGTAAAATTTTGGTGGAGGGTGCCGTTCCCCGTCCTCGCCACGGAGCTCCGCAGCGGCCGCACCATCCTGCTTTCCGCCATGGCTCCCGGTGACGACACCTCGTCTCCTTTTACTCCTGCGATCCCGACAACAACGTACGTTACGGTTACCAATCCCCGCGATCCTGGCATTTTCCTGCCAAGATAATGTCGACGTTGAGGACTGGCTCAGCCTGTATGAGCGTGTTAGCCGAAACAACCGCTGGGACCCTACCACTATGCTAGCGAATGTCCTCTTCTGCTTGGGCGGAACTACTCGTGTCTGGTTCCGGACATAAGAGGGCGAGATCTCTCGCTGGAATGCTTTCAAGGAGAAGCCCAGCGATCTCCTTGGAAATCCCACTGGTCGGCAGCTAGCTGCCGGAAAGGAGCGTGCTACCCGCATTCAGTCTTCTACTGAATCGTATGTCTCGTACATAAAGACCTTCGCGTAGCAATATAAACGCGCCGCGCAAGAGCCAACGCCCGTGCAATTGTCCACTCGATGCGGGAAATTATTTGCTAAGAAGTGCATAAAATAATCAATAGGACTGATTGGTGGGCTAGTTGGTATAACACTATTTACACATTAGCCCACAAGCACATGGAAGAAAGGAAAAGACGGGACCCAGCGCTGTGTCCTGTCTTTTTCTTTCTTCCATGTGCTTCTGCAGTGCTACTGTGTAAGTAATTAACATAAATTAATGCTTTACGTAAGATGACATAAGGCCATTAAAGACATACTGTTATCTATAATTTGTTTTATTACAAATTATGTGCTATTTTCATTCCTGCCCCTGGCATTTTTTTATTATATGGTATTTAGGAGACGGCACCTTTAATTGGCGCCAGCTACTACTTTTCACATAGGGATTAAAAAAGAAAGAATAAATTGTAACAAGAATAGTGCAATCATAACTACACAAAGTCCTGTAACATAACTACACCAATGTCACACTATAACTACATGTCAACTCCAAGTGATAAAAAACACGAAGTCCAGTCACGTAAGTAGACTAATGCCACACCAAAACTCAAAGTCAAATCAGAAACACAGCAACACAAAGTCCAGTTACATATGTGCACTTAAGTAAACACAAAGTCCGGTCACTTAGCTAGACTAAAATAAGGGCACGTAAGAAATCACGGATTAAATTCTTACGAAGTTAAAAAAATAAAAATAAAACAGGCATTGTATTAGCCAAGGTCGGGTAAAAGAAAAACATAGAATGCGCTTTCACATTTAAACACTCTACTCAATACATTCCGAGAATATTGCTCGCTTCTGGAAATCTTTGGAGGGCCAGTAACGCTCGTCTTTGCCATGAATATGTTGGCCGAGGACCTAAGATCTTCTTGAGGCTGAATAGCCTGCGATCCAATGCCACTAAATTAAGTGCTAAGCGTTGTCTGCGTGTGTCGTGTTGCGGACATTCTAAGAGAAGATGGTGTGTATATCCTCATCCGCGAGGCCATAAGTGCATTCCGCACTATCAGCTCTTGAAATTTTATGTAGAAACTGTTTTGTGTACGCTGTACCGAGCCGCAGATGGTGAATCAGCGTTTAAAAGGCTCTGGTTGTGATTGATGTGAACGGGATTTAAAATTGTAGTCATTGGCCAACGTGAAATAAATCTGAAGATTTCGAGTTCTGATCAAACCATGTCACTTTGCAACCACGGGCTGATATCTGTATTGGTATGCGGCGCAATTTGCCTTGTGTTAGAGGGAGACCATTTGTGTCATTATTAAAATGCGCTTGTCCAGCTGCCTTATCTGCTGCAACATTCCCAGGGATATTGCAGGCCTTTGACATTCATTGGGCTAACTTTCCAACAACTGCGAGGACAGCTGCGTCGAAGTGCCCTTGTGTCTAAGATAAATTGCTTACTACTGGAACAGAACTGAAACAAAATAATTGAGTAATTATAACGTGCCGTTTAAAGGGAAACAACATTCCGCCTGTGCACACTACAGCTTGCTTATATCGACTGCTGACCGGTTCAAGCTTCCATTCGCTTTCAATCATAGCACTTCTGGAAGGTGTACGTTACTTACGGCTCTCACTAAGGATAATACGTTCGCATTCCATTAGGATGTGCTGAGCTGTCCCCGGATTTTTGCTGCAGCAAACACATGCCTCATACTCTTGCTAACATTTGCATCTGTGTGCATCTGACCTTAAGCAACCACCTCGGGCCTCACATTGCTAGCAAGGCACTGCCGTTTGTGTTATCCTACATTTTTTTCGCTAATATTTCTTTCTTTCCATACTTGTAAAAATCCATGTTTATTTTACCCATCTCTTGCATCCAATATTTTTCTTCTGCTCTCATTTTCTTTTTGATGACTCCTGGTTGTCTATTTACACTTTTAATTACCCTGTACTTGGTTGCACCCGCCATGGTGACGTAGCGGCTATGGGGTCGCGCTGCTACGAGGTCACGGGATCAAGTCCCGGCCGCGGCGGCCGCAATTCTATGGGGGCGAAATGCAAAAACGCCCGTGTTCCGTGCGCTGGGGGCACGTTAAACAAGCCTAGGCGGTCAAAATTAATCCGCAGTCCCCCAATACGGCGTGCCTCATAATCAGATAAGGGTTTTGGCACGTAAGATCCCAGAATTCCATTTCAATTTATGCTTGGTAATCAACTTTCTTGACCACTTCGTCTATTCCATAACCACGCTTTTTAGGCACAGCTATGCATACACTTTCGCTGCCCATTTATTTTCATCAATGTTCCTGACTCTATCTTCAAAACTAATTTTGTTCTGCGTTTTGCTCACTTCAAAAGAGGCCCAGTCCATATCACCTTGAAAGGCCAAATTTGTGGCTTTTCCGAGGGCCCTTAAAGCTAACCGGCCTACCTAAGTTCGGTTACCTTCCAACATGATGTGTGAGTTTATGTGCATAATGACATTTGCGAACGTAGCGATGACATTATTACTTCTTTCCAAATTTCTCACACCACCTCATATTGATTCTAGTCCCAAAGCGCTCTATGTTTCGTTATTGCTGCATTCCGCCTCCCCTTCATTCTTAGATTAACTAGGTGGATACTTCAGTAGGCATTTCCTTCGTTTATGTCCCATACCCATCTGGCTACGATGAAGGCTCGGGCGCCGTTCCTCAGGCACCGTCTCTAAGCGTGGAGAATGGTCACGTTATAATAAGTAACATGGGTCCCATATCACGTCTGCTATGCGTGAGGAGCGGTTGCTGATCACTTTTAGTAGGCGTGATCAGTAAGCGTGGAGAAATCTCACGCTTAGAATAGGCGTGTAAAAAAAAAAACTGCAAACGCACGCTTACATAAGCGTGGATTTTTTTAGATCGTATTTAATAACTTGAATTGGGGTATGACTTGCTGATCAGTTGATGCTTAAATTATGGGGTTTTACGTGCCAAAACCACTTTCTGATTATGAGGCACAGTTGATGCTACATCACTATTTTTCTCTTGCCTGCAATCGCGCAGCTAGCGGCAGCTTCGGTCCCTACATGGTAAACTTGGCGCGAAGTGTCGTGACGAGTAAACAAATTATTGTAGAACTCTAGTAGTAGGCAGCATTTTTGTCACGGTGAATAACAGAGTCACAGAAAACGAATCACATTCTTCCGTGGCATGAAACATGTTAAACCAACACGCCACATTCAGCAACTAGATTATGGAAATAAAGCACAAAGGATGCGTTCACGAAACGGGGGGGGGGGTAAGAGAGGGGGCGAACTCTGAAGAAATGCTATAATGCTCTGTGGAAGTTCACACGGGCAACAGTAAAGGAAAACCGAACGCGTAACGGACGCTCGAATGTAAATACTACAATTAGGTCCAAATGTATATATTCCGCACCTTTGCAACCAAAACTGCTAAAGACAAACGCAAACTTGCCTTTACTTTTTCCGGGGAGCTTTGAGTTCGGTGCACGGAGGTATATTGAGCGGCCACCATAGCCACTAGCCAGACGTCGCAAAAATGCATGAAAAAATGTAAGGAGCCGTAGAACGAGCCATGTCCTACAACAGGATGGGCTAATAAGGTAAGCAGCCTATATACATCCCGCGCATGTCATTTCCCATGTTTCAGCAGATATGACGATTTTTTCCATTGGCCACTACCAACTATTCTTATGGTCCCCAACTCGGCGCGCAGTTCGATTACCTGTCAGCGGCAGCCGCGGTCATATTCTACAATATTGAACGGCAGCGCCGACAGCAGTGAACCAAATAGTGAAAACAAAGGCATAATGCGACCCTGTGCTATAACCGTTACTGAAGCTCGGGCACTTTATTGAAGGAGCCCGCCCTCACCAATAAACAAAAAGCCCATGAGCGCCAGGTTCGATCGCCCGCCCGAAAATGTAGAAGGTTCCGGAAAACACGTGAGTGAAAAAAAAATTAATTGATTATTTTATTAATAGAGTCATAGAAAGGGCAGCGCTTCAAGACGGAACACAAAGGAGGAACCAAACACACACTGCACTAACAACTGGGTGTTTATTATCTTACTGAGCCTTTTATACAAAGCAATAAAGGCAGTCTCAACAAGGCCACGAAAAGAAGACACACCTTGGTCAAAAGGAAAGAATGAAAAAGGGAAAAACCTCGCGCCCAGCGCATTCTTGTTATAACGCAGTTTTAAGAAAATCGATTTCTTTCTTGGACAGCTTAAGAGACGGCATGCTGATGCAATCCACATTTGAGCGGTTAATCTCAAATGCCTCTAAGATTTTCCTGGTGCATTTATCAGGGTGTTTATGCTATGCTTCACTCTGCGACAATATATAGGCTTACATACACACTGCCGACAATACAAGGCAAGATTTCTACTGATTGCAAGATATTTTACATTGTTATTATGCTCTCTAAGCCTATCGTTGATACGACGGCCTGACTGGCCGATATATTCTCTTACACATTTTAATGGCACTGAACACGCAATCTCTTGCGCACAGTCAACAAAACGATTTTTGTGTTAGGTCACACACGCTCGTTGAGTGCGCGTGTCGGAGTTGACCTTAGTGCATAGGCCAATTAACTTCCGCCACGCAGAAAAAACAACGCTGAGGCCCGCAGTATGACCGATCTCTTTAAGATTGTGTTATACCTGGTGCATGTAAGGCAGCAAAACCACTGTTCTTTGTCTGCCGTCTTGTGTTGCCCTGTTTCGGCTGGCGTCATTGCGCTTCCTTAGCAATCACCCTGCCACCAAAATTAGCACGATATCTTGCTGACACAAGACGATCGACCTGCCTGCAGAAGCTGTTGCGCACATGATTTGTCGATTATATTCCGAAAACAATGAGACACAATACTGCTTTTTACCAGTTTAGTGTGCGCCGATGTGAACAGGAGCTGTGGCTTGTTGCCTCTAGGCTCGTATGACCAGCAGTCATGCCTTTGGCCAAAGCGAAGTTTCAAGTCAACAAATCTGATTGATTCATTTTCCGGCGTCTCATGGGTTAAAATCAAGTGCTTCAAGCACTCGGGAAAAACAGCAAGAGTCATCTGCACATTCGAATCGTCGTCAGCATGTTTACAATCTAGAAGCACCAAATAATCATCTACGTAACGAAAGGCCTTGACAACGAATGAACCAACGAGAGAGAAAAGCAGCGTTCTGTCATAATAAGCTAAGTACAGGTCACTTAAGAGTGACGCTATGCAGGAGTGTATACGGATTCCATTTGTCTGAATGAAAATATTATCGTTCCAAGTAACGAAAGTTCATTCTAGGTAACATTTTACCAGCTGAAGAATACTACCCGATGTCATATGTATTACATTTTGAAAGCGCACAGTTCCATGTTTGTCAATTGCATTTTGAATGCAGAGAATTAATTAATTGTGTGGGAGGGAGTAGAACGATTATTTAATGTCCACCGAATAACCACTGAGGTCTTTGTTGAGGTTATCCTCAAGGAACGTAATTACGTGGTCCGAGTTAATTAAGAAAGGGTCGTCAACAGTGAGAATTTTTAGCTTAGCTAGTAGAACACTGGAAACCGCTGTCTGCCAGTTGCCCTTCTCAGACACAAGCACACGAAACGGACAACGAACTATGTGGCTCTTAGCGCTGAAAAAGCATTGTGAGAGACAAACCGTCATTCTTATCAAAAGAGAGAGCTAGTGCATCCATTTTCAGCTCCTGGCACAAGCGTAGTGCCATTTTTTTTACCTTAGCAAGTGAAACATTGCCATTCCTCGTGAAATTTGTGTCTCGTCTTGAAGCGCGGCTCTTTCTGTAAGAATGAACCAACTAGCCTGTCAGTCAATCCTTGCAAGCTTCATTAGTAGAGTTTGCATGCAAAACCATGCACGCACGGTCTATGAGAGGCCTCCAAAAAATTTTGACTACTCAGGGTTTTCTTGAGGTGCACCCAAAAGGATGTATGTGAAATTATCATCGAATGGTGGCCGCCACGCCTGGAAATCGAACCCGCCACCTAGTGCTCAGCAGCAGAACTACATATATCCAATGAACCAATACGGAGGGTTCGAAAAAAGAAATTGCTATAAAACACAATGAGGTTCCATAACTGCAGTAGAAGAGGTCAAAGAGCCACTGCATGCAATTTAAATGGAGGAAACTATGGCAAGGAAGCACTGTTGCCACACGTTGAGACAGAAAAAGAAAGAACAAAAAGAACGAAAGACTGCGTGGTCAATTGAACGAAAAAGTGTGGAGAATAGGACATAAATCTCGGTAAAAGAACACCAATCTCTGCGATAAGAATTAATCAGATAATAAGATAATTAAGAATTAAATAACCGACCTTACTCTCACTAAAGCCTGGCATGTTTCGGACGCCAAAGGCCGCACTCAATGAGTGCTAGTGAACGTGTTTTCGTCCGTAGGGCAAAGTACAACCTCCAGACGAGCGCTTCTCAAAAACAAATATAGTCGCAATTATAGCGAGAGTTCAGATTAAATAAATCGGTGCAGCGAACCTGCGGCGATTATTATCAGTGAGAATAAATAGAGTTTTTACGTTGGCCGACAGGTGGTGAGCGTTAACCACACGTGATGAACCCTTGGAGCTTATCGCCAGGCGGCAAAAGCTTTTTTGCGCTTGTGCAGAAATGCCCGAAGGTACGTGGCGAGCATCTGTTCTTGAGTCTGGATATTTCTAGCGTAAGATACGGATAGAAGCTACAAATTCCCCCCATCCATGCGTTGGGAGACCTGCCTCTGTTCCTTATAATCACTAGTATGGTGCAATCAAGTGAGACCTTGACGCAGCTTGCACACGGGAAGTGAATGAACACCCGAAAATACTTTTCGCGTAAATGACGAGAAGAGTATATGGAGAACCGATGGGGCTCCATTTTTTGTTTATCAACCATAAAAAATGCAGTAGACGATGAAGCCTTCGAGAGCATGGTGGAAATTAACCACATTCCCAACCCTTTTTGCTCGTAGGTACTCTTGGCTGGCTGCCTTCGCTAATAACACGTCCAGCGTCAGAACTGTCTGGAACTAGCTATTACGAGCAATTCTAGCATAAGAGCATTTGGCGAATGCGGACCCGGTTGCTTTTATTTAACGGTAGAAATATTTGTTGAGAAAATGAGAATGAAAACAACATAGGTTATAAGATGTAAGTTAACAAAAAAGATAGTTTGCCGCCGGTGGAATCCTATATTTACACGTGTACTTATCTTTATCGGGCGACCACTGTCTGTTGTCGCCGAACCTTGTGTTATCTGATTTCATCGCTTGACGCGAATGGTGTAGAACTTTGTGGAAGGCACGCGGGTCCGAACGATTAGTCTGCAACATTCGACGACTGCTGTATAAAAGCCGACGCGCTTGACCCGCTGATCAGATTATCGACGAACGCCGACCGTGTTCGCCGCTATCGTTGTGCTATAAGTGTAGCCTGTTCTTGTGGGCACAGGTTCGCCGAATAAAAGTTAGTTTTGTCTTTCACAGTATTGCTACTGTGTTCTTGAACGTCGCCACCACGTGACATCTGGTGGAGGTGCTTGTGCGTTCATGTACCGAACGCCCCCGCAAAGCCGCGATCCAAGCTCGAAGCCCGAGGACAAAACCAACATCGCCCAAGACCAGCGTGCTAGCCGCAGACGGCAAGGAATGCCTCCAGAGCACGGACTTCTACCTGAGACGACCAAGGAGATCGTGGTCAAGACAACGCCAATGGCTGCCTCAGCGTGCCCCGTTATCCTACAACAACCTCGGGACCCACCGACCTCCCATGGAGCAGCGACTGTAGACCCGGAATCCTGGCTGGAGACCTACGAACGAATTGCGACATTCAACAACTGGGGCGCCGACGTCAAGCTGCGGCATGTCTACTTCACCTTAGAAGACGCCGCCAGAACGTGGTTTGAGAACAGGGAGTCGACCTTGACAACGTGGGACCTGTTCCGTAGCGGCTTCCTGCGCACCTTTACAAGCGTCGTGCGCCAGGAAAGGGCCGAAGCTATGCTGGACGCCCGAGTGCAGCTACCAAACGAGAACGTTGCCATCTTTACGGAAGAAATGAGCTGTCTATTTCGCCTCGCCGAGCCTGAAATACCCGAGGAGAAGAAACTTCGCCTACTCATGCGTGGTGTGAAGGAGGAACTTTTTGCCGGAATGGTACGAAGCCCACCAAAGACAGTCGACGAGTTTCTTCGCGAGGCCACCAGCATCAAGAAGACACTCGAGATACGAAACTGGCAATTCGACCGCTGCCCGAACTCGACAAGCTACGCGGGAGTTCAGTCACTGGCCACCGACGACCTGCGCGAGACTATCCGAGCGGCCGTGCGGGAGGAGCTACAGAAGCTGTTCCCGTCATCACAGCCTCAAGTGACTTCGATTGCCGACGCCGTGCGTGAGGAGCTCCAACAACAACTCAGAGTAGCCCCTGAATCGCCGCAGCCTCAGCCGCAAGCGATGACATACGCCGCTGTTGCCCGCCGTCACGTTCCCCCTCCGCGCCCACTTCCGGGCCCAGTGACGACACAGTTCCGTCGTCCACCACCACCCCCGCCGCCAGGACGCCAACCCGTCAACCCACGCGGCATTCCAAGGAAGGCTGACGTTTGGCGCGCCCCCGACCACCGCCCGCTCTGCTACCACTGCGGAGAAGCCGGCCATGTGTACCGCCGATGCCCATACCGGGAGATGGGACTGCGAGGTTTCGCCGTTAAAGCGCCGCGGCCACAGACTGGCGAACGACCTCGCGATATCGCTGACTACTTCTCCGCCACTCAATGGAACCCTCGATGACCTTCCCCTTCGCTGTCATGAGGCCGCTACCTCTCGCCGCAGCGCCGACCACACACTGGCCCAGTCCGGGGCCGGTCCGTCAGCGCATATCCGGAAAACTAAAAGCAGCAACCGATGGGGGTGCGGTTGCTGTTCGTCGAACTGACGAAGATGCTCCGCCACCGACGAAGACGACGAAGAGACCATCTAGACGACATAATAACGACACGCCACCGTCCCGACGAAATCAGGAAGCCAAGACTACACCGACGAAAGACGACTTGACGGCGCGACGTTCCAACTTCAGTTCAACACGACTCAGTCGTGATCCGACGCCAAGAGCTAACTGTAACGCAAGACAAAGGACCGCCGACCTCGACGTGCTTCTCGACGGCCACACAGTCACCGCCTTAGTAGACACAGGAGCCGATTACTCCGTCATTAGTGGACCCATCGCCGCCCAGTTGAGGAAAGTTAAGACTGCATGGGAAGGCCCTCAAATTCGGACCGCTGGAGGACACCTGATTACGCCGACTGGGATCCGGACGGCAAGAATTACCGTTCATGACCGGACTTACCCTGCCACCTTCGTTATCCTCCAACAGTGTTCACGAGACGTCATTCTTGCCATGGACTTCCTGAATCAACATGGCGCAGTCATCGACCTGAAGTCGAAATCGATAACGCTGTCGCAAGATCAAGCGATACCGCCGGAGAGCTGTCGTAGTCACCCCGCCTTGAGTGTGCTCGAAGATCAAGTGGGCATCCCGCACGCTCCAGCATTATTATTTCCGTCGGCACCGAAACACCCGCTCACGTAGAAGGCGTCATCGAGGGCGACCAACATCTACTGCTCGACCGTGAAGTTTGCGTCGGAAGAGGGATCGCTCGACTCCACGGAGGGCAAGTGGGAGTTATGCTAACCAACTTCAGCCAAGAGTTCAAGCACATCAACAAGCGCACGACAATCGCATACATCGAGGAAATTGTGGAAACCAGCAGTGCCTTTGTCCTCTCGGATTCAGCCGCATCTGCCCCGATGAGCATAGTCCGCGAACCAGACTTCGACGTGAATCCAAGTCTTCCTATGAGTAAGCAGCAAAAGATCAGAAGACTTCTCCGACGATACATAGACTGCTTTTCGATGTCATCGAGGATTCGACAAACACCAGTTACAAAGCATCGCATAATAACCGAAGAGTGCGCTCGACCACTCCGCCAGAGCCCTTACCGACGCGAGCCCTTACCGAGCCCTTACCGACGCGAGAACGTGAAGCTATTAGGCAACAAGTCGACGAAATGCTGCGCGACGACATCATCCAGCCGTCGAAAAGCCCGTGGGCCTCTCCTGTAGTCCTGGTGAAGAAAAAGGACGCAACCCTACGCTTCTGCGTCGATTATCGCTGACTGAACAAGATCACGAAGAAGGATGCGTACCCCCTTCCACGGATAGACGACGCATTGGATCGGCTCTGCAACGCTAAATACTTCTCGTCGATGGACCTCATGTCTGGCTACTGGCAAATAGAAGTCGACGAGAGAGATCGCGAAAAGACCGCCTTCATCACGCCAGACGGCCTTTACGAGTTCAAGGTCATGCCATTCAGACTGTGCTCGGCGCCTGCAACATTTCAGCGCGTCATGGACATGGTGTTAGCAGGATTGAAGTGGCAGACGTGTTTGTTTACTTGGATGACGTCGTTGTCTTCGCCGCTTCGCCGGAAATTTTGACGATCACCTTAGGCGGCTGGCGACAGTGTTAGAGGCCATCAAATCATCAGGGCTCACTCTGAAGCCGGAAAAGTGCCGCTTCGCTTACGGTGAACTTTTGTTCCTAGGCCACGTCATCAGCAAATCAGGAGTACGCCCCGACCCACAGAAGACAGCTGTCATCGCAAAGTTCCCGCAGCCTACCGACAAGAAGGCAGTGCGCAGATTCCTTGGCATGTGTGCCTACTATAGGCGCTTTGTCAAGGACTTTTCACGCATCGCGGGGTCGCCATCACATCTAACAAATGTGATGTCGAGTTCATGTGGGAAACGCCGCATTCCAAGGCATTTCAAGAACTCAAACGACGCATGCAGACGCCGCCGGTACTTGCACACTTCGACGAGGACGCAGATACCGAAATCCACACTGACGCCAGTAGCCTAGGCCTCCGTGGCGTCCTAGTACAGAGGAAAGAAGGACTTGAACGGGTGATATTGTATGCTAGCCGGTTGCTGTCAAAAGCGGAAAGCAGTTACTCTACGACTGAAAAGGAATGCCTCGCCATCATTTGGGCTACAGCTAAATTCCGCCCTTACCTCTATGGCAGGCCATTCAAAGTCGTCAGCGACCATCACGCGTCGTGTTGGCTAGCTAACTTAAAGAAACATTCAGGACGGCTGGCGTGGTAGAGCCTCAGACTGCGAGATTATGACGTCACGGTAATATACAAGTGAGGAAGAAAACAATCCAGCGCCGACTCCTTATCACGCGCCTCCATCGATCCCCCGCCGCAAGATGACGAGGACGACGACGCCTTCCTTGGGATAATAAGTGCGGAAGACTTCACTACACAGCAACGAGCAGAGCCGGAGCTAAAAGGCCTCGTCGAGTATTTGGAAGGGAACACCGACGTTGTCCCTAGGGCATTTAAGCGCGGGTTGCCTTCGTTCACGCTACAAAACAACCTGATCGTGAAGAAGAACTTCTCACCAGTCCGCGCCAGCTACCTTCTTGTACCGTCAGCGCTGCGTCCAGAAATACTGCATGCCCTACAGGACGATCCAACCGCTGGGCACCTCGGATTCTCCCGGACGCTGTCGAGAATACAGGAAAGGTATTACTGCCGCGTCTGACCGCCGACGTCGCCCGTTACGTCAAGACATGCTGAGACTGTCAACGTCGCAAGAGACCACCGATTATACCATAAGGGTGATGTACATATATGAGTTATGCCAGTCAATTGAGGAAATATAATTTGATATACTTCGTGTCTCGTAGGGTGAGTGGCCTCAGCTTACCGGGAGATACGCACTACCTCTTTATATACCTGGCCGCTGTCCTCGGGACAGCCCGACGATTTTCGTGGCTCACTTCTCTGTGCCATAACAAGAGACATTGCGTCCCGTCGACTAAATGAGAGCGCACCGCATACTTCCGAGGCAGTTTACTGCCCGGAAATACGCGGCGATGCCTGATGTTGAATGTATGGAGAGCTTTCATGCGCATGACCACGCCCCTGTAGGAGTGTGGGTGCGTGCATGAAGGCTCTCTATTTGCGTCAGACCTGCGCAAGACCGTAGTGGTCCGCAGAACTATCCCTTTCAGTAAATTACTCTGCATACCTAAGCCTCTCCTCTCTAACACTACATGCGTATTTAGAAGTGCATCGCGGCATGCTTTCCTCTAGAAACGATTATGTCGCTGTCTTGAAGTGCCTCATTCCTTTGTTATTTATTTTTCTGGCCAGCCCTATCGCCTCGCATTCAACGAATTGCTCAAACGCATGACATCACACCGCAGTGTGCCCACGGCGTTCATAATTTAGCCTTGCTACGCTGCTACGAAATCCCGAACGGACGCACTGTATTCGCTCGCCAGACCCCTAAACACGCGTTTCTCTTTCTTTTTCAACAAGTGCCGCAGTTCAGCTTACGCGACAGCAGTTCTTGCAGTAATCAATGGTACGGCGCTGCGAAGGCGCCTTGGTTACTGAAGCCGCAGAATGCACCACCATGGAGGACCAGGATAAGCTGCGCGCATGGCGGGTGAGCGCACATCGAGTACGACGCGGGCACCCGCATTTCGGTTTCGCGGACATGGCCGCCGGTTAAACGCTGGTGTGCGGTGCGCACTGAACGCGTAAGCACCAGCCACCGACATTCCTTCGCCTGTAAGTGGCGCAGCCCGATTGAAGGAGTTGGGCACGGTTGGTTACGCTATTTTCTGCGTATGCTGACCCAATATATATATATATATATATATATATATATATATATATATATATATATATATATATATATATATGTATATATATATATATATAGGCCTTGACCAGCTGAGCGCCTGTCGAGATTCAGCTAGCCAGCCACTCGTCGTCTTCTTCGTTCACCACTCTTCGGTGCCCCCGCATACTGTTTGTTGAGGCGTGAAGCCACTACGCACGTAAGAGCGTCAAATTTCCCTCCGCGCAGACGAAGCCCGCCGGGCAAGTCAAACAGGCTGTCGAGAAATAAAGGGTTTTAAACCGGCGACATGCGAAAGTTCAGCCTTTGCTGACCGTCGGCCATTTGATGTGAGACGTGCTATGCGGTAGGTTAATTCGCTGATACGCTGAGTAATAACATAGGGCCCAACATAGTGGGCCAGCAGTTTTTCCCATAATTCACCTTTCCTTGTTGGTTTCCAGAGCAACACTAAATCACCAGGGTCATATATCACGTGTCGGCGTCGGCGGTCGCAGCGTGCCTTCGAGCGGTCTTGTGAAACAAGAGTGCGTAAAGAAGCAAGTCGTCGGGCTTCTTCAGCAAGACAGGCTGTCTCTGATATACAAAGATTATCGTGACTGGGATACGGGAAGATAGTGTCTAGTGTATAACGAGGCGGACCAGCGTAAAGAAGAAAGAAGGGACTGTAGCCCGTAACTTCATGCTTTGAGGTGTTAAATGCGTACGTAATGAAAGGTAGCACACTGTCCCAGTTCTTATGATCTGACGCGACATACATGGGCAGCATGTTAGTAAGAGTTCTGTTCGTGCGTTCCGTAAGGCCATTTGTTTGGAGATGATACGGGGTGGAATGTCGAAACCTTGAAGCACATAGACGAAGCATCCCTTCGACCACGTCTGCAGTGAACTGCCGCCCACGATCGCTGATGATGACTCTGGGAGGTCCATGTCGGGGAATGACAAAACGCAGCAGAAAAATACACACTTTGGTTGCAGTAGCCGATGGTATTGCGGCTGTCTCACAGTAGCGTGTCAAGTGATCGGCACACACGACAATCCAGTGTTTTCCATAGGATGAACGCGGGAAAGGACCGAGGAGGTCGATGCCAACTTGCTCAAAGGGAGTGCTCGGGGGTGGCACTGGATGTAGTTGACCAGGAGGAGCACTCGTCGGACGCTTGTAACGTTGACACTCGCTGCAGCTGGACACATACTGGGCGATCGTCTGGCGCATTTTAGGCCAGTAGAACCTTTCTTGAAGGCGGTAGAGAGTTCGCGCAGAACCCAAATGACCAGATGTTGGATGGTCATGCATAGCGCGCAAGACGGAGACACGGAGACTCTCCGGGACCACCAGAAGATATCGTGGGCCTGTAGCAGAATAGTTCTTTTTGTAAAGAACCCCATAACGAACGCAGATACGAGTGGATGGTTCTGATTGCCTTGCAATAATGAGCAGCGGTTCTAAAGTACTGTCTTTTGCTTGCTCGACCTTGAAGGTATATATATCAGGAAATACCGGCTCCAGTGATGCAATATAGCAGTCGAAGTTGTCCGCGTCGCAGTCCGTCGTTGGAAGTGGCATGCGCGAGAGGCAGTAAGCGTCGGCGTGCCGGCGGCCGCTTTTATAAGAAACGGTAAAGTTATATTCCTGTAAACGAAGTGTCCATCGCGCAAGCTGGCCCGACGGATCACGGAGATTAACCAGCCAGAGAGAGAATGATGGTCTGTCACCACAGTGAAGGGGCGCCCGTACAGGTACGACTGGAAGCGCTGTACTGCGAAAATGACTGCAAGACATTCTTGCTCTGTAACGGTGTAGTTACGCTCGGACTTACTTAAAGAGCGGCTCGCATAGGCGACGACGTGTTCTTTGGTGTCGACGCGTTGAATAAGGACAGCGCCGAGCCAATACTGCTAGCGTCCGTATGAACTTCTGTGGGAGCCGCATGGTCGAAGTGTCGGAGAACGGAATGGGACGTCAGACGAGACTTCAGCTCACGAAAACTAGCTTCACATTAAGGAGTCCATTCAAAGGGAACGCCCCTCTGGAGGAGGCATGTCAGCGGATACGCGATGTTGGCAAATCCACGAATAAACCGGCGGAAGTACGAGCAAAGCCCTAGGAAACTGCGTAGCTCTTTTACATGGCGAGGTTGCTTGAAGGCTTCCACCGTAGCAGTCTTCGCTGGATCAGGTCCTATACCGTCCTTATCCACTAGGTGTCCCAGAACGAGTGTTTGGCGCTCTCCAAAATGACACTTCTTCGAGTTGAGCAGCAAACCCGCTTTGTCCAAGCAGTCTAGCACAAGATCGAGACGTGCGTTGTGCTCACTGAACGTGCGCCCGAAAATCACTACATCGTCTAGATAGGACATGCATACTTCCCACTTCAAACCACGCAGGATATTGTCCATGAAGTGCTCGAAAGTTGCAGGCGCATTACAGAGCCCGAACGGCATCACATTAAATTCAAAAGTCCATCTGGTGTTACAAATGCTGTTTTCTCCTTGTCTGCCTTGTGCATAGGAATCTGCCAGTTCAGTAACGTGGAAAGTTGGGCTAGTTGGTGAGTGATCATAGTACCTTGCTGGTGAAGCAGCGCACAAACACGGACACAGTGGAGACAAGTAGGAATAGACCAATAGACAAGTAGGTCTATTCCTACTTGTCTCCACTGTGTCCGTGTTTGTGCGCTGCTTCACCAGCAAGGTACTATAATCTGCCAGTACCTCGACCTCAAGTCAACAGACGAAAAGTAAGACGCTGATGAGAGGAAGTTGGTAGCATCATCAATACGCGGAAGAGGATATACGTCCTTTTTAGTGATGGTGTTGAGGCGGTGGTGGTTAACACAAAATCGCCATGTACCATCTTTCTTTCTATAACGAGAATCACTGGCGCTGCCCACGGACTACAGGATTCTTGGATTAAATTCTTATTCAGCATTTCGTGGACTTGGTCACTGATCACCTTGCGTTCCGATGGTGAGACTCTGTATGGTTTCTGTCGCAACGGTTGGGCAGATCCCATATCTATGCGATGGTGTATACGAGAAGGAGGAAACAATGGTGGCCCCTCTTGCTGGAAAAAGTCAAACAGTCGGGCATGTTTTAGCAGAATATTCGCCACTTCGTGACGCTGCATAGTGCTGAGTGACTTGTTTACCATAGTCAGAAATGAGGAGTGCGCCGCAGGGCAGGCATTAAAGAACTGGCGCTCATCCGCAGAATCAAGGGCCTCTGTAAGAATGGCGAGCGATAGCACTTGATCTTCATGGTAGGCGGTAAGTTTCAGACCCTGTGATAGTATTGCAGGTTCACTCGTACAGTTTACGGCCCATAAGTTAGTGCGTCCCTGAACAACTGACAGCGTGCGATACGGTATCAGTACATTCCTCTTGATGCAACTCAGATGAACGGGCTCCACGGTAGCGTCAAACGTTCCGTCCGTGGTAGAGAAACAGGCAACTGAAACATACGTTGCGGATAACGGAGGCACAACTGTATCCCGGGATACACAAAGCACACTTTCACGATACGGTGGGCCTTCCATAAACGCAGCAGAAAAGCTCGTACCTACACTGGTTTCACCCGTTTTGCAGTCGACGGTGGCACCACACAGTTCCAAAAATCAAGGCCCAGGATTACGTAATGCGTAGAATGAGGTAGATCAGCGAACTCCGCGTTAAATATTTAACCACCCAAGGTAACGTCTACATTACACACGCCCACAGGATACAAGAACTCCCCACTCACTCCCCGAAACGTATCGGCACGGTACCAGCGAAACATCACTTTTCGTCCTAGGAGGCTTTTGAACGCAAGACTCATCACTGAAACGGTTGCTCCCGTGTCCACTAAGGCCATAGATGAAACCCCGTCAATTAATACAGACACCTTATTCTTAAGCATACAAATGGTTGGAGGTATCTCTGTCGACATTGAAGATTGTCCAGCGACCGCACCTCCAACGGCCGCGCTGGCTAGTTTTCCGGAGGTGGCGACGGGTATCGACGCCGCGGAGAGGGCGATCGGCTTACACGAGGAGCGGGTGGTGGTGTCAAGCTGTGATCGCATGCTGGAGAACGGTTCCGCAGCGGCTCCGGGTGCTGGTGAGGCAAGCTTCCTAAATATGTGTGCGAGGGCGAATATGTTTCGCCCAGAGGAGCGCGGTACCGCCTAGACATCGTCAATCGATCGAACCTCGATGGTTGGCGGTGATTGCAGTACCTGGCAATGTGACCCAAGTCGCCAGAGCTGTAACACACAGGTAAACGAAGATCGATGAACTGCCCTTCGAAGCGTTCAGCCGTGGGGGTCGTGTAGCAGAGCGAAGCGGCTGAGCCTGCTGCACAGGAGGAACGGTCGGTCTGCGTGCGAACCTGCTGGGGCGAGGGTGTTCTGCAGGTTGGTGTTCGGGCGTAAATCTGCCCTCACGTGGCCATGGAGCTCCTCTGTGGTTCAAGTCTGTGACACATACCGCCGGTTGCCAGGAAGCGCAGGGTGCGGCAGGCGCCATGTGTTGGGGGTAATAAGCATCAGGTTGTCGTATGACGTCGCGCGCAAGTTCCTGGTGCCGCAGCAGTTCTTCACGCACGATCTGCCGTATAGTTGACGAAAGATCGGCGGACGGGCTCCCCTCAACGCTGGCAACGGTTGTCACATTCACCAGGCGTCCAAATTTTGGCACAATGCGACGTGTTTTCAACGTCTCAAACGTAAGGCAATTACGCACGACATCTGACACGGAATGAACGTGTTCCCGGCTTATGAGGAAATTGTATACATCTTCTGCAATTCCTTTGAGGAGATGTCCGACTCGGTCTTCCTCAGGCATCTGCGAATTTACGATTTTGCACAGCTTGAGGATTTCCTCTATGTATATTGTGCATGTTTCTCCAGGAGCTTGAGCTCTTTGAGCTAGTGTTCTCTCGGCGCGTTTCTGTTTGGCGTAGGAGTCGCCAAAACACTTCTTAATTTCCTCAACGAAGCGCTCCCACGTTGTTAGGGAGTCTTCGTGGTTTTCATACCACATCAGCGCTGTCTCACTCAGAAAGAGTACGACATATTCAAGCTGAGTGACAGAATCCTAACGGTTGTAGCGGCTCACCCTTGCGTAGTGCGTCAGCCACTCGTCGACGTCTTCGCCCACGTTTCCCGCGAACGACCGTGGTTCCATGTAGTGCTGCAAAGGTCCAACTGGCGCTGACCTTTGATCAGGTGAAACTAGAGCTGGCATTGGTCCACCTCCGTTCTGAGCCATAGGGAAAGTAGTTGGCAAGAGACCGGCAAGACGACGGCTCCGGCCAAGTTCTAGATGTTGCGACTCCGTGGTACGTTGTATCGTACCCCCACCTCCACCACTCTGTTACGCCCACAAAAGGCGTTACGTTGAAGCCTGGTAGAGTTAGATGCGATGGCCTTGACCAGCTGAGCGCCTGTCGAGATTCAGCTAGCCAGCCACCTGTCGTCTTCTTTGTTCACCCACTCTTCGGTGCCCCCGCATACTGTTTGTTGAGGCGTGAAGCCACTATGCACGTAAGAGCGTCACAATATATATATATATATATATATATATATATATATATATATATATATATAAAAGGAACTTTCGATCGAGAAACCGTAGCTTATTAACTGACCGTGGTTCAGTGATCCATTGTAAGGAACTTACTCTTTGAGTGGGATACGCCATATGCTTTTTTTTTCAGCATATCTTTTGTATTGTCTTTTATTTCCCTTACCCACTTCCCCCAGCACAGGGTAAAAAAAATTGTGGGATTTTACGTGCCAAAGACCTTTCTGAGGCACGCCGTTGTGGATGGCTCCCGCAATTTCGACCACCTGGAGTTTTTCAACGTGCACCTAAAGCTAAATACGCGAATGTTTTCGCCCCATCGAAATGCGGCCGCCGTGGCCGGGATTTGATCCCGCGACCTCGTGCTCAGCAGCCCAACACCTTAGCCACTGAGCAACCACGGCGGGTTGTTCGCTGAAATACCCTGTGTGTGTATATATATATATATATATATATATATATGGACTCCTGCAGAAGTTCTGTATCCATGAAATTAAGTTCCATAGGCGATCGGAAATACTAACCACCTGATTATTCGTATTTCAGTAACTCTGCAAGAAAGGTTAATGATGCAGGTTCGATTACACCGATACACTATGCTATGATGAATTACATCGAATGCTTTCGTGGGGTCAATAAATAATGCACTAGAATTTTTGCCTGCTTTACTAAAGTGCTTAATTTGTAACTGCGAAAAGCAGAAGAACAAGATTAGTAGAGTAGACTGCAGAATTAAAGGCCTAAAGTGTGTGGAAGAAGAAACCTTAAATTTTAAACATTCAGCTAATCGTTTCTCAAAACATTTATCTGATTTTTCTAAACACAGATAATATTGCACTGAGGCAGAAATTCTGAATGACAGTTCCATCGCCATTTTTAAGTACACGGACTATTGCAGATTTTTTTCCATTTGAAGGAAATACATCATTGTTTATTTGTGAGTTTATTTACACAGAAAAAGGGCTCAGCGATGACATTGGCAACATGCTTTAGGTTGACTGGTTGGATTGTATGGAGACCTGCACATGTTTGTTTAGTTGTTTAATACTGTATACAGCATTCGGAATGAGAAAATAGATAAATAATTTTTGCTGTATCCGCTGATGTGTTGTTACGAGGGTGCCAGAAAGGGTATTATTATTAACTGAAAATAAATGGCTCAATTCATTTGCGATGTCTGCCGGATTCCGGTAAGCACTGCTACAATTTGACAGCTCATTCATTTGCGACTCCGTTGAGTTTGTGTTAAAAAAATTAATGATCTGTTGTTGTTTAGTGTAAGTTCCTGTTTCATTGATTTTACTTTCGATTTTACTTTCCTTTTAACATCATTTAGTACCTTATTTACGATGTTTATGTAACAAGAATATTGACACTGCAATTTGAAGTTCAATGGGTGAAGTTTCATGTTATTATATATCCTCTTTTTTTTGCTCGTACACTTCAATAACCTTCCTCTGAGCCAAAGGTTACGGGCCACAGGGTGCTTGGTGTTACTTCTAACAATAGTGTTTGCATCACGGGCACAATACTTTATTGCTGATTAGAAAGCTTCAGAAGCTAGCTCTGCGTTTATTTCCGATTTTATTGGCGACCAGTTAAAATAGGAAATCGAATAAATGAACTTTGTTACGTAAGGATTTTTGGAAGGAAACCTCATGTACTTGTGAGACAGATGACAAGCTACACAAATTGGGATAGGGATCTGTAATGTGTGGTGGTATTACGCCACAGTCATCGCATGAAATGTTATTAGATAAAATATCAATAAGTGTATTTGAGCCACCTATGGCATACCTTGTAGCCAGTGTAAGCAGGTGCTCATAACCAAAGCCGGCAAAACAATTGGAGTAGTACTACGCGAACGAATTATGTTTTATTCCGTCTAGAAGATGAATGTTTATATCCCCCGTAATTAGAAAGGCGATGTTGTGTGTGCGGCTGGAAAGTCCTTACACCAGTTATAAACATTAAAAAAAAGACTTCCGCAGATTGAGGTTGTAGGGACTACATCGGTGCAGCTGTACATCTGCACTGCCTTGCCATGGGACGAACACAAAGGGGAGCCATAAAATCTTAGAAAGACGCAATGTTAAGAAGTCTAATTAGTTCCTAGTTTGGCACCAACTTTACAGATCTTTTTTAGCAACCGGAAAATCAGGGGCTGCGTGTATGCAAAATTAGGCAATTTAGATGAATTCTTCTAGCAAGCGCGGACATCGAACATCCGCCGTTGCTCCGATCCCCGTTCGGCTTATCAGTGCGCCTCATTAGGCTCAGAGACGAGGTGCCAGACGCTCCGATGCTGACGCAACGTGTACCGAAGCTCATCGACATACGTTTATGTAATCACGCGATGTGGGTGTCACGGCGTTTCGGCGTTATAGCAGTTCACGAGCCAACCTGAGGAGAGCAACCATTTAAAAAAAAGAAAAAAAAATAATAAAGAAAAAAGAACGTCCCCTGGCCAGTATGCACGCATCCTCAAATCGACGAAAGTCTGTACGGGCCGGCGGGCGCTGTGCCTTTGACCGCGTATAGTATGGTAACTGTAACGGTGGAGAATCGTGCTCCTTAGCCAGAAGAATTTCGCGAATTTAGCAAGCCTCGGAGAATGATCGGCTTCCAGCTTTTACAACTTCAATACGGGCTCTAAACTACGTCGTTGAAACACTGCATAGTAAAAAGAATTAGCTTTGTCAGAAACGCTGATACCTCCATTTCACGATATCCTGGCTAAAGATAAAGCGTCAACCGCGTAGTTTGCGTACTGATAGAGCTCTGTTTAAAACAACACCAACGCCACCACCAACAACAACAAAAAAGAAATTCCGAACTGGAAGATAAATGATCGCGTATAACTAACATTCAGCTATCAAACTTCTGAGAACCAAAAAATACCCATTGCTTTAAAATGGCGTAAACCAGGGACAGAATGGAATTGAAACGCGCTTCGGACATTCTGCCTTCAGTGTTGTCATAGAATCTTTCCAAAAGAGTGAAGTCTCCGAAGCAGTCGTGTATATGTAAAATTGCAGAGCCTCCGTCATCATCGCTTCCGACAGGGTATACATAAGGCTCCATGAAAATATAGGAGTTTGACGCGTCCCCCTCGAACAGTACGAGCTGCCTGTCACTTGCGGCACCGGAGTTGGTGTATAGGTCATCGCGCTGTGGTGCTCAAGCTGTACGAGTGACAGCACAGTAAATATCTAAATACTTGTCTTGCAGAATTGATCTCTCAGCGGAGGAAGTACAATTTTACCTTTCTTTACCACTTGCCCTCCAGTTCAAGTTACGGCAACGGTAACACACATAATGTACATTATGCACGAAGAATATTCAGAAGCTTTTTTTTCGTAACTCTTGAACACTTTGTTCATGCAAAGCTTTCTTTGCCTCTTCTTTGAACATTGCCGCAACTACTGCTGTCTTGCACACCGGGTCAGAGGGCGGTTGAGAGAGTTCAGGCAACGCCAGTGGGGGCGTTTAAAATCTACGTGGGAGCAGTGCCGGAAAGCGTGCGAAAGGGGAGAGGGAAAGAAAACGCGTTGGCATAAACCCTGCCTAGTTTGAAGTCCCTTCAGAAAAAGAAAGTGAAAGCGGGCGGCGCTAGCTTGCTGAAGAGTTAGGTGCGAATTAGTACAAACGTCGCATACACTCTAAATATAGAGTTCCGGGCACTCTCTTTGAGGAACTAACTACTTGTGCCATATTTCACTCTCTTTTCGAGAGTAGATCGATCCTCTTTGAGAGAGAGAGAGTAGGTCAACTCCTCCTGACAGTTTTCTTACTCCACCGCAAGGGAGTGCTAGTACTCTTCGGCAGAGTGCTAATACTCTCCGCACCGGTGTAATAGTATTCCCCAGACTAAGTGCTTCTACTCCTCCAAGCAGAGTGTTTCTACTCCCCCAAACAGAGTGCTTGTACTCCTTCAGAATAGAGTGCTAGTACTCTTCCCAATAGTGTGAAAGCACGATGTAGATCCATGGTCACGTTTGAAGGGATTCGCAATACTCACATGTGGGGAATATTTTGATTCCTTCATAAGCAGCTTCAGCACTTATGCTTGGTGAATGGAATGTAATCTGTAGTCGCCGAGTTACTCAAATGAAACATTTTCTCTCTTAAATGGTTAAAATATTTATTGATCAGTCACAAGACAAACTGAATAATAATTTGAGAAACATACTGACAAACACATAAAATCAGATTTGAACGATGCCCATGAACTTTAGAACACATATTGTAATAAAACATAAGTATATTCTCTAACGTTTCATCAGTATTACAGTGTAGAGATATCCTTTAATTTCAATTGGCTCCTTCTTTTCAAAAATATACAATGGAAAGTTAAACATAGAACAAACGTGTGCAAACTCACAAAGTATTGACACTATGATCGAAAGGAAATATGCGCCACATTACTGGCCAGCAAACGCATTTCTGGCACAAAACGCGTGCACTTATATAGCAGAGGTTACCAGATGAGCTGCTAAGGATGGGGCTGGTAATGTAAATTGTGCAAGAAACTTTTTTCGTGTGCCATATTCTAAGACAGCAGCTCATTTGATAATGCCCTGTACAGCGTATGGATGTTACTGACTGAGAGTACAGTGCATTTAGAAATGCGTTGTATATTCTCATGTGAGGCCGCAGGTGCAGCTAGCTTTGCTTATATTTCACATAAAGTTAGCCATGTATAGGCTGCATCCCATTGTTTCTAAGTGAGTCTTGTCGTGGTTCTACAGCAATATCCTGGGGGCCCGGTCTGAAACCGGTAAAGAGGCGTATTATATTTCTTATTCGGTTGACCTCCTCACCAAAGTAGTTTCCTGGTGCTGTTGGGATTCATTCATTACACTTTCTCACAAATAAATAAAATTTACATTGTCTAGTGTGTAGCAAATGAGTTAAAACTGCAAGGAGCATTGGCATTAAAAACTTGTGCATCAAATTTCTTGTCATATATGGTAGCTTTGCATTCCCATTACGGTAAGAATGTTATACTTCTGAGGGACAGGTTGCGCAAGTACATGATGAATTATTGTGACTCGTTGAATATGCGATCTAACTAAAGTATAGCATCGCTTCAGATGTGAACCAAAAATCAGACGTCACGAATATGATGCATCAAAGACAACATAAGCATAAGTACAGGCAGGGAAGTGCACGAAAAAAACAAAGAAGTCAAACATAAATTTAGAATGGCACCATCCTGCTTCATATATCCCTTCCATGCACATGGATTTTGTATGCGACTATGCATATACTTGCACAATGAACTAACTACCTGAAACCAAAGCTTTTCTCCTACTGAAGTAGTTAAGATGTGCTAAAGAAAGAAAAATTATCGCACGTCACAGAATCTTCGTCTCAAAACAAGTACATATGTGTCTAGGAAGATTAATACAACGCCTCACTGCGCACTCTCTCTTAAGTCCAGAAGAATTATGTCTACAGAAGCCATGAAACTAAGGGGTTTTTGGTTAACACAACATGTTCACATCAGCCAATTGATGAACAAGTGTACTAATCAGAAGCTCTCAGTTCTTTGCATTTAACACATCTCTAACTAGCATACTTGGTTGGATAGTAACTAGACAAACCACAATTTTAAAAATAATTTTCAATTCCAAGTGACCCTCCAACTTCTAAGACATAAGGTGTGCACCACGGTGTACATCATCATCATCATCATCATCATCATCATCATCATCATCATCATCATCATCATCATCATCATCATCATCATCATCATCATCATCATCATCATCATCATCATCATCATCATCAGCCTGGTTATGCCCACTGCAGGGCAAAAGCCTCTCCCATACTTCTCCAACTACCCCGGTCATGTGCTAATTGTGGGCATGTTGTCCCTGCAAACTTAATCTCATCCGCCCACCTAACTTTCTGCCGCCCTCTACTACGCTTTCCTTCCCTTGGAATCCATTCCGTAACTCTTAATGACCATCGGTTATCTTCCCTCCTCACTACGTGTCCTGCCCATGTCCATTTCTTTTTCTTGATTTCAACTAAGATATCATTAACTCGCGTTTGTTCCGTCACCCAATCTGCTCTTTCCTTATCCCTTAACGTTACACCTATCATTCTTCTCTCCATAGCTCGTTGCGTCGTCCTCAATTTAAGTAGAACCCTTTTCGTAAGCCTCCAGGTTTCTGCCCCGTACGTACAAGTACTCGTAAGTACTTACCAGTAAGTACTTACCAGTACTGGTAGTACTGGTAAGACACAGCTGTTATAAACTTTTCTCTTGAGGGATAATGGCAACCTGCTGTTCATGATCTGAGAATGCCTGCCAAACGCACCCCAGCCCATTCTTATTCTTCTTATTATTTCAGTCTCATGATCCGGATACGCAGTCACTACCTGTCCTAAGTAGATGTATTCCCTTACCACTTCCAGTGCCTCACTACCTATTGTAAACTGCTGTTCCCTTCCGAGACTGTTAAACATTACTTTAGTTTTCTGCAGATTAATTTTTAGACCCACCTTTCGGCTTTGCCTCTCCAGGTCAGTGAGCATGCATTGCAGTTGGTCCCCTGAGTTATTAAGCAAGGCAATATCATCAGCGAATCGCGAGTTTCTAAGGTATTCTCCATTAACTCTTATCCCAAATTCTTCCCAATCCAGGTCTCTGAATACCTCCTGTAAACACGCTGTGAATAGCATCGGAGAGATCGTATCTCCCTGCCTGACGCCTTTCTTTATTGGGATTTTGTTGCTTTCTTTATGGAGGACTACGGTGGCTGTGGAGCCGCTATAGGTGTCTTTCAGTATTTTTACATAAGTCTCGTCTACACCCTGATTCCGCAGTGCCTCCATGACTGCTGAGGTTTCTACTGAATCAAACGCTTTCTCGTAATCAATGAAAACTATATGTAAAGGTTGGTTATATTCCGCACATTTTTCTATCACCTGATTGATAGTGTGAATATGGTCTATTGTTGAGTAACCTTTACGGAATCCTGCCTGGTCCTTTGGTTGACGGAAGTCTAAGGTGTTCCTGATTCTATTTGCAATTACCTTAGTAAATACTTTGTAGGCAACGGACAGTAAACTGATCGGTCTATAATTTTTCAAGTCTTTGGCGTCCCCTTTCTTATGGATTAGGATTATGTTAGCGTTTTCCCAAGATTCCGGTACGCTCGAAGTCATGAGGCATTGCCTATACAGCGTGGCCAATTTTTCTAGAACAATCTGCATACCATCCTTCAACAAATCTGCTGTTACCTGATCCTCCCCAGCTGCCTTCCCCCTTTGCATAGCTCCCAAGGCTTTACTTCCTCCGGTGTTACCTGTGGGATTTCAAATTCCTCTAGACTATTCTCTCTTCCATTATCATCGTGGGTGCCACTGGTACTGTATAAATCTCTATAGAACTCCTCAGTCACTTGAACTATCTCATCCATATTAGTAATGATATTGCCTGCTTTGTCTCTTAACGCATACGTCTGATTCTTGCTAATTCCTAGTTGCTTCTTCACTGCTTTTAGGCTTCCTCCGTTCCTGAGAGCATGTTCAATTCTATCCATATTATGCTTCCTTATGTCAGCTGTCTTACGCTTGTTGATTAACTTCGAGAGTTCTGCCAGTTTTATTCTAGCTGTAGGGTTAGAGGCTTTCATACATTGGCGTTTCTTGATCAGATCTTTCGTCTCCTGCGATAGCTTACTGGTATCCTGTCCATCGGGGCTGCCACCGACTTCCATTGCACACTCCTTAATGATGCCCACAAGATTGTCGTTCAGTGCTTCAACACTAAGGTCCTCTTCCTGAGTCAAAGCCGAATACTTGTTCTGTAGCTATTTCTGGAATTCCTCTATTTTCCCTCTTACCGCTAACTCATTGATCGGCTTCTTAGGTACCAGTTTCTTCCGTTCCCTCCTCAGGTCTAGGCTAATTCGAGTTCTTACCATCCTATGGTCACTGCAGCGCACCTTGCTGAACACGTCCACATCTTGTATGATGCCAGGGTTAGCGCAGAGTATGAAGTCTATTTCATTTCTAGTTTCGCCGTTCGGGCTCCTCCACGTCCAATTTCGGCTATCTCGGTTGCGGAAGAAGGTATTCATTATCCGCATATTATTCTGTTCCGCAAACTCTACTAATAACTCTCCCCTGCTATTCCTAGTACCTATGCCATATTCCCCCACTGACTTGTCTCCAGCCTGCTTCTTGCCTACTTTGGCATTGAGGTCGCCCATCAGTATACTGTATTTTGTTTTGACTTTACCCATCGCCGATTCCACGTCTTCATAGAAGCTTTCGACTTCCTGGTCATCATGACTGGATGTAGGGCCGTAGACCTGTACATCCTTCATTTTGTACCTCTTATTAAGTTTCACAACAAGACCTGCCACCCTCTCGTTAATGCTATAGAATTCCTGTATGTTACCAGCTATGTTCTTATTAATCAGGAATCCGACTCCTAGTTCTCGTCTTTCCGCTAAGCCCCGGTAGCACAGGACGTGCCCGCTTTTTAGCACTGTATATGCTTCTTTTGGCCTCCTAACTTCACTGAGCCCTATTATATCCCATTTACTGCCCTCTAATTCCTCCAATAGCACTGCTAGACTCGCCTCACTAGATAACGTTCTAGCGTTAAACATTGCCAGGTTCTGTGTTCATATAGGAGGTTGTGGCCAAGTACTGCACCAGGGTGGCCAATCCTGCTCTGGTGAGGGAGTGCGTTACCGGTTCTGGTCACCGGGATCAGGCCACACTCCAGGCCTGTTTATGCAATTTATCAACACACGGATTTTTTTAATCCGGTGGAAAATTGCGCGGCACCGGGATTTGAACCACGGACCTCTTGCACGCGAGGCGGGTGTTCTACCTCTACGCCACCGCTGCAGCTTCACGGTGTACACAGAGGCCTTAATTGCTCCTTGCTTTCGCTTCGGGAGGCACGAGCGGTTCTAATGAACTGGATTCGTTAGCATGTACGTAAACGATGACTTCTTAAACATGGGATTGTCTTCCCGCAATGCTTCCCCTTTCTGGAACCTAAAAGGAAGCCATAATTCTAAAATTAAGTGCAAAAAATAGATAAATAGGAAGACATGAAAATCTGCCCGCTTCATGTCAGCATTTACAATACGGAATCACAGTAGTTTCTATTTGCCCCCTTGCATTCACATGGTGTTAAATGTAAGCTATTAAAGCTGTTAAATGTATGTATATATAAGCACTTAACCAAGCATGAGCTGTTGCTTTTTATAGTGAACACAGGCACCATGCACATTGCAAGTATGTATCATCTCACTAAGCAAATATGCAATTTCATTGTACCACTATTCTTTTATCACATACATATATCTGCTGAGAGGCAAGAGAAAAAGCAGTCACTTCTCACAACTAATCAGCTTTTTTTAAACACATTTCTAGCTTTTCAATGACACTTGCTCCTATGTGTTTGTCTCCAGAGAGCATACTTAATTTGATTTTCCCCTCAGAGACATTACACAAATATACCATATTAAGATGGCTGTTTAGAGCACGTGAGAATTTTCATCCTAGTGTGACATACTCTATTTTAATTTTGTTGACATTAAGTCAAATGGTACACTCAATATACCCACATTCTAGTTTTTTTTGTCCAAACTGCAGGGCAATGTATTTTGATTCTTTGTTGTTCGTTCCTTTGCATTACATGAAGTCGCGCTGGACTGGCTCTTTGACATCCTTGTGTCCTTGCAGCTGCCTTCTTGCGTTATATAAAGCGGGTGCCTGAAAAAATATTGTGTGCAAAAGTCAACACGAAGACATGGTGTAAAACAACATCAGTACAGTCACGGTCATGACACTAAAAGAAAGTCTTAGCTCTTAGTTTTCCTACTGAAATGCATGCAAAACATCTAAATGACTGCAACAGTCAACTGCTAAACTGACTTGAATTTTTAGATTTAAACAAAAAAGAAATAACCGACAGTTCATCCTCGTCCGGCACCAACGTTAAAATATTCCTGCTAACAGATAGAATATTGGTCACTGTCAGATGTCATATGTCTGTCATTAGTCTGGTGCGTCGCAAACACCACTTGTGACACATGCAGGTGCCCAGTGTGCCCTCCGCACCATCTCTGGTTGTGACACAGCTCAAGCCATAATTTGAGGATCATATGTGCAAACATGATGCTCAGTAGGGATGAAAATATGGTCCTCCAGTTCAATGGATATGACTGGACGTGCCTATAATAAAGGGCAACAAGGCTTGTTATGGTAAGTTTACCCACATTTCAATAATAACAAGAAAGTTCACTGCGGCCTGCATCTAAGCTTACAAGAAGGCATGAACTTATTTTCATCTATAAAGTGCGCAATAGAGTTAATTTTTGACAGACTCGACTACTGCTGCAGTTTGAAATCTAGCATTTCACATTCTTGAAGGCATGTAAAAGTTGCAGTTAGACCGCAGTTATTAGTATATTAGACCAACTCTTTGTTTTGTGTACGACAGACGACTGGTAACACGGAATTAAAGCAAGGTTTTATTTTGATACTTTATTTCTCTACTAAAAATATTAAAGCGAAAACGACCTTTTGATCTGCCATGCAATAGCAAGGTGCACGCTTGTAACCCCCAGAGGAAGGGTGATTTAGCTGTTGATATGACATAACTCTGAAACGCGAACTCATATTAGCAAATGCACAGGCATGTCCAAAACATTAAGCGTATGCAAAGCGCCCCTGCAATTGTAATTCCACACACCAGCCGTTACATTCGATGCCTATGCATAACTCGCTACTTGACAATCCACCGAGTTCGTACACATAAGCACCCTTTCAGATTCGCACCGTGCACGAAAACCGCAACAGGAGACATAAAATCAGACATATAATCACACCATTTCAATACATGAGCAAAAACAGTTCAGTATTACAGCTAAGCACCATGAGAGCGATTTAGTGCGCTACGGCGATGAGCGACAGCTTCGAGCGAGAAAACCGTCGCTTGAACAGATCGCTCGGTTCTGGAAATCTAGAAATCGTCGCTCGTCTTCCGGAAGTGCTATGAGGGACTAGACAAGAGCGCAAAGCCGGAACTGGATGTACTACATCACTCAAATACTACCGATCGTCGCGCGGAACGAGCAAATGATTTAATTTTTATACGTGCAAGGATAAGAACCTACTGCAAGACCTTCGGAAATATTTTATGCTACTTTTTAAAGTAATATACATGAACTTAAATTACTAAAGCACGGCTCACGCTAGTTTCGAGGCGTGTTTGTAGCCTTCGTACCGGCAACACCGGGGAGGTGTCGCTCAAAATGGTCGCTCGCACGGGTACAACTTTTTTATTTATTTATTTATTAGTATTACCCTCAGGGCCAGAGGCATTACAGAGGGGAGTGGAACATAAAAAAGACACTATACAGGTTTTTCTTCTGCTAATACAATGTTAGCTGAAACGTGAAGCAACAAAAATTCAAGCAAATGAACGATAACAAATATAATTACATAGTTGGTTAGTTACATTGCAATACACTTGTGTTTAAAACATTATGAAACTGGGAATATTGAACAGTGGACGTGACTGCTCCAGGAAGGTGGTTCCAGTCCTGTGAGGTGCGGGGTACAAATGATTGATAACATGTTTGCGTTAAGCACGACATTATTCCCACCTTTTGTGCATGATCGAAACGAGGGGAAATGTATGATGGAGGAAGAATAAGGTCGTTGCGTAGGGCGGGACTGTAGTATATCTTGTGGAAGAGACATAGGCGGGAAAACTTGCGGCGGCAGGCGAGTGACGCAAGCTGTAGGGACTCTTTCATTAAAGTGATACTGGCAGTACGACTGTAGTTTCCCAGAATGAAGCGGACAGAGTTATTTTGGACAAGCTCGAGGGCAGAGGTTAATATAGCAGTGCTGGGGTCCCAGATTGAAGAGGCATATTCGAGTTTACTACGGACTAAAGATTTGTAAAGGAGGAGTTTTAAAGAAACAGAGCAGATGTAGGCGATGAGCGAACGCTGTCGCGCGCAACATCGCTTATAGGGGGTTTATGCTTTATTCAGCATAAAATATGGATTCCTCATGTGTTTTAAGTAAGTTGAAGATAACGCGCCCAATTGATCTCATCCAGCACGCAGCTGAATGCCTGCCGCAAAGTTTCTAACTAGCACTCGAGCTCTACGTAACTTCAGTGGTCGCAGATTACTTATGGGCGAGACACCCTCAAACACGCGGCTTATTTATAACGAAAGCATGCCGCCAGCAAAATGACCCCTTCTGGTATGTGACTCCTTAATTCAACAGCGTTCCGTACAGAGTAGACTGCAGCAGTGTGTCTAATACTTCTCCTCTCGTGCACCCTCGCTCACCATTCTACCCGCCAAGCATCGTCAAGATGACACTTTACGCAAGCGGCCGTCCAGCGCATCGACAGTTGTGCCGGGATAAGATTCGCTGTGTGAGGCGTTGACCGTGCGAGCTTTCTCAAGACAATGGCGCCAACAACGCCGCAAGCAAGTACGTCTCATTGTACGTTTTCTCTGTACTGCTTAGAGAAAAACGAGAGCTGCATTCTAAATAATGTTAAATATCTGTTCACCACTGTCGTTTTTGCACCGAGCTTTGAGCAACATTAAAGTACGGTGTCAAAGTCAGCGCCGATTAGCGTCAATCAGCGCAACCAGTAAAAAAAAAAAAAAATTAAACTGATTCCCACAGTGTGTAGGATCCGCATATTTTTTTGACCTTATTAGGAAGGGGGAAAGGGGTCAGTTGGGGATGTTAAGGCAGGTTTCGCTAATTCCTCGTCCGATTTTAAGATCAAGCATTTTCTAGCTGTTAACATATCTAGAGGCTGCGCGCCGAAAGGCACCTAATAAAGAAAAAAAATCACAGCAAGAAATTATACCCGTCGATATTTCTCAAAAAGGAAGACTTGAAAACAAGAAGGCTGCAAACTGGAGACAGCAAGGAGGAGGAAGAAGTGCAGCTGCCGAGGCCAGTGAGGCAGAGCCACACTCTGCCTGTGCCTCACAGTGACCGTGGCACCGTGGGTATGTGCCACGGCCACTCAGGACGACAACAACAACAACAACAACAACAGAGCCACACACGTGATAGGACACAGCAAGAGCGGCTATCGTGGAAAATCTTTACGGCTTCGAGGACAACATCAGCAGCGATCACTGATACCGGTAAGCGGCGCGATGGCAGCAAGCGCAAGACAGCAACGGAGATGTGCAAGCGTGGCAAGGGCCGCCGTTACCGCAGCATGGCTTCGAAACCGACGAGCCTGTAAGCCAGCCTGGAGCCGCCAGGTTCTCCTACATTCGACCAGCAACAGTCGTCCTCGAAGCCACTAGGAGAGCTGAGAGCATGTTGGACGAAGCAAGGTGTGCGCAAAAGGCGAGAGTGAAAGATCAGATCGTCCACTTGTATGAGAAAACATCGACCTACTCTCTTAGCGAAGGAGAAGACACTGAATGTGATGAGGAGGCAAATTCTTTCACTCTTGTGACATATCAAAAAGAAGTGTCGAGGGAATTCCTGTGGTATTCCGACCAATTGAAGAAATGAAAACGTTTTGGAAAGGAAACCCATATGTTGTAGCCTCGGAAATGGTTGCGCTAGCAAAAGCGAAAGTAGGTTCTTTCCAACTGAACAAAGACGGAAGTTTCTCAGTCACTGTGAGTTCACTCGCCTCAGCTAAGAGTTTGTTGTCATGTGTATAAGTGGCTGGCTTACTATAGTGCAGTCATTTATTCCGGAGTCATACATACGAAATGTTGGCAAAATCACGAACATACATCTAGAATACACAGAAGAACAGTTAACAGAACATTTAAGAGAGGCAGGAGTGATATCAGCTAGACGTCAGACCCGTTACGTACGTCAAGAAGATGGCACCGTGGAATCGCGCCCTCTGAGAAGTGTAATTTTGCAATTTCCCTATGACCGACCAATCCCAGAGCGAGTGTGTCTTGGCTTCACTAGCCATCCAGTCGAGGAATATCTGGGGCCAGCCAGATGCTGCTAGAACTACCAGAGATTTGGTCACTCAGCCAAAAACTGCCGAGGAGCAAGGCGCTGCAAGATATGTTCAGAAGACCACCATAACAAAGACGGCAAGTCTATAAGACTACCTAAGTGCGCGAATTGCAACTGGCCCCACACTGCATCATTTTCTGGATGCCCGCAGAACAAAGCAGCCCCTCTTCAATGCCAAGACGACATTATCTATGGTCGCACACAACAGCATGGTGCACCGGAACCAAGCATGAATACCATGAACCTAGCGCAACCACCTCGACCACAAGCGCCTAAGCATCAGGGCACTTCTATGCAATATGCAAAAGTCGCAAGGGGATCACAACACCGAGTGCAAATTTTTGGGATATCACCAAGCCAACATCAAGCTGGACAAGAAGTTCTGGAGGGATCTTGTCAGAAGAGCAACCACATGGGTAATAAAAGGACGTCTTGTTTGGCGAGTTGGTCAAAATTCACCTTGGGTACTAGGCGCGAACACACACAGAAACAAGAAAGGAGGCGGGAGAGAGCGCCTCCCGTCTGCTTTCTCGTCTGTGTGTGCGTTCGCGTCTAGTACCCAAGAGACACATGGCTAATATGCGACAGAATACGAGCACACCGCAACCAGTAGTGTAACGAAACACACGAACTCCTCTGCGTCTATCGCTGAACTTATCATACCGATGTTGTTTTGTGCTTTAAAAGCCATACTTGCCGTGATTCCACAGGCTAATAACCTCCAGGAGGTCAACGCCGTATTGTTGATGGAACAAGTGATATTTCAAAACACTACTTCAACCACTGCGCAGGCGGTGCATCAATAATTGCTATCAAAATGTCGCCATATTCCAGTGGAACGCGAATAGTCTTCGCTCTAAGAGTGCGGATTTTAGAAAACTGGTGGCTCAGTTCTCCTTTCCAGTGTTATGCATTACAAAGGCCGGTGTAAAGAACGCTTTCAGACTAGCTAACTTCGTTGTTTATACGTCTTCTCGATCTTTAGGACTTAGCGGAGCGATGACATGTGTTCGAAGAGACCTGCCGTCTGCCTTATTAAGTGCCGCAGCGTCAGACGTCCCAGAATGCGTAGCATGTAAAGTTTGGTTTGGCCGAGTGAATAGCACTATAGCCAGTCTTTATCTACAACCCTCTACAAATATTTCACTTTCCACATTGACGGGCCTCTTTCAGAAATTCGCAAAAATGTAATATTTTGCGGGGATTTCAATGCGCACCAAGTCATGTGGGGAAGCGCCTACTGTGACCGTCGTGGAAATGACCTAGAAAAGGCAATTCAGAACAGTGGTCAGTGTTTGTTGAATGACGGCTCAGCGACGTTCTTAAGGGACTTTAATTACTCCAGCTGGGGCCTGGACCTCGCGCTTTGCGCAAACGATATTGCATCTGGAGCAACATGGAGAACAGGCATTGAAACAAGGGGTAGCGATCATTTTTCTATTCTAATACAGCATTGCAGACTACGATTTTCGGCTTATCAGCGCTCTGCAAAGATAACAAACTGGCAGGCATTTAGATATCACATTACAAGTCAAGCTGATGCGGTCTGTGATACAGACAGTCTATTATCGCTTATAGAAGACAAATTCAATCTTTGGGCAAAGTTTGTTAAGATTCCTGAAGGCTACGCTGGTGTAGACTCAGAATACGAAAGGCTCAGATTTATACGACGCAGAGCTGAAAGAAAATACAGACGCATAGGCCTTATTGAAGATTACCGAGAATGTCAAAATATGTATGATCGTATGGTCGGCAGCTGGAGCGCCTAGGTACACAGCGCTGGCAGGAATTCTTCACTTCACTTACTTCCCTTACACCTGAATTAAAACTATGGAATGTTCTGCGCGCTTTGAATGGGCCAGTAATGCACCAACAACCATTCAGAGCTTTGGCTTTAGTCAAGAAAGTACTAGAAACGACCAATGCAAACGATTTCTTTCAGCTTATTGCACGCTGAAGTGCAGCAGTAAACACACCTGAATGCAGTAACTCTGTCGAAGAAGTGAAAGCATCGATTAATTTATCTATCATTCCATCATCATCATGACCCAGATCAGGTGCTTTCATTAGAAGAATTAAAGAACGCACTTCTATCGTGCCGCCAGAGGACAGCGGCTGGACCTGACGCGATCACATATGCTGCACTGAAAAACCTGGGTCCTGTGGCCACAAAAACTTAAAATTAATGAACGATGCGTGGATATCGGAATGTCTTCCTCGTTCCTGGAAAATTGCACGAGTGGTTCCGATACTAAAACCTGGTAAAACTCCTTTATCGCTTGATTCTTTCCGCCCTATCAGTACGACAAGTTGCCTATGTAAACTTATGGACAAGATGATAGACACTATACTGTAAAAAAATTTCTTTAAAAAGAACTGAAATTTTCTGGCAGCTGCCTTGCCAGAAAATTTCTGTTAAGCTCTGTTCTCTATATTTTTATTTTTTTTAACAAGTTCTTTCTGTTTTACATTGAGAGAATTTTTTTGTTTAAAGACATCTGTTTTGTATTACAGGAAAAGTTCTATTTTCTGTTTAAAAATTTTCTGTTAGTTTAATAATAATTTCAGTTTTATTTTACCGAAAATGTATGCGTTAAACGATTATCCATTTTGAAGCACAGAATGAGTTCTGTTTTCTGTTTACTTTTTCTTTTCCATCACACTTTTTTTCTGTTTCACAGTACAGAAGTGTGACGTGTAAAGACAATTTTTTATTCTGATGAATAAGGAGCGAACCAGGAATGTCGCTGAAGCCCCGATTTGAACGAGCATTTCTCTTTGTGAGGGCAGATGCCACCCTTACGAAGAGAATTTTCTTTGTAGAAACGTTGACTGCAGCCGTTGTTCATTGTTCGACCACTGTTTATAACTTCTAGCCTCCATTTTCATGTGAACTTCTCTCACGTTTGAGTATTATTATCGCGTGTCACATAATCATTATAAAACATCAAATATCACGTAAATATGCAGCTGGTCTCAAAACGAAAATTAGGCTTTGTGCTCAAAGTTTAAAATGTTCAAGTGCAGCGCAAAAAGACAAAGGTCACACGTAGCGCTTGTGTGTATCTTCGGTTTTACGTTACTCAGTTTTCTTGAGCTGCTGTTAAACATCGTCAACACTTTTTCTCTCAGTGGCTGTAAGAAATAATTTGTAATCTAGGACATTGCAGAATAAAATGAATTTTTGTTTTCTTTACAGATAAATATGAAAGCAGGTATATTAATAGAACTGTTTATCCGCACTAGGTTCAGAAAACAAGCAGCATCGCTTTTCCTCCAGGTGTTATGACAGCCTAAAAGTAAATTTCCCTGGCTATAGACGAGCTTTCGCTTGCCATGGATCGCACGCGTACGTAGAGAAAAAGAACAGGAAAAAGTACATGCCCTTTCAAAGCAAGGCAAGCGAAATAAATAAATGCGCACATCTTTGTGTATAATAGGCACTGATGGCCAAGCTACGGAACTCCACCGACCCTGTCAGTAAATTTGTTCTGAATGAGTCCCAGCATGTACTCAAGCAGAAATTTGCGACACAAAATAGCATCAAAATGGGTGTTGCAGTGCGTATGAGGCATCGTGGTAGGTGTGCATTATGTCACAGTGTCTAGATATTGTGAAGTGCACATTGAAGAGATGTGAGTGTTTTAAAAATGTAGATACAATCGATTTCTTTTTTTATGTATAAAGGAACTGTTGTGTAAAGTCAGATACTGGTTTAGTTGCAAAATAACAAAATAGAAAAAGTGTTCTCGCCTGAAAATTGTTTCACTCTAACGCTTGTTATTTTTCTATGAATGAATTCGGGGGTGTTACGTGCCGAAACCACGATTTCGTTATGAGGCATGCCGTAGTGGGGGGGGGGGGCACTCCGGATTAATTTTGATCACCAGGGTGTCCTTAACGTGCCCGTAATGCACGGGGCAAAGGCGATTTTGCATTTCGCCCCGATCAAATTGCGGCTGCCGCAGATGGGATTCGATCCCGCAACCTCGTGCTTAGCAGCGCGACACTATAGCCGTTTAGCCACCACGACGAGGGTTTTTTTTCTCTCGATAAACCAAGGAACCAGATATTTCATGGAGTCATGCGTGACAAAGAGCACGTGGCAGCAGTAACACTGTGATAAATGATGCTAGAAAGCAGAACCAGGCTACAGCTTGTGTCGTACAAAAATAGAAAAATGCATTATTTTAAAGCAAGAAAAACTGACAGCTATATAGGCCACCTGAAAACAAAAAAGAAACAGTGAACTTATTACTACAGTGCAAGGGAACCAGCTTATGTATCAAACCATATTAGTGCTGAAAGAAAAAATAACTCAAAGTGGCCTCGGCATTACGTTGATGAAGACTTTTGTTTTAAAATTAAATCATGAAGACACCTATTACGGAGAAAACTTTTGGTGGAAGGCCATGCTGCTTGCTTGGGTGCTGGTCCTTGGTTCCTCTCTCAGGGTGTCATGCTGCGACTGATGTGAAAACAACAGTGGTGCTTTAATATACTTATGGCAGGAGCATGCTTGTACAGAACACAGTGAGGCACAATACTTCTTTTTTTTGAAGAATGGTAAACAAAGCCCTGCACTGTGAGCGTATGTGAGTACCTTGTGGGAGGCCACTTCCAAATTATGTTTATTCCAGCCAGAGAACTATTTCGTTTCAGGTAACGGCAGAATATTAGTACGTGGCCAGTCAGTAGCACCGTATACACTTTGAAACAAACACTCACCATAGGACATATTGTACATGCCCTCCCCCCCTCCCCCCGCACACAACACGTACACAACACACGCATGCACATGCTCACACAACACCAGGCACGTACCCAGGACTTTTTTTCGGAGGGGCCCCAACAACTCCACCATCATCATCATCATCATCATCATCATCATCATCATCATCATCATCATCATCATCATGTTATGTCCACTGCAGGACGAAGGCCTCTCTCTGCGATCTCCAATTACCCCTGTCCTGCGCCAACCCATTCCAACAAGCACCCGCGAATTTCCTAATTTCATCGCTCCACCTGGTGTTTTGTCGTCCTCGATTGCGTTTTCCTTCTCTTGGTACCCATTCTGTAACCCTAATGGTCCAACGGTTATCTAACCGGCGCATTACATGACCTGCCCAGGTACATTTTTTTCCTCTTGATGTCAATTAGAATATCGTCTATACCCGTTCGCTTTCTGATCTCCCCCCAAACCACTCTCTTTCTCTCTCTTAACGTTATGCCTAGCAATCTTCGTTCGATCGCTCTTTGCGCGGTCCTTAACTGGCTCTCAAGACGCTGCCCCATCTGTCAGCACTGGCAAAATGCACTGATTGCACACCTTACTTTTCAGTAATAATGCTAAGCTTCCAGTCAGGAGCTGGCAATTTCTGCCGTATGCGATGCAACCTATTTTTATTCTTCTGTGAATTTCCTTCTCATGATCAGGGATCCCTGTGATTAATTGACCTAGGTACACGTACCCACTGCAGTAGTACTCTGCAGATTTCGCGATAACCTGATTGATGACATGGATGTGATCCATTGTAAGGTATCTCTTCCTGAAGCCAGCCTGTTCCCTTGGTTGACTAAATCCAGTGTTGCCCTTCACAGTCTTTAGTGGCCGACTGGCGATCCTGATCTCTTGTTCCTTTGCCGGGCTATTTATCATTATCTTCATCTTCTGCGTATTAATATTCTACCCCACTCTTAGACTCTCTCTGTTAAGGTCTCCAATCATTTGTTGTAACTCGTCTGCATTGTTGTTGAATAGAACAATATCATCGGCAAACCGAAGGTTGCTGTGATATTTGCCGTCGACCTTTACTCCTAGGCCTTCCCAGTTTAATAGCTTGAATTCTTCTAAGCACGCAGTGAATAGCTTTGGAGAAATTGTGTCTCCCTGTCTGACCCCTTTCTCTATAGGTATCTCCCTGCTTTTCTTGTGTAGAATTAAGGTAGCTGTAGAACCTCTGTAGATATTCTTACGCGAAGGACGAGTCAGTAAGGCGAGAAGCTATTTACAGATTATATTTACAACAATGGTTGCAGCGCTGACCGGTTAGATTCACAGCGCGAGCCCAGTTCGTTCTTCCTCCTCTTTTCTGGAGTGATGGCGCCCACGCGCCTCGTTCAAACAAACAAATACCACACACATGTAGCAATATTTTCCAAGCTTTTTAAGTAAGCGTTGTGTACTCCTTGATTACGTAGTGCCTCTATGACTGCTGGTATCTCTACGGAATCAAATGCATTTGCGTAATATATATAAGCCACATAGAGAGGCTTATTTACTCTGCAGATTTCGCGATAACCTGATTGATTACATGGATGTGATCCATTGTAATGTATCTCTTCCTGAAGCCAGCCTGTTCCCTTGGTTGACAAAATCCAGTGTTGCCCTTATTCTATTGGAGATTATTTCGGTAAATATTTTATATAATACTGGGAGCAAGCTAATAGACCTATAATTTTTCAATTCTTTAACGTCTCCTTTTTTGTGGATTAGTATAATGTCTGCATTCTTCCAGTTTTCTGGGACCCTTGCAGTCTATAGGCACTTCGTATAAAGAGCCGCCAGTTTTCCAAGCATTATGTCTCCTCCATCTTTGATTAAGTCGACTGTTATTCCACCTTCTCCTCCCGATCTTCATCGTTTCATGTCTTACAGGGCCCTTCTGACCTCATCGCTAGTTATAGAAGAGTTTCTGTATCCTGTTCATTACTGTTTCTAAGTGAGGTATCGTGACTCCTCTGGGTACTGTATACAGGTCAGCTTAAAATTTTTCCGCTGCTTTTACTATATCTTGGCGATTGCTGATGATATTATCCTTCTTATCTTTTAGTGCATACATCATGGTTTGTCCTATGCCAGGTTTCTTCTTTACTGATTTCAGGCTGCGTTCATTTTTTACGGCTTCTTCAGTCTTTCTCATGTTATGGTTTCGAATATCAGTTATTTTCGCCTTGTTGATCAGTTTTGACAGTTCCGCGAATTGCGTAACGCTGTGCGGCCACCAGTCCCATACAACCGCGTAGAGCGCAGGACTCTGCGATTCTAGACGTACTGTGCTCACCGCGAAAGGTTAGAAAAACACCCACATAAGCACAGCAGAGAAGTGGCTAGGTGAGGCGGTTCGACCGATAACTGTAGAAGCATCATTCAAAACAAGTAATTGTTCTCCACTTCAGGCGGCGTTTTCTCTACTTCCTTCTTTAATAAAAAGATGTTGATCCATAAATATTCTCATAAACAACGGTTAACTTTTTTATTATTCGCTTTTGCTTGCAGTTTGGTTGTTGCCTTGGCTCTCTCCCTTAGTAGATCGCTTAATTTCTCAACTCCTTGCGATTTTTGTTTGCAGTTGCCAATTTTGCACGAAAAGTGCTATACAATTAGGGAAGAACAGACGAGGTAACGGGCGACAGTCATCTTGCTTATGGGTTGAGGGTTATTGCAGGGTTTCATGACGGACTCTCTTTCACATTATTTTATTTCCCACCTTATCTAACCCATATCACGTGTAGATGGTTCCGGGCAACTGGCAGCGTCGCGGCGAGCCGTAACTCAAGGAAATAATGAAGCAAAGGGAAAAGTTAAATGCAGTTGGCGTTTTCTCTGGCCGCAACTCGTTCCATGAGAGTACAGACCAGCTGAGTAACAGCCGCATCCCCCTCCTGGTCCCAGGATCAGCCTAAACAAAGAAGGTTGAACTAACAAAAGCAACAGCTATGGGCGTGACGGTTGAATAGATGGTGACAACTGAACGCATCTCGAGTTAATTGCGCGGGTGCGGAATCTATGAGAAAACTGTCCTTCACATTACAAGAGAGGCCGATGACTACCGCCATCTAAAAGGAGTGAACAAGGCAGTATAATGCTGACTGATGAACAGCTGCCAAGTCTCAACATTGATCTGGCGGCGCTTTAGGAATGTGTGAGCAGTGGTGGCGTGGGTGGGGAGGGGGGGCGGTATGCCACATGATTTCTGGGGGGGGGGGCCCGGGCCCCCCCGCCCCCCCCCTGGGTACGTGCCTGCACAACACACATACACAAGATATACAAACACACAACGCACACAACTCCATGTTAGGGGTCGCTGTTTGTTTCAAAAAAAAAATTACCGACGATTACGTTACTTCCTAATGCGAAATTTGAGCGCAGCAAATAAGCTGTTTCACCTTTTGGATAGATTGAGGCAAAGAAATCGAGCAACACATGTATGCGCTATCACAGAATTTTTTTTTTATTTTTCACACGTATTCCTTTAACAAAGACTCCACTAACAGTTCTTGACAGTCATGAAGGAAGCTTTGTGGTCGGAGAAATAGACTGATATATGTTCGACTTGGTACACCAATGCTTGATTCTCAAAGACGAGATCTATACAAGTGCCTCGCGAGGTTGTCACAGCCGTGGGGGAAGCAGAGGCTAAGCGCCGCCGCCGAGAAGACCCTGCCGTTCGCGCCGCCGAAGCGTAGGCTCATTGCCGCCGTCGAGAGCAACCAGCAGTAAGCGAGGCTGAAGCAGAAGCTCATCGCCGCCGCCGAGAAGACCCTGCAGTTCGCGCCGCCGAAGCGGAGGCTCATCGCCGCCGTCGAGAGCAACCAGCAGTAAGCGGAAGCGGAGGGGGGCGGCGTGTACACCCAGCGGCAAACGATGGGGGCAGAAGCGCGCGCAGCAAGCGGACAACATGATAAAGGGAGGAGGGAAGAGATAGCAGCGACTGACTGATGCCTTTGACTGATACTCTTTCTGCATGGCGGCGACGGTGTTCTATGCAGTCACGTTATCTTGACTCTCTAGCGGCGTCAGCGGCATCCAGCGGTATCAGTCGGTCGCTGCTAGCGCTGGGGGGATGAAAGGGGGGCGGAGCTGGTTACGAGGCCGACGACGACGCCGACGACGACGCCGACGACGACGACGACGCGAAACCCAGGAACGGACGCCAAAGACAGATTCATAATGGCTGTTGCTCCATTTTAAAGGAACAACAGTCAATGAAGACAAAGAAAGAAAAAGATCTCCAGGTTGGTCTCCACCGGTTCCGCTACAAGTGTAATTAACACCCTACCAGTGTCTTGGTCGTTTTGTTGGTTGTTTTTATAAGTGTCACCTATTCATGACAATATTAACATACCGTTTGTGCAACTATGGTTCAAACATTTTTTAAACCACGCAGCCAGTTAAACGCGATATCAAAAACGAATGTGCACATTCTCTCATGACTTCCTCTTTTATAACTCTTCTAAACTAATCTTACAACTAATCTTACTAATCAACATGTGCCCTTGAGGGCACATGTTGAAATGGCGGAATTGAAGCCGATCAGTGGAGAAGTGATGCGACTACTTGATTACTTCTTGGCCTCAATTTTGGAATCTGTACGTATGCTTGAGATATAATACTTATGAAGTTATTCAGTGAATCCTTTTAACTAGCGACCTGAACATTGCAATCTGTCGCTCATGTCCTCTTCATGTAATCCATATCAATAGGCTAGATTGTGCATATGCTCCATACGCTTTTTTAATTTCTTGAACTAGAAAAAAGTGGCATTTTCGCCGGAAAGGCAAAGCATCGATTGCGATAGCAAATTAGTAGACAGCTATACGAAGTAAGGATACTAGTTTTATCGGCAGTATAAATTTGGAAACATTCGCTTACAGAACGAATTAACAAGCACGGTGTCCGCGCTCAAGCAAACACGAACACATGACACTCGATGAGTGCGGACACTCGCTGTCAAAACCCTGGTGCGAGCAAGCGCGGCAGCAGCAGCGAGCGAAGTGACCTTCGTGCGATCTATGGGTTCAACGCAAGAGCGGCGAGAACACAGCGCGCATAAAGGCACGAGCCGTCTGCAGATCACTTTCAAGATACGGCGCGGGGTCGCGCGCGCAAGGTACGCACCTGTTGGCGGAGTCGATGTCCCTCTCGCGCTGCCTCCGTCAGGTCCCCTTGCTCCCGGACCCGAAATGCGCAGTCGCAAACAAATTACACGTCAGCTATTTTCGTAACAATGTCTAGCAGAATGGGACGAGGTAGAAGATAGTCCTGATAATTCAAAGCGTTGGACACATTACGTTAACTGTATAGCATTAGTTACGTCAAACAATGACACATATTGCTTTATTCCTTTTTGTAATAAATGTGTTGCTGCAGTTCAATTTATGCAAATTATCACCATTTGTTTCTCATTTTTGAAGTCTACCATTCATACGTTTTCTTATTCTTCATCAGAGTCAGGAAGTGAAGCTAGCAGACAACGTGCGAGCAATTCTTCGTGGCCACGAGCGTGACGAGAGCATATCTTCGCGGCTCAGGTACTCGCCCCTTCCGCGCTGTGCTTTTGAAATGCGCCAGAGAGTACACAAAGCCACGTAGTCCTGTGTTCCCGCTAACTAGCTTCAAAATGAAGCGACTTTGTCAGTGGCCAGGCAAAATCATTTCCCGACGGTAACGCACTAAAGCACTCGAACCGCAGCTAACGAAGCAACAAAATAAATGCTGAATACCATGTGCCCTCATAGGCGGCGGGTTCATATGCCAGCATCAAAGCAAATAAAATATTACGCAACAGAAAAAAAAGTCGCACTTTGCGTTCACTCCAATAAACTGAACACTTGATAATAGCTGAGAGCTAACGTCACTTAGTGAGCTTTGTTGAGAGCTGACGCATGCTTTTTTAGAGCGCAGCTCTTTGGCGTCCGTTCCTGGGTTTCGCGTCGTCGTCGGCGTTGTCGTCGGCCTCGTAACCAGCTCCGCCCCCCTTTCATCCCCCCAGCGCTAGCAGCGACCGACTGATACCGCTGGATGCCGCTGACGCCGCTAGAGAGTCAAGATAACGTGACTGCATAGAACACCGTCGCCGCCATGCAGAAAGAGGAGGAAAGGGTCCCCCCCCCCCTGTTCTTGTCTGGCGGATAGGGTGCTCTTCAGTTGCCGACGCGCCGGTTATTTCACGTAGGCCCCGGCACGTCGACGAATACGTGACCACCTTCCCACGGCTAGACCTGGTTCTTAGCGCTGCGGAAGCGAGGGTATCATATTGTTTGTGTCGGCATCGGCGGCGTTGTCCCTGAAACCAACTCCGCAGCTGGGGTTGACTCACTATCGGCGTCAGCGGCATCAGTCAGTCGCTGCTATCTCTTCCCTCCTCCCTTTATCGTGTTGTCCGCTTGCTGCGCGCGCTTCTGCCCCCATCGTTTGCCGCTGGGTGTACACGCCGCCCCCCTCCCCCCTCTTCCTGCGAGTCTCCGGTTGTCAAAGCGCCGGCTCGAACTTAATTCCTTTCTTCGCTCCTCCTCCAATGCAACCCCTGTGCGGTGGCAATCAGAGAGCCAGATCGGTGGCGGCGGATCTGTATATGTGCACCGCCCGAGCCGAAATTGCCGCTGCCGTTCGCCCTGTGCGGTGGCAATCAGAGAGCCAGATCGGTGGCGGCGGATCTGTATATGTGCACCGCCCGAGCCGAAATTGCCGCTGCCGTTCGCCACTGCGAAATTATCTGCCAGTTCTTTCTGAGCCATGAGCGAGACGACCGATGGAAGTCCTCCGCCTGCTGCTGCTGCTGCTGCTGCTAAAAGAGCTGCCAGAGCAGAGGCCCAGCGCCGTCGCCGTCAGAATCCAGAGGTGCGTGCCGCCGAAGCAGAAGCTTACCGTCGCCGCCGTCGAGATGATCCAGGAGTACGGGAAATATAAAAAAAAATTCTGTGATAGCGCATACATGTGTTGCTCGATTTCTTTGCCTCAATCTATCGAAAAGGTGAAACAGCTTATTTGCTGCGCTCAAATTTCGCATTAGGAAGTAACGTAATCGTCGGTAATTTTTTCTCACAGCCACAGCAAAAACAAGTACATTTCGAAAAGGCAAAAATAGACAATATTAAATTTGTCAAGCCCACTGGCTAGCCCTTACATGTGCTATAACAGAAAACTAAAGCTAAATTTAATACCGAAATCCGAAATTACCTCACAAAGCACAGCGTACGCTGAAATACGTCATTGCTAAGTTTTGTCACTGTCCTCCTGAATTTTCTTTGCGGGCTACATTGTAGTCCTGTGTCATGAACACGCGGGAAATCTTGCATAAAAGAATACGTCGTGCACTGTTTGTAATGTACTTGAAAAGAAAACCACTCACCTCTTAGGATTTTTGAAAACAGAAACGGAGAAGTGCCGACGACATGCGGTGACTCGAAGAGCAGCCATCTTGATTATGGCACGGAGCATCAAAGCAGTACCGCAAACAGCGCGTCGTGCGTGGTATATATGCAAAAAAAAAAACTGCGCGTATGAAAAGAAAAAAATTCTTAAATTTTATTTTACATTTTTTACGCAGTTACAATCAATTAAAACGGCTATATTTTAGTTTTGACTCGATCTATAGGCTAGACATCAAGGAGAACCGCGAATGCCTGGTTTTTCTTTTAACATGTTTCTGTCGAAGAGCATTCACAGAAAATTTCTTTTGCGGTACAGAAAATTTCTGTAAACTCTAAATTAACAGCTTTTTTTTTACAGCGTAGGCTTCAGTGGTGGACAGAATGCACCAACGTACTACCCGAAAATATGGCGGGCTTCCGCTGACGCCGGTGTACGATGGATGCTATTTTAGACCTTGTTACATACGTAGATCTTGAGAAGAGCTGTGGAAGAATCCCTATTGCAGTGTTTCTAGAGATAAAGCGTGCATTTGACACAGCCAGCCGCACTCGCGCACTACATGGGTTAATTCAGTTGTGCTTAATTGGCCGAACACTGAGATGGATTGCGGATTTCTTAAGAGAGAAGAAAATCTTTATTGAAACTGTTAATTGCAAAAGCACAGAGCACAAAGTGAATCAATGCGTTCCGCAGGGTCGCGTACTCAGTCCATTTCTATTTTTTTTCTTAATATATGTTATGGCTGAATTACCCCATATCCTGCCTGCTACCTTGAATTACTCACTATATGCAGACGACTTGTGCATATGGGCTTCTGACTCGAGTACTCAAGCCGTTCAGCAAAAGATACAAGCTGGCCTTACACTAATTAATTATTTCTTGAAAAGCAGAGGTAAGATTATTGCACGTGAGAAACCTGCTCTACTTCCTTTTACAAGGAAATGTCTAAAGAGATACAGCTCGTGCTAGATTCTCAGCGTCTGCGACTTGTGCGACCAAGACACGTTCTTGAGTAATATCATAGACAGACGGCTATCATGGGCTCCCCGAGTAAAATCATTTGAGGAGAGAGTCAACTCCCTAATCAACATTCTTCGTCGATTTGCTGAAGTGAGATGGGGTTAGTTCAACCTCTTCCTTATTATGCATTTACTCGGCAATCATTAGACAAAGAATAGCATACTCTGCTCATGTGCTACATGGAATATCCTGTAATCTAGAGAAAACAATTCAAAGATTGCCGGCCATAAGCCTTCGCATATGTCTTGGTGTTCCGCGTGCATCTGGTAATTGCTGTGTCCTGCCAACGAACTTTTCATGCACTAAGATTTACGGAAATTTGTCGTCATTTTTTCGTTTGGCTACACAACACGCTAATCATCCACTATGCCAAGACCTTCAGGATAGAACTGCTGCACGCATGCATGAAGAAATACGGCTGTGCAAAAACTTGCGGCCTGCTTACGAATACTGGCCTACGTGCGCAACTCATCCCCCATGGCGACTAGCAATTCCAGAAATAGTCACTTCAATTCCTGTAGTAGGTCGCAAATGTGATATGTCCGTAGTTGCGTTAATGCAATTAACTTTATCACATCTTTATACTAAGGACGTAGATCGCATTCACGTGTGTACCGATGGATCATGCTGGAAACAAAGCTCTTCATCTGCGTTTTATACCTGCATACCAAGAGAAAAGAGCTTATAAGCCTTGCCACTTTACAACGTCCACAACAGCAGAACTTTACGCAATACTTTCTGCTTTACGTCACATATGTGAGCAGTCAGAATCACTTCGCTGGGTAATTCTAAGTGACTCACAAGCCTCATTGCAGTGCTTAAATGAAATCAGCTTAATAAAAGCGAACAGCACATTAAAATACGAAATGTAGGAGACATACGCCATAGCGAAAGATCTACAACACGACACAACTTTCCAGTGGATTCCAAGTCACTGTGAAATCATAGGAATTGTAACAGCTGATCACATTGCACGCGCATCACATCAAGAGAATGAATTATCACTACTTCCCCTAGCGGCGAGTGATGCGCGATGTCTATTTAACAAACTATGCGGTAGATTGTCCAAGGAACCTTGGTTAATAAATGATGCGTAGAACTCTCAATAATATAATATGGATCCTGGAATAGGATTCAATATTCCGTTTAAAATTAGTCGATCTGTTGAAACAACAGTTCATAGCCTTCGACTAGGCACTGCCTATTCTAAAAGCTTCCTGTATAGGTAAGAAAAACTAACAGTGTTACATGCTCATGTGAAGGGGCTAAAGAAGGCATAGAACACTTTCTTCTATGCTGTAGAAATCATGATGCTTCCCGCAAGAACCTTTCGAAAAAACTACATGGCTTGCACAGACGGCCACTATCCTTAGGAAAGATTTTAGGTCCATGGCCAACAAAAGAACTTCAAGCCATCGCTGCGCGCGCCTTAGTACAATTTTTGGAGGAATAAAAAATATCACAAAAATACTAAGTCATACAATAGTTATTGTTCGCATTGTTAATATAAACAGGTCCCCTTAACTACATGTTCATTGTGTCTTCGTGTTCATGTAGTATTTGTATTTGTTGCATTCTGAGTGCGGCATTTAAGCGCCCAACCTCATCCGTGTAAACACCTTGGTTTTGTGAACATTTACGCTGTGTCAACTCATGTGTTGCGTGTGAACATTTCGGCTTTGTGAGTATTTATTCTATGTGAACTCTTGGGTTGCGCGAACATTTGTTTATATTGCAGTACTAAGACTTAGTATCTGAATGTTCGTTCATGTTTATTAATCCAGTTTGGTGATTGTTGACAACTTTCCGACGATAACTATCATGTAAGAGAAGAGTAGTAGCCGGCGCCACACATAGGCTAACCTATCCTTAAATACATTTAATAAAAAAAAAGGAGGGCTGCGAATAACAGTGTACATCCACTGAATAATCCTCCTACGTATGAGCGCGCTTGCGTTGCTTCTCGCAAAAAAAAAAAAAAGACCGTGAAATTTCATTCAAAGGCAGTCGCGCTCCGCCTAAGGCGATTACACGACGCATGGACACGCGCGCACGCGACAACAGGAAGCGGATTCTCAAGTGTTTTCGTCCCTGAAAACTTTGTATCCGCCGGCCTCTCCATCATTTCTCTCGTCTCCACGAGTCATCCTCATACGCCCTTACAATCCTTTCACGCGAATGCAAATGTGTACGTTTGCAAACCTTAATATGCTCTGTGCAGGTGTTCCTCCAGCATGGAATCTTGCTTTCAGAGGCGTATAACTCAAGGCCACACGTCACTTCAGTTATTACGCAACGTGGACGCAAATGCGTTCCTTCGTAGAGGCTTGGCTGAGAGTGTAATTCACAGTGACAGTGAGCGCAGCACACGGAACGACGACAGGGAAGTATATACATGGAGCGCCGTGTCGCTGATTCCTTGCGTGCTGTTCCCGCTGTTCCAGATGCGTGCGATAACGTTGTTTGATGATCTCCAGGATGAAGCAGTGCTAGCGAGCGCCAAGCGGAGCCCCAGGTAAATAAACAATATTATAGTGCGTTCGCTTCAGCCATATACGCATAACGTGAACAAGGTATGCTTTCTTTCTAGAGGAGCTTATACGGGTGGCACGAGGAGCCTCAGGTTTGGTGAACCGAGGCTGCGTCTCGCCTTGTACGCCGGCAGTGACATGGATGTGTTGAGCTGATCTGCCGCTGACACAGACAGTTCCGAGCAGAACAGCAACTCAGAAACTAGGGGATAGGCTTAAGCTGATAGGGAGCTCGCGGAACTAGTCCCTACCTATCCATCTGAGTGCGTGAGTGATATATTTGGATGAAATTGGACATGTTGGCAACTTATGTGTTGCCGGCTTCTCCACAAAGAATAAGTTGCCCGATGATCAGACGATGAGAACATGAGGTGAGATGCATAAAACGTTCTGGCAATAAGGCGCATCTCTGAGACAAATATGAATGGGGTAAATATAGAGAAAAAAAATCAACAACAAAACCGCACATTCTCCGCTATTTGCAGTGAAACACAAATCATCAGTCAATTTAATCTAATAATGTAAAATAAATAAATAAACACACAAAGGCGTACTGAATATTCATACATAGATACAACATCGCTTTCAGTAAAGAATGTTGTTAAACCATTTAGAGCTTATCGCTGAAACGATATGCTCCCCATGGGCCTCCACTTTTTGAATGCAGTCCATTCATAAACATTGCGCAAGGCCCGTGCATACAACAGGCAACACCAGCAGTAAACTTCCTGCACTCACGCCTACCAGCCTCCGAACGCAGGAAAAGCAGTTGCGCGAGGATGGCCTCAAATGGGAAACTAATCTGGGCACACGTGCTCGAATTGGCGCGAAAGTACGCACGCTTGACTGAACTGGTGTGACACAGTGTCGCCTTGTGTTTTGGCGTATGCCTGCACCGTCCTCTACTACTTCACCTGGCAGAAACAATGGGAACTGAGGGGTCACCGTCGAGTGCAAAGGCAAGCTGTTGGTCGAGCGTAAAATTCTCACGAATTAACGTGGCATTGTCTTTCGCCGCCACGGCTCTCGCCAAGAAGGCTAATCGATTTCTGCTGTCAATAAACCTCGCGAAGACAGCTTGGGCTTGCTCACGCGCAACTAGCTCGTGATCGGTCACGCACATGCTAATTAGACGACTCGTGTGGGCCAAGATATATATCATGCGTCAGCATCTCAGAACACAGAAGGTGTTTTTTTTACTTCGAACAACTACACAACAACAACGAAAGACTGATAAAATATAATTGAACCACGTCACTGCAGCTGAATTACCGGCCCAGGCGGACAATATTCGGAAAAGAAACAGGAGTAATCCATTCCATAACTAAACGCAATACACCGATTAGCTACCTAACTAGAAATTTTACGTTACATGTACTTATACATGTATATTGGAGAGTTGGAGGGAACCGTCACAAACGTCCAGTTAGGTGCTTTTGTACTTGAATATGGCCCTATATATCGAACTAACAGCCGTCAAATTATTCGACGCCTTCGCATCATTGCGTACGCGGCACTGCAATTCGCGGCTCGAGCTTCAACTCATTTTAGACGTCAAAGAAGAGTAGCGTGCAAGGAAACAGCTTTCGCGTTTCCCTCTTTTTAAGGGGCGGTGGCGATTGGCGCTTTGCGCAGCTCCCTATTGGCAATGCGTACAGCAGCCATGATCGAGGCCGGCGGCTGTATTGTGAAGTACGGCGGAAGTTTCAAATTGAGCCACCCCTGTACGTCAGGGAGGGGATGGACTGTGAGCCCGGTTCCCGGCTCCGCGTTAGTAATGAGGTACAGTGACCGAATAATTTACCATCAGGTATTTCTAGCTACATGGACATCTTGAGCAGTAGAAACAAGAAACTATATGTTTGCGTCGAGTCCCTTCACCTTTCCAGTATGAGCAGGTGAAATGATGTTCTTAATTATGAAGCTATGTATTTCGTTGTGCGCTGAATAAATTGCTTTTTTTTAAATGATGTCCACCTGCGCAGGCAATTCATGTGAAATGAAGTGAATCGAGTAATTTTTACAGGCTTTTTAAAAGTAACTGTTCAAAACAAACGCGCCCGCCCGCCCTCCCCTATGCACGCACGCACGCACACGCGCGCGCGCGCACGCACGCACGCACGCACGCACGCACGCACGCACGCACGCACGCACGCACGCACGCACGCACGCACGCACGCACGCACCACACAAACACACACGTACGCAAACGTGCACAAATACACGGAGACAAACTCTGACTCATAGCCATTGCAAATTATTGCGTAAGCGCGATGAATGTAGGCCCTTCTCCAAGTTGCTGAAATTGCGAATGCTTTATCGCAGAACAGCACGATCTTCGCTTTTGGCTCATGATAATCGAGAGGGATGTTGAAACATGGTTAAGGTTTACTCGATCACCGAGGCGCTGACCAGGGGCTGTGTTCTGGATTCGTTGCTTTTGACTATCTTCCACTGTCAGCGGAGGGTGTTTGGTTAAACCAGCGGATAGAAGTCCCCCAGCTCCAATGACGAATCGTCCCGAAGGTGATGCATCGAGAATATACGGCCGCTACAGGTGACACTCTGTCAGCACGATGGCCGCACGTTCTCTGCGGGCATTCATGCTACCATGACGAAGCATATAAACGAAGCAAGAAGAAAACAAATGATAGAGGCAACGACAAAGGCGGTGTTTCGCAGTTACTGTAATAAAAGGTGAACCGGACTTGACAAGGCGCACTGTGTTCATTCTTTCAGTCGGTGGAAGCTTCGATTCGATTAGCGACAAAATGTTTGCCTCCTCTTGATCCTCCCTGAATCCGGTTTCCTTACCCCTGCGTTGAATGGCTCAGTGAGTAGAGAAAACAAACGAACAAACACACAAACAAAAGTAAAGATTGAACAAATGAAAGAGTCATCAAGGCGTTATCATGTTCTACACGTGAAGCCTAAAGACACGGGCTAGAACCTAAAGCCCGGCGCGATTGTATTGTAATCGTTCGCTGGTGCGAACAGTTCGGTCAAGGGATACTTCACCATTTTACAGGACGCGGGCTTGTTTAATTTGTTGGCCTCGCGTTCGTGAATACTCCGGAGTGTTTGTATTTTCTTAATATCGCTCACTTCCCAGGGTTGATAAAGCGCTGTCATGTACAATTTACAATGGCAGCATGCGTTAAGGAAACAATAGCCCTCTAACAGCCGCGTGATGGATGAAATTGCGGCAAGACTGAAAGCTGGGCGAGTTCATTATTCATTGTTAAAACTCAGCGCGCACAAAAGACGAACGACACAGCCAAGTTAACAAACTCTCTTTGTTTTGTTTAACTCGCCTGAGTCCTTCGTCGTTTGTAGGCGGGCAAGTTTAAGAATGAAATTCCAGTAAAATAGGGCTCTGTATAGACGAGGCAACAAATGACGATCATCGAAAGGAACGCCTTCCACGGCCAAATAGGGAAACGACGCATGATACAGCTTAAATATCAAAGTTCACGGCCCCATATGCGCAAAAAAAAATTTTCTTAACGTTAAAATTGTTCGTATGAACACACCCCCAGCAATCGTGATCTTGGACATATTAGCGAAAACAGCCGCCCAATCGCTAACAGCACTTACGAAGGTAAAGCTTCGTAAATTTGGCCCCTGATTCCAAATAATGGGACTTTTAGTCAGTATCGTGCTTCACTCTTTCGTTTTTCTGTCGGGCTTTCGCATTTGGCTTTGTCCTTGCAAGAATCCAACCACAGGCACTCGCGCTATTAATATTGCGGTTTGACAGTAGGCGTGGAACCTGCGCCAGGAAAAGAAGCTCTACTGTCTCCGTAATGCACCCCTGCATGTGCCCTCTCGCCTGAAGAAACTTTAAATTTAATCTTGAAGTTCCCCTTCAGCATTTAAGACCGAAGACGGGCTTGTGTCGCCTTTTTTTTTTCAGAGATTGAACCTTACTTCCCCTTTGCTCTACTGAGTGCAATGTATACTCGCTAGACCTGTCTCAGGTCATGGAATTGTAAAGCTACAACGGCAACCGTCACGCTCAAATAAGAAGTGCCAAATTCACAAAGCTTTTCGTTCGTAAGTGCTGTTTAACACTGGCAGTTCGCTTTCACTAATGATACGCCCAACACGACGACTGGCTCTCATCGGCTCTTACAAACAGTTGCAACGCATGATTACCTTTGGTAACACGCGGGCCCAGGGGCTGGGTTCAGAAAGGTCTTTTATTCATGATTGGCTGTGTTATTTTTTTTTCTTGCCATTGGCCGGTTACCTTCTTTAATAGCCGTATGTCGAAGATCGCGATTAGCTTGCAGCTCCTCTTACGAACAGTTCTAGCATAAAATGGTTTTTTTTTTTGGCAGATATAATTCACGACCTTGTTTTATTAAACACTGCCGCTCTGGGACCTTTCTTGAAACGCGATGCTGCACGCTGACCGCACCTTCCTCTGAGCGTCTGGGGTGAGAAGAAATGGTGACTTCACTTTTGACTGTAACAGCCAGGATTCGTAGTCACGCTCCATAGGTTTGGCCCATATCATAGCACCCTCGACTCACGGATGGCGCTTATATGCTCATCAGCCTGGATTGTGAATGCCATTGTAGACTCTTCGTTACTCGCCTATATATCAGTAACATCAGTACAGTATAAAAGAGGCGTTCGATGTGTTCATGTCAGCATTCATGGAGAACTATTGTATAGTCAAATAATAGAGGATACGCGAATTCTCTACAATATTATTTTTCATTCGAAGCATTACCGCAAGTCATAGTGAAAAAATATTTAATTCAAAGAAAGGCATGCAAGTCTTCATTGTGCAGGAACTGCAACAAGATTTTATGACAGGGACACAAAGGTGTGAAATCGAACAGAATATTTGTATTAACCTCGTGTTCTGATCCCTGTGTTTAAATAATATACAAGTTTTGCAAACAATTGCGAGCAGTTGCAAACACAGCAATGCTTCGGCGCATGCGCTGTTGTCCAATGGTGCGATGGAATTGTACCATTGTCGACCGCAATATACGTTGCAATCGAGGGTCATGTGCTATGGATAGTGGCGGCACGCTGTGGATGCGCGTTTGAAATCCGGGGTACGTTCGTAGAATTTGGGCTTGTAGACCCTGAAACATACGGATGTTCTTCTTGCTGGCGCCATCCAGCCCTGACAGGCTCTAACTTACGACGTCCATGGATAGTGGTTTGTAAAGAAATTCGCCAAATGGGGCGAACAGTTTACAGTGATAACAATTTTTAGCGTTTCGCTTGAACTCCTCGGACGGAGGTTTGACTACTCGCGGGTGCGACATGTTGGTGCGATGCAGCGCGCAACGGTAGCTCCTGCTGGGCAAACAGAAACAGCGCCCTATGGCATCTGCCAGGCGTCTCAGAATGCTGGTGTGATGAGGAGCGTCGTCAGTGGCGTAGCAAGTGTCTCGCACCTCGATGGTGCAGCAGATGAGACACGTCAACCTGAGTCAGTGCCCAGTGAAATGTTCGATAGCGTTAGATTCATATTTATTGTCCATTCCGCTCAGGCCAGTGCATATACATAGCAGCTCAGCAGGACCGCTAGCGTGCTGACAATATGCGCGCGCACAACCCCCATGCCAACAGGAGCAGGCATGAGGGTTGGCATGCGGGTCTCAGTGTGAAGGACCGTAATTACATCATTTCCAGAACGTTGAGTGTGGCGTTGATGGTGCGCCCACTTCTCTTCGTCGTTTTCGCAGCCGAACGCATTCCGCGTCTCTGTAAACGCTCCAACACTCCGTGCGCTAGCCGCGCATGCACCGTCGATTGCGGAACAGCGCGACAATGGCGGCGCCGACGGCGTGAATTCGCCTCCAGTGCGCGTATAATTGCTTTCGCAATACAAACTGTAGCATCGATGGTAGAGGTGCACTCCACGACTTTAATTCCGGCAAGAAAATTGCGTATGTGCACAATCACTGTCAACCTCTTCTTGTATGGCTCGTTCAGGTTCCAAATTCCAAAATAACGAACCATATCGGCTACGCGATAACGGTGCGCCTTTGTTCCGCACAAGTGATTTATAGCTGGACCCAAAAATATCCTCTATCAGGACCGAATACAAACTACGCCTTTGCCCGACATGCATGGTGGCGCCTAGCCTGCCCACTTCAGCCCACACAGGCCCCTTTACGGGAAGTGAATGCTGTGGTATAGGCTTTCGCTACCGTTCAGCTCAACTCGGTAGCAAAGTTCTGATGTTATCGCAGCGTTCTTGAGATTTGTTCTTGATATCGCGCATTAAGGACGAGCTCGTAGTAACACGCACGTGGATTGTCGTTCATGACAGCTCACGCCTTAAAAAGATTGAAACACTCGATGAAGCACGAACGCGGCAAAAACGCTTAATTTTGACAGACGCCATGGAGCAAAATAATTTCGCGCAATCGCATATATTGTAGATACATGTGCTAGCTATAGCCGAAGCCTCGGCGCTATTTGATTATGATTAATTAAGTAAATGTGAAACGCATGAACAATTCTCACCCTTCCGGCTCTCGTTTGCTCGAATAAGTTGCAATTACGGTCCTTCCCACTGACACACGCGCGAATGCGTCAGAACGTGGCAATGCATCTTTCTCGACTCCTCAACGCACTCTTGGCGATCGACCCTGATGACATGGGGGCTGGGGAACTTTAGAATTTCAGTTATGGATTCCGGTTTATAAGCCGCAAGGACGCACCTGGTTCATTAAAGTGTTTTATAACAACACACCACGGATGCGTCGTCAGGAAGTGCTGCATCAAAGGCAGTTCAAAGGCACCAAATTAGGTACCTAACAACGCCACAGGAAGCGTCTGGGGCAGGGCCTTCGATTTGAGCTAAAACCGCTGTGAACGCGCTGGTTTAGCAGACTATCGCCAGAAACGTGCAATTTGCACACCTCTGTGTGATTAATTTTTCCTGCAGCAATCACCAGCCTCAGCCTCTGCGGTCACCTAGTTTTGTTCAGAAATCAAATAGCCGTAAACTTTTTGCATTGAATGTCTTGTCAGTTGACGCGTATAATATGTAGCGCCACGCACACGCTTCCTACGAAGATTATTGATTCGGTAGACGGCACGGCTCCGGTTTCATGAAGACAGTATGGGCTTGCTAGGTGCATCTTCCAAGGCAGAGACATAATTTGGCACAAGGAACAGGTAAAGCAATACGAAACGCACATGACGTGAGCATACTTTCAGGCGGCTTTTACTGATCACACCGATGCGCAATTTGTACAATGCACAAGCCTGCGATGCGAAAGGTAAGGCACTAAGCCCCAGAGAATAGTTATCTGGGAAAAGTTTTAGAGCGTACGCCGTTTGTGTGATTGATCGCACGCGCAGCTTAGAAAGTTAATCATTCTAACGAGGACAGCACATCGTAGACTTGTGTGTTGACAAATTTGTACATGGTTCTGTACAGTAAGATCCAGTTCAAGCTAGCCTGTTGGTTGTTTGCCATTGTCTTTTATCTATTCTTGCGCCTTGTTACACCTCAAGGAGTTGAAGATTTGCAAAGTTCAAGTAGATCTCGAGGGACTTATTCCAATATTCATTTATCGCTACAAGAGTGTATTGCGAACCTTCTGATCAAGGTTTTCAAGTGTCGTGTATATAGCACCTTCTGGCCGAGGCGATGACGTTATCCTGTAAGGAGCCAGTACAGCTTCCCGCTCGTCCACAGAAAGCATGAGGTCCTATACTAATCAGGGTCGCGGGATGCAAGAGCTTCGATATTCGTTAACGCTCGGGTGTGGACGTCGGGCCAGCGGTTATTGCGCCGTCCCTGATGGAGGCCGAGGGGCCTTAAAAAGTGGCACAGTTGTGGAGAAGATAGTAGGCCACGCACAGTTATTCCTCAGTATTTGAGACACAGGCTTACGGCGGTCGAAAGAGTCGCAGGAGGACCTTCACCATTGAGCGAGCAATGTATCGACGCAACGCTGGAATGATGCCACGGCAGATTGTCTCATATATATAACTAAAGTGCACCAACTTACCCTATATGTTTTTTCTGGCTTCTTGATGGTATGCCCATTGTCCTCAATTTCAAACACAAAGACAATCTTTGTCCAACGCATTCAGGAAATTCGGTGATCGTCCTCTGAGTGAACAGACATTACTAGAGCACCGTCCCCACCGATCATTGGCTCAGAAGACAGTGAAGGCACTTTAGTGCGTTCTCAGAACGTCTGGTTTGCGAGAGTGGCTTTAACACAAGTGCTGTCCGTACACGTGTCTACACCTTCTCTCTCCCTTCTCTCTCTTCTCCTTCTCCCTTCCCCCAGCGTAGGGTAGCCAACCAGACCCTTGACTGGTTAACATCCCTGCCTTCCTATATTCCTGTCTCTCTCTCTTGATGGTATGCCTTAGCTTCATTTGGGTCATCTCCACAAAAGAGTTACTTGCAGGTTCCTCGTGCAAGCCTTTATACATTCAAAGAGGAAGAAGAGGAAGGACCTTAATCAGCCTATGTCCATGTCACGTAGTCAGTAATATTGTCGATGCACTGAAACCATGTGTTCAAATAGGGTTATTCACAGACGATTGCGTTCTGTTCAATCAGCTAACTTGTTCTAGCGACCAGGATGACCTCGGCACAAGCCTAACTAACACTGCAAACAATGGGGAATGATAATTAATGTGGAAAATAATGTGTTCCAGCTCATAGATTGTAAGAAGGCGCCACTTTAATGTGCTTATAAACCACTCTTCACGGCTCAGAAAAGAAACTAATTACAAATACTTAGTCGTTACTCTTACTAGCAATCTATCCTGTAATTTACATATTAGCGGAATCTTTATATGCGCTTCTGCCTTTGGCAAGCTGGTTTTTTTTTTTCAATTTAAGCTTAAGAAAAGCACCTTCTGGTGCCAATCTACTAGCCTATTTCACAATTATTCGGGAAAAAAATTAAAGTGTGTCTGCGTGGTCTGGGGTCATTGCACACAATGCAATATTTATAGTCTTGTACGAATTGAAAGGCAAGCTGTTCGGCTTGTGTACCATAAGTTATCTACGTATGACTCACCATGAGAACTAATGAACTCTCATAACATTCCCTCAGTTTAAGCATGGAGAAACAAAATTGTGCCTAGAATGTCACCGCCAACTACTTAGCAAGCTAACCCTCGAACCCTCAACGCAAGTAACGCCCCTGGTAATCAGGCATACTCGACACCCCCGTCAGCACATCCTAACTCCGTACTTTGCCAAAACTGACTCATTTGAAAGGCTCTTTTCTCCCACACACCACTGATGATTGGAATTTTCTTGACTGCGCGTTGCAGCATGTGACTTTGGTTGTATTTCTACCACGTTACTAATTACTGTTTGTCATTGTTCTTTTTTATTTTTATGCCTACCCTGCTTGGACCACGAGTATGCAAGTATGTAATAAATGAATCAATCAATAAACAAATAATATAACGCAAACACCGAGCTCTATTCAAGCACAGCAAAGAAGAAAAAAAAAGTGAGTTTCAAGTCTTCTTGAAGAAAAAGGGAGTGGGTGAGGGTGGTGGGCAAAGCGTCAGTTAACGAGCAGACTCCGAGAAGTCGTGTTATTTTCCAACTGAATTTAAATTGCCCTTAACGACACGCTAATATTTGGAAGCAGCTTAGTCGAAATGATATGGAAACGAAATAGTATTCTCAGGGGAGCTGATCGCTTAGCCCGGAGTTGCTCATTTTAAACATGGTATAGCTTGGGTATCCTTATCGTGCTAGCCTTTTCGAGTACAAATGAATGTTCTGCCATGCGAAGCGATCCTTATAGCTTTAGAAATAAATTCCGTTCTGCACTGTACATTAGACCGTGAAGCGTATCTAGAATAACGAGAAAATGATTAGAGTTATACTCCGAGATTTGCTGGGCTGCTCTTTTTTTAAATATTAAAGCGAAGCGAGGGACGACAATTCCGCGTCGAGAGAGCTCGTTGCGACAGCCACTAAATTGCGAAAGATAGGATGACGCAAAGTGCCTGGACCTGAACCCGAGAGCGCCCGGTTCTTAGCAATACGTTGACCAAAGTAACTTCTCAGAAATTTCCCATTCGCAAGAATTCAAATATACGCCAAAGAAAGGTCATTACTTATAACCTTTTCTCACTGTAACTGCTCGAAAGCGCAACTAATTAAGTTAACAAATTTAATTTAAGGCTGGAAACTCTTGCCAAATCTGGTCCCGGAATAGGAAAGTCGCTCGTGCGCAAGGGGACTGCGTAATTATGAACGCCAGCCAATGGTCATGGTCATGGCATACGAAGTGAAAGCAGTGTTCGGATTTATCAGCTTCACCTCATGTTATCACTGCGGTAGTGATACTAAGCCACGAGCCAATATTCGTCTCTAGCTCATAATGACATTTCCCTTCCATGACGCTTTGTTATGCATGGTCCGCAAAGTAGAAAAAAATATGGTCTACACGTCTGCAACAGTACAGTGGTGCATCACGTGCTTAAATATCGCAGCTAATGTTCATGTTATTTTCGTAAGAGAACAATCATCGTGTTATACAATATACTCTCATCTGCGTGGTGCTTCTGCGTGCTAGGTCTTTCGTAGAACACTTTAAGCCGTTTATGAAGACAGCAACGTATACTTAGGGAAGAAATTATTTTTCAGCAGCACATATTTCGCATCGCCAATAGTCAGAAATGTGGGATACTTAGTAGTTAGGAATTTTATTGTTTACAGAAATTCACTATCTATATGTTTTTCTTTACCTTTTTGGATTAGGACGTATGTAGTATTCGCAGAATTGAAACTGGTTGGTGCTCGAGGCATATTCTCTTGCTTTGAGTCTTGAGAATAGCACCACTTTCGGGATAACCGCCCCTAGAATCTTCCGCGACTTACGTTGGTAAGTTACCCACACTGTTGGCCCACATTGTTTGAGGAAGGCCGTCTGGGAAGGTGGTAACCGAAACACCGATGGCAGTTCGACTTTTATATTTGCGGACGGGTACCTCACAACTGGTGCCAGACTTGAGGCGGACGAGCCTGGAGCACTTACTTTAATTACGAAATTTCAGCCCCATCTGTAATGCAAACTGTGATATAAAAGTTACAAACAGGGATAAGGTGCCTCAGAAAGTATGTGCAAAGTTTCGATAGGATGACATATTTTCGGGAAAGACCAGTTTTTTCGAAATCTTAACTGGTAAATTACCGATCCCATTACTTATTTTCGCGCAATTCGTCAGATCTACTGGAGTGAAAATCTGTTTATTGAAAAAAATAACTTCTTTATCTCTGCTGCGCTCATTCTAAAATGCACTTGTCTTGGTTGAGACGCATGATATACGTTGTCGCAGTCCCTGAACACACCAATGCACTTTAGCTTTATTAGTATCCCATGCCTACATAAGGTTCTCTAGATTTAACCATTGCTGGAGAATCGTAAATCTCTTCTAAGGCAACTTTGTTTACTCTTGCCATATTACCCGTGCATTGGGCGCACGTTAAAGAGCCGCGGGCGGTAAAATTTATCCGGAGCCCCCCACTACGGCGTACCGCATAATCAGATCCTGCTTTTGGCACGTAAAGCCCCAAAATTTTAAATGAATTTTTTAGAGCGCAGCTCTTAATAGCCCGTTCCCGCGGCGAGCGTCGGCGGCGTCGGCGTAACCGAGCGAACGAGCGCCGCGAAGAATGAAAGCGAACGCGAAGCGCATCAGGAGATGAAAGAAAGACCATAGCGAAGAGACGAAGAGGAAAGCGCAGGAGGAGGGTGCAGTGAGACGGAAAGCGGAGGAGCGGAAGGGAGCCGGCCTGCGCATGCGCTGAGTGGCCGGCGGCCTCGGCATCCGCAGCCGCGCAAGCGATCTCATCTGCGCTTCTGAGAGGGGCCCAGGGTGGCAGAGGGTGGGCAGGGCTACGCTCGAACGCGGCGTCTGCTGCTGAGATCAGTAGGCGGTACCAGCGTGTGTGACGGGGATCACTGCTCCTGCAAGAGGCGATGGCGAGCGACTACGAATAAGGCTCGATGTGATGCTCCTTTGGGTGTTGTCGCCGCTAACGCTGATGGCACGACTTCCTCGCGACAAAGGGCCGCTCTCGTCGTTGGTGGAACGAAAGCGTGAGAAGGAAAGCGTAGTGCTGCGCCAGACGGGCTGTGCGGCGACGATAACTACGATATAGCGCCAGAGTAGCGCGCGTCTTCTGTATGGAAACAAAGTGCTGCATGAGCGGAGGTCTGTCTGCGGTGGCTGCTGTGAATCGCACCCACGCGTCACCCACGCACTGCCTCTCGGAATCTCCCGATTAGCGAGGCAGACGCGCCACACTTCGCTTTGTTTGGAACATGCCGCGCGAGACAGGTTGTCCGTGCCAGCCAATATACTGCGAAATGAAAACACGTTTAGATCTGCGCTCAAATTTCGCATTAGGGAGTATCGTATTCGACGGTGATTTTTTTTGCCATGTTAATCATTAATGCCTTTTTTACCGACGTAGCCCTCGTCTTTTATCTTGTGCGGCCAAATAGTCTCAGTCTGTGCTTTCGAACCTGTGTTTAAGTGTCCGCGACCTTGACCGCATGTTTGACACTGCTCCAAATGATTTCTTTCGTTGCCATTACACGTCCATCCATCTCAATGTCATCTCTTCAGTCCCTCGTATTGTCAAAATTGAGGTATCTTCACAAGGGTCGCTGCAAATAAAATGCAGAATTAGCGCATTCTTGAGCTCTAGTAAGCTAGAACTTTTGTGTTATGCTTTAAAAAAAATTAAATTATGGGGTTGTACGTGCCAAAACCACTTTCTGATTATGAGGCACGCCGTAGTGGAAGACTCCGGAAATTTCGACCACCTGGGCTTCTTTAACGTCCACCTAAATCTAAGTACACGGGTGTTTTCACATTTCGCCCCCATCGAAATGCGGCCGCCATGGCCGGGATTCGATCCCGCGACCTCGTCCTCAGCAGCCCAACACCATAGCTACTGAGCAACCACGGCGGGTTGTGTTATGCTTTGAGGGAGCAAGTTTGCCTTAATGTAACAAATTTTCATGGTGGTCGGGTGGGTCAGGAAGACTGGACGATATTTTTGCGGCAACATTGCAGCATCTCAAATATCTGCTTGTGTCAATTATATAATATTCCCCCCCAATGCATAGGCACGAGCCTGAGTTAAAAACAACAGAAATTGACTCAGTCTTTTACGTGGTACCAGCGTAAATGTTTTATTTAAGGCGTACAACAGGTCCATATGCACGGCACAAGAGCGATGTTATTGCGTGACCTCAGGATCAACCAGTGACCTTTCACGCTCGGCTGTGAGTAGAAGAATGTAAGAATCACTAAGCAACAAATCTCAGTTTTAACCAATAGGCGAAGACGTCGTAACCTATATAGGCTGCAAGCAGGTTTCATTCAACTTCAGTGATCAATTCACAATGGGCACTTTCTCTTAATTAAAACGTCGATTGAAAGAAACGCGATGTTACAGCTCACGCATGTATGCTGTGCAGGGAACCATGCCACCTCCTATACAGACGGCCCGCAGAACAAGGCAGCGGCACAAATGCGTCGACATGAACTTATCCATGGAAGACAACCGCGACGCAATGAACCCTCCCCAAACCTTGACATTATTCATCCAGTTCGAGGTCACCCACCTCAGCGGGCACCGGAACCACCACAGCCAAGAGAACCAACAAGCCATTCCTCCTCAAGAGAACAACCAAGAGTGGAATCAAGAGACCAATCAAGAGGGTCCCAGTCAAGCGCTTAGTCTTATGCGTCAATGCTGCGGAAACCCACACGACAACAGACAGAGAGTACACTAGAAAGCTCCAATATTCGCACACATTATTTTCAGCAGCCTTACGCACCTACTGCAGAAGTAACGTCAGTTAATAGCGACCATACCACCGCATCAGTGACGCAATTGATTTTGCCAATGATTTTCGCAGCTCTTAAGGCAATCCTATCTGCACTGCTGGAAGCAAACAACCTACCAGAACTGAAAGCCTTGTTGCCTCTGGAAGCACTACTGTGCCAACAGTAAGGGCGAAAACTGCGGCAAGCAGTGCATGAATAACCGCTACAAAAATGTCTATATTTCAGTGGAATGCCAACAGTCTTCGAAGGAAGTGTGCTGACTTCCATAAACTGCTTGTGCAATACAACTTTCCAATACTTTGCATTCAAGAGGTGGGAAGCAGTGGCGATTTTCACCTCTCGAATTATGTGATATACAAGACGTCTCGTCAAGGTGCTGTTAGCAGAGTGCTTTTGTGTGTCAGAAAGGACTTACCATCTTATAAAATTCAGTCCAGTGATTCAGGCTTTCCGGAATTCATCGCATGTGAAGTATCCTTTCGTAAGCTGTGATTAATCTATATCTACAGCCTTCAAACCATATTTCAGTGGAAGTGCTAGTCGATATCTTCAAAATAGCTCAATATAATGTTTTTATATGTGGAGACTTCAATGCACGCAACAATATCTGGGGCAGTGATCATTGTGATGCACGTGGTAACGTTACTGAGTGCGCCGCAGATACATGCAACTTGACTATATTAAACGATGGATTGCCAACATTTCTTCGTGGATATAATTATTCAAGCTGTATAGATGTTACTCTGTGTTCACAAGGTCTAATGAATGGTGTGGGATGGACAACGGATATGGAAACACGCGGAAGTGATCCTTTTCGCATCCTTGTAAATCACCCTAGCATGCACTATATCAGGCGTTACAGCAGACTAATCAACTGGACAGCTTTTCGTTACCGTCTAAGGAATCAAATGAATAAACATACAATGGTGGAAAGATTTACTGAATATCTGAAGGATAACCTGAACATATGCACGAAGGAGGTCTCAATTCCAAAAGATTATGCTGTAGTTGACGGAGAGTATGAACACCTCAGAGCGATCAGACGCCAATCTGAAAGAGCGTACCGACGAAACGGAAGTTTAGAAGCATACAAAAACGCCCAGAAAATTCACAACGTAATGCGCAGACGCATGGAAAACTTTTGGCAAAAAGTTAAAAGAGTATATACTTTTGATAGCACAAAATAAAATTATTAAAACTACAATTTAGATCTATGAAACTTATAACTAGAAATTCTAAACTATTCCTATAATTTTGGCATAATTTACTGCCTTAAGGCAAATGGCAATGGCGCGATTTCTGCGGCACGCTGTCTCCTCACACGTCTGTACCACGAATTTTTCTAGTAATTCGTTCTTTAAGCGGACCTGTAACACAGAGCTTCCCATTTCGTGCTCTCGCTGTAGCTAGGGACACGTGTGAGATAATAGTTGCAGGTGAATTTTGCGGGTTTATTTCCAGACCTGCTTCTTGATCACAATGTGCCGAATTTGATAATTCAGTAGTGTTAGCTAAGCAGAAAATTACTGCTCGCGATTGGGCACAACATCCTCAATTAGATCGTGCTTTTACATTAAGCGAGCTTCAATGTGCAACTGCATCATGCCCCCAAAAGTCTGCTGCTGGGCAGGACGGCATTATGCACAATATGCTAAGAAACCTCGGGCCGACAGGTACAAATGCTCTCCTAGACATCTATAATAATCCATTGATAGAAGAAACTGTGCCTGACTCTTCGAAAGTTGCTCGAATCATCCCACTTTTAAAACCGGGTCAGACGCCCTTGTGCCTTGAATCCTTCCGCCCAGTTAGTTTGTCAAGTTTATGCAAAGTAATCGAGAAAATGATTGACGCGCGACTTCAGTGGGGGTGTAATGAAACGGATTTCTTGTCCAACTACTTAGCAGGTTTTAGAAAACAGAGGTGCACAGTGGATGCTATATTAGATTTAGTGACCTGTGTGGAGCACGAAAGTGCACGTGGAAGCAGGACGATAGCAGTATCCCTAGACATCAAGAGGGCATTTGACAGTGTTAGTCACGTTCATGTTTTGCTAAGTATGCTAGAACACGGAATGTCTGGCCGGTTCTTGCGATGGATTTCTGAATTTTTAGTAGGTCGCAAAATATTTGTTCAGATGGGTGAAGGAAAGAGTGCTGAACATGTTGTCAAACAGGGAGCACTACAGGGAAGCGTACTCAGCCCTTTTCTTTTTAACTGCCTCATGGCTGATTTAAGACGACTGTCATCACAGTTAGAGTTTTCATTGTATGCAGATGATGTGTGTATTTGGACATCTGGGTCTAATGATCCCCTTACAAAAATTTTTAGTAACATTTTATAAACCGTCTTTAGACAAATGTTACTAGAACCTATCGACATTCTATAAACCGTCTTTAGACACCGTAACAACTTCCTAGTAACCTCCTACCGACTATTGGCCACCGATATTGAATTGAAAGTATAGATATAAAATGTCGATAGAATTCTTACCGACTGCTTATTATCTTATGTCGTTAGAAAGTGTCAACTGTGAAGCGACTATTTATTGACCACCTTTATACATCCTAACAACTTGCTAGTAACATCCTGTCGACTATTCGCCACAGATAGTTGACAGGATGTTACTAGGAAGTCGTTAGGATGTATAAAGGTGGTTAATAAATAGTCGCTTCATAGTTTTTAGGAAGTACATAAAAATTTTATTCAGAGGTAACTACTTTTGCAATTATGTATTGCAAAAATAAGCTTTAATTATCTCTGAATAAAATTTTTATTTGCTTCCTAAAAACTGTGCTGCGACTATTTATTGACCACCTTTATATATCCTAACGACTTGCTAGTAACATCCTGTCAACTATCTGTCTGTGGCGAATAGTGATTGCCAAGTGGCTCGGTGTGGCATGCAACAGAAGAAGACAGGTTTCCATTTGTGCTTGAACACATCCATTTAATATCCCCAGGCTAGTAAGGAGGACGAGTTCTCCAGCTGCCCTGGAAGTAGGCTGAAATGTTGCGTTGTGTAGTCTAGAAAAGAGAAGAAAAAAGGCAATATATTAGTTTTGCTACAGTGACATTGCAACACACCATGCATCTGTTTCTTAAAAAGGAAGTGCACAAGAGACAAGCTTTCAACCCTGTGAGCTCTAAACATCTCCACTTGTTTTGTGCAGTCCTAAAAATGCATGAAATGACTGAATTAGTGCATTAAAGCTGGGAGCGTGATGGATGTGCGTAACACCAACAGATGCACGACACATAAACTCTATCATACCAATTGTCATCTACAAACAAAAGCTGTAAATCAACTTCAGTTTAATGAACTTCGATATTCGTATTGTGACCAGTACATGGAAGTTTCATGTGTGAATTATCTTAGGAAAGGCAAGGTGCCAGTCATAACTGTGCTGCAGCTTTGCTTGGGCACAGGTACATAGAAGAGTTGACTTTTGTGTTGCACTTAAGAACCACGAAATGATACAAGCAACATGTAAGCAGTTGAACAGGCATTACGGACGTTCTACTGCAAGATTAGAAAATGCCTTTGCTGTGCAGACAGACATTGTCAAAGTGAGCTTGTTACTAAACATGTTAGCTTTCCACAAGACAGGATATTATATTATCAGTGCATTCATATGACCAGGGCCTCTACCACAAAAATACATATGCCAACAGTAATGACAATTTTCTAGTTATGGTGACAAAGCTTGCATTATAATATGCTATTATAATCAGGTTAATAGCTATTTTAGCAGGAAAGAAAGGAGTATACCCTAAGATAGCACTGAAATTGCCATGAAAGGAGTTTTGTTGAAAACTGCACAAAGAATATTAAGATGCTTCTTTGTGACACACATACCTACTATGGTGTTGACCGTCTTGGAATCCAACGGATCCTTCTGTGGAAGGCATTTGACAGCCGCCCAAAAAAGGACCTCCCTTCAACGTCTTCTATTGAAAAAGGAGCTTTAAGGAGGTCCTCCGCGAAGTGAAAGCCTGAGTTGTTAGCATCCAGGCACAGCCTCTTCAGCATGCCCTTTTCAACGTATACACCGTCACCGATGTTTACCTGTGAAAGAATACAACAACCACAGATTCATTTTATACATGTTTGATCAAGGAATGGTTAGGAAGTAGGGTAAGGTTTGCAAAAACGAAAGTCGCTGCTTCTCGTTGATTCGGTTTAAAGAACAAAGCAGCCTTACGTATACCATACATGCATTGTACTGAGCTGTGTACTTTTACGTAAGACTAGAAAGTATTGGGAACTTCAATGCGAAAGAAAGACATGCATCTGCCTAGAACTAAGCAAATGTGTGCCACCCCTTGACACAGAGTGAGATCTGGTGCTGTTTTAGTGATTAGCAGACATTGAAAGCTTCAAGCCTCATCGAGTATTGGGCCAAGCTGTGCTCGATTAGTGACGCACAAGTGCTCGAGAACTGTCAAACAAGATGCAATTGTCTTCAAATACAATTCTGACTTCCCCTTGCAGACATGCAGTTTTCAATTTACTGACTGCACTTGGGTGTAAAGATTTTGTCTGACAGAGTGAATAAACCACATACACAAGCAGCATTTTCATAGTTAGCATAGTCTTTAATAGGTACTGATACCTTCAATTTAGAAAGCCCTGTATATTGGGCCTCATCAAACTAATTTCACAAAAGGTTTGTCAAGGTAGAAGCATAGAACTTTAGTCATTAGAAGACAGGTGAAATGAGTTAATTATTGCAATTATTACTGAAAATTAAATTTTAGACAGCTCATCCCAATGAGAAATTGATGCAAGCAGTTTGTACGTGCCACATAAGCATTTAGATATCAAAAATAGGTATTAGAGAAAACCTTCCCTTAGAGGTTCATTAGTACAAGCCGCCATGCCCTCGAGGAGACATAACTTCTTTTTCTGTAGGCAGAAAGACGCTCGAGTATTTTATTGACACATATATGTGCCCATGCATATATGTCATCTCTGTTGTAAACCTTTTTTTTCATGTACATGCAAGGTGTGTTTATAACATCTCATTGTGCACAAAATTTGCGTAATAATTTAAAGACCGCGATTTTGTAGCGATGGTATTCCTCTTCGCTATTCGTTAGTGGGCTGACCGACGCCCCGGCCCGTGCTACGTACTGCAGCTGCCGGCCATTAGCGGTGGGCGAGAAGAGTGATATAGAATCGAGGGGTAAGTATCGCTACAAAATCGCAGTCTTTAAATTATTACGCACTGCCGTAACCTACGATTGCAAGAGCTGACATCTCGTTATTAAGATTTGGTTGGTCTGTCTTTCTTAAAGGCCGGCGTCTGATTGAAATGTCTAGATTAAAAATGCACCTCGTTATTGTAATATCGGCCTATATCCGCTCTGTAACATAGAAGACAAATACGCGAAGACACTCAAGAACATAAACAAGACACACAGGTTCTCGCGACGCGGACCTCCAAACCGAACTATATACACACAAAAATCTTCATACAAGCTTCTATCTGCTTAAGCGTCAAACATAGCAATCGTGTGTCAACGCGCGAAGCCCATGATAGATCGACGCATACATTACACATGTACAGGCGCTCTCAGAATAATTCGGAACGCAACACACGCGGCCGCTCGCCGACGGAGCGCGCCCGTGGAAAAAGTAGTACCATGGTCTGCGCGTGCGCGGTCTCCCTAGCGAGCAGGGTTGGCTCCCTAGTGCATCTAGTTTGGGTTGCGTTGCTTCAAAACGGTAGCCCTAGGTGCCCCTTAACGTTTTGTCAAGGGGGCTGGGCCGATGGTGTCCGTGACAAGCTGTGTCTGCGCATGCACTCGCGTTGGAGCATAAGCGCTCGTGTCTGCATGGTCGGGTGCTTGGGCGCCTTTGTTTTTCATTTTTCATGTGGGCCGTATTTATCATTTGCTCAAAATATTTATGGTAGCTGACCGTGACTAGCGCTGGCAAAGGGCTGCGTTTGCGTCTGATGCAACCGTGATGATATCGGCGGCTCGATTGATAAAGAGATACGAACATATTTAAACAATGACAGTTTCGCGAATTCCGCCCTATTACAATCGAGGCAACATGCCGAAAAAAGTGCCGATGAATGTGCGGAGAAATATTAAGCTCAGTTCACAAGATATAGCTCAACGTGTTATATGGTCAACCGAATAATCCAAGCATACAGGGATGAAGATGGCCGACTCAAAGATGCAGCACGATCGGGACGACGCCGATGCATGTTGCAAGAGTCCGACCTTCTGATTGTTGCTGCAGCCGTTGCCGATCCTTTTTAGAGCACCCGCCAGATCAAGACAGCCCTCAACCTGCAAGCCAGTGAGGAAACAATTAGAAGGCTCATGCGAGAGGCTGGTCTTCGTGGATTTGTCGCGGCACAAAAGCCACACATTACGGAGTGCCAAAAACGCCGGCGCCTTGAGTTTGGCAGGGCATATGAGCGCTGGACGACTGTGAAGAATGGAAGGAAGTCATATTCTCAGATGAATCGACATTTTCATCTAGATGGGATTAAGAGCGCCGGGTATGGAGACCATACAACTGCAGGTATTTTCCTTTTCATTCTGACCTTTTAAGCACAAATTCTTCAGACGCGCAAGAGGTCTTTCATCTGAAAAGACCATTATCTATTGCCTCCTTTTCGTGTAGATATGAGCCTGAGTATGTTTCCGAGATCTACAACAGCGGCCACTCTGCCCTCAACGTTTGGGGAGCAATTAGCAAAGAGGGCCTCGGTCCGATAATCCGGCTGTCCCCATTGTTCACAGTTGAAGTTTACAGCGAAATTCAGGACTTCCACCTATTGCCATACGCTCTTGACGGGCCATTTAAAGATGGCTGCTACTTGTTCCAACAAGACCTGAGCCGGTGCACATGGCCAGAGCTGTGGAAAAACTTCTTAAAAATGTGGTGTTCGCGTTCTTTACTTGCCTCCGAAAGGTGCAGACTTCAATGTTATGAACGTGTGGGGCACGATGAAGGAAGGTTTATCCAAGCTGAATCTTGGAGGGGCAAGTGCCGACGAGCTCTGGCTCGCCATAACGCGCGAGTGGAAGGGCTTTGGTGAGAGGAGGGACTTCGTAGATGCGCTCGGCGAGTCAATTCCACGCTGCCTACAAGCTGCGCTTCGCGTGGACATCGCGAGATGTTGATAGCAGAACATGACAAGCGCTTTAGACGAAACAAAGTTACGTTTCGATTCTTTTTGTTTTCTGTGGAGAAAATGAACCCAGTGTTCTTCCTGTTATTTATATTTACTATGTTCTCCTTATTATATTTTTTCATTCAGCTCACACAGCCTACCCTTGATTATCATTGTATATCCCCTCTGAGCAAAAGAAAATGAGTATGAAAATGAATATCTACACCAACAAACGCCGACACGCGATCAATACGTAAGAATACTCGCTTCCAATGATCCAGTTTCCGTGATTGATTGGCGCACAATATATGCGAACCACGTAATGTGGTGCGCCAATAAATGACTGGAGTCGTGAAGAGTTCATTAAAGTGCCCTTCGAATGGATGGATGGATGGATAAAACTTTACTGGATCTATTTAAATGTGGTTGGGCCCCTAGACGTCCGGAAGCCCCCTGGCGGACATCTCTAGGCAAGCACGGTCCACCAGCCAGAGCTGGTCATGCGAGCAAGTGGCCCGAATAGCGGCCTCCCACGAGGAAAAGGAATGAGGTGGCCTCCTGTGCATGAAACTGGCCTTGAGGAACGTGCCGCGTTATTTCATTTTGTAAACTCTTTTATTGCCACTATCGCAGACACAACCTTTAAGAGGGGTCATGTATAAGTGGAAATTTTCCTCGTTTTACGAAGCCATTAGTACCACGGAGCGGGAGATAATTTGTTAAGAACTAATACTTCGCAGGACAGGCTAACACGGTTGAAGAAATAGCGCAGCGAGGTCGTTGTAGCCAAGCCGCCTCACTAGCACGTAATCACGCAAAGCATTGCTATTATCTCCCACACGGTATGCAGACCATGGCGGGAATACGCTGCATGGCGTCCACAAGCCTTTATTTATAGATTATGGTGCATGCTGCGCTACAGACATTCATTTGCCCTGCCTCCCCTGCACAATGCTAAAGGGCACCTGGCGCTACCTTTTTGGAGCAAGACAACGCCAATCTAGAAACACTAGGGAGCGAAACTTGCTCGCTAGGGAGACTACGCATGCGCAGACCTTGCCTGTATTTATCCGCCGGCGCGCTCCGCCGACGAGCAGCTGCGTGTCCGACGTTCCGAATTATTCTGGGGGCACCTGTACTGTACTTGCGGGAATGCCTATATAGCGAATAACTTCTTGCCATGAAACTACCGAACGAACACCAACTTTCAATGTGTTTTCATAATTGTGTGCCCATTCAGACATAGCAATCAAGGCGGGTAGCAGAATGCAAGCACGCTGTAACATCAGAGGAAGCTTTCGTGAAATTGCTTGCTAAATGTGCACAGCAACATGGCTAACATACGATAGGAAAGCGCTTTGCTCTAGCTAGTTACACAACGCTCATTACGTAAATCATAAGCTTCAAGAATGCGCGCAAGCGCCAAACTTGCTTACCTTTCAAGACTTGGCAAACGCTCCTTCGTCTAACAGGTACAGAGGCACCGACGTTTCTCTGGCGCAAGCACTGTAGAACTTCCGATGAACTCCAGCTCCACAAAAGCACAACCTTCAACAGTCTTCCAAACACTACAATTCGAAGCCCCAGTACCAGACTTTTCACGAGAGCGCGGGCAGGCAGCTCGGCAGAACAAAGGCAGCTCGGACGGGCGCTGTACTAGGGCACTCACTGACGACACTGGTGGATCGCTCGAAACACACGGCGAACTAATGGCGTTACACGAGTCCGGAGGGTTTGGGATGGTTACTGCACACGACAAGGAGCACGTTTTGTCTAGGCACTTCTAAAATATAACTCAAATACCACCTTACTGCAAGGAGCATTCACTACAACCAACGTGGTGTGTCGACCAAACAGATACTGCAGTAGCGCCACTCTGCGGTTTTTTAGAAAAATGTATCTTAAATGAAAAAATTGCGTGTTTTTTTTCCTAATAACATTTGATAGAGTCCTTTAATATATTTGTTTGGTCCAAAAGTGTGTACTTTGTACTTTGTGATACGAAGTTTAAGGAAATGTATATATAATAAAAACTAAGCGGATGTTGCCTTCAAGATTCGCAATTGCTCAGGTGCATGCAGGTTGCAAAAGCACGGCCTTCGAGATCAGACTTTGTCACTCAAAGGAAGCCGTAGTGGGAGGCGGAGAGGCATTAGGCCCCAATCGTTGGGTTTACAGTGCCTAGGTAGGCTTCCTTATTTATAAAGAATATACGGGGACTTCAGCCGAACCATGAGTGAGCTATACAGACACACGCGGTACGATTCGGTGTCCGATCCGACGTGCGGCGCTGCATGCTACGGCATGAGCGGCGCGTAAGCTCCGCCCACATCCAGCTCCCCAGCTTGAGTTCATATCCACGTCGAGAAACGCAATATAAACAACTCTGCACAACACTGCTTCGCTTTACGAGAACGCTGTCGATAAAATTATGCCCCTGTGAGGGACACAACACTTCATGACGGCGCGTTGTCCACTGACGGCTCCGCTAAAGCCAGCGATAGGGCCGGTAGGCATAGCTAGGCGGACGTTGCAGCCGACGGCGCTTGCGATCCAGCCCGAGCTCGTCGAAGAGTGCTTATTTTTGCCAAAACAATTAACACTGTACACTTAGGTCGGCCGTAATTAAATACAATTGGTTAACTTCACGCAGTCGTTGCGAAGGGCAAACGTGCAAGCGAAGCGAGCGGCCTCGCTCAGATGGTCGGTGTGTGATGTCTGCTCGCGAAATGCCCTCGCGTCGCGGCTCCCGATCTCACCAGTAGCTTAGTGCTAGTGTACAAGGCGCTGGTTTGCATAACAGGCACACGTTCGAGATAATTTTACTGAACTGGTAACTATTTCATGTCAGAAACAAACTGCAGCAGGCAAGGAAAAAGAATAGCTGCGAGAAACCGGCCAGCCAGCATCGCCTCCGTGGAGGGAACGTCAGAGAACGTCACATGCTAGCCGCGCTGCCATTGGCTGCGACCAGACGACGGTGCAGTTGTCGGACACGTCGGACGATGAAAATCTGCCCGGTTTGTCGCACGCCGGACGTCCGATCCGGCGCTTCGGCACGGCAAAACACCTCGATTCGGGCTGCAGTTTCGGCGCGTCGGACGCCAGATCGGACACCGAATCGCACCGTGTGTCTCCCGCTTTAGTTGGCGAACACGAGCCGATCAGCGCGCCGTCCGTGCAGCTCCATCTAGTGCTATGGTGCATGGCCTACGGGCTTCTTTGACACCTACTGAGCACAAATTCATGATCACCGCTGATATACACGCTTCCTATGGCACTAGCTGTCGTGTTTTCGAGAATACGTGCCCTCATCTTGAATTGGTGAGACCATATTTCCTCTTAGCGTCCGGTATTAGAAGCAATTCTTTTCTATGAACATTCTACTATCATCTGTTACTAGGAAGTTGATTAAAAATTAGGAAAACAGTTACTGTGCGAAAAAACATTTTTTTTTAAAGCAGCCAGTCTTTGCATATTCATTTATAGTTCAGATGCTGTTATATATATGTTCATTTTTCACTAAATCATTTTTAACAACTTTCTAGTAACCAGTGTTACTAGAAAGTTGATTGAAAATTGTGGAAATTTACACCTGTCCATGAAACAAGACTGTCTTGCACCAGCCATGTTCACTGAATAATTATAACCTTATTGAATAATATTCATGCATGTTTTGTAACTTGGGTTATGTACTTTAAGAACATAATTATTTTTATGGACTTCCTAGTGAATCGTGTTTCTAAAAAGTTGAGATAGTGTGTCTTAACTTTCTAGTAACTTTCTTTTTACATACTGAAGTTAGAAAAGAAGTAACCAACTTTCTTTTGACAAACGTTACTAAAAAGTAAAAGTCAATAGGATGTTACTAAAGTTGATAGGATGTTGATAAAAGTTCTAAAGAAAGTAAGGAAGCATTTTTGTATGGGTCAATTACTTCAGATGACATTGCAAGACGGCATAAATATCATTAACCAATTTTCGAGAGAGAAAGAGAGAGAGGAATGGTTCTATCACACGCAAGGACAGCTGTATTGCCCTTCATTCGGGGGCAGTTAAAAAATTTCACTCTTAATCCAGAAGGACACGTTCTAATGATTGTCACACAGCATCGATTTCTTGGCTTAATACTTGATAGGCAGCTATCCTAGGCACTCCACATAAAAAAAAAACTCGAAAACGAGGTGGTACTTCGCAGACTTGCAGGCACATCATGGGGCGGATCAGTATCGTCAATGCAGACTGTTTACAACGCAGTATTACGACAAACAATTTCGTATTCCGCGCCCATCTTATACTTTCCCACACGTCAGAAGAGCGACTTCAAAGATTTTTAGCTAGAGGACTACACATATGTCTAGGAGTTCCACGAGCGACTTCTAGCTGTCTTGTAATAGCTGAGGCTCGCCAATCCCCATTTCCAGTTATGAGAACTACAAAAACATGCCCACATTATATCCGTCTTCAAATGCAACATAAAAGCTCTAAAAGTTGGCTCTACACATAATGAAACAAGACAGACGTTATGACCATTAAGAAATTCGAGAAAATCTTCATATATTGCCAAGAAATGAATTTTGAAACTCAGACGTCGAATATCCTCCATGGCTGCTTACACTTCCAAAAATCGAATATTCAGTAGACGGGATATTCAGAAAAAGAGACATGTTCATTCAAGCTGCTCAACAACTAGCACTTTACCAGATATGTATGCGGTATTCGGGATACAGACATGCAGATGGCTCCAGTACAGCAACCTCTTCAACTTCAGCATTCGTTATAGCGCACCTCAATAAAGAAGAATCATTTAAGTTATCTCGTGCGACTTCATCCACAACGGCTGAACTATTCGCAATCCTATGTGCGATAAAATTTATAACGTGAGTAAGAGATGCGCAAAAATGGGTAATTTTCAGCGATTTCCCGGCTCTAAGGTCACTGTGCAGCCCAAAAGGAAAAACAATTAATGATAGTATAATATACGAAACGCTTAAAGAACTCACAAAGGCAAGTCAAGCGAAGCATGAAATAGCATTCCTGTGGATACCAGGGCATAGTAACCTTCTTGGCAACACAGCAGCCGATGAAGCAGCGCGACAAGCATACCTCAAAGATGATGTGGTCTCGCTCCCAATATCAAAGAATGAATTACGCTGCGTTATAAGGACAACGTCTTTCAAAATGTGTATAAATACGTGGCTTGACCAGAATTCTAAGAGTTCGGATTTGTATCATATTGTTCCGCTTATTGAATTCAAATTCTCAATTGTCATTTGACAGAAATATGGCAACCCTTATTCATAAATTAAAGCTAGGCACTGCTTACACAAAACATTGATTTCATACATTGAAACATAGAATTGGCCGTGCGGGAACCCCCGAATGTGATTGTGTCTTTCTAGATAAAGATATATACCACCTCCTTTTATATTGCCCATATCATGACACACGAAGATGCCGACTTAAATCAAACCTAATTACATTAGACCGCAGACCTTAGACAAAGACATTAGACAAAGACAAGCCTTAGATAAAGACAAACCGTAGATCTTAGACAAAGTTTAGACAAAGCTGTAAATTAGGGTCCAGAGTATGAAGGCGTGCACTTGTGCATTCACATGAATTCCACTGAGCTGATGTTAGGTCACGCGCAAGCACAGAAAGGTTTTTCGCTGCGTCGGCTCTCGAAAGCGGAACGGCAACGCAGTTCAGCCGTCATGGGCAGATCGGGCAGATGCGTCCACTCGATCATTGCCATGTATGCCGCAGTGACTAGGCAACCATTGATATATCGCGTCCTTCGTCATCTATGCGATGGTGGACTTCTGTGATCCCTTCGACGAGCTGCTCATGTGATCCATCGCGCAGTGCTGAGAGTACAGTCTGTGGGACTGCCTTAGAATCACATAAGATTCACCTGTAGGTATGGAATGGGCGGGCTCTATGATAGGTGGCGGTCGATAATTACCCCTAAAAAGCGGTGTTTCCGTGCGTTTGCAATTGCTTGCGCATTGATACTTACAGGCTAAGGCCTCATTGCCTTGCGAGTGAATATAACGAAGCATCATTTCTCTGAAGACAGCTCTAAGTTCCGTTTTCGCAAGTGCAGTTATGTCAAGGTAGCTGCCTTTTGTAGCGTTGCTCGTACTTGCAGTCATGTTAGAGCTGACGCTCAGATGCAGATGATACTGCAGCTGTGTTGGACAAGCATCTGACTAGGCCAACGAGCACTAGGCTGAATAGTGTCGGGCCCAGCACTACGCCCTGTGGTAATCCACGGAATGTTTGGTGGTGAGTCGTGGCGCCACCCTCAGTCATCACGAAGAAATGCGTCCCGGTCAAATAACTGCGCAGCCACTGAAAAGTGCGACCACCGATTCCTCCTTCAATCAGAGCCCCTATAATGACTTAATGTGCTACATTATCGTAGGTGCCTTTTATGTCAAGGAACAATGCCGTAGTGAGTCGTTTCAGACGTTTTTGATGTTGAACAAACGTGACCAAATCGATTATATATATATATATATATATATATATATATATATATATATATATATATATATATATACCCGTGTACCCTCAGGGCTTCGCCAAGTGTGCTGCGTGACACGGCGCTGACCGACGTGCCGGCTGACGCTTCCTTGGGATTACTGAAATAGTGGAGAGCTTAAACGGAACGGCCACTAGCTAGTGTGTATCTGCGGCTACGGCGTCCCCCTAGTGAACGTAAAGTCCCGGGTGAGATTCCATGGAGGCCGTGGCGGCCTCTTTCAGAAGAGGACGGAATGCAAAACAATCGTGTACATTTAGATGTAGGTGCCTATTAAGCGCCCTTCAGAAACACTTTGTAAATCGGTACAGCCAGCAAGAGGTTAGCTGAGGTCTCAATCACTACTACACTGCTTTCGAGAAAGTCATGCGTACTTAATCTGGAATTACAGGGTGTACAGGGTGTTCCAACTGTCGTGCACGAAGATTTGAAATATGCACATGCCACATAGCTGGACAGAACCAAGGTAATGTTGTTTGCCGTTGCTTGGAGTTACTCAGATTATTTTTTCTATTCCGCCTAATTGCATAATTAGTCTTAATTAATTCGTCAACTTCTCGAATATTATAATGCGATTAAATATGTCAATGAGAAACTTGCAGAGCAACATGAAAAACTTCCTATAAAGATTTCTGTTGCTCAATACCTGCTACATAAAAGTGTTTTTCCGAGCGTGAAAGAAGTTCACGAATACACGTAAGATTGCCGCGTGACCGGCAGCTCGAGGCGCTCGAGCAGGGACGAACAGAACTAAAATCCTAGATAAGAGCCGGAGTCTTCAATCAAAAGTACTGCGGGGCCCCGTTAAGATGAGAAAAATGCAGCAGGTGTGCGCAGTACTTGTTCGGCAACCATCAGACATCGTTAACGAGGCTTGCCAAGTTGCGGGCTGTTGCGTAATCGCGAACAAACCCATCGAAGCTTTTTTTGTAATTTGGAACTCTTATAACGCATCTAGGGGTGCGTTCTTGTACGCGTTCCAAAATGGAACGGAGGCGGTCCGTTCTTTACGTCACGAAATAGGCGGTCCGTTACGTTACGTTCGTCGGATAGCAGAAGACACGGAATTATTGACAGCAGCAAGACGCCACAGCTCATGGCACAATTGATGTCATGGCGTTCGTCACGGTTAAAATTGACTAATCGTGTGCGGCTCAGTGGAACGGACCGCCTCCGTTACATTTTGGAACTCGTACAAGATCGCACCCTAGGTATCTGAGTCGTCAAGCAAGCCTGCAAACGGTATCGTACGCCAGCCAGCATTTCACTGCGTCGGGCGAATTATTCTCTCACAGGAGAATGCACACGCACGCACACACGCACAAAGCCACATCCACCCCCCCCCCTCACACAAACGCACACCTACACCCATCCACAATGCGCACGTACACCCGCCTTGGTTGCTTAATGGCTTTGGTGTTGCGCTGCTAAGCAAGAGGTTGCATTTCAGTGGGGGCGAAATGCAAAAACACCTGTGCACTTGGTGCACGTTAAAGAACACCAGGTGGTCAAAATTAATCCAGAGCCCCCACTACGGTGTGCCTCACAATCATATCGTGGTTTCGGCACCTAAAACCCAATAATTTAATTTTAACACACGCACACTCGCATGTAGACACATGCACACATATACTCACACATACACATACACGCACACATACACATGCACGCACACATAGACACACAGTAAGGTCGCGGCCGCTGACAGGCTACAGCGTAAGCCGGCGCCAGCGCTGGGACAAACAGAGCCGTTCATCAGAGAGGCGCCCGCGACGCCGGTGCCGGAGGGATGGGAGGGTAAATTATTAATAACGTTCGCCAGAGCGGCTCTTTTTCTGTCGCTACACGGCAATTCAGACAGGCGTGCTCAGCCGAGCAGCAAAAGCGACCGGGCTCTGGGGATCGCGGCCGGTATCGCAGAAATTTGACCCGCGCGAGGCAAACTGTGATTAAAGTTCGTCGCGTTTCGCATAAAAAATGAACCGCTCTCTCCTTCTGCGATCTGTCTTTTTACTGCTTGTGGACCTCGTGGCGCTCCCTTGAGAGGCGCGTACCTGAAATCGACCTTTGTTGCCGGAGAAAAAGAGAATATATCCCTGCTTCCTTACAGTTCTTCCTTTTGTTCTGTTGTACGTCTTGCTTTTGTTCCTCTGTGTAACAGTGAGCTATTTGAACTGCAGAGTGCTGAGATAGCAGCTCTTGTCTGCTCTCGCTAATTTCATTTCATTTCTTTTCTTTGCTCTTGGTGTATTCCGCGTATTTTTATCAACAAAGAATGGGCATTTACGTTGCACACCATTGAGTTGCATTTGTTGCTCAGAATACGTGCTCATCCATCGTTCCATGTGTTACCTCTTGCAAGCCATAAAACATTTCACGTCAAGAAGGAAGCTATGCATATGAGAACCATGAATATCGGTGTGACTTTCAAGTATTGTATAAGTTCCTGTTCTACATGCAGGTGTGAAGCGGACGAGAAAAAAAAATTAGACGCCGAGTTCACAAAGTTTTTCTTTCGTAAGCTCGCTTTATGTTTGGCCTGTCGCTTTGGTAAGACTATTACAGCGTCATAATTGGCTGGGATTTTCTCTTACGAACAATTCCGGTGTAACAAATTTTATAAGCACCCGATCGCCGACTCACTCTATGGGCGGAGATCAGTAATCAGCTTTGTAAGACGGAAAATCAGTTCAATGACCAACGAAAGTAAACCCGTCACCCGCTGCGCTAACCAAGTGCATGGCAATGGCGTTGCACTGCTGAGCTTAAGGTTGCGGGTCCAATCCCAGCCGCGGCAGCCGCATTGCGATAGAAGCGAAATGCAAAAATGCTAATCTGCTTGGATTTAGGTGCATGTTAAATAACCTCAGGTGATCAAAACTAATGCGGAGTCCTCCACTAGGGCTTGCTCCATAATCAGATCGTGGTACTCGCACGCAAAATTCCGAAATTTAATTAATGTAAAGGCATTTTCTGAGAATTATTTGCCAGGACAAACTAACTGAAAGACATCAGACCTGTCACAAATTGTAGCCATGATTAATTCATTCATATCTTCAGCCAAACCGGTCAAACAACATTCAACAGCCAAACAACATTTTATAGGGGCAAAAAAGAAGAATAAGGAACCCGTGTAACGGCGAGAATCTCTAATAAATTATGCGGAAATATACATATAGCATCAGAGACATGCAATGTATTATACCTATATATAACCATTAGTAAATGCATAAAAGATGAGAAACATTCATTGGTACACCAAACATGTCGGCAGTCTTGGAAAGATATCTCTTGCTAGTTGGGCATACACGTCGGCCTATCTATGCTTTCATGAATTCCTTTCAAAAAGTAATGAAAGCATTTCACAGCGAGGCTGCTAAGCACAATCCCAGCTACGGCGGCAGCATTTCAATGGGGGCGAAATGCAAGAACAGCCCTAGTGCTTAGATTTAGGTGCATGTTAAAGAACCCCAGGTGGCCCGAATTTCTGGAGTCCAGCACTATGGCGTAACTCATAATGAGAACGTGGTTTTGCCATGTAAAACCCCACAATTTATTTTCATTCTACAGCGAAGGTGTGTATGGCTAGGGTTCCGTGCATTCTTGTGCGTCAACAAATATAGGGGCCGATCCTGGTGATACTGCAGAAAGAGTTCAAGCGCAATGGCTCATGCCCTTGTGGAATCCGGAATCTTACTGCGACAAATTTTGGCGCTTTCGCTGACACCCAACATTATTGTAACTAATGTCGTTACTTTTGGGGTACTTTTCAAGCGCAGTGGGCGCGCCTGGCGCTGTGACGCGGTTAGCGAAAAGCAGCTCGGCCGTGGTGCGCAGTTAGTTCGGCGCATACTGAATCTTACTGCGACAACTTTCTGACAATTTTTATGGACCCGCAACAATTTAAGTCTTCTTTCGGTACTCACGCTTGTCGAAAACGCGACGAGCAATTGCCAAGAGGGATAACACGGGAGCGTATTGATTGCGCCGGCAGAACGCTCAAAAGATAACGCCAAGGAGCTCTGTCACGGTCCGCCCGGGTTCGTGAACGAGGGAGTGCTCGAGGCACCCTCCGTCGGCGGGTCCTCGGCCACGACGTGGAGCCTGGCCACGGAAGAACTCGAGCCTGCTGCCGCACGCCCCCGCCGCGTACCCTTGCGACGGCTACCATAGAGAAAGAAATTCAACAAGAGGGGACACTCGGTAAAAACTGGAAACAGGAAACACGTCACGCGTAGTGTGAACTCCATCCGTTAGTTGACGCGAGCATCGGAAAAAAGAAAAAGAATGTGAAATGAACTTACAGACAACGTTTTATGTTTTTATACTTTCACGCTTAAGCTAAAAAGTTTTACGTATAAATGAACTTATACTTAGCGACTTATTTTTCTTGCGTCACTTAGCAACAAGCTAGCGGCACAACTAACACGCCATATGCACGCGTCATCCGCCAGTCATGCCACCGAAGCGAGCGATGCCGGCTGCGCATGTGAAGCTCGCCTGCTCGGCAACCCGTCTCTTTTGGATGTAGCACGTTTGTCAGGCTCCCGGCGTTTTCTTGCGTTCCGTCTGCATTTCGACACGGCACCGCTGCACTACAGCGCGTGGTTCAGCAGTAGAAGCGAAAAAATAAAATAAATGCCGCGTCGATCTGCGGAGTCAGCGTGGCGTGTACCAACTGGCGTTCAAAACGCGCGCGCCCAAAACCGGAAGGTGTTAATACCATCCGCTTGGTGCGCTACAGTCAATTCGGCCGCTGGACTCTATGGGAGTGTCCGCTCTTGTTAAAATTTGGTTCTCTATGCGGCTACCCTGGCCGCGGGCTTGTGTGGTACCTGGGCTTGAAGCAGGCTGCTGCTGCTGTCCGTCCTCCCCCTTCGGCATACCCGTGCCAGATGCCCAGTTTTCCCGCACGTGAAGCATTGTACTTGAGAGAACTGGCACTGTGAGGGGGAATGGGCACCATCGGAGCGACCGCAGGTACTGCCCTTTGTCGCCAACTTGTTGACCGCCGCTTCCGCCGACGATGAGCTAGTCGCACGGGCAATCTCGCCGGTGTCCTTGGCGGCAGTTTCCATTGCCAGCGCTGCCTTCACTTCGTTGTCCAGCGAGGGGTCGGGAAGCTCCACGACTCGCGTCTGCATGGCGGGGTTGTTGATGCCACAGACGAAACGGTCCCGGAGCAGCGAGTCCAGCTGGTCCCCGAAAACGCAGGCACTCGCTAACCCTCGTAGCGCAGCAACGAACTGCTCGAGGGTTTCTCCTTCCCGGCGGCTCCGGTTGTTGAAGCGGAAATGCTCCATTAGTGTGGATGGTGCTGGGTTAAAATGCGAGCGCAGTATGGCGAGCAGCTCACCCAGCGTCTTAACATGCGGCGTGGCTGGCTTGAGAAGGTCCAGCAGGAGACTGAATACGCGGGTCCCGCAGCTGGCCTGGAAAATGTCCCGCTGTTTGGCCTCGGGCGTGTCTCGAAGAACACGTGGACTTGTTCCTCGTAAATTGGCCAGGCGGACCCATCTCTCTGACGGCTCGAGCCTTCCGCACAGCGGCATGGCGGCAGCAACGGGGGGCGGTGTTTCGCCGCTCGCGGTGGCGTGGGACGATCCGTGGCTACTCGTCGCGAGTGTCACGATCCGCCTGGGTTCGTGAACGAGGGAGGGCTCAAGGCACCCCCCGTTAGACAAACGCTCCGCAGCGTGGTGGTGACGAACGATGACTTACCACCGCGCAGCTGTGCTCGTCGGTGTTTATTGGGTGCGGTGACGAATGTTGCCTACCGAGTCTGGCAGGCCACCGAGCTTTGCGTGCCAATGAAAATTATGCCAGAGGGGACGTCACATGCTTGTTGCAAGCTCAAACGCCAGGAACTTGTAACACGAAAATTCTGTCTTCTGAACGACTGAAGGCAGGCTTTGCACCCACGCATTGTCTTGATCGAGTGCGACTAGAAGGAATTCTGCGAGCGTCCAGCATGGGGGGGGGGGGGGGGTCTGGTTAAGAACCTGTGTTGTGACTACCTCTGTGTATTCGTTGCGTACTAGAGTCGGTTGTAGCCAAGTTATAAGCCCGTGTATTCGTGCTATTAAAGTGCAGGAAATAAGGCCCGGGAAGAGGGGACTGCTTGGGTATAGAATGTTTTCGTGGTATGTACGGTATTGTTTGGGATGAATCGGGTATTTTCTACACCGTGTATGTAAAAGCGAACTGCTTTTGTTTGTAATGCCACCCGTTCACCACTTTCGTTCGCTTCGCCTGTACACGCATTATTCTTACATGTTAATACCAAAATGACACGTGCTCGTAATTTAATTCTTTCAGCTGACGTCGTCTAGTGGAGCTTCCTACGGGGACTACTGCTGCTTACCTGGTGCCACAACGTTGGATGAATGCACCAAAAGCCCGGAACGAGCATTGATAAAGAATAAAATAAACATTTCCTCATTTCCAAGGCGTCTTGCGTCTTCATGAAATTGTACGGGGCACATATTTGATGGGGGCTTGTAAATATCGTTCGCAATCAATTTTAGTAAACGATTTCGCACGAATACCGCGCGCGGTCGAGCTGTAGAAGCAAAAAAAAAAAAGCGCAGCCGGCGTGACGCGTACCAGCTAGCATTCAAAACGCGCGCGCACAATACAATACCGGAAGTGTGGTTCAGGTATCAACACCGGCGGCTTGGTACGCTGCCGTCACTTGGGCCGCTGGGCTCAATGGGAGTGTCCGTTCTTGTTGTATTCCTTGCTCTATGGTCCCAGGCACAACGGTAAGAACAGCTGTTTTTAACGCGAGAGCGTTAGGAAGCCCGTGTAGCAAAAAATCTGGTGTCGGCTTCCCGCGTCGGACGTTGTTTCGACAAAAATATTTTCGAACCACGCGTACCCAGGCTATTCATGTGACGCAAAAATTCACTGAACTAATTGAATTTCTCCAGCTAAAATACACAGAAACATCGTAAACTATGAGTTACACGCAACTTACAGACATGATAGCTCTCGGATTGTAATTTGATTATGCGAGAAAACAATTCTGTTACGCGAAAACTGAAACAAACCCCTTTTCCAGCATTCCTACCATTCACAAATCACCCGCGGCGTTCGCCATTAGCGTGCGCCGGCGCCCGGGTGTCTAGAGAGCCACGGAGTGGCGCGCCGCCCGGTTCCTTCCAATACCTCCAGCTGGCGCTAGCCTCCATCGCATCGCGGCCCACGCAAGAGGCAGCGTTTTACGAGAAAGCCCGCCTCCGAGAACAGCGTTTGCGGTCAGCGTTTCCCGGTAAATATTACGACTACATACGTTCCAATTGCCGGGAAGCGTGAGAAGCAGTCAGGGACCTTTGAGTGCTATCGCGTTCCACTCTTAAAGGCGAAGCTAAAGCATCCTCCAAATTTTATTCGCATGTTTCTAAAGAATACTAAGGGTAAAAAGAAACAACAAAAAGTTACGAACCCCTCTCCTGTCGAAAAATGGGGGTAAGCGAAGCTTGTCCTGCGTGCACGTAACCTTCGTCATGGCTAAGTAACCCACAGGTAATGGTGCCGGATCGCTTCGGCCTATCACTCCCTCAGCTCGGGATCTTCTCGTTGCTGTCGGATTGCCGAGGCTCGGGCGGCTCTAACGGGTGGATCGGGGCGCCGGCAGCTAGTCCTTTCACGGGCGAGTTCTCGCCGTCGCTCGTCGAAGGCTGCCAATTCCTCTGGGAACGCACAACGCGTGGCCGTCCCATCCGTTTCCAGAGAATGAACTGAACGGAAACAAAGCAGGCGGCAGCACGCACGAAACCCTTTCCTGCCCTTTCTCTCCCCGGCGGCAGCGAAATGGCTCTGTTTGGTTGTGCGCATGGCGTGAGCGCGCGCCTAGGCAGCTGGAATTCTTGCTAATGGCTCACCTTCCGCCATCGGCACAGTTGTCAACTCATCGAACCGCCCTTTCCTACAGCTGCTCTGCTTTGGGAGCAACTGGGTTTTTGCGTGACCAGACAACTACCGGAACTCGCTAGCTAATACAAGGTTCAGTTGAAAAACTGAAAAGTAAAAGTAAGCAGAAAATGACACAAGTGGCAGATCAGAGTTCAAGTTATGGTGTCTATAGATGATGCGCCACGTGGTGATGACAAATTTCATGGGATGCGGAGGTAACTTCGCTCTTTTTGAATAGCATAAGATACGACTGCGAACAAAGTTTGCACATGATGGGGTCGTTCTTCGGGTCCCAGAACCCTAAGGCACCAATGTTGATGGCGTCGACGGACACTCGTTGATATTGTAGCGCGAGGTGTTGACGCGCAGGCTCGTCTTTCAATATCCTAGCGTCGCCGGCTTCGGAGAAGGTGTCTGGCCAGTTAGGAGAATAGGCAGAAAACGTCGATGACGATCACCTCCTCACCGCGTCCTAAAACGTGGTCTGGGTGCAGGGTGGTGTTGCCTATGCGCCGGTCCTCGTAGGTGATGGTAAAACGATTCTGGCACGCGGTGCGTAGCCGAGCCACGACCTTGTTGTGGCGAGCATTATACATGGCGCTCTTCGGCATGCAGTGGCAGAGTAGCTGGGGCAGCTTCTCGATGTACACACACACCCTGCACCGCTGCTCACGACCAGTCGCCCCCATGCTGGCTCCGTTGTGATGCAATAAGTTGAGGCTGGCTTTATGGACGAAACACCAGTCTGCAAACCAGGTCAAAGACCTGGTGTACATGAAGTGGGAGCTGGCAGGGTCGGCGGCCACGCATTGCAACACATTGCCCTGGTTTGGTTTGTCATGCAGAGCTGCATCCCTGTAAGCAGATAGAATGGCTGGGAGTATGCGGATGACCTTCTTGCGGTGGTCAGGGGTGAGTGCGTGGTCACCGCAGGCGATCCGGACTCCGTCAGAGCGCAGCTCCCAAAAGAAATCCAGGCGGCGGGACGCCTTCCGTGACTCAGTCCAGGTGCATCGAAGCTGTGATGCTGGCGCCCATAAATCGCCTTCCATGGACCCGATAAGGTAGTCCTCGACGTCCTGTTGAGCTGGAGGGTGTGGTCCCCATCGGGTGGGGAAGAACGCGACACTTGGTGGGGTTGAGAGAGAGACCCAGCTCCGACGCCAGAGCCTCAATACGGTCGATGCGGGTATGTAAGGCCTCTGTACTCGCCGCCATTGGAGTGAGATTGTCGGCATAGCCCAAGATGTTATGAGGACGGTCTTCACCCTGGATGTCTCATATAATGGGGTCTATAACCAGCTTAAAAAGTAGGCCACTCAGTGGACAGCCCTGACGAATCCCGGCCAGGATGAGAATGAGCGTGGCGATGCACTCTATAGCCATGACTTGTGTACGGTTGTCGGATTACAGATCGGTGACAATATCCACGAAACGGTTGCCTGCCCGGCTCCTTGAAGGGCATCCAGCAACGCCTGATGGGGAATAGACCCATAGGCGTTGCTGGAAGGCAACGCAGATTTCGCCGCCACCACCGCGGGCCCTGTCCAACCGCTCCTGGAGCACATAGTTATGTTAAAAGACGCTGTCGTGCGGGAGCAACCCTTCCTGGCAGTGGGCACTCTCAGCTACTCCAGGCGACCTCCAGCCAATGCTCTTTTCATATAGCTTGGCAGCCCTACTGCCAACAGCAATGTGTCTCGTCGCCCTTCTTGAAGATCAGCATTGTTCTAGACGTCGTCCAAAGGTTGGGGGTATGGTGGTGAAGCAGGCAGACATTCAAGAATGTGGCGAGGAACTTTCCCTCCGGATCGACCACTTTCCAGTGCTGGTAAATGAGGCGGTCTTCCCCAGGCGCGGTGTTTTCCGAGCGCTGGAGCCGGAAGCCGACCTCCTCAGCCGTGAACGGGCCAAGGTTGACCTCCTTGGGAGCAGGAGTCCTCTCGAGAAGAATCGAGGTGCTGGTGGGGGACCTCTGGATCCTGGTGTCGGTGCAGTGTGATTCCAGGACGTCTAGTGGGATGGGGCACAGTCGGGAAGGGCCTTCGAGGATGTGCCAAACCGCACATCTACGGTTGCGCATGTACAGTACATCTTCTGGATATCCCTCCTGTTGTTGGGGTTGATGGGGCACAGAAGGCGATCTCCAGAAGCCTGAGGCAATTTAACCGTTGTGGTCACGATGTCCATGGCCTCGCACCAGACCGCCATGGCCCTCTCCCATCCCTCAGGCGAAACAGACCCCCGGGGGAGATCGCAGCGTAGCAGCCTCGTTACGAAGCAAGCTCGTGTCGACCTGGACCTAGAGACCTGGCGAGACATCGGAGGCACCATGCGGCACCTTCAGGTCGTAGTCAGGAGTCGCCGCACTACCAGGTGGACTCGATAAATCCCCAGCAGTAAGACCAAGGGCAACAGGCAGCATTTCGTTGGCAGATCTCCTTCAGTCGAGGACCGCCTCCCAAGCGAAGGTCCCGGCTCGCCGGGCGCCCGCGACCCGGAAGGGCTCCACTCTTCGGATGATGGGGCATTGCTGAAGGTCCGGTTAGCCCCAGGGCCAGGTTGAATAGGAGCAGGCTGCAGACCTCGCTGGCGTGCCTGGCGTCCTGCCTCTCATGTCACTTGGCGTGGTTGGCGAGGCCAGTGGCTGTAAGAAAAGAAGCTACGAACTGGGGGCACTGATGGCTCGCCTGGGTAGTGGGAGCCACCAGGTTGCCTCCCACGAAGCAGACGTGGCCAGACGGACGTAGCGACAGCACCCCGCCGCAGAGTGAGCACTGGTTGGTCTTCTGCACAATGCGGATCACGTGCTCCTGCTCGAGTTGTAGGACCAAGGACTGCCTCCGAGAGGTCCAAGTGGCGCCTCCATAAGACGTTCGGCAGCCGGCTTCGCAACATCTGATGGCGTGCGGGAACGGGGAAGAAAAGAGTGAGCGCCTGTCCCTCTCGAAGCGACTGCCTAGCGGAAGATGGACCGGCAGGGCTCGAGATGGTCGAGGTGGAGAGTGACCACTCGGAGTTCGTCATGAAGGAGAATACCGTAGTCTCCGAAGCCAAGGACCCGCTCGAAGTCCCCGCTCCTCAGCTTGGCCATGAAGAGGTGGGCATGGAGTCGCAAGGGGTCCATGTACACCAGTGCTCCAGCCAGGCCAACTGGACCTCCCAGGCCAGTACGGAGAGGAGGCAGGTGCCCTCGGCAGCAGGCGGTACCGTGCAAGCAGGCAGACGGCAAGGTGAAAGGAAAACCGCTGGCTTATTCGCTACCAGCTTCTTGGTCCGGGCCAGGTCGGGGCCAGGGACCAGGGCCAGTCCTGGTGTCCTCGCAGTCGGCAGGCACATGGTGCAGGTAGGTCCAGGCAGCAGTGTATAAGCCAAAGATCAATGGCTCATACCTTCGAAGGGTAGCGGGTTAAAATTCCGTCAGGTTGGCTCCGGGAAGGTGGACCTGAAAACGCGCCGTTAACTACCCAAGTTATACCTGGGACCTGCAAGGGTCTCAAGCACTTGGGTATATCACGATCTGCTTCTTAGCCGTTAGGCCAAGAAGCGAGCGTATCTTAGCTACCTGTCTACGTATCTGTCTACGTTCGCACCGCCCTCTCTATGTCGGCATTCCAAGCGCTTGAGCATCTAGTTTCCTTCCTCTCCGCCGTGGTGGTGGGGGGCCGTCGAAACGTCATACGTGTCTACTTTCCTCTGGCTCCTCGGGGTGGCGGCGCCGCCGTCCACGCGAAAGTATATAAAAAACCAGAAAAACAAGTTGCCCTTCCCCATATTTAATTGGACATATCTGCTGTCATCGTAATGGGGAGGCCGCGGATAGTCCGCATTTCCGCGCAGCAATGGGCCTACGAAAAGCGACGTCCCGCATGCGCTTGGTGTTTTGTGCACGATATTTATCGGTGGTGTTTGCCACCTGCCGGCGACGATTGAATCCTCGTCTCTGTTCCTGCGGTTGCTCTTCGGAGGCGCGTTGCTGCTATACAGGGAGTGCGAACTACACACTAATATGACGAATTTAATATAATAATAACAAAGGTGAACCGAGAATAGTGCGCGTACATCAACGCGATGACAACCGATCAAGACAATAAATGTGTTGATACGTTTTTCTCAAAATTCTGTCACCTTATGTCGTGTGCTAAACAGCTTCGCTGTTCATCCACCTTCACAGAGTGGAAGGGCTCATGAATTTTTTTGCGCGAATAAAACGTAGTTGGCTATGAGGGATTCAGCTTGAAAGGTGCCTTCGAGTGCTTCACAGGATATACACGGTACGTTTGACAAGCTTTCGAACTTCTAACACAGAATTTGGGCGACTGTAATAGAAGCTGCTGAAAGCATTCCACGATTTCTATGTTCTCGTGCACACCAATTCTTGCTTGGAACTGGTCACCAAAGCGTCACACAAAGAAACTCGTCAAGGTCATTATAGCGGCAAAGTATTAAGCAAATAATAGACTCTGCTCGTTCGCTTAGGTTGCCTAGTTCTTTCTGTACTTTTTGCTTCTCGGAGAAAAGTTACCCGTTGAGACGCACAATGAGATGGTTTTGTAACCGAACCCACACAGGGTGTTTCTCCGAAGGCATTAAGTAACATAAAAAGAAAGAAAGCCGTTTTGAAGTAAACAGACGGTTCCTTCGCAGATATGCCGTCAGTGGTGGCGACCGCGGGGTGGCGAGTGATACGTTGCCATTAGTCACTCCTTAACAAAAATGCATTAATTCATTTGTAAACTTTTAGTTTCAGTGCGCTCATCGTAATTGGGAAATTCAAGCGAATTCTCCCCCGTACAAGCCATATCAAATTTTTGGATCCGCGAAAATTCGATCCACCGCGGAACTGCGGCGCAACGAATTCCGGCTATCAGAGAAACCTAAACCGGCACTCGGAGGCTGCAGTGAGCGCAAAGCCGCGCCCTTCGAGGTGACGTCCCACTTACGTCACCCAGCAGCGGGCAGCCAGCGTGCTGCGGCTCCGTGCTCCTCGCTGTCTGCCCGTGCGGAGCTGCGCCACGGCTGCTGGTCACAAGAACTTATCACTCCGCTGGCTTGGCGAGAAACATGTTCAGACCTGCGACGGCCCTGCATGTAATAAAGACGCCATATATTTGGACCTAAATGTAAGCGACTTCATTACACGTCGGGTTACACGACGCGTACCTATGCCCATATGCCTTTGATTCATCTGTGACGCATGCACTATTTCTGGTCCCGAATGCGAGCATGGGGAACTGCCTCTAGCGTTTGAAGCATTGCATGTTTACTGCGAAACGCAATGCAGGGCGGAATTTTGCAGCGATTCTCTTTATTTTACATTCTTCTTGCCCTTAGTCATTTGTTTGCTATCAGGTATAGGCAAGGGGGCTGAGATGGCTGATAACAAACGAATAACGCCGGGTAAAAAGAATCCTTCCAAAATACGGCCCCTCTGCGCGATCTCGTAGCCACGCCGTGACCATGCACTTAGCAAGTGTTCAAAATTTGCAATGTTTAACAAGCGTCCCCATAACAACGAACCGCCTTTATGCGAGTTCATTTTAATAATTTCAAACATTTTTTTTTGGCTTTGATCTGGGAGTTACAGATGAAGCGAAGTGTACTAGATATGCGTACACTGCGTTGGTTATTACAGGTACGTATAAGGTAACAAGGAAAGATATTGCAGTGTTATTTCATGAGATACATTCACAAATAAAAAAAAATGCGCACGAAAGGGATTGTGATTCTGTTTTGTGCAGGCTGAGGTGGATGAGTGTAATCGCATGCCGGTATAATAAACCCTCATTCCTTCTTTACCTTTTCATCGTTGTACAGCAGGAAAACGCCATAGGCACATAGAGTTTTGGGGAAACGTTTCAGTACGCTTGTATAGAACGAATTAGAAAAATAGAATTATGCACATCCAGCACACATGTCTGAATCGATCTTAAGCAAATGTTTAATGGAGCGGGTAATTAAATTATGTCAAACTAATGGCGGTGCGTATGCAATTATGTTTACTTTCACTCTATGCAGTGTGCAACCTATGAAATCTTTATGTTTATCCGCCGCAAAGGTAATAACTTTAATGTCATGAATTTTTTTTTTACGTTTATGCGCTATACACTGCTCAAAAGCCATGCCCAAATGAAAAGACGAAATCAGGCTGACGGCCAACGTGAGAGGTCTACGCAGCGATGTCACGAGGACGAAGGCGATGTGCGATGCATGTCGAGGAAAGAATGGTGACGACAGGTTTGTGCTGAGAAAAGTACGGCACGTATCAAGCGGCCTTTAGTGTTTCTTCGCCTTTCGTGTCACGACAGCACTGAGTCATTCTGGTGAGCACACTGGGCCCACGCCGAATCAAGTGGATGAAAATCAAGTCCATAAAAAAAATTATTGAATATAATGCGCCATTCTATTCACAGGTCGGTGCGCATAGGGATGAGCCGACATTATTTGTTCTCGTTTTATGAAGCAATTTATGTTTTTGTTACACAGAACACGGTGGGGATTACTCGTAATAATTTATCGGTTTGCGTACAAAGGTTATATAAGCCCGTTCGCTGGTATTAGCATTCGGCAAACATATAACCTTCGGCTATATATATATATATCCACAAGCATATGAACCGAGATACTCGCCTATCAAGTCTACAGCAGCAACGCTAAACCCACAATCGTATGCAAAGAAAGCTTTGCTTTAATATTCAGATCCAATACACATTTTAGGATCAATGTGAAGTGAAGCTTACACGAAGAGGTTAATTAAATGCTATAATATTGTTCACCTTCAGCAACGCGTTTCGCACTATAGCACTGCCTGCACGTCGAATCCGCAAGACTCGGAAACTTTCACCAAGCGACCCGGTGAATCACATGACTGCGGAGTATACTGTCTCCAGAATCGCCCCACTTTTTCTCACGCCATTGTCGGTAGCAGCCCAGTTTACTACTGCGCAATCTACAGGACTTGGTCGAGTTGCTCGGCAGGAAGCCGACTGAGCGGAATTCCGTGGAATGAAGGCGTCAAAACATTTCGCCTTAGTAAAGAAATAATGCACTCGAAGGCGTACATTTGTTGCACTGAAGATATAAGTTCCATTTGTCCTTTCTCTGTGGCACATACACATTCTAAACTGCACGCACCCAATCTAGAGGATTAGCCAAGGATAGGCACACACCCAGAGACACATCTCGAATGGCTCAATGATAAATAGATTATGTAAATCAAGTAAGCCACGGTGCTATTCCAGTAATGTTCCATGCGTTATGTTATTCCATTCCACGTGCTATTCAGTATAATGCGCTATTCCATTAAGAGGTCCGCGTACTTTCGAGATGTCGCTGTGCTGACATTATGTGTTCGTGTTTTATGTAGTAATTCTTTCTTTATTACAATGGAGGTGGGCTTAGTCACACCAATTTTGTGGTCAGCATAGGCGGAAAGTTTTCATTTTTCCGTAAGGGGCTGGAACGCCACCAGCTTTCCGAACGCCATATATATATATATATATATATATATATATATATATATATATATATATATATATATGGCATACACGTGAATCTCAGCAGCAGCACCGTCTCGCCGCTGCATGTGCACACGGCAAGGTTTTGGCACATGGTCTAGCGGCTTGGCCTCCTGTAGTCCCCGGTTACCGGCTGCTTTTTCCGCCACAGGTCTCGGACTCTACTTCAACCACACCGTCACTGTCAGAGCCCGAGATAACATCCCATTCACCACAGTAGGCGACGCAATTGCGAAGCTCGCCTATGCTTGGCCACATTGGTGCGCAGGCTCACCGGACGAAGACATCAGCCCCACACCACGCTGTAGATAGCACTCGGTGGACCACCTCTCCATCTATGGCCCACTGTCGGGAGGCCTCCAGGATCATACTCGCAGCTCAGCCAAAAACGGTGGCCGCCGAAAACGAGGTTTGAATACAAGGGCACCGGCCAGCTTTCCCGCTGGGTATCGCGGGCCCGTCATCATATTCCGGTACCGTGGGTAGAGATAAAGCATCATCTATTATTTCATCCAGCTCCTATGATGGAGCGCTGCCACTCCAGGACCCTGCCAATCTCTCCACGGATTCCGGACATAAAATACTTGTGACCCTGTCTTAACCACACCTCCTGGCTTAGCCACCGTCATCAGCCGAATGCGGAAACATTCATTCGCTGCTAAGAGACTGCAAGAAACGCACAACAGACCGATTTCAGCCCAGACACAGCTGTCCCCAGCTTAGCGCTCTGAAAAGCTCGCAATACCGCTTTTCTCAATGCACATCGCAGGCCAATCATCTTTTGCCGATGGTACAGCTTCGGAAGAGGACAGTCTGGCTGTTGCGACGCTTTGTGAAGACCAACAGGTTTGAGCACCTCGGAGCATCTTCGCACTGCGACTGACCGCAACCGCTGTGATCGACTCCAATTTGTGAGACAGACGGTGGTTCAATGCGTGAGAGCACCTGCCCCGTTTCTTCAACTGCGTCAAGATAATCGTTCGCAAGGGCTGCGACCAGAGCGAAACAGTCAGTGCTGACCCAAAAAGAAGTGGTTGAACACTGAACGATCATGAGGACGACTAATTCCATTTCCACGTCTTGTATGGAACGGTTTTCCACCACCAGCATGCCTTCACAAGCGTCTCAGCTATCCTCAGCAGTGTGGCCGGGTGTACTAAGGAGAAAGAGATGCACTCAGGCTAGGGGGCTCGTACGGCGTGGCTTGAGAAGACGAGAAGGCAGAAGTAAACCAGGTGTTCTGGCGGACGGCTCGTAGTCTGCTTCCCTGTCCATTAGGATATATATATATATATATATATATATATATATATATATATATATATATATATATATATATATATATATATATATATATATATATATATATTCCCCATCTGCCCACTAAGCTTTGTGAGTGGTGGCACTGGCTAACACTCCTAGGGTTAGTTCTAGTAGTAATACATATATACCCCAGAAAGTGGATGGAAACCGACGCCGCGGTAGCTCAATTGGTAGAGCATCGGACACATAATGCGAGTACGTGGGATCGTTCCCCACCTGCGGCAAGTTGTTCTTTTTATCCACGGTAAATGCGATTAATGCATGATTTCTTCTTTTAAATTACTAAGTACAAGTAATTTCGCCTGTGTTGTCTTTGGTGTCTTTGTTTGCTGGCTGCTTATGGTCATATATATATATATATATATATATATATATATATAAGCGGCCGGTTGTGCCGCTTCGACCTCACGACGAATAATGCGGGTCAAGTTGTCACAGCGCGACGGTTGGTGGAAGAGGTCGTCACAGGATGACGTAGCAGCTGTGTTGGGAAGTCGCGTGATGTGCTGGGATAACCGGCGGCTTTTAGCATGCTCAAGACGGCGGCACTCCTTGAGGATCGTATCGATGCTGGTGACGTTGGTAAACACCAGTAAATTGAAGGCGTCGTCAGCAATCCCTTTGAGGACGTGATTTACCTTATCGTCCTCAGACATGGTCGGGTCAGCCTTGGCACAAAGGGCCAAGACGTCGAGAATGTAGGACACGTAGGACTCGGTCGACGTCTGTACACGTGTGGCTAGGGCTTTCTTGGCATTGACTTGACGACCGAAGGGATTGCCAAAAAGGTCGCGGAGCTTCTCTTTGAAGAGATCCCAGCTCGAGATCTCCTCTTCGTGAGTCTGGAACCATGCAAGTGGAGCTCCGTCGAGGTAGAAAACAACGTTCGCGAGCATAATAGTCGAATCCCACCTGTGACTGGTGCTGACACGTTCGTATAAGCGGAGCCAGTCGTCAACATCAGGACTGCCGACTCCGTTGAAAACACCAGGATCCCGAGGTGGGGAAATGGCGACGTAGGTCGGGGCTGCAGGCGGAGACGGTTGCGTAGAGGAAGTGCCGCCAGCAGGAGCCGAAGTTGCACTGTCGCCGTTGCGACCGCTGCGAAGCTCCATGACGGGTACGGGGAACGTCCACCTCCACCAAATTAATGTTACGTGTAGCTGACGTACGAGTCTACAATATATTTACACGTAGACAAGCGGTGGCAATGATGGCGACGCTATATCAAGCGGTGGCCACGTCGTCTTCCTTCTCCACAGTGCAGCCACACTGTGGCGGCTGTTCCGTAGCAATATATATATATATATATATATATATATATATATATATATATATATATATATATATATATATATATATATATATATATATATATATATATATATATATATTCACTGGAAAAAATCTTGTGGGACTTCGAAGACTTGTTCACTGAGGTGACGGCTTTATATGTCTATTTACCAGACCTCATAGTAGGAGACAGTTATATTTCACAGTCTGAGTCATCCTGCATCACCAAGAATCTGGCGTTTATCGGTGGTTTAATCTTCCTTCGTGTAAGTGTCGTATGCTTCACTATCATTGATACTGCTTCGCCTTTCCGGCGAAACTTCAGCCTCTCATTTTTTTTATTTTTTACTATGAGTTCGAGTATATGGGCTGTTGCGCACAACTGCTCTTGATTCTGATTTCGAGTGAATCCGGCTTCCTCTCATTTCGATTACTGAGTGAATATATATATTTATGGCCTCTCCATGTTCTCCAAACACCACTTTATAAGTGTTGTAAATTATTAGCAGAGTCTTTCTTTCTTTTCGTGAGTTGTTAGCATTGCTTACTAGGAAGATAAGCAATACTGAAACACACATCATTCACATGCATTTCACACGCCGTTGATAAACCCCTCCACCGAAGGGGGTCACTGAAATCTGCAAGTTTTTTCCAGAGCCGAAAAGCACGCAAAGCAATTCGAAGTGAGGTGAACATACAGCAACGTATTCATTCTTTAGGCATAAGCTATCTATACCATTAGAAGTGATTGCTGGCTGGTTTCTCTTTTAAAAAAGTTGCAGCAAATTAGGAGCCCGCGCGGCCCCGCCATACGCAGTTGCTGCCGGAGTAGAATCCCCCCCCCCTCCTGTGCCTTGCGTACGACGTAAGACGGTGCGCTTCCTCCCCGCCTTTCTCCCTTGCGCGCTCGAGATTGACCCGTCATCTCGGCTCACCCTGGCGCACTTTCACTCACACGTACAGCATACGGTGTGTGTGGACGGTGTTGTTATCCTTGTACTTTATACGGAACATCACGGAGACTGCAGAAATGCGCCTGGAGTGTCGAAATAATTGCTATCGCAATATAACATACTAAAGTTTTTCTTGTGCATATATTTAAATATGCTGTTTCTTTTCATGGTGTTTACAGTGGAACTTAAGGAAAGTCGTAGTTTCGCCTGTAAGGTGCAGCATCTTTTGTGACAGCAAATTGGTAGACAGCTATAAGAAGTAAGGATTGTAGTTTTACCAGCCGTATAAGCTTGTAAGAATTCGCTTACTAAGTTAACCAGCAGGTACCACGCACGCACAGGCAAACATGAACCCGTCACACTCGATGACCGTACACATTCGCTGTCAAAACGCTGGCGTGAGGAAGTGCGGCAGCAGCAGCGAGCGAAGTGTCCTTCGTGCTGCCTTTCACTTCAACGCAAACTGAGCAGTGGGAAGAAAGCGCGCACGAAGCTACGAGCCATCGATGCACCTAGACTCGGTCCCCATCCCCGATCGCTTTCAAGATATGGCTCGCTTGGTCGAGCTCGGCCGCGCCATACGCAGCTGCCGCCGGAGAAAGATGCCCCCCCTCCGCCCTGCGAGGCACGGAAGACGGCGAACTTTCTCCCCGCTTTAATCCCTTGCGCATGCGAGATTGACCCGCGCACGCTTTCACATGCACATGCAGCATGCGGTGCGCGGTGAAGATGTTATTGTCCTTATATTTTATACGGGACATCACGGCGACGCTGACGGCGGCAGCAAAATGCATCTGCGCTCTTGAAAAAGTCTGTTAAAAAGTTTACATCCTTAGGCGCGTATCTTGTCCCACAACAATCGTCGTCTGTCTTGCCCGCATTTCCTTTTTTAACGCTGCGAGTCCGGTATACTTGCAAGTCACGAACGGCTTGCGCGTTATCAGCGTCACACAGCATTCTCGATAGGAAAGCAGCGAGCGCTGAGCTTTCAAGAAAGAAAACGCAAGCAAGGCAGATGACGATTATTGTTCTGCGACAATATAAGCCTCAAAGGTTTCAAACTTTTAGGAGTGTGAAGTGTCCATATAATTGCTATCGCAATAAAAATGTGTTGAAATCAGAAAATACGGATGAGGTAGCTGCCGCTGGTACTCCTAAGGAGCTTGTTAGGGTTCGCTGAAATAAATCGAAAGTATGAATTAAAAGCCGTGCACGTCGGCGCCAACATTGATGCAGTAAGTTTTCAGCCACAATAGAATTTTAAGTTGAAAAGGTGAGGCAACTAAAAAAAATCCTAAAATGATGTGGGGGACCGAACTATGGTAATGACACTTTAGGGGGTAGGGGGCGTAGGCTTCGGCATCCCCCAGGAGAGGGGGCTTTGCCCCCTCCCTCGGTAAACTTCAGAGGGGGCTCGGGCCCAGGAGCCCCCCCCCCCTCCCTTCCCCCCTTGTAGTCGTCGCCTATGGTAGTCAGCATACACGGGTTATATGAATGAGTTCCGTTTGTTGGTCCTTGCATTGTGAGAAAATATCAGCTTCGTACATATATCCACAAATATATCCGGCCAGAAACGGCGACTCACAGTAAACAGCGCAGCGGCTGGCAAAAAAAGACGTTGCTTTAATATATACGAGTTTTGTCATCGATGATACAAGCTTGTTATGTAAACAATGATTCGTTCTTCCCACAGATGATGCTTCTCGCATTTAGTTTTAGTTCAATAACGGTTCATGCAGCACAGTTGTGTAATAGAGTACTAAGAGAAGCTCCTGCCTTTCGTAATGTGATGCTTGGCACTAAAATTTTCCTTGCTTCACTAAGCCTTCTCCGAAATTTCAATCTTTCTTCAAGTATACGAGCTGGCCCAAATGCATTAAAGGGCGGCGTCCACAGCCCTTCTCGAATTCGGTCACCGTTGCTTTCACTTAATACTTCAGCAGCGGTTTCATCAGGCTATTCGAGCGACCTTTAATCTCACGCAGCATGCTGCAGCTCCCAAATTACTGTTGTTTCGCTGCATGATTTTGTGCTTGGCACTTTACACAGCCACATCAGTGCCAGCCTAGGTGATAAAAACTGAGTCATTGCAGTGGATGTGTTCCCTACGGCGATGTTTGCTGCAATAATGGTTTTCTCAGCAGGAAATTAAGAACTACAAAAGACGTGAGAATGACTTTCAGTTTTTTTTTTCATTCTTCGATGCCGGCGTATTGGGCATCCCGCTGGGCTTCCTAAAGCGAATGAGCCCTTGCGGGAGCCCTCGTCTGCGGCCTTGGCGAGGCTCTCTATATGTGGGAGCTAAATGACAGAGAGACGGAATGGAGAAATATTTCTTTTTTTCTCTGTTCGGCCTTATTCTGCTTCCCGTCCGCATACTCCTTAGCTGCAAAACCGTGCTCGCGCACGTACCGCGAGAAGCTAGTTCTGCGGACGTGTTCGCAGGCGCCCTATAGCCATTAGCGAGGAAACTGGGCGCGTTGACGTAACAATATCAGACTCTTGTCTGGGTTTCTCATTATGACCATATCTTTTCCTCTGTCTCTATTCTTCCGTGTCTTTGAGAGTTCCAGAAATGAGGCCAGTTCCCGCAGCCAAGAAAATCTGGAGCTAACAGATTACACTTCACAAAGGGGTGCGCAGAGAGGTGCCTTCGCATAGAGTGGGTACAAAAGAGGGATGATTGTGCGGCTCTAGCGACACGCGGACAACGCACTGAACGTAAAGAGAAAGCACACTGCGATACAAGATCTGCCACTTAAAAAGAAGTACGCTTCAAACGGTTTATGGTCTCAGCATGAGAAAGGTCAATTTCTTAAGGAGATGAAATATTGAGAAAAAGAACAATGCTTTTAAGAAGGTAGCGAGAAAAAGATGATGCAAAAAAAAAAAGAGAGAGAACACCAGTCCCTGAGCGTACTCCCTTGGGCCCTTCATACTGTTGCGTTCCTTCGCAATCTGTCGCGCCTTGCGCTGCCGGGAGTGTGCATTCCTTCTGTTGCATCGCTGAAGCTGAAAGCCACCATTGCCCAGTTTTCTCGCAACGGGAGAATGGAGCACATTCTCAGCGTCTAGGCGCGAAAAAGTTTGAATGCTGTTGTAGGAAGATGGAGGGAAGCTGAAATGGCGGTAGGGTTGAAGCGTAAACCACTGGCATTCAGTGCAGCTGCGAAGGCCATGAGTCGTCGTCACGTCTTCGCCTTGGCTTTAGGGTCGTCAGTTGTTACTTTGAGTAAATAAAGTGAATTTCGAAGCGGTCGCAGCAAGCGGAATACTTAAACGATAGTATTTATTTGTTAACCCAGCAAAATGCCAAATGGGACTATGAACTAAGTGGTTGCGCCATGGCTAGTTTAGAGCGAAGCTTTCTTTGCCTACCCTCCCTCGTTTGGCGTGGCTGTTGCAGCTCCTGCTGGCTGCTATCTGCTGGCTGGAGCCTGATGCCGGATCGGTCGGTATCTCCGCAGATTTATTTCTGGATATACGCGAAGCCAGGCACGTACCCGGGATGTTTTCTTGGGGGGGAGGGGGGAGGCCCTACCCCCAAGGTAACTTTTCTATGCAAATGACTACAAACTAGTACTTAAGTACTTTACTTAAACTGCTACTTTACTAGTAGCAACGTTAATAATTCCCACCGCTCACTACAAAGGCGCGTAAACCTGCAAAACAGAAATAAAATAAGCTGTATGTATCTCGCAAGTACGCCTGTGATTACACCTCTGCTTGGCAAAGCAGGAACCACATCAAATCTACTCGCGCAGGTAAGAAACGCAGGGAGGACACAGCCAAGAACAAGCAAAAGCGTAAAATGAAGATTTCTAGTGGAGTTCTTCTAATGATCTCTGGAGGAATAATAGTGAAAGATGTATTTGCGGAACAATCACTGTTCTTTTGGGTGCCTCGTTTGCTGCTCTACCAAGTGAAGTGCCAAAGCTCATAGAGTTTGATGCAATAACTGCTAAAGGTAACTCTGAGGGTAATGTCTACGGGAGCTGCAAGGGGAGCGGTTGAGCCAGCATGGGAATTATGGAAAGTACATGGATTTGCCTAAACCTCATTCTTCCGGCTTCGTGACTTTGTAAACTCGTCATTTTCAACAATGTCATCATCATCATCAGCTTGGCTACTCCCACTGTAGGGCAAAGGCATCTCCCACAATTCTCCAACTAGCCCGGTCATGTGCTAATTGCGGCCATCTTGTCCCTGCAAACTTCTTGATCTCATCCGTCCACCTAACTTTCTGCCGCCCCCTGCTACGCTTCCCTTCTCTTGAAATCCAGTCCGTAACCCTTAATGACCATCGGTTATCTTCCCTCAACCCAATGTACCACATAGCAAATAATTAAATAAACTATTAAAATTGTCCGAGCGCAGGACTCGAACACAGAACCACTAGGAACAGACGCCCGATATTGAAACCATTACGCCACGGTCGCATACATCGAGAAATGACATATAAGCCCTTATGAATTTATCGCGGGCACGCCAGTGCCTTGAGACGCTAGGCGCGTTTCGATTTGGCCACCTCGAAAAGCTGAACCGTTGCAATTAGTAGCGATTGTTTGTGTTCGCAGCGTATTCTGCACTTAGAAAAGTATACATTGCTCTGAAATTTAGGACAATGAACGCATACAAAGCGTAATAAACAAATCGACAAGCACGAAGATCAGAGAAAGTCATGCACTTCCCATCATTCCCATGGTGATTCAACGATTGAAGCGCCAGAGTTCCCTTCAGTAGATTGAAGGAAACTCTATGCCAAAGCTGACTCATATTGTTATTTGGGAAGTTGCGTAATGATGCGTGGCCGCCAGTCCCGTAAAACCGCGTAGAGCGCAGGACGCTGTGGTTCTAGACGTTTGCACCCTCCGCGGAAGGTTAGAAAAAACACCCAAATAAGCACAGCAGAGAAGTGCCTACACTCTTAAGCAAAATTACACCCTTTTGCCACACAGCAATAATCGTCATCTGTCTCGTCCACATTTCCTTTCTTTAACGCTGCGAGCCTGGTACTTCCCAGTAACGAATGGCATGCGCGTTATCAGCATGGCATATATAGCATTCCCGACAGGAAAGTAGTGGGCGCGGAGTTGTGAAGCGGGCGCGCAGCTTAATTGCAAAGGGAGGGGGGAGGGGGGAGGGTTGGCGGGCGGTGGACCGGTCCCCTTTGTGCCACCCCTGGGTACATGTTTGTGCGAAGCTCATAGGTGCGTCTAACAAATGCAAATAGCAGCAAACGAGGTTATAGTATAACCTCTGCACGGTGACTGACAAAGTCTACAAATAAGCGCACCCCTGCTTCACGTAGTAGAATGTAATGAGTTCCTACAGATAAAACCTGAACATACACTGTGAGCGCATAAGTATCTCTATGTACGCCAACATCTTAAAGGGATACAGAATAAAAAGTTGTCGCCTAAATTTCTCGCTTCAATGACAGCTATCGCACGGACAGTGTCTAAAACAACACTCTTAATTTCTGCGCAGAAATGAGCGAAAAGTAATTATTTTATTGAATATTTCTCAAATCGCCAATCCTAAAGGCGTCGTCTTAAGGCTCCGGCAAAACCGGATATCGCGTCACACTTACCTGCCTCACTGCTTCCCGCCCATTGCGAGCGATCGCAAAGCCTCGGGGTGTCATTGAAAAGGCAGCGCCTCAAGCCAGACGCTTTAGAAAGAAAAGAAACGCAAGCAAGGCCAATGACAATTATTATGGTGTGGAAAATGTACACCCCAAAGGGTGTACATTTTGCCTACACAATCTTAAGCAAAATTACACCCTTTGCCACACAACGATAATCGTCATCTGTCTTGTCCGCATTTCCTTTCTTTAACGTGGCGAGCCCGGTACTTCCCAGTAATGAACGGCATGCACGTTATCAGCATGACATAGCATTTCCGACAGGAAAGTAGCGGGCGCGGCGTTTTCAAGAAAGGAAACGCAAGCAAGGCAGATGACGATTATCTTTGTGTGGAAGATATATACCCCAACGGGTGCAAACTTTTTTAGCATGTAAGAGTGCAGAAAAAATGTAACCCCTTGTAGTGTATTTTTTGCCACACAACAACACTTAAAAATTTCACCTTTTGGAGCTTATCTTGTCCCAGAACGATAATTGCACCCTTTGGGGTGTATATTTGTCCCACAACAATAATCGTCATCTGCCTTGCTTGCGTTTCCTTTCTTGAAAGCTCGGCGCTCGCTCCTTTCCTGTCGAGAAGCTGCGTCACACTGATAACGCGCATGCCGTTCGTGACTGGGAAGTACCAGGCTCGCAGCGTTAAAGAAAGGAAACGCGGGCCAGGCAGATGATGATTATTGTTGTGGGACAAGATACGCCCCAATGGGTGTAAATTTTTCTAAGAGTATAGTCATCTGTCTTGCCCGCATTTCTTTTCTTTAGCAATGCGAGCCCGGTACTTCTCAGTCACGAGCGGCTTGCGCGTTATCAGTGTGACACAGCATTCTCGACAGGAAAGTAGCGAGCGCAGCGTTTTCAAGAAAAGAAGCGCCAGTAATTCAGATGACGATTATCGTTGTGGGACAAATATACACCCAAAAGTGAGCAACCGTTTTGCTCTCACTCTTAGAAATATTTGCACCCTTTGGGGCGTATCTTGTACCACAACAATAATCGTCATCTTTCTTGCCCGCGTTTCCTTTCTTTAACGCTGCGAGCCCGGTACTTCCCAGTCACGAACGGCATGCGCGTTATCAGTGTGACGCAGCTTCTCGAAAGGAAAGTAGCGAGCGCCGAGTTTTCAAGAACGGAAACTCGGGCAAGACAGATGACGATTATTGTTGTGGGACAAGATAAGCCCCAAAGGGTGTAAATATTTTAAGAGTGCTCTAAAACAGTTGCACCCTTTGTGGTGTATATTTGCCGCGCAATGACAATCGTCATCTCTCTAGCCCGCATTTCCTTTCTTTAACGCTGCGAGCCCGGTACTTCCAAGTCACGAACGGCATAATAATGACCCACGAATCAAGGCAATAAATGTGTGTGCGTACCTTTTTTCACGATGGCCACCTAGTAAGACAATAAATGAGTTCGTACCTTTGTTCGGTATTTTGGGTCACCTCTGTGCCATGTGTTTCGCTGGTTATCCACCTTCACAGAGCGGAATAGCTCATGATTTTTATCCCGTCCTGTGTCTTCACTTAGTGCCACCATGTTCCCATCTTTCCCTTCGGCAATGTTTAAAACTGCCTCGTGCGCCTTGGCATGCGCCTCAAACGCTGCCTGGGCGCCCATCGATGCTCTTAACGCACCCGCATAGTTTTCGATATCCTTACGGGATATTTATGTATTGTTGCCTGAATTTAGAATATGCATGTGATTGGAACGAAGTTTAGTTTTTCTGCAGCACTTTCTTTTTCCTAGATTTTGTTGTTCATTTTTTCGCACTAAAAGAAAAGACATATTGCCGTATCGGCAGTCCATTGCAGCGGCTTTTCTTTAGAAAGATGTCTTAAGAGGAAGCTTTAGCTCGGGCCCAATTCCGACGCGGCCTATTCAAATTCATGTAAGACGCAAAAACGTTTTTATGAGATAACTCCTGGACCGATTTTGATGAAATTTGTTGCATTTGAAAGAGAAAGGTAAATTCTAGTGACTGGTGGAAGCGGAATTTTGATTTAGGGCTTGAATTCTTATAAAACGATTTTCAAATATTTTACCGCTTGAAAAAAATAGAAGCACGAAGTTTACAAATTCATAGCTCTGCATCAAGAACTGATATCGCGGTTCTGTAAACGGCATCCATTAGATCATTCAAAGCGGACAAATTCAGTATGTCATTCTACATCTTACGTGAATTTGTTACGTTGGTTACAACGGTTTTGCAAAAGTTGTATTTCCCTATGATTAAACTTTTTTATATTCATGTGTCACATATCAATTTTGTCCGCTTTAGATGTGCTATTAGATGCAATTCACAGAATTGTATTATCGTTTTTAATGGTTGAGTTACAGAGTTGTAAACTTGATAGTTTCGTTTTTTGAAAATTTTCGATTTTTGCCAATTTTTTATAAAAAATTGACAATCTAACTCGAAAATTCGAAACCAACAGTCACTAGATTTTAAGTTTGTCTTTTAAATGCAACAAACCTCATCAAATTTGGTGCAGTGGTTGCCGAGAAAAACGAATTCTCCTTTTACATGTATTTAGATAGGAGTACTCGAGCTAAAGCTTCCTCTTAAGTTCGAAACGAATTAAGACGGTGGCGTACCGTGTGAACTTTTACTCCTGCGTTGTCATTGTCATTGTGACATGCGATAAAAAAAATCTTTAATGGGTGCTGAAGGTGCTCGCGTGGGCAAACGCATGCAAGACCTTCATTCTTTCCACGGAACTGTAGTCATGCTTTCCGTACGGCGTGAGATAGAGCCTGCTGAAAAACAAAAAAAAAAAACATGAAAGAAACGTTTTTGTTTCGTTTCTAGCCGCGAAAGTTGACAAGGAGCAAGTAGTCTCCTTTTGCCTCTGCGCCACCAAGCAAACTTAAAAAAAAAGGGAAAAAAGAAAAGACGCTACCAGAGATAAAAAGATGGCTATAAAAAAAGTTCGGACACTTGCAATCAAAGTTCTGCCCCCGAGCCTTGAGGGAACTCGAACAAGTGCGGCCACCCAACTTCGAGATCGTAAGCGAAACAAGGCGCAGACAAGAATCACAGACCTCAACTCGCCCTGCTCCACGTTTTCAGCTTTTCTTGCATTTTGCGCAGTTCATCGCTTGTTCGTGCAAGTTCTTGAACTATTGCAAAGGGTCTGATGCTTAAGTGTCCTATTGCTTGCTTCTACACTGAGCTTTCTGTTTAAAGTGGGACAGAGAGCACTTTTTAGTGAAGTGCGGCTCTTACAGGAACTCAAATAACAAGAAAGTCCGTCCGTGTCCTGCCGCCAGTTACCGCGCAAGACATAGGGAATAGAATAACGCAGAAAACACCCCCCCCCCCTCTCCTTCGTTTTTTTCTCACTAAGATTGCGATTCCCATCCGCTCAGTTTCAGATCTAGAACTTCATACCAGATAATGATAAACATTACCGGAACTAGACCGACACAGTCAAGGCATCCGCAGACGAACGCTTCAGTTACCACTAGTTTATTTCAAGAAGAAAGTCGGCCGTATCTAAGCTCTTATCCAACACTTTATATCGCTTAGTTGGGGTTTATGCATACATGCGTTACATTTGCGCTAGCAAATGGGCAAACTCTATTTCTAATGGCCTCATTAAAATTCCCAAATTAGCGGAATTTAGTACAGGACTATTGTGGCGCATTCAACAAATGGCCTTTAAGCATGGGTTGCTTTTTTTTAATCACTGCCGCAAATGCAAGGGGACTGTCGGGTGCGCTTGCCAGGTGGTAACAACACAACGGGAGTTCCACGCCCTTGGGCCGCCCTTTTCATTATGCGGGCAACTTTGCATATGTAGGTATATGTGTGCCTCGTCGATCATGCCAAGCGCATTTTTTTCCGCCACGTTATGCCTTCGTATGGACATCTGAAGCATATTTGCAGGGACTACCGAGTCTAAGCTTTGGCGTCAGCTCTGTCTTTTCTAAGACCATCAAATCCTATACTGTACCACGATCCAGACCAAGCCAGGTAAGCGAAAAGGAAGTAACGTGCAATCAGGTGCTTCGCCACCGATGTGACACAGGTGTGGTGGAATTAGTATCTTAACGAGGCATGTGCTGTAAAAAGACAGTAGCAAGAGGAATTGGGCCAAGAAAGACGTTAACTGGTAGTTTTTAGTTATGCGACTGCGAGTGTGTATATTTCACATGTCCGGAAATAATAGCGTAAAGCACTGTAATTAACTATGTATACTAGTTGATTAGCCCGTGGCTTTCGATTGTCGGATCACTAGCTCGGCACCACACGAGGAAAAGGACAGGTGCCTACTGAAAAGTGAAGATGTCCTCATACACACAATGACATATACGCCAGCACGCGGAGGCACCAGAAAGCCGTAGAAGAGGCGGTCTCTACTTTTTTAAGCAGGGTAACCTAACCGCCTTCATGCAGCTAAACAAGTACAATTTGTGGCCATCACATCAAAACTGCACCATTGTGAAGGCATTATAAGCGCTTCCCAGAGACTTCGACTTAAGTTTAGAGATACAAGAATAAAGAGCAAGACTGTCGCTTTGCACAAAGATATTTCGCTTTCGCAGTTATTCAACTGTATCGGCGAATTCAATAAAGACGTCCCAAATGCACTCTTCGCTGTGAACACATTTAAGGAGACTGTGCCATTTAGCGCCATTGTTAGCGGTAAGAGAAAGTAGCAGCAGCTAATTATCTAATATCTCTTGAAACGACTGGGTGCCTTCTATAAGTCTGCTATAGAAAATGAGCTTACAACAACGAATCCACTTGTAGTTACACGTTTTTTCCAACATGCTTCTTTTATTGGATACACATTTTAAGTACATCTGCGTGGACGTCTTCATTATGTGCCACACAGCGATATACGTGCTGTCGTGAGAGAACGCATCAACTAGAATGCAGCTTTAGGCATTTCAACACACTGCGGGGGTTTCAGTGGGCAATTTTTGTTACTTAGTTTGTACGTAGTTTGTTACTTAATTTTTGTACGTAGCTAGACGATGGCCTTTACAAACAATTACGAAACATCCGTATGGGTTCTTTTTTGTCGCCCTGGTTGAATAGCGCACTGAGGGCTAATGTGTTCTTTAAGGTAGACGGGCGTGCGTGACTGCCAGGGTCTCGAACCAAAACAATTTCGGGTTCGGTTTGGGTTCGGGTTGAGGCTTTTCGGCTCGGTTCAGGCTCAGCTCCGGAGCAAAAATTATAACGGTTAGAGCTTTGCGAACTGCATCACTTGGCCTTATACGGGTTTGAAAAAAAATACATTCGCGTGCGTCCGGTTTCCATAGAAAGCTTGTGGTACATTTAGAGAGAGAAGTTCGCTTAAGTTAGAACTACTGCGAGCCGTTTTCTTTTGCACGAGCATTAATAAATAAATTAATAAAATAATAATAAATTAATAAAAGAATAAACGAGGTACCCTATACTCTTGTATACAGGCATGTCGGGTGTTTAGTTTCAGGGGGCTTCTCGGCGCCACGGGAAGCTATTAATTGCGTTTTTCCCACAAAATTTTGGAGACGTGTAGAGAAGCCCTTGCAACAAACCCTACGCCAAGAAGCCACGCTCCTTTTATCGCGAGTGTTAAGCGGGTCACTGTCAAAGAGATATAATTACTGATTTCATGAGCGTTAGAGAAATTCTGGCGCCACAATGTAGTTGCGTGGTAGGCAACAATTTCGGTTGGTCCTATTATCCAACCACGCGGTTTAAAACGTTGCTCGCGCCTTTTTAGGAATTCTTAGCAATTTTTAGGAATGTAGGAATTTTTAGCAAAGGCTGTACTTCACCAATACACATTTCCCTTCACATACGCGTCCGTCATAATGTTCGCGCATTTTCACCAACTTTGATCTCGGTGGCTCTTGTTCTTCTAGTACGACTAGCTAAAGTCTACGCCGATTCTTAAAACAGACTTCTTGAAATGTTCTTTACTAATATTTTACTACAAAGACCATAGTTAATCCCTGCACTTCACTTTGAACTTTGCTTACATGTCATCCACAACCTGAAGCGTATTTTTTTCGATAGGTGAAGCGCCAATAGTGACGACACACAAGAAGGAATACAGACAGGACAGGACAGACAGGACAATGTGTCGTCACTATTGACGCTTCACCTATTGAAAGCTATGCACCAACTAGCCCCACAACGTGTTTTACTGAAGCGTATTTCCACGAACTTTAAACAAGGTGACTCCTTCAGTGCACTGATGTTACCACGGGCGCCTCATCTAACGCATCAAAATAGAAAGAGATCGAGGGTTCGGTAATTATTTGCAGAGCTCATAATTAAGCCAGAAGCGTTAAAGTTTCTTCGATGATTGCACTTTACCCACCCCCATTTTCGACAAAGTTCAGCTCAGTGTGACATATCTCGGTAACCAGCAAAACGCGGTGTTCAATAGCTATATAGCGCTTTCGAACACTTGCACAAGAATTTTTTTTTTAAATCCATAGGTTTTCCACACATATGCAACTTCGCATGGTCATAGGCCATAATATTCCCCAGATTTTATTTCAGTAGTTTATATGGGAAAGTGGGATAACTTCTGGGCTGTTCGTGAAACACACTTATAATTAGCCGGAGCGCTTTCACTGCAAATTCCGTAATTAGCCCACGCTATATTAACTTCGTCTATATAGATCACCCAAAAATTGCCTATTTTTTTCCAAACTTAAACATACGCCATGGTTGCTAGTGGCTTTGGCTTTGCGCTGCTAAGCACGACTTCGCGGGATCAGATCTCTGCCGCGGCGACCGCATTTCGATGGGGGCGAAATACAAAAACGCCCCTGTACCGGGAATTGGGTGTACGTTGAAGAATCCTAGGTCGTAAAAATTAATCTGGAGTGCCTGACTACGGCGTGCCTCATAATCAGACCCTGGTTTTGGAATGTAAATCCCCAGACTTAATATATACAAAAAACGTATATAAACAAGGTGGCTCGTTTAGTATCCCGATGACACCGGGGAAAGTTACTACGAACATTGTATAACGCATCAAAATAGGAAGAAAACAAGGTTTAACTAATTATTTACAAAACTCATAATTAAGACAGAAACGTTATGCTTTCCCACAGGTCCAGAAATTGAGGTCGTGGAAGAAGAAGACGACGAACCTGCTGCTAGCCTGTCTGAGTAGCTCTGCCTACATTTACCGTTATTTTCGTTATTTTCTCGTAATATTACTGCTCAGAATGGTTCAAGACGTCCGTCGACTCGAAAAGGTACCTTCCGTATCGGAGACCGACGGGTGCTGCGCCACCTGCCGCCTCACAAGGTGCTAGAAGGAACCAAGCTGGCACCGACGAGCAGCCCGCCATGACCTCCCAAGGGCTGACACCGGGTCAGAAACGCCAGCTGGTTTGTACAAGCCAGCCTGACTGCAAGCGACAAGACACTGGTGAATCTGAAGACGAGTCAACTATCATCGAGGACGACAACGTGGCGAACCCTTCAGACCTAGAAATGGACGAGGGCGGTTTCCGAATTGTGCGCCATCGTAAAGACAGGGCGGAGGGCATTCCAGTGTTAATCACTGCAGCATCCGAAAGAGATGATTTAAGGCAAGTAAACCCTATTGTCCTGTATTCTGAGCTTGAAACGATTCTCGGTGCAGCACCAGTGAAGAGCCACTTCACAGCACTGGGAGCATTGCTCTTAGATGTAGAGACAGAAGGACAAGCCAACGTCCTTCTAGAGACCAAGAATATCGGCGGCATAGTCATATCTGCCCGCGTCCCACACAGTTATATGAAAAACACGTACATTGTTAGAGGAGTCCCTAAGTGGTACTCGGATCTGCTCACCTACCTGAGACCTCAGGGAGTATTCCATGCAGGAAGAATCATCCGTCGGGTCCAAACCTCGTCATCTGAATGGGAGTGAAGGCGCACTAACTCGGTGGTTCTCACATTTGCTCCAAATTCTGAAAGCCCGGAGATCAACCTTGGGTTCACCCGACACGAGCTTGTCGACTACGTGGAGACATCACCACGCTGTTTTAAGTGTCAGCGCTTCGGACATATCGCTAAGTACTGTCGTGGGGAACAGAGATGCAAGCGCTGTGGGGGACCTCATGGCTTTAAGACGTGTGCAAGTAAAGACAACTTTGTGAGTGCAAATTGCGGTGGTGACCATCCTGCTAGCTACGGTCGATGTCCTGCGCGGACAGCTGCTCAGCGAAGAAATAAGTTGTTTGTTCTGGGTCCAAAGAGTGCAAGCGCACCATCGAACACGAAGAAGACGTCCAGAGCGCCACAACTGGTTTGGAAACAGAGTACCGCATCTCATTTCCCGCGTCTTACACCGATAAACGAAGTAATTGAGCCAACGCAAACGGTCACAGCCGCTGAGAAACATGTTCGAAAAGAGTCCGGAAAACGCACCTATGCAGCCGCAGTAAACCGACCTCAAGTACCACTTGGAAACAGTCAGCAGGAAAACTGCCAGCATGTGATACGCGCTTTGTTCCCGGCACTACGTTCCCACGTCGCGAAGATGCCTGCTAGTTCAACGAAGGATATGCTGGAAGCAGTGCTGGCTCTTGAGTCAGTAATACTCTGCTCTACTTCCACATACCCTCAGTAGCATAATGGCATTTCTCGCCCACTTGGTCCATTCCGTCGTCCAAAAGTGCCTTTAATAATGCAATGGAACTGCGCCGGTATTCTACAGCGTCTTTCTGAACTCAGCGTTTTCCTTCGATACATACCTATACCAATTCTAGCCCTCTCGGAGGCCGGTCTCCCAAATGGAAGGACGATCCCAGGGTACAGCAAACATGGAAATCTGAGTATACCGTCATTTGCAAATGGAAGTGCGTCGATATACATCAGGCGAGAAATACCTCACGTCACCTTACCAGTGCAAGACCTTTGTTCTACCTTCTTGGAGGTCGCCGCTGTGCAAGTGTGCCTAGGAAAACGAAAACTTAGTGTGGTGTCGGTGTACATAATTCCGCGCAGGAAGGTCTCCATGGAGGCGTTTATAAAGGACCTTTGCATTCGTTGCCCCTCTCCTAGAATAATCTGTGGCGACTTTAAGGCACATCATTCGCTTTGGGGAGATAAGACTGCAGATTCCCGAGGCAAGGAACTTGTCGCAGCCGCGGATTCTGCTGACTTATGTATCGCGAACGATGGCAAACCGACTTTCTTCAGACCACCAGATTCATGGAGTGCCATAGGCCTCGTGATCCATTCTACAGACCTTGTCGTATCGTCAACAACGGCCCCAGACAGGATGGGCAGTGACCACTTTGGGATTTTCTCCAGCATCACCGGATTTCACACTACTGGGCGACAATTCTGTGCTGTGACACGCTGGGACACATACAGAGAAGCGTTGGATGAATCCCCTGGTGAGCTGTTCGCAGATATGCTGCGGAGCAAAAGAGTGGCTACCTCAATGTTGAAACTGCCAGATCATTTCCCTACTCCTGATTTGAAACTAAAGAACCTCTGCGCAGCGCGTAGGAGAGCGGAGCGAAAATTAATGAGAAAAACGGGAAATCCATCTGCGAAAACTGAATACAACAGGATAAACGCTGTCATCCGTCGTCACACAAAAAGGTTAAGACGAGTTCAGTGGGCTGCTTTCTGTGAGAGTTTATCGGCGTTTACTCCCATGGCAAGGCTATGGGGAGTAATGAATAGCCTATCCGCAAAGATTCGCCCACACAGGCCATTCGAAGCACTTGCTTTAAAGCAAGGAAAATATTTGCAAACCCTTGCAGAAGATTTTGCAGATGTATATACATCTGGCAGATCAGCAGCAGGAGCAGCAGGAGTATCGAACCCTCTGTTGTCTGAAACATTGCATACCATGGATACGCCGTTCACCTTTCGTGAGTTGTATTTGGCGCTTAGCAAATTAAGAAGACGCTGTGCTGTGGGTCCCGATTCGATCAGCAATCAGATGCTGAGAAATCTTCCATATGAATGAAAACGAGTCCTTCTAGACATATTTAATCACGTCTGGAGCACTGGAGAGATCCCAGAAGCGTGGAAGACAGCATGGGTGGTGCCAGTGCTCAAGTCCGGAAAGGATCCTGCAAACCTCACCTCATATCGGCCAGTATCGCTAACATCATGCGTATCAAAGTTCATGGAAAGACTAATATGTACGAGGCCATATCGAGCACCATCGCGCAGACGGCCTTTCCACACTCGCCATCTTTATGGACGTTGCCAAGGCATACGACTGTGTGCTTCATACAGGCATCATCAACGGACTCCGAGCCATGGGCGTCTCGGTAAATGCTCATCGATTCGTCCATGAATTTCTCAGTGATCGATGTGTCCAAGTTAAGCTCGGAAGTATAATGAGTGACAAGCGACGAATTTCCCTCGGCGTCCCAAAAGGAAGTGTCCTATCTCCCTTGCTTTTCAACGTTGCCATTGCCAGCCTTCCAGATACCCTGTATGTAGGTCGGACGGCAGTTAAAATGTCCATCTACGCAGATGGCATCTGTATTTGGATCTTGGGGTACCAACACAAACGTTTGGCCCGGATAGCCCAGGCCGCAATCTCCACTATCGATCGCCACTTATCGACGCTTGGCCTATCTTTATCAGCAGAAAAATCTGCCTTCATGCTTTTCCCGGGAGTGAGACGCAAGTCAACAGGTCTGATGCTGAATATCAGAGGGCATTCAATTCTTCGTGCATCTCATGTTCGATTCCTGGGCGTCACCATCGACAACAAGCTACTATGGCGTGGTGCGTTCGAAAGTGTTGTGGCTGCATCAGTGCAAAGAGTCAACGCACTTCGGCGATTGGCAGGTGTACGTTGGACAAACAATCCTATATCCATGCTTAAACTGAACACTGCACTGATAACAAGCCGCATTCTCTATCAGCTCCCTCTGATATCACCATCATCGAGTCAATTCGAGCGCTTGGAGGCAGTGCACAGAGAGGGACTTCGCTTCGTGATGGGAGTTCCAACGGCGGCTTCAAACAAAGTTACTAATGAGGCACAGTCTCTTCCACTCCGCCTCTTGGCATCTCAGGCCTTGCTGACGCAGCTATTAAAGCTGGGCGAGTCACGCGCTTGCACGGCGCTTCTCCGGCGGCTAAGAGCAAGAACTCGCTCACATTTCCATGTGGCGTTGAACACCTTCCGATTTTTAGGATTGGAATGGCCTAAACGAAGTCGCCTTGACCCGCCATGGTCTTTTTCGGACATAACATGCGGCCTCAATGTACCTCACCTACCGACGAAATGCACCATTTCAACTGCCGAAGCAAAGTTTTTTGTGCTGGACCACTTGAGCACTGTGTTTCAAAGCCATCAACAAGTGTACACAGACGGTTCGGTGTGCGCACAAACAGATAGCTGTACACTGGCATTCTGCCTACCATCCCTTGATGTATCATGGTCTGGCCGACTGGATCGCGTAGTTTCCTCTACAACAGTAGAAAACGCCGCAATCACCGCGGCTTTGAGGAAACTACGGGCCTTTTCTGCACGAGATGTCGTGGTGCTGACGGATTCCAAGTCAGCATTACAGAGATTACATCGGGGCCTACCTCTAGAGAAATTTACAAGGCAGTCTCTGGCACTGATTGACGACCTAACGAGCAAAGGATTTGACATCAGGTTTCAGTGGATTCCATCAAACGTAGGAATTGATGGAAACGAGGAAGCTGACGCCCTTGCACGCCTAGCGCTGACATGTGTCCCAAAAGTGAAAGCTCCAAAAGCTTTTCAAAACCCTAAGGGTGCAATCCGCCTTCACTTTAGAGAGATGGACAAGAATCCACACGAATCCTGTGTGACTCATGGATTTACACGCGAACAAGCGACGCTTTTATACCGCATCAGGACCGACTCCGCGAGCACCCCAGCTTCGTGATTCAAGACTGGGCTTCGCGCTTCCCCACTCTGTGTTTTCTGTGGTGACACTGGCGACATCGAACATTTCATTTGGCTATGCCCGCAGTTTGACACAGAAAGAAAAGCGATGGTCGACAACCTACAAAAGAGCGGTCTTACGCACAGGACCTTTGAAGACGTTGTTTTCCCCGGAGGGCCCGCGGCATTCAGGAAGAGAGCGCAACGACTGCTGATAGCCTTCCTGCGAGACACGGAGCTCATCGACACCTGGTGGCACACCTCTGATCTCAACTCGAAGGAGGATCAGGCAGAACAATTGCCGGCTATGTATGCCAGGCTAACCCCGCCTGCTTCAACATCACCACCACTACCACCACCACCACCTCCCACAAGTCCATTTTAACACGGCCCCTACTTCTACTGAGAGGCAGGAGGGCAACAGGCGTTCAGTTTGCTACGCTACAATGGAGGTAAAGAAAATGGGAAATAGAAAAAGGAAAAGTTGGAGAAGAGTAAGCACTAAGTGCGCGCGGGAGGATGCACAGGAGCACTATAAACGGTCCCACCGGTTGGTCTACTTCAAGTATACTGCACTAGTATACGAATCGCATTTTATGGCAGCGACGGATGTGGCCACGGTCCGAGCATCTTTGGCTCAGAGTACAGTCTCGAGTCCAGTTGGTTTAAAGTTATCCGCATGGAGAGCGCGTTAGACGTCGTAGCGGGGACTTATACACAACAGGTGCTCAATGGTTTCCTCGCACATACAGGAGTCGCACGTCGGCCTATCGGCTATTCCCATACGAGTAATATGTTCTTAACCGTCACTCGCAGCCCCAAGCGGCACATATAAACGAACATAATCACCACGCTTGAAACCAGAGCGAGAAGATTCGTTTATGCCACCGGAGGAGCTCTGCCTCATGGCTGACGCAGAAGCAGTTATCTTTAGAGACGGGTGACTGATCGTGACGCACAAGGAAAATGTCATAACGAGAGACATCTATAATTTGAGCATTCGAAGGGCAAGTATCTAAGACGTTGCCACAAGAATGGGTGATCAAGTTATGTTGCTGAAGGGAACAGAAGGACGGAAAGTCCAACACAAGGCTGCCTTTGTTCTCTATGTAATGATTGTAATGAGCATATCTAAGCGTGTTCCAGTCAATTCCAGGTGTATTAAGATCATCAAGAAGGATTACTCTACGCTATGCTACTCTTGCTATGGGAAGATATTACACGTTCAATAGAAGAGAGGAACTCATCAAATGAGACACAGGAATTACTAGGCGGTACATAGAAAGATCCAATTAATAATTTTTCACACTGCGGGAGGCTGACTTCTAGCCAAATTGACTCATGTACACTTTCTATGTCGTTGCGCCGAACACAGCTCAGTGAACTGTCAGTATGTGCCACCATCTTTTTGTTTAGATGCATTGAAGTCCCGGTCACTGCGGAAGACGTCGTAGTTTGGTGGAAACAAACTTGGTAGAAAAGAAATTTCCCTGCAGAGCCTAGTTTCGGAAATAACAAATGGGAAAAAAAAGACGAAATAAGATTTCGGAAAAATACGCGTGCTTCGGTAAATCCACGAACGTTTTGGTAAAAGATGTCCAAATTACCCACCCCTTTGAACCTTGGGGGTTGTTTCGGAAGCGTGAAGCATATAAAGTAAGAAGGTTCAATATGTAACACGCTCAATCGAAAGTGCACGGACCATATTTTCCAGTAATCTTTTCGAAGTTGCTGAGAAGATATCCTCCAGTAGTTTGTTAAACAGCTTAGGAACGTACACACTTGTCGTGCCGCGCCATATCGAGTTGACGAACGAGGCACAGTAAACGCAAGCCCGAATGGAGCACGCGCGCAGGTTTGGGCTCAACTTCGGAATCCGATTCCTAAAAATGACGCAACACCACTGTTCGAACAAACAACGAGCGGAACGAAGAGAGACCTACGGCGGTAAATATATTTCAAGGTGACAGTAGAGGCGAGTTATCCGCCGTCACTGCTTAGCGGCTATGATGTTGGGATGCTAAGCTAGAGGTCGCGAGATCGAATTCTGGCCACGGCGACCGCATTTCTATGGTGCGAAAACACCCGTGTGTTTAGGTGCAGGTTACAGAACCTCAAGTGGTCCAAATCTCTGGAGTTCCCCTACTGCGGCGTTCTAAATACGCCGAGCTATACGTTATACTTTGGAGCATGTTCTTTAAGAGAGCGTCAAGCCGGCTTTCCCTTACGTGCAGAACAGAAGGCGAAAATTGTGACGCCGTAATATTCCATATATGCGTAAGAGCGCGTACCGCAAAGTGTACTACACCTTTACAGTGGTAAGTTAACCAGGCAACACTTCGGCGCTTACTGCATACATACGCTAAATGTGTTACCCACGACAGGCTGTAGTCAAAAAGTACATAATGCACTTTATTTACCACACATACCCCAATGACGAACAACTCCTACTGTGCAAATATATGTGTTGATATATCGACGTCCTCTGCAAGGGATTTCTGAGACAAAGCAGCTTTGTTTTTTTTAACTATTGATTAAAATATATTTTTTCAGAAAAAACAATCAATTGCGTTATAGACATCCCTTTGTAGCATATTATTCAGCGACTTGTAGCATAAATGTTTTGCCAGCAGTATGGTGCCATCGGCGTATTGAAAAATTACACATTTTGAAATAGTCTACGCCCGGTCATTCTTGAATATATTAAAAAAGTAGCGAGGATATAACAGACCCTTGAGGGACTACAGCTTTGGTATGCAAAGTAGAGCTAGAGTGACTGTCTATTACTACTGTTTGCGATAGATTCAACAGATAACTATTAAGGACATCGTAAAAGGGTGCCATGAAGCCCAATAAATTTACTTTGTTCAACAGAATGTCGTGATTAACTGTCTGAAAGGCTTTACTGTTATCCAGGAATAAGGCAATGCTAAGCAAATTTTGGTCGAACATGTAAAAAAATTCATCAGAAAAAGATCCTAAAAGTGATGTAGTACCGTTCCCAGTGACAAAATGATGAGAGTACAAAATGGAGAACTTGTCAATGAGGGAAAGCATTACTTCTAAGAAATTTTTGTAACACTCGGGAGAGTACAGGCAAAATAATAAACACCTATAGTTTTCAATTAAGTCCTCTTTTCCTCCTTTGTGAAGCGGCTTGACTAATGCAATATTTAGTTTTGCATGGATAGAAGCACTTCCGAAAACTCTTTCAGCATAAAAAGAATGCGTGAAAGCGCCTCGAACTTTCATTGTAGAGTGCGCGCTGGAAGGCCATCAAGACCAGCTGTTTTGTTCTGTCTGAAGATGAAGACAATCCTCTCTCTTTCACTCCCCATTCCCCTTCTCACGTGAAGGGTAGCAAACTAGACTCAGTCTGGTTAACCTCCATGCCTTTCCTTCTTCCCTTCTCTCTCTCTCTCTCTGAAGACAATCCTACGTATATCATGTCCCGGTAGCTTCGGCAGGAAGGCGGAGGGAGATACAGATTTTTAGAGCATGGCAGTTCATAAGCTGCTCCATCAGGCGAACGAATACAGTGACGGTTAAATTTATTAGCGGTTGCGGAGTCATTCGAAAAGGATTTATTAGCAGAGCTCAGGTTTGCTTTACCTTGAAGGTAAAACACAGGGAAGGTGGGATATGGAAATTCAAGACGATGAGCAAAACGGGAACAAAGTAAAAGCGGCAACCAACTTTCGACAAATGGACTTGTCTTTTTCAAGGTGACATATGCTTTCCGCGGCACAGTAGATACAGGTAGGGTTCTTCTACAGGGGAGATGGGGTAAGGCAGGTGGTTGAGGCAACGACTGAAGGTGTGTTAGCGGCGAGGGTGTAGAATTGAGAATAAATGGGTGCTATGCACACGGCCGGTGACACGACCGTCTGTAAGCCGGCGTGTCAACGGCCGTGTGCACAGCACCCCTCCATTATCTGCTTCGCTGGAGGTCAATGAGCTATCGTCTCTCTGAAAGAGATAATAAAAGGAGCGGCAGAAAACGATGCTCACAAAAAAGCTAATGAAAGGGAATAAATATTTCAATAAAGAAAAAAGAAAAGGATGAAAAACAAAAAAACACTAAATCAAATGAACTAAACACTAAATCAAATGAAAATAACTAAGTGTTGTTGCGTATAGCTTGAAATTTAGAAACGCAAAAATTTATCCCCCGCTCAGCACCAAATTCTTAAAGAACTCACGGAAAGAAATGATATAGTTTTTTTTTATTATTATTGTACCCTAAAGGTCCTTTTACAGGCATTGCATAGGGGTTACATAACATTAGACAATATATTACGGTTAATAAATAACGAAAACGAGTGCCACTTGCTGAGAGCAGAACTTGATAAAACATACTGAAAAATACGCTGCAAACATTAAGATACTACAAAAAGTAGAACTAAAATGGTAGTGGCAATAATAGAGAATAATACAATTCTAAACAGTCAACCCAATACAATTCTAACAGTCGGCGCGCAATAAGCACATCAGTTTGCTAACAAAAGCGTCCTGGTTATTGACGGAAACGATTTCCGCAGGCAGCTTATTCCAATGGTAAATGTCAAGGAACAGTGGCGAATGACGCATAAGCTTGGTACGAACGACCTTTGGTTGTATTTTAAAGCCGTGGTCTAATCGGGGAAAGATGTTATGGGGCGGTTTGATATAAGATTCTATGAATGGCGCAGGATTATAATAAAGTCGGTGAATGTGAGATAACAGGGTAACAAATCTTCGCGTTTCGAGTGAACATTAATTTAATTCAGACGTGATTTGATATCAGTTATGCTGGAGTGACGAGAGTACTTCCTGGTGATAAACCTAGCGGCCTTATTCTGCAATGATTCGAGTTTCCCGGCAAGGCATGCTTGATGGGGGTTGCAGATGATGGCGGCATGTTCTAGTTGCCGTATGACTAAAGTTGTGTATGCCAGTAGTTCGGTTTCCTTATTTGCGGAATGTAAGTGACGCCTAATGAAATCCAGGGCCTTAGACGCTTTGGTGGTGTATAATCAATGTGTTTATGCCATGTCAGGTCTTAAGAAACATTTAAATTATGGTGTTTCACGTGCCAAAACCACTTTCTGATTATGAGGCACGCCGTAGTGGAGGACTCCTGAAATTTCGACTACCTGGGGTTCCTTAACGTGCACCTAAATCTAAGTACACGGGTGTTTTCGCATTTCGCCCCCATCTAAATGCGGCCGCCGTTGCCGGGATCCGATCCCGCGACCTTGTGCTCAGCAGCCTAACACCATAGCCACTGAGCAACCACTGCAGGTCTTAAGAAATATGACCGCCTAAGTATTTTACTGCAGCATATTTCTCAATGACCACGTTATTCCTAGAATAAAAAGAGGACAGTGAGTTTAGTTGTAGTAAACGTTACAGCTTTTGTTTTGGAAACATTAATCTCCATTCGGGGGGGGGGGGGGAGAGGGGTTCCGTGTTCACTCCCCTTAGCGATTCCGTCAAGATCGGACTGCAAGGCATTAGTATAAGAAGGGTCAGTGATCTTTCTGTCGATAACACAGTCGTCGGCAAATAGTCTAATAGTAGAAGTAAGGTTGCTGCTCATGTCATTAATATAAACAAGGAAGAGAATAGGCCCAAGCACAGAACCTTGCGGCTCACCAGACGTTACACGGGTTAGTGCAGAACAAAATCCATTGGCAGAAACGAACTGGTGTCGGTTAGCTAAAGAATAACGATCCCGTTCAGGACATTCCTGTTTATATTAAGATTTGCAAGTTTCATATTAAGACGAGTATGGGCAACCTTGGCAGCAGCGTCAGCAAGCCGTGAACAACGTCTAAAAAAACGGCTCGTTTGCAGTGCTGTCCGCTTCGAGGCCCTACCGACTGAGTAAAGGAAGTGTTGCGTCGACTTCTGACTGCGAATTTCAAGTGGATCTGCCCTTATGAGAACCTGCCTGTGGCTGCAAATTTCACCTGTATCGGGCCTTGCGACAAGGGATTGCCTGCCAGTCTTGTCTGCACATGCGCAACCAGCCAGCTCGACCAAAGAAAAGCGGAGCACCTGCTGCGGCCGGTGACTTGGCAGCAGCGGCAGCAAGCCGTGAACAACATCTAAAAAAAAACTGCTCTTCTTGCAGTGTTGCCTGCTTCGAGGCCTGTTACGGTTGGCGTTTGGCACCCCGTGGAGAAAGAAATTTCACCCGACCTTCTCTCACCATGCCTCGTCGAAATGAGGCGTGACTTCTCTTGCTACGGTTGGCGCCCAGCACCTCGTGCAGAAACGACTTTCTTTCACCCGACCTTCACATACCATGCCTCGACGGAATGAAGCGTCACTTCCTAATTCGCCACGACCATTTCGAGTGTCTGCTGGTCTGGCGGAAGCCGCGCAGTGTTTGCAGGCCTCTTTTGTGTGTGTGGGTGCGACTTTAGAGGGACCCTTTCCTCGAACGGTCAAACTCTATAGAACTTCCACGAACGAGCAATGCGCAAAAGAGACGGACAAGCGTCTAAAATTCCAGGAGGCTCGGTACCACCAGAGGCGTGGTATAACCGGAGGCGGGGCCCTCTTTCCGCCAATCAGACTCTGTGCCGGTCACGTGACGTCGACGGAAGCAAGATCCTCCCACGATTGTACAGAGCCTATTTAAGGGGCTCCGAAGTGTACTTTTGAGCACTTCATTCTCTTCTCATCACCTTTCATCAACCTTTCAATAAACCGTGCAAGTTTCGCACTAGAAATCGTCTCGTCCTTGCACGGTCGCCATGGCCTACCGGATGCCTGGCGCCCGCGGACAATGCCACGCTACCTAATAGTGACGTCGGTTGAGCTTCGATAGGCAGGCGTCGCTACAACTCGGCAGCAGTACGATACGCTACCTTGGAGCACGCAACAAACTCACTGGCAGCGATCGGGATATGGAACCCTGGAGACCCCAACTTGGATGAGAACTACGAAATCGTAGCCTCTTCGTCCTGGTGACAACGTTCGGAAGGAAGGTGTCTGAATTCATGACTGCATATGGTGAGTACACGGCCTTTCTTCACTAAGATATTACTTGGCTTTACGTATTTTTTTCGAATGTACAGTGCAGTGATTTTATCTTTAACCATTGACGGAAGTTTTGAGTACGGCAAGGTTGTTATAGAGTGAAGAGTTAGCAGCACTAAGGGCAGCCATGAGCTTGAAGGCACTAAAGAGGCCGGAATTGTTGAGCTTGGCCAAAGAGTTGGGCCTCCAAATTGCCGAATCAAAGAGAAAACCGGAGATCATTGAGGCGATCGAAGCGATCGGGGCAGACGACGATGAACTGAAGGAATGCCTAGAGAGCATTACAGAGAAAGAGGAAAAAGAAGAGCGTAAGCGCCTCGAGGAAAAAGCAGAGCGCGAGTGGGCAGCACGTGAGGCCAAAGAAGAGCGCGACCGTGTTGCACGCGACGCACTCGAAATGAAGCGCGTAGAGCTTGAGCTATTGAAAGCTCAAAATGGTGAAAGACCTAGCCCAGAGGCACGTGAAAACGAGCGCAGAATGACAAACTTGATGGCACACTACGGAGTAGGAGGGGACATAGGCCATTTTCTGGAACAGTTTGAGCGCACGTGTGAGAAGGCAAAATTCGCGAGAAACACGTGGCCGCAACGCTTTGTTACGTTACTGCCACGGGAGGTAGCGGATATCCCTGCCCGCATGGGGAAAGAAGAAGCAGAGGACTTCGATGAAGTCAAAGCAAATCTGCTTAAAAAGTATGGATTATCAGCGGAAGCATTCAGGCGAAAATTCAGGGAAGTCGAGAAGACCAAAAGCGAGTCATACTCAGATTTTGCATACACTTTGGAGGTAAACCTGAAGGAATTGCTCAGAGAAGAGGGTGCACTCGGCGACGCCGAAAAGACAATGCAGTGCGTCGCTTTAGAACAGTTCTACCACCGGCTGTCAGTAAACATCAAGCATTGGGTTCAGGATAGGCCAGGCGTAGACGCTATCACGAGATTGGCAAACCTCGCTGAGGAGTACGTAACCCGCCGTGCGTCCGAAGGCAACGGACCTCTTAAGAAGCAGGTGACTAAATACAAAACCAACAAGCCAGAGCGATGGTCAAAGTTGAATCAGCATAAATAAAAGGAAAGTTCAGATTCAGAGAAAAGTAGTGACGAGAACAGCAAGGGAAGGGAGGAGTCACGCGAACAGAGGGCAAAAAGGCAAAATAAAAAAGCTTTCGAGGCCAAGAAACCAATTGTTTGCTACAACTGCCAGCAAACGTGGCATATCTCCGTGGGATGCAAAAATCGCAAACTAGTGTTGATGTTGCTAACTAGTAATGAGGAAAATCTGAAATTGCTAGAACCGTACATTCGAGACCTCGTGGTAAACGGCAAACCGTGCAGAGTGCTTCGCGACTCGGAAGCTACAACGGGCGTGGTGCACCCGTCGTACGTGGAAGACCACCAGTTCACGGGAGAATGTGCTTGGATAAGGCAAGCCGTGGAAAGCTCCAGTGTTTGTCTCCCTGTGGCCAAGATTCGCATCGAAGGCCCTTTTGGAGTACTGGACAGTGAAGCCGCCGTCTCGGCACATCTCCCGCCGCAATATCCATATTTGTTTTCTAACAAATCCGAGGATTTGCTGCGACGCAAGGAAATCGAGTTTAGTGAGGGAATAGTACAAGCCCTAACTCGTTCCAAGGCAAGGGAGCTCCCGGCCAAGGCAGTGTACGAATGTCCAGTGGTGGAGAAAACAGGTTTGACGGAGGATTCGTCAACCAGCACCAGACATGACAGCCCTATAGGGCATATTGCGGAAAGTACGCTAGCTAATCAAGAAATCAGGAAAGCACCGGAGCCTGAAATATGTCGCGAGGCAGAATGCAGAAGAAAGTTATTTAATGTAAGCCCTGCCACATTGATTGCTGAACAAGAAAAAGATTCCACCCTGCGTAACCTAAGGCCAGAGGCGAAAGAAGGTGTGGCCAAACAGAACGTAAAGTGCTTCAAGAGGGCAGGCGTCCTCTATAGAAAGTACACCAGTCGAAAGGGAGTGCAATTCGACCAACTCGTGGTGCCGCATTTATATCGTGAGCAGCTCCTGCACCTGGTTCACGGGGGCTTTTGTACAGGGCATCTGGGCATTCGGAAAACAAAGGACCGGTTACTGCAGGAATTTTACTGGGCCGACTGCTTTCGGGAAGGGGAAGCATTCATGAGAAGCTGCGACACATGTCAACGCATAAGCAAGACCGAAGATAAGGCTAAAGTACCAATCAGACTTGTTGCCATTATCACGAAGCCTTTTCGCAGGCGCATAATAGACACGGTGGGACCACGTCCTGCAACGCAGTCTGGCTATCGCCATATTCTTACTGTACTATGTTCCGCAACAAAATTCCCAGAGGCGGTGCCCCTGAAAGAACTAAGCTCGGTGGAGATCGTCAACGAGCATTTGTCTACCTTCGCGTGAGTAGGGTTTCCTGCAGAAATCCAGTCAGATCAAGGATCCTTTTTTTATGAGCGCACTGACCTCGACATTTCTGGAAACGTGCAGTATTAAAATTATTCATAGCTCAGTGTACCACCCGCAGTCAAGCGCGCTAGAGAAAGTCCACTCAGTCATGAAACGGCTTTTGCGAGCCCTTTGTTACAAGCACGAAGCCGACTGGGAGAGTTGCTTGCCTGCGGCAACGTTCGCGCTTCGAGCTGCACCGCACGAATCAACAGGTTTTTCTCCTTCAGAGCTCGTTTACGGACGCTGCCTTCGCTCCCCTCTCCGCATTGTCCGAGAAGCCTGGGAAGGCCGGGCAGACGATCCTTCGGTTGTGGCATACGTGCTAGAGCTGTTGGACCGTCTGCACACTTCTCAAGAATTAGCAGGGCAGGAAATGCGTAAGGCACAAAGCAATGCTAAGCATTACTATGACAGGACGGCTCACACGCGACGCTTTGAAGTTGGGGAAAAGGTAATGATCGTGAAACTCTCATTTATTTATTAATTTTTTTATTTACATATACCTTACAGGCCTTCGAGAAGGCATAGTGTAAGGGGGGAAACACGGTAACATATTAGTACGGAATCGGGAAAGAAATAAACATCAGCATAATCAAAGGAGTACGCACAGAACATGGAAAATTAATACATTAGCAAATACAATATGTAGAGCAATAACAATAAATGGTAAACAACAACATAATAGCCTAATAACGTTGTAGACGTTTTTGCATGTGATACAGTAGTAAGTATTGTAAAAAATTGGGAGCACTGAAATTCTTTAACTTGTAGAAAAAATGCAAGAAAATTACAAACGACATGAAGTGTTTAGACGATTTAAACGGCATATTTATCGGTTAGCAGATTGCGAAATGCAGTGTGTTTAGTTGGCATGCAATGGTATCTGGTAGGGCGTTCTATAAACGGACCGCACGGGAAAAAGCTGAAAAATTAAAAGCCTGTGTATTACACACGCTTTTAGTTTAATTAATTTATGTTGTTAATCTTAATTTTAATTAAAAACAAGCTAGAGGTTCAATGGGAAGGACCGGTTGACATAATTCAGAAATTATCTGAAACAAACTACGTAATCACGGTACCGGGAAAACGAAGGACACCACAAGTATACCATAGCAATCTACTTAAGCCCTACCAGCAGAGGGAAGCCATTGTGAGCATGTCCCTTAACAAACCTGAGGAGATGCCTGTCGACTTTCTGGAGTTAACAGCAGTGACGGAGGCAAAAGACATTCTCGAGGCCATTGACAAGTTAGTAGAACAGGCGGAGTTGAATCACAATCAAAGTACCGAACTTAGAGAACTCGTGTTTGAATTTAAAGACGTATTTTCAGACACACCGGGCAAAACCACTGCGATCGTTCACATCGACTTAACCTCATCGAAAGCTTATCGCGTTTCACCTCGTCAGCGTGAAGTCATGGCCACTGAAATAAACAAGATGTTAGAGCTAGGTGTAATCGAGCTAGGAGAGAGTGATTATAGCTCGCCCAGGAAAGGAGCCGCGACCATGTATCGACTACCGCAGGCTCAATTTAATCACGAAGGACCAGACTTATTCAATACCGCATATCGAGGAAAGGCTTGAGAAAGTGAGCATTGCTAATTTTATCTCTACGCTTTATTTACTCAGAGGGTACTGGCAGGTTCCGTTGACCGAGAGGGCAAGCAGGCTTGCGGCATTTATTTCCCCGATGGGGACCTTTCGTCCGAAAGTCCTGAGCTTTGGATTGAAGAATGCGCCATATTGCTTCTCTAGCCTTATGATCCAGGTACTACGAGGAATGGAGAAGTTTCACTTCCGTATCTCGATGACATAGGAATCTTTTCTTCATCATGGGCGGACCATATGCAACACCTGCGAACCGTGCTGTGTCGTCTACGAGAGGCCAACTTAACTGTTAAGGCTCCCAAATGCCAATTGCGTGGAGGTAGCTTATCTAGGTCATGTAATAGGGCAAGGTCATCGTCGGCCTTCCCTGGTTAAGCTGGCCGCAATAGACAACTTCCCGCAACCACGCACCAAGGGGGACATCAGATCATTCCTTGGCTTGGCAGGTTATTACCAAAAATGTATCCCACGGTATTCCAAGATTGCGAGTTCTTTAACGGATGCTCTCAGGAAAACAGAACCACAAACGGTAAAGTGGGATGACGCAAAAGAAAAGGCTTTTAGTATGCTGAAGAAAGCACTAACGAGTCAGCCAGTGTTAAGCGCGCCCGACTACTCTAAGCCATTTATTCTTCAGTGTGATGCCAGCGACAGGGGTATGGGGGTGGTGCTCTGTCAACAGAGAGATGACGAGAACGAACACCCTGTACAGTACGCCAGCAGAAAGCTTTTAGTTCATGAGGAAGCATGCAGTGCATCAGAAAAGGAATGCACCTGCGTAGTATGGGCGGTGCAGAAGCTAGCTTGCTATATCACTGGTTCAAGGTTCGCCACAGAGACTGACCACTGTCCCCGCACATGGCTGCAGTCCATGTCTACGAAAAACGGTCGTCTTTTGCGCTGGAGCTTGGCTCTTCAACAGTACACCTTCGATATTCTTTACAAGAAGAGTAAGCTTAACGGCAATGCGGACGGTTTGAGTCGTTGCCCCTAGAGTAGCGAAAGCCTCATGCTCACCCGGGTTTCCGTGGCATTTTTACGTTCGTCCATACGTACTTTTTTGAAGTGCAGTCGATTATTCGCTGATTTTAATAACCATGGCTTAACGCTTTCAAGAAATGGCTGTTTTTAGTGTTCAGCGGGGAGGGGGGGAGGACGCGCGTAAGAAATGGGAAAGGTGTAGCGGGTTTTCTTTTTTTTTTAAAGCCGGGTTTGTCTAGGAGCAGGGTGGCCTTGTGCACGCTGCTTTGCGGTTATGGGTCCGGCACTGTTCTGGGTTGATTGCTTGCCCACCCAGGAGACGAAAAGGTGCGAGACCTCCTTGCAAGACCAATTCCACCAGAGCGGACCAGGGAGAAAAGTCTCAAGAGGGCCACGAGGACTGATGACAACTCCCAGGAATTTACCAGCTACGAACTAAGGGTTGATCATCTCTAAGGGGAATTCTGCTACCGAAACGCCGATCCCTCGCACAGCGGCTGATGGCCCCTACGCGTCGGGACCTTCCTCCGCCGCTGGAGATGCTGTTACGGTTGGCGTCTGGCACCACGTGCAGAAAGGAATGTCACCCGAACTTCTCTCACCATGCCTCGTCGAAATGAAGCGTGACTTCTCCTGCTACGGTTGGCGTCCAGCACCTCGCGCAGAAAGGACTTTCTCTCACCCGCCCTTCACCCACCATTCTTCGTCGGAATGAAGCGTGACTTCTTTATTCGCCATGACCATTTCTAGTGTCTGCCGGCCTGGCGGAAGCTCCGTAGCGTTTACAGGCCTCTTTTGTGTATGTGTGTGTGTGTGTGTGTGTGTGTGTGCGTGCGACTTTGGAGGGACCCTTTCCTCGAACGGTCAAACTCTACAGGAGAACTTCCACGAACCAGCAACGCGCAAAAGAGACGGACAAGCGTCTACAATTCCAGGAGGCTCGGTACCACCAGAGGCGTGGTATAACCGGAGGCGGGGCCCTCTTTCCGCCAATCAGACTCTGTGCCGGTCACGTGACGTCGACGGAAGCAAGATCCCTCCCACGATTGTAGAGCGCCTATTTAAGGGGCTCCGAAATGTACTTTTGAGCACTTCATTCTCTTCTCATCATCTTTCATCAACCTTTCAATAAACCATGCAAGTTTCGCACTTGAAATCGTCTCGTCCGTGCCCAGTCGCCATGGCCTACCGGATGCATGCAGCCCGCCGACAACGCTACGCTACCCAGTAGTAACGTCGGTCGAGCTTCGATAGGCAGGCATCGCTACAACTCGGCAGCAGTACGATACGCTACCTTGGAGTACGCAATAAGCCCTACCGATGGAGTAAATGAAGTGTTGCGTCGACTTCTGGCTACGAATTTCAAGTGGATCTGCCCTTGTGAGGACCGGCTCGTGAGTGCAAATTTCTCGTGTATCTGGCCTTGTGACGAGGGATTGCCTGCCAGTCTTGTCTGCACATGCGCAACCAGCCAGCTCGACCAAAGAAAAGCGGAGCACATACAGCGGCCGGTCACTTGGCAGCAGCGGCAGCAAGCCGTGAACAACGTCTAAAAAAAACTGCTGTTTTTGCAGGTTAGTGGCACTGTGTTTAAATAATATTTATTTGAATAGTATTTTCGCAGTGCTGCTGCTGCCATTTGTTTTGCTTTAGTATTGTTGAACTGCATCTTTCAATACCTTTGTACATTTGGAACAATGTCTGATTCTTGTAAAACGTGTAGCCTGCTCATCCCCGTGGATGAGCCACTTGTGAAATGTTCCAAGTGCGAGCACGCCTATCACTTTGGAAAAAGTGCTGGTTTAACTGGAAAATCCTTCAAATCAAAGAACGAGGCTGCAAAGAAAACGTGGCAATGCCCATCATGCAGAAATGCTGGAAGTAGCAACATGTGCAGTAAAGAGAGTAATGGCTATGAAACAGATATTAAAGTTGTCGTCTTGTGAATTAACCAAAAACTAGAACAGCTGATGCCCCTGGCAGGAAAAATTGAGAGCATGGAAGAGTCTTTTAACTTCAAACTTCGTTGCTTTGATGAAATTGAGCAAATGTTCTGCCGTCAAGAGGCCGATATAAAGGACATGAAAAAGATGTCAGAGCTAGAGAAGAATGATGACCTAAATCAGGTCGCCCAAGCTCAACTGGAAAAAGAAATACGTGACCTTGATTTTCGAAGCAGGCAGCTGAACTTGGAACTGCATGGCATTAAAGAAGTAGCGAACGAGGATCTCACAGTCATATTAAATAACGTGGCTGATAAACTTCGCGTGCCTCACTTGATGGAATCAGACATTGCAACTGTTCAACGAATTCCCGCTAAACGTGATAAGGTGGCAGGCATCATTGTTCGTTTTACGAAGCAAGCAATAAGAGATAAATGGATCAAGAATAGAAAGAACCTTAAGGACAGCGAGCCAGCTATTTTCGTGCAAGAAAACCTAACACGCCGCAATAGAGAATTTCTCCAGGCAACGAAAGACTGCGTCAAAGATAAAGGATGAGTTTACTTGGTATATCAATGGAAAACTTTTCGTTCGTAAAAGTGAGGGTGTGAGTGCCATCCATGTGAAGAGAAAGAGCGACTTGAATCGATTGTAGCACTGTTTCATATTGTCTGTTGTGTTCCTCTTGAAAAATAATCAAAATGCCGCAGATGTGTTGACCTGAACCCCACTACTTCATGTATCGCACCGACATTGCTTAACGCTATTTACCTAAATGCACACTCTGCAACGAACAAGACAGTCTGTTTAGAAGAATTCTTCGGCGAATTTCATTTACTTTTTCTTTGATAATGCTCAGTGAAACTTGGAGCACCAATGATTCCGAGATCTTTACGACGACTAACTATAAAACTTATTACTTGAACCCCTCCAGCCGCCGCGGGGGAGGCGTTGCTTTACTGGTGTCTAATGGCATTGAGTGCGACAAGTTGGACTCGTACTGTCTAATTACTGATGATATTGAAATCGTATTAGTGTGTACTGGCAGATTCGTGTTTTCGGTTTGCTATGGTCCTCCCAAGGAAAATCTGGTTAGGCCCTTGGAATTTTATGATGATTTTCTTTCGTTTATAACAGATGGCAAATACACACAAATAGTTGGAGGGGATTTTAATATTCACTTGTTGAAGGATAGTGTTACTACTATAGACTTTAACATGGTTTTGTGTTCGAACGGATATGTTAACCTTGTTACGGTACCAACAAGAGTCACACCAGAAAGTGCGTCTCTTCTCGATCTGCTGATTACGAACTCCTCCCAACCAATAGCTGTAATAGGCGTCATATCATGTGCAATCAGCGACCACCTTCCAGTATTCCTGAGCTTAAATAAGAAAGGAGCGTTAAAGTACCGATAGGAAAAGCAAAGTACCAGTGTATAACTAATGATGCTCTGAATTCGTTTCGCAACTCACTGGCACAAGTTCAGTGGGATAACATTGGCATTGCTAGTGACGCAAACGAGGCTTACAATGAGTTTCTCGAAGTATTCAAACCAGCTCTACCATTCCTGTTTCCCATTAAAAGTGCGTGGATCAAAACGTAAAACTCTCAAACCTTGGGTAACTTATGAGTTACGCCAAGAAATTAAAATGAAAAACAAGCTTTACAAAATCTTTTTAAATTAACGTTCAGCAGATGACCTGCGGATGTGTAGGAAATACAGGAATAGGTTAACAAAAAAACTACGCCAGACACGCGCGGAATACTACTCTACATTACTTCAAGTTAAAAATGGTGGACACAATTTGCTGTGGTCAAGATTAAATTTTCTACTGAGACGTGAACAACGACAAGCTGCCCCAAGTACGCTAAAGCTAGATAATAAAGATATATCTGGAGAAGACCTAGCGCATGCCTTAACAACTTTTTTACAACCCTAGCTCATAGCAACCCGCCGCGTGATTCTAATAAATACATTAATTCTTACAATAATGAAACGATATTTCTAAACCCGGTTACAACAGAAGTTATATCAGTAATAAAAAACCTTAATAACAGCCGTAGCTATGACATTGACGGAATTCAAGTAAGACCTTTGAAGCATGTTGTGGGAGTCATTGCGCCTGTTATTGCAGATATATTTAACTTATGCTTAGCTACCAGCACATTTCCTAATAAAATGCAAATAGCCAAAGTAACGGTTCTGTGAAAGAAAGAAGACCGCAATGATTTAAGAAATTATAGACCAGTATCTATACTCCCTATCTTCTCAAAAGCTTTTGAGAAAGTTCTATATACTACTTTGTCTAATTTTATTAATAAGCATGACCGTCTGTCACCGAATCAATTTGGGTTTTGTTAATATAAATCTGCCGAATTAGCGCTACTCGAACAAAAGGAATACATACTAACACAGTTTGAAAAGAAAGCCTTCGTTATTGGTGTCTTCGTGGACTTCTCGAAGGCATTTGACTTTGTGAACCGCACTATACTCCTAAATAACTTAGTGTTATGGTTTTCGGGGACAGGCTCAAACGCTTCTTAAATCAAATTTATGACATAGAAAATAGGCAGTCTGCATAGACAATGTGAAATATGAACTAAAATCTGTTACTTCTGGCGTTCTACAGGGCAGTATATTGGGACCATTACTATTTATTATGTACCTTAAAGATATCTCCAACATTAACACCACTGCTAAATTTGTTATCTACGCTGATGACACTAGCATCTTCTTTTTTTGCTGGAAATGATTTATGTTTTGTTCGGGAATGCAATGACACTATGAACGAATTACAAAAATGGTCCGAATCCAAGTGCATGCGTATAAATGAAAAGAAGACACAAGCCGTCCACATTCCGTCCTGAAAATAAACCAGTTCCCTCCTCCCTCGAGACTAAGCTGAATTCACGACGTATAGATGTGGTTGAGCAATTTAAATGTCTCGGAGTAGTTTTTTTCTCCTGTATGTCTTGGAAAAATCATGTGGACCGCATCACAACGAAACTGGCTGAAATAACTGGGGTCGTAGGCCGGCTCAGATGCGTTCTTCCAAGGCCAGTAAAATTACTCCTCTATAATTCCCCTTTTTACTCCTATTTAAACTATTGCCATTTAGTTTGGGGCGCCGCCACAATTAGCTGTCTTCAGCGCATTTACATTTTGCAGAAGTTCCTTCGTCATGTTCACAATGTCCCCTGGGGCTCAACGAGCGTGGATCTCTTTCTGCAAAGTAGTGTGCTGAAGACCCACAACTTGTACAAATACCGCTTAAGTGTTCGGTTTAAACTGGAAACACGGAGAAACGTAAACCATATACGTTACCTTGCTGATTTACGTACCCGAGAAGCAACCTACAAGACAAGGCATGCGGAGAATTGGGTAGTGCCGACCCCTCGAATAAATTCCGGTAGATAACGCCTACAATTCACTCTTCCTTCCCTCTTAAATGCTTATGTATATAATAATTTTGATCTTTTCAGTATGTCAAACAGTGCTTTGCGTGCTATGCATGTTACCATGTAGGTTCTGTTTTTCTTTGTGATGAATATTGTTTAAATATTGTATAATTTTGTTATGTTTTCTTTTGTACTTGTTCATTATTGTATAACTGTTATTAGACTGCAATTACCTTTGTTTTAAAAGCCTTGCTGTGAAGCCACTGCCAAGCGAAAGGGGGCTGCGGCTTTGTCAAGCTGTTTCTGACAGCTTTTTCTGCGCCTCCGCTGTCTGTATTTGTACAAGGCAGAAATAAAAGAATTTGAATTTGAATTTGTCGAACGCTTTTGCGAAGTCGATGGAGACGGCGTCAATTTTTGTTAGGTGATGAACAGCGTCATGAAGGTCGGCTACAATTTCGAACAATTGTGACTCGCAGGAACGACCACGCAAGAACCCATGTTAGTTTTGAAAGAAAGGAAGTTGTGCTTATCCAGGTAAGTCATTATTGCCGATGATATTATGGGTTCCAGCATTTTGCAGGGTATGCTCGTTAATGAGATAGGCCTATGTTTTGAAAAGACAGAAGGATCTCCAGATTTAAACATAGGTATTATACGAGCGACTTTCCAGGTGTGAGGCACTTTTCCTGTATCAATAGCCTGCTGGAAAATTGCAGTGAGGATACGAGCTGTCACCGATTTAGTTAGCTTCAGTAGTTTTGGACATATGTTGTCAGGTCCGCGTGGACTGAATTATTGGCAAACAATCAATAGCTCGCTCAATCCCTGCGTAATCTGTATGTCATTCACGACCGCGTTAATAGTAGCAGCATTAACACCTGGGGGAATCGGTCTTTCGTTAGGGTAACACGGAGCTAAAAGATAAGTTGAATTCAGTGGCAATCACAGATGTCTGAAGGAATTGGCCGTATTTTGCTATCGTTATGAGACTGGGTGAAGGGGGCTTAGGATTTATTACTTTCCAAAAACTTTGAGTATTCGTTCTCAGTAAGGTTAATAGATCATGATTAAAGAATTTATCTTTGACTCTCTCATCTTCTATTAGACATAGTTTTGACTGCGTGCGGTAGTTATTCCAATCACCTTCAGATGCCGATTGTTTTGCCTTAGTGTAAAGAGGCTTCTTGCCAATTCTTCTTCTCGCACATTCTATAAAATCAGCAGGAAATGGCGGCAGTATCGTAATCTGGCCTATAGAAAAGTACGAGAATGAGGCCTGCAAACACCTGCGCCACCATACCCATTACAGAAAACTTAACCAGATTAAGTGTCCAGTTGGCTACTGTGCACAGGGGATGGGGTAAGGGCAGAAAAGATGAGAAAACAAGAGAAAACTAAAAAAAGAGGAACGCATCAATTCGCACATTCTATAGTTTCTTCAATGATTCCCGTTTCCGTTAAAAATCACACTAGCGCTTTAAAAGCAGTTCGTGCCGTCGTCGGCTGGGACCAGGGTCAAAGACTTCTGCCTTCCGTATGGGGGCGTTTGTCAATATTAAGCCTGGTGCTCAGGACTTGTGGCCATTCCGATGATAACAGTATTGGCTGGTAAAAGCTACTCCAAGCCATAGGCGATAGGTGAGAGTTACCTCCCGCCGTGGTAAGCCATGTGGAAGGCGGAGCTACAGGTCAGGATCCAGGGAACAAAGGCACTGGTTCTTAAAGTCTGCCGAATTCCATGGGGCCAACGTAAGCTCGCGGGCAAGCGCATGGAGCTTTCCCGCTGCGTCTGTTCTTGACTGCGCGATAGCGACTCAAGTGGCACTGGTATGTGAAGATCGAGCGCCTGCGTCTGCTTGCTCGTTTCCAAGGATACCACAACGACTTGGCAAACATTGAAATACAATGACATGTCCTGTCTCAAGTGCCCGGTGGTAAATTTCACGTGTATCCGCGACAAGTGATGGGGTCCACGGCGTAATGCAGGGAGCTAACTCCTTTGGGTGGCCTTAGAATTGCAGAAGATGGGCCACTTCTGGGGCGTTTCCTGATCGATCAATTGAATTGCTGCATGCAGAGCTGCAAGTTCGACAGACGTCATTGATTTCAAGTGCGCTGTCTTGAAGTTTATCACTAGATTTTGCTGGGACAAATACTGCAGCTGCTGAACTCGAGTTTATGACCGACCCATCGGCGTAAACAATTAAGCGGTCATTGTGGACCTAATGTTATAGCAATAATGCTGCCCGTTTCAATGCTGCTGACGGCATTTGTGATTTCTTGACGCCAGGAATGGTAAGGCATACACGAGGTGAAAGCAGAGACCACACTGGCAACGAAGGACATGCTGCTGGGACGTAATTCCATGGCAGCGATGCTCCGTAAATAGCCACCAAACGGCTGACACTCATATGCATTCTAGTTGTTGGCAGGCAAGCAAGATGGTGAATGGGCGTTCTTGTGACATGTCGAATGGGCACTCTTAGAGCGTCGACTGCAATGTTTGTTACTATATGGGGGTCACGCGCTATGGCGATTGTGGCTGCTGTGGGTGACACTTAGGGAGGCCGAGGCACGTCCGTAGAGCTTTAGCTTGTGTACTGTGGAGTGTGCAAAGGTTCGTTCTGCTGGTGCTTCCCAGCATGGGCAGGCTGTATCTTAGGAAGCCCATAAATAATGCATGGTGTGGCTGTGGCATCGATTGCACAGATGCGCCCCAAGACTTTCCGCCGACAAATTTGAATACATTGGCTATTGCAGTCAACCTCTTTTTCGTATATGAAATATATAGCGTCCAAGACAAATCACCGTCTATGATCTGCCCAAGAAAACAGTGCCTTGTTCCGTAAGCAATTATTTGTCAATTTATGCGTATAACGTATGGAGTCATTGCTTTGCGTTTAATTGCGACTAATCGGCACCTTTCTGAGGAGAGTTCCAAGCCTTTCGTATGTATGTAAGAGGGCGTTTGTGTGAACGCCTTCTGCAACCTCGCTAGTATCTGTGGACGTTTCACTGCCGGACCGTCCTTGGCAATGATCCAACAAGGCCGAACAGGGCTACATTGAAGAGCGTGGGGCTACTGCGGCACACCTTTGCTGGTTGGATGGTGGGATGTCATTCCATCGGATGTAAGCACGAAGAAGGATCTATCCTCCAAATAGCTGTAAATTCAGCGCAGTGCACGGCACCAATGCCCACATCGCTTACTTAAAGTATCGAGGATTGCTTGGTGTGCTACATAATCATATGGGCATTTGACATCAAAAACATCACCACCGTTAATCGCTTCACGCTCTTTTTATGTTGAATAGATGTTACCAAGTGAAGCACGTTATCGATAGATGATCGTGCGCGCTGGAAGCCGGCCATTTCATTCAGATATACTTCATTACGCTCTGAGTACCATTCAAGGCGCGCGAACACCATCCTTTCCATTAGTTTCCCAACGCACCTGGCAAGAACGATGGCACGGTACGATGCCAAGTCTCATGGAGATTTAGAACTCTTAAGTAAAAGTACTAAGGGGCTGACCTTCCACTCAGAAGGAATCAATCCTTCGCGCCAGGATTCGTTGCATCTCTTCAAGTGTACATTGCGGGCTTTTTGGCCAAGCTTTGAATGTGCCTGCTGTGTGATTCGTATGGCCCAGGTGATTATGACTTCCTACAAGTCGTCAGCTCAGCTTCTAGCTCATCCACAGAGAACATTAGATCCATGCGGCAGTCCTAGAATGCCGAAACATCCCGTGATATTACTATAGGCAGTGACGGCAAGCCAGTAATTCTTGCGCAGAAGTCCTCAGCAACGCCGATCTCACGTCGTCCTTGATGCAAGGAAAGAGATTTAAAAGGGTGGCACTGTTGCGTAGACGATTGTAGGCCACGCACAATTCTCCATATATGGGACAAAGGCTTACAAGTATCCAAAGACTCGCGAAAGGATTTCCACTTTTCAGATTGCAACACATCGATGCGGCGCTGAATTTTCTTTTCGATTCGCTTCGCCTCCTTCAAATTGTGAGTACATTTGGTGCGCCTGTATCTTCTTTCTGCTCGTCGGCGAATCGCTCGAAGCCTTTCCAATTCACCTTGCTATTCTTTATACTTTGGAGAGGTCTAAAAAGGGAACATAGCCTCTTGCAGTGCGTTTCGAATCTGATTCTCCAGGAATGACGGGTGGCCTTATTGACATTCGTCTTCCATAAGCGACCTGAACTTCGTCCAGTCTGTTCTGCGGAGGGCAGTAGATAGGGACTTGACCACTCCCTTGATATTTAAATAGGTAGGAACGGGAATACTTTTATGGGTTGTTATGTCTGAGAACTATTTTACACTGCTTCGAAGACGCTGAGAGACCAAAGTCAGGTTTAGACAACTGCTGCAGGTCAGTCCCCTCAAATATGTCGGGCTGCCATAATTGAGACAACAAAGCTCTTGGTCCGAAGCAAATGCTACTAGTATTCTTCTATTGAAGTTCATCTTCAAATTCGCCCAGAGCGTGTGGTGTGCCGTAAAATCTCCACTAATAATTAAAGGGCCAGATGTTGCATAACAAAGCACCCATTCCTTGCATGTAAAAAAAAAACTGGTTGGATAAATGTATGCAGCGACAAGAGTGAATGTAAGTTTCTTTGTTTTGACAGTTAAACACACGTATTTGTCGTTCTCGGAAGCAAAACTGAATGTAGCACGTAAATGAATTCACACCAACATAAACGACGACCTTGCTGAGGACACTACACGTCGCGGATGAGAAAGCGTCATAGCCATATAGCCGCATTGTAGTTTGAAGGTTTAGTTCGCAGACGACAATGATAGGAAATTTGTTCGAAAAAAATTATTGGTCGGAAATTCGAAATTTTTGATCTGAGACTTCGAGCATTCAACTGAAAAAGTGATGCTTCATTGACATCTTTACGGAACGACAGTGGTGATTGAATGAGCCATATGATGATATTCAAGACTTTCAAGTGCTGGATTCCTCGCGCCCAGCACCTGCAGTGGACTGCGAGCATTCGAGGTGTTAAAGTTCGTCAGTAACGCACACATGGCATTCATGAGTGACCTCAGCATGGCGAGCACTTGCAAGTCCTGGCCTTCTGCGCGGACTGCTGCAGGGCGAATCGTAGTTGGTGGACGAGTTGTGTCTCTCGTGGTTCTGCGAGTTGGCGTGGCTTTGCTAGAGGTGACAATGCCTTACTTGAATCAATGATGGCGGGCACACCTCTCTCACCTGCGCTGGTAATGCATGACGTCAGCGGATGACGAAGTCTTCTCCGGATTGTGCACTTCCTTAGAACTACCAGTCTGTTTTCTGGACTTATGGTGCCGGGAACGTCGGCCTCTCACTTTAGTTGCTTCTTCTTTACGTGTCGAATGGTCGCTAACCATATTCTTCGTCCTCTGTTCATTTTTCTGGAACGGGCAATCTTTCGAAGTCGCATCGTGTGCGCCCTTTCAGTTGCAGCATTTGAAGTCCCTGGCACGCCAAGTGTCAGACCTATGTGACTCGGTACACCGCGGGCATATGCCTGGGTTCTTACAGACAGCACTCACGTGTCCAGTGCTCTGACAATTCCGACACTGCAGGGGCTTGTGCACGAAAGGTCGTAGAGTATGACGAAAATGGCTGACCTTCACGTTCAATGTTAGGCACTCACTTTTGAAGAGGAGCTTCACGCAAGTTGATTTGCCAATACGACGAGCTTGCATTATAGTAATGCTGTCTACCATCGTTTTGATCGAAATAGGCAGATCACTGTAACAAATTGAGACATCCATGTTGTAAACCATGACTGCAGTGATTTCCAAGCTCTGTGGAATGTGGCAGCGCACTTTGATGTCATCTAGCTGCGTAATCTTCATCAACGGATCCAAGGCGCTTCGGTTGTAACATCGACAGCGAGGATGTTCTTGCGGGAATTCGAGGAATTCTGACGTCTTTTATCTCGCCTGGAGCGAGCGCCTCCAGATAAACAGATATGGCCTGTCTATTGAGTAGGTTGGGATTTTTTGTGGCCGCCTAGGGAACAAAGAGAATTGCATGCTCCGGAGCTCTCGGCGTAGGAGTCAGTCGGCTTGCTTGATGCTGAGCACCCGCTGACATTTCGTCTTTTCGCTTTCCGGCGTGTATAGTCCTCAAAGCCTTCATCGTCTGAGGTGGCATCGCTCGAGGGAGAGTACAGTTCGTTGTCATTGCTGTCAGCTTCACTCCGCGGACAGTGCTTCTTCCTTGGAGTAGCTACCACAGACTTTGGCAGGTGTGGGTGGTTCTCAACCGATTCTACTTACATCGCGGAAAAAAAGAGTGGCGTCCCTCAGCAGAAACCGGTGAATGTCTGTAATGTTCCAGAGAGATCAAAACTGTGATGTGCACAACAACAGCGAAAGATGAAAGCGGGATATGAAAGGCGGCGACGCTGAAGAGAGCGCGAGGAGAAAAGCGGAGGAGGAGGGTATGGCGAAAGCGTGAGAAGAAAAGCGTAGTGCCGCGCAAGACGGTCTCTGCGGCGACGATCGCTACGAGATGGTGCCAGAGTAGCGCACATCGCCTGCTCACCGATGACGCCATCATTAAGGCAGGCGGCGAGCGGTCCACTAATACCATATACTGAAACAAAGCGCTGCATAAGCGGAGGTCTGTCTTCGGCGGCTGCTTTTCGCAATCTCCCGATTATCGAGGCAGTCGCACCATATTTCGCTTCGTTTGCAACGTGCCGCACGAGATAGATTTTCCGCGCTAGCCAACATATCGCGAAAGGAAAGGACGTATAGATGGTTTCACTCGCGCGAAAACAGCAGCGAGAGAGCGGCCCCAAGAAACTTCCGGACACGGGCCTTATCAGTATAGTGCGCCGGAGCACAAATCGCGTTTTTAAAGGGACACTAAAGGTGAAAAATGATTTCTTTTGCATCAGTAAAATATCGTTCTACAACACCAAAAACACCACTCTTACAACGATAAGACGTTTGGTAAGCCAGAAAAAGCGCAAGAACGAAATACGAGTGGCGACGCCTACTTAAGTTCCCGCACCTGGTGGCTGGGACGTCTTGGATTTTGATGCCATCTTCTAGGGCCTACTAATTGTATATAGAGGTACAGATTGACTACATTGTATTCTAAAGGAACCAAATATTAAACATGGCAAGTTTCGGAAACCTTTATTCAGCCAACGCAGCCCAAATGCGAAAACATACTTTGGAATCCCTGACGTCACGCTGACGTACCGGCGCTGGGGTTTCGGCGTGAAATGCGAATACTGATACTTGGACCTTCATTTTGTCATCTAATAATCAAACAATTTTTTTAAATGACTGCCTGCAGGCTTCTCAAACAATGCTTCATTAATCTAAACTGATTTATTGTTTCGCTTTAGTGTCCCTTTAAGTTGTTTCACTTTGCTGAAAGTTTATTTTTAAGTTTTGAGATAAAAGAAATGGGCACTACGGCTCAAGATTCATACCTAATAATTTGCGTACAGTTTACAGCAACCTTGACTTGTAAAATTGTCGTTATATAAAAAAAAGTGTTGGAAATCTGCGGGATCAGATTTTAACGCACTCCTGCTACTCAATATCGCCGCCAGTGCCTCTCTTGCTTGCTACCTTTAGCGGGCTACGTCAGTGAGCAAAATCAGAATACGTCCAGGGCATATGGTTGTAAACAGCGTAAGGGTATATCGAGCTGCACTAAATTTCGCCATAGGGAGTATTGTAATCGTCGATGAATTATTTTGCCAAGTTATGTGGCGTGGCGTAATAACCAATGGTAATTTAGGTGCCGTCCTTCGCATGTCCAGACGACAAACGCCGGATTTCTTGCTCAATAAGCCGTTTGATGCTTCCGCGTCATTATTAGTAATGATAAATGTCGAGTGGAGGAATGTTTTAGAATGCGCGGGTATATCACTTCAGGGAACCGTGAAATGGTTTTGATTTTTTGTTTTACCTGCTCACGCTTCACTGTAGTTTTACACTGCAGGGTTTGTAGTAATATAAAGCCCGCCGCGGAGGCGTAAGAGCCTCGCCATTTCGCTGCTAAGCCTGAGGAAGCGGGACTGAGACCCGTCCACGGCGAAGGCATTTCGATGGGGGCGAAATGCAAAAACGTCCGTGTACCGCGCATTGGGTGCACGTTAAAGAACCGCAGGCAATCAAAATTAGTTAGGGGTCCCCCATTACGGCATGCCTTGGTTTAGAGACGTATAGTCGAATGAATGCTAGCGTACTCGGATGAAATTAAGGCCATGTTTGCGGGGCATGCATCAGCAGTGCGTGCGCAGCCGTTTTCCTATATGGCAAAAGTAGCCATTTTTAAGGCTCCTAGCAACCAATCTAAATAATTCTGGGGAGTTATCGCAAGCGGAACACAAGGATTAAAGAAAGGTGCAACACGAAGCGGTTATATTCATGGATACATTCATGCATATATTTAGGTTCACCCAATCTAAATATATGCAACCGCAACAGCTTTCGGAGCATGAAACCTGCGCTAAGCTCACTCACTCGCAGCTTCGGAACTCAGCCGAAAAAATTAGAGAACTATAAATTAGTTGCTCAGCGAAGCAGCTTTACACGTTTCAAACGGAAGGCATTGGGTTTGACGACAGTTGGAAGAGTTCTTTCTTTTGGGGGCGAAGGGGTGTAATTGTGTATTAAGGAAAATAAATTGCAATGTTTGGCATGATACTGTCAATACTCCAGTCACTCTTCTGAGCACATCACTCTGTGCGGGTACATTTGATTACCAGCCATAAAATGCAAAGACAGTCCGATTCGGTAACCTTGTTTCAGCAATTCATATAGAGATCATTTAAGATAATTACAATTATGTGTCATATATGAACTTGTCCTAAGAGCAACATACTGTTGCTGCAGCACCAGCAGCAATTGGGACTGTTTGATTGTTCATCATGCCACAAAATGAAACATTGCATAATAATACTGATTTTTATTCACAAGCAGCCATTAGTCATACTTAAACCGCATTGAGTATTGACTTAAGTGGTTTCGGTAATAAAGTAAGCTGCGTAATGAACATACAAAGAATTGACAATTGTTACTTTTGCCTCACATTGTTAAATCTACTTATTTGCAGCATCTTTGGAACATATGACATGAAGGTTAAGGCCGGCCTGGTGACCTTGCTTGACAAGGGGAAGTAGTCTGTAAATCTGTAAATAGTCTGTTTCGATCATAGCGTAAGACCTGCATTTTATGAAAAATATAATGTATAGCGCCATAAAAAGAGTTAGTTCAATATCGGTGCACTTGTTTTCTTTTTTGCACTGCATGATTCATCGCTACTGGAATTGCTTCAGTTTTTTTTCTGTTTATCCAACATATGAGAGTGCAGCTGGATCAGGAGCATTATTAAGCTCTTGACATTAATCCGTAAGTACAGATGAGAAGCAACCTGTGAAAATACATAATATACATTCACAAATTTTTTGCCGTCATATCTAAACAAAAGTGTAAACTAACTTTAGATGGCAGATAGCTAGCAGATTTTGTTCAAGCGGATGCATTGCGTGCAACTGTAATATTTCTTAAATGTGCTCGTGCCCAAAAGCTCATGCAGTCTTACATAAAAATTCACGGATACATGCATTTGAGATTTTTAGACAATTTCTATCCGCATGCATGGTTTTCTATGTACAGTTCCCTGTGTATGTTCCCACATGCATGCTGGATGCAGTACATTTTGATAGCAATTTTCGATAGACTGCTTATTAAAAACTCCAGCAGCGAGTGTTTATATGCAATCAAAACATAGCAAAATGTGGTTTATATAGCTAGTATATAGGGTCTCGATCCCTTCTTCTTCAGGCAAGCTGGTCAATGAAAGTAAATGATTAAAAACACGGTGCAAGATATACTTTTATAAATATAAAAGACCTATGGGTCAGATCTCTGACGGCTGAACACGTAAGTCTTAAATTCGGATCTTGCTGCAGCGTCTTTTTTTACATTATTCATCGAACAGCTCCACTGAATTTATGTTAGCTCGGACACCTTGTATCGACAATAATCGACAAATAGTGTAAGGCTAAAGGCTATGGATTAGCTATAGACTGATCTGCAGGAATTGTCTACAAACTGTCTATGGACTTATGGCCTTACACTTTTTGTAGACTAGTCCATAAAATTTCTCATTCTATAGACACTCTATAAACTGTCTATAGATTAATGAAAATTCATGTTTGTAGACAAATGTCTGCAAAATGTCTATAGAGAAAAAGTGTATAGGAATATGCAGTTCTACTTTTGTAGACTGAAGTCTGTAGAATCTCTATAGACAAACGTCTATACATAGTCCATATACATTTGCTTGTAGACGTTTTATAGATTTCAGTCTACACAAGTAGAACTGCTGTAAACAGTTTTGTCTTTGTAGACAGAGAGAGAGAGAGAGAGAGAGAGATAATATTTAATGGTAGAAAGGTGGAGAGGTCGGCCTGAGTGAAATGCCTCTAGCCTGCTACTCCATGCTGGGGAAGGGGTTTGGGGAATAACAGAGATAGGATGTGAAGAGGAAGGAGAGAGAGAGAGAGAGGAAAGGGGAAAGGCAGGGAGGTTAACCAGAGAAAAAGATCCGGTTGGCTACCCTACACTGGGGAGAGAGGGGAGGGGGAGGTAAAGTGGTAACAAAGTAGAGATAAGGAAAGGAAGGAGCCTAGACACACAGTCACCATCGGTCACTGGCACCGAATACTGTCATCGCACAGCACAGTGACACTTGCCACACTATCAACATTTGTTCAGGCTACAGCCGCCTGTCCAATCCTGTCGCCCTCAAAAACCGCAACAGTGCCCTCGTCGCCCTCTGCTGCGATGGCTTGTGATGGCGGTATTGTAAAATAAGTTCCTCTGTGAGAGGTCTTTGGTCAAAGCGCGCTATCGCGGTTGCGAGTGATTGTCTCTGCAAATTATATCGAGGACAGTCACAAAGAAGGTGTTGAAAAGTCTCCTCGTTACCACAGTCCTCACACGTGACTATGGCTAGGGGTGGCTTTCACCAAGTCTTTCGCTTACTGAAGAGGAAGGAAGGTGGTGGTATGGTGAATATGATGAGGGCTGCACAGCATAATGTTTCTGCGTAATGCGTACGTGTACACTTCACAGCACAGCACAGTCATCTTCGCGGGCAGAGGTGTAAGTTACTGCAGCGTAGCGAAGAGACTGTCTGTAGCGTTCATAATTTTTGCCGCTGTTAGCGCCACTGGCGTATTTAAACCGAACAGTAGCAGCTGCAGGGCGGCAATTATTTGTCGCAGCACGGCTTTGATAACAGAGTCCGATGGTGATATCTGAGTGCACTGTCCTTGCTCGTGCTGACAGTCTGAGGCCCGTGTGCGCGGCAGTAAGCGTGGCCATACATTCGGTTCCGGGCTTGCGCGGCTCGCTTGAAGCAATGGTTTGGAGAGATCTATCGATGCCGATTCAATTACCTTCTGCTGGACCTGCGGAATTAGAGACAGACTGAAGTCTGTAAAACGTCTATAAGCAAATCTCCTTAGACTATTTATAGACATTTGCTATATACATTCCATAGACTTCAGTCTAAAAAGTAGAACTGTGTAACCCTATACACATTTGTCTATAGACATTCTGCAGTCATTTGTATGCAAACGCGAATTTTTATTAATGTATAGACAGTCTTAGACCCAGACTTTGTATAGACTAGTCTATAAAAAGTGTAAGGCCATAAGTCTATAGACTACCTATAGACTAATCTAAAGACATGTCTATGGGCAGCCTACAGACTTCGTAGACAAATGTCTATAGACTGCCTATAGACTTTGTATAAAATATTTGTAAGGGCTTTACACCGCTTTTGACGACACGCCCTTCGTCCTAACTTTAGGATCCATTTCAGAACGCTAATCTCCTTAAGAAGGAAGCTAGCATTGCCGTAAGACAGCGGTATCTTAATTCTGAAAAGTTACTATAGAGGCACTGCCTTTTTGAAAACACTCTCTATATTATAGCTTTACAAAGGTAGCCCATCCTCCGTTTCCTCTAGAAGCTGAGCTGCTACTTGGTAATTTTTTATGGTCGCCGGCTCATTGGTTCTTCTGTGTTAGTCATCACCCTAGAGGCATGAAAGTCCATCTATACTGGCAGCTGGTTGCTTTGATGCTTGACGTTTCTTCGCCACTTGATAGTTAATGCGCAAATGGGTGTCAACAATAATGTGCAGCAGCGTGTCTATACACGCTGTTTGTTTAACCACACCAATTTTTTTTAAATTACCTGTGGCTGATAGCGCAATTCTAATCCTTGATCTGAATCACTCGATCAGGCGTCCGTTACTTCTACGAGAAATCAAAATACCTAAATGAATGATTAACATAATTACGTGAACAACTCGTAATTATTAAAATTACGACCCCTATTTCAATCTATGAATTATAGCCGGTGAGTTCGCAAGGCGTATTCACTTGTAACAAATCCTCAGGACTGCACCGATTTCGATATATTGATTTTCAATGCATCCGACGAAATGCATTGGTGTTCCAGTTACTTTTGTGCTTCAATTAAAAAAAAAGGGTTTCTAAAAAAAAAAAAGAACTGGAATGCCAGTGAATTTCGTTGGATCGACACTTTGAAAATTCATATCTAGGAACTGGTGCCGTTCGGAGAATTCGTTCCAAGCGGATACGCCTTGCGAACTCACCGGCTATAATTCGTAGATTGAAATAGGGGCCGTAATATTAATAATTAAATAGTTATTTACGTATTTATGTTAATTATTCATCTACGTATTTTGATTTCTCGTAGAAGTAATGACCACCTGATCAAGTAATATAGATCAAGGATTAGAATTGTGCTATCTGCCACGGGCAATTTTTAAAAATTTGGTGCAGCTAAAAAGAGAAACACCCCGCATATTAACCATGACACTGGATTGCGTGCAGTGTGTGGATCCGCTGAATAAAGATAATGCAAACTGCTATTCATGAATAATCTCTGCTCGGATATTATCCCTCATTACTACATTGGGACTTTCACTGTTTTGCGATTTGGCTGTGTGCACACATCTCAGCATCCATCAGTCGCATTCAACACGGGCGAGTGATCGGATGTCATTTGTCTATGTCTACACCATTATAAGTGCGGCTGCGATAGCAGCAAATCTATGGTCATCGTGACTTAATCGGTGGTAGAGGCTTCATTATTGGTGTTACAGCTAATGCATTGTGTCAATATGACCGCCGCGCTCGAATCGGACACGTGAGCCCGACGGCGTTCGTTTACAGTCAGTGCTGCGCTTTTATGCAGATGCGCTAGTGGTGTCGGCCTGCTGACTGCTCTCCCGTTTAGAAAGGGCTGTGTCGCCGTGTCCAGGCCTGTCTACAAATAAAAGCGCCCCGGCTGACGGTCCAGGGCAAACGCTGAACCTTGTGTGGGTACCAGTTCTATCATACGTGTATATAGCGGCTGGAGCGTAGGTGTTCGCCTTGCATATAACAAGACGGAAGTGGAGGACGGCCGCTGCGCTGTCGACGCGAGTCCGAACTGTGAGACGGTGCGAAGCGTCCGGTTTGGCCGTCAAAGAACGCCGGCTGCGAATATCATGCGACGCCACCACAGAGTTATTGCACACTACACTACAGCATTTGCCCGAGCTCGTTTGCGCGACGCGTTCTCTTTCATGCCGCTACGTCGGCAACGCGTCGGCTTGTGCCAGCGTGCCTCGATCCATCGTCCGTATTACTGGGATAGCGTAGCGGCATGGAAAAAGGCAGATATGAGGCAGCATGGCCCGATCAGGAAGCGCTTGTCTAAGCGAGTTTGATTACTATTCTGTCCGAGAATGGCGACGCGAGCAATAAACGCCCGAATAAACCGCTAGAAACGCTCGGCTGAGATACACGCCTCAGTCGCTATGGGACGGAAACACGAGGACGGCAGCTGCTGCGTTGAACGCAAGCTATCGTTTTCTCCTTAGCGCTGTTGCGACTTGTCTTATAGACTTTGGTTTAGGCATTTCCCCCGCATTATTATCTACGGGATGGGCTCAAATCTACTTTAACGAACCAGAATACTGTCACGTGGTAGTGACGTATAGCGAACACAGTAGCAATACTGTGAAAGACGAAACTAATTTTTATTGGGCGAACCTGTGCGCACAAAAACAGGCTACACTTAAAGAACGGCGACAACGGCGAACAGAGTCGGCGATCGTCAAAATCTGATCAGCGGGTCAAGCACGTCGACTTTTATACATCAGTCGTCGAACGTTCCAGACTAATCGGTGCGACCCGCGTTTCTTCCACACAGTTCTACACCATTCGCGTCACGCGGTGAAATCAGATAACACAAGGTTCGGTAAAAACAGACAGCGGATAGAACCATCGATAACTTTCGAGAAACTTCCGATACATGCAGGCGCATTCTACGCTGTGCGATAACATTTGTTAGGCAGTGAAACGTGGACGCCCGATAAAGATAAACAAGTACACGTGTCCACACCCCCACACGCCTCTCAAAAAGCATCGGACCGATGCTGCAAACAAACGAAAGTAATAAACAAAAATACCCATAGCAAAGAAACAACAAAATAAGGAAGTTCGTCAGCGTACGTAAAATGGCTTAAGACGCAGCACGTGGACCAGTTCAGATCGTGCGCGGCGCTGCTATGGATGCAAAATGCCGTCTGGCACGACCTCGCAGTCCAGTGCGCCAATATGTCGGATAACCTTGTATGGTCCGAAATAGCGTCGCAATAGTTTCTCACTGAGTCCTCGTCGGCGTATCGGCGTCCAAACCCAAACACGGTCGCGGGGCTTATACTCGACGTAGCGTCGTTGGAGGTTGTAGCGTCGGCTGTCGGTACGCTGCTGGTTCTTGATCCGTAGGCGGGCAAGCTGTCGGGCTGCTTTGGCGCGCTGGAGATAGGTGGCGACGTCAAGATTCTCTTCGTCGGTGACGTGCGGCAGCATGGCGTCGAGAGTCGTCCTCGGGTTCCAGCCGTAAACCAGCTTAAACGGCGTGTCGTTTCTGTGTCGTTTCTTGCACCGCCACGTTGTGAGCGAAGGTTACGTACGGCAAGACGGCATCGCAAGTTTTGTGTTCGACGTCCACTTACATTGCTAGCATGTCGACGAGGGTCTTGTTCAGGCGCCCCGTAAGACCATTCGTATGTGGGTGGTAGGCAGTTATCCCCCTGTGCCTTGTCTGACTGTACTGCAGAATGGCTTGGGTGAGCTCCGCTGTAAAGGCCGTTCCTCTGTCGGTGATAAGGACTTCTGGGGCTCCGTGTCGCAGCAGGATGTTCTCGACGAAGAATTTCGCCACTTCGGCTGCGCTACCTTTCGGGAAAGCTTTCGTTTCAGCGAAGCGGGTGAGGTATTCCGTCGCCACGACTATCCACTTATTTCCGGTTGTTGACGTCGGAAAGCGTCCAAACAAGTCCATCCCGATCTGCTGAAATGGTCGGCTAGGAGGCTTGATCGGCTGTAGTAATCTCGCTGGCCTGGTCGCTGGTGTCTTGCGTCGCTGACAGTCTCGGCATGTCTCGAAGTAACGGGAAACGTCGGTCATCAGGTGCGGCCCGTAATACCTTTCCTGTATCCTCGATAGCGTACGGGAGAATCCAAGGTGCCCAGCGGTCGGATCGTCATGCAGGGCGTGCAGTACTTCTGGACGCATCGCTGAGGGAACAAGAAGGTAGTTGGCGCGGACTGGCGAGAAGTTCTTCTTTACTAGTAAGTTAAAAAAATCAAATTATGGTTTTTTACGTGCCAAAACCACTTTCTGATTATGAGGCACGCCGTAGTGGAGGACTCCGGAAATTTCGACCATGGGGTTCTTTAACGTGCACTTAAATCTAAGTACAGGGGTGTTTCCGCCCCCATCAAAATGCGGCCGCCGTGGCCGGGATTCGATCCCGCGACCTCGTGCTCAGCAGCCCAACACCATAGCCACTGAGCAACCACGGCGGGTTACTAGTAGGTTGTTTTGAAGCGAGAACGAAGACAATCCTCGCTTAAATGCCCTAGGGACAACATCGGTGTGCCCTTCCAAACACTCGACGAGGCCTTTTACCTCCGGGTCTGCTCGTTGCTGTTCAGCGAAGTCTTCCGCGCTTATTATTCCAAGGAAGGCGTCGTCATCCTCGTCATCTTGCGGCGGTGGGTCAATGGGGGCGCGTGATAGGCAATCGGCATCAGAGTGTTTTCGTGCGGACATGTAAGTTACAGTGATGTCGTATTCTTGTACTCTGAGGCTCCAGCGCGCCAGTCGTCCGCAAGGATCCTTTCAATTCGCTAGCCAACAGAACACGTGATGGTCGCTGACGACTTTGAATGACCTGCCATATAGCTAAGGACGAAATTTTGCTGTAGCCCATACGATGGCGAGGCATTCCTTTTCGGTCGTAGGATAATTGCTTTCCGCTTTTGACAGCGACCGGCTAGCATACGATATCACCCGTCCAAGTCCTTCTTTCCTCTGGACTAGGACGGCACAGAGGCCTAGGCTACTGGCGTCAGTGTGGATTTCGGTATCGGCGTCCTCGTCGAAGAGTGCAAGTACCGGCGGCGACTGCATGCGTCGTTTGAGTTCTTGAAATGCCTTGGCCTGCGGCGTTTCCCACTTGAACTCGACATCACATTTGGTTAGATGTGATGGCGACCCCGCGATGCATGAAAAGTCCTTGACAAAGCGCCTATAGTAGGCACACATGCCAAGGAATCTGCGCACTGCCTTTTTGTCGGTTGGCTGCGGGAACTTTGCGATGGCAGCTGTCTTCTGTGGGTCGGGGCGTACTCCTGATTTGCTGATGACGTGGCCTAGGAACAAAAGCTCATCGTAAGCGAAGCGGCACTTTTCCGGCTTCAGAGTGAGCCCTGATGACTTGATGGCCTTTAACACTGTCGCAAGCCGCCTAAGGTGATCGTCGAAATTTCCGGTGAAGACAACGACGTCATCCAAGTAAACAAGACACGTCTGCCACTTCAATCCTGCTAACACCGTGTCCATGACGCGCTGAAACGTTGCAGGTGCCGAGCACAGTCCGAATGGCATGACCTTGAACTCGTAGAGGCCGTCTGGCGTGATGAAGGCGGTCTTTTCGCGATCTCTCTCGTCGACTTCTATTTGCCAGTAGCCAGGCTTGAGATCCATCGACGAGAAATATTCAGCGTTGCAGAGCCGATCCAATGCGTCGTCTATCCGTTGGAGGGAGTATACGTCTTTCTTCGTGATCTTGTTCAGTCGACGATAGTCGACGCAGAAACGTAGGGTTCCGTACTTTTTCTGCACCAGGACAACAGGAGATGCCCACGGGCTTTTCGACGGCTGGATGATGTCGTCGCGGAGCATTTTGTCGACTTGTTGCCTAATAGCATCACGTTCTCGCGTCGAAACTCGGTAAGGGCTCTGGCGGAGCGGTTGAGCGCACTCTTCGGTGATTATGCGATGCTTTGCAACTGGTGTTTGTCGAATCTTCGACGAAGTCGAAAAGCAGTCCTTGTATCGTCGGAGAAAACTTCTGAGCTGTTGCTGCTTGCTCATGGGGAGACTTGGATTTATGTCGAGGTCTAGTTCGGGGACTATGGTCGGCGGGGCAGATGCGGCTGAATCTGAGAGGACAAAGGCATTGCTCGTTTCCACAATTTCCTCGATGTACGCGATTGTCGTGCCCTTGCTGATGTGCTTGAACTCTTGGCTGAAGTTGGTTAGCATCACTTCCGTTTTCCCCCCGTGGAGTCGAGGGATCCCTCTTGCGACGCAAATTTCACGGTCTAGCAGTAGACGTTGGTCACCCTCGATGACGCCTTCTACGTCGGCAGGTGTTTTGGTGCCGACGGAAATGACAATGGTGGAGCGAAGCGCGAGGCTGACTTGACTTTCGAGCACGCTTAAGGCATGGTGACTATGAGAGCTCTCCGGCGGTATCGCTTGATATTCAGACAGGGTTATCGACTTCGACTTCAGGTCGATGACTGCGCCGTGTTCGTTTAGGAAGTCCATGCCGAGAATGACATCGCGTGAACATTGTTGGAGGATAACGAAGGTGGCAGGGTAAGTCCGGTCATGAACGGTAATTCTTGCCGTGCAGATTCCAGCTGGCGTAATCAGGTGTCCTCCAGCGGTCCGAATTTGAGGGCCTTCCCATGCAGTCTTAACCTTCTTCAAATGGGCGGCGATGTGTCCCCTCTTGACGGAGTAATCGGCCCCTGTGTCGACTAAGGCGGTGACTGCGTGACCGTCGAGAAGCACGTCGAGGTCGGTGGTTCTTTGTCTTGCGTTAAAGTTAGGTCTTGGCGTCGGATCACGGCTGTGTCGCGTTGACCTGTGGCTGGTATGGGACGTCGCCAGGTTGTCTCTCATCGTCGTATTCCTTGCTTTCACACTTCTTCGGGACGGCGGAGCGTCGTTATGTCGTCGAGGTAGTTTATTCGGCGTCTTCGTCGGCGGCGGAGGATCTTCGTTAGTTCGACGAACAGCAACGCACCTCCATTGGTTGCTGCTTTTAGTTTTCCGGATATAGGCTCGCTGACCGGCCCCGGGCTGGGCCAGTGTATGGACGGCGCTGCGGCGACAGGTAGCGGCCTGGTGACGGTGAACGGGACGGTCGTCGAGAGTTGCACTGAGTGACGGCTAGGTAATCGGCGATGTCACGTGGGCGCTCCCCAAGCTGTGGAAGCGGCGCGTTGACGGCGTACCCTCTCAGTCCCAAGTCGCGGTATGGGCATCGGCGGTACACATGGCCGGCTTCTCCACAGTGATAGCAGAGCGGGCGGGGGTCGGGGGCTCGCCAAATGTCCGTCTTCCTCGTGTAGGTGCGCTGTGCGACGGGTGGGCATGCGGGCGGCGGCGGCGGTGGATGACGGAATTGCGGCGTTACAGGGCCCTGGCGCTGTCGCGGAGGGGGGCCCAGGCGGCGTGCGACGGCGGTGTAAGTCATCGCTTCTAGCTGGTGCTGCGGTAATTGGGGTTGCACCTCAGGAACCCCAAGCGATCGCTGAACCTCATCTTTCACGATGTCGGCGATCGAGGCCACTTGAGGCTGCTACGGAGGCAGGCCCTTGCGCAGCTCTTCGCGCACCATGGCCCTGATGGTCTCTTGAAGGTCGTCCGAACCCAGTCCTTGGATGGCGTACTGCGGCGTGAGCCCCTGGCGGTTATATTGCTTGGTGCGCATCTCCAGAGTTTTCTCGATCGTCGATGCCTCTGCAGAAAACTCAGCTAGAGTCTTCGGTGGGTTACGAATAAGTCCGGCGAAAAGTTCTTGCTTGACGCCACGCATCAGGAAGCGGACTTTCTTCTCCAACATTTCCGGGTGGGCATGCCGGAAAAGACGGGCTATCTCCTCCGTGAAGATCGCGATCGTCTCATTTGGCAGCTGCGCTCTGGTTTCTAGCAGAGCTTGGGCTCGCTCTTATCGCACCACGCTTGTAAATGCTTGCAAGAAGCCGCTTCGGAACAGGTCCCACGTCGTTAAGGTGGCTTCTGGATTCTCGAACCACGTCCCGGCAGCGTCTTCCAACGCGAAGAAGACATGTCGCAGTTTGTCGTCGCTGTTCCAGCTGTTAAATGCAGCGACCCTCTCATACGTCTCGAGCCAGGTTTCCGGGTCCCCGAATGGTGAACCACGGAACGTCGGAGGCTCCCTGGGCTGCTGCGGCACGATGGGGGACGCTGGGGCTGCCATTGGAGTTGCCTTGGCCACAATCTTTTTGGTCTTCTCAGGTAGAAGTCCGTGCTCCGGGGACAGCTGTTTAAGACGGCGGCTTGCTCGAGGGTCTGGGACTACGTTGGTTTTCGCTTTGCGGTCCGGGCTTGGATCACAGCTTGTCGGGGGCGTCCGGTACATGAACGAAAAGCACCTCCACCAGATTTCACGTGGTAGTGACGTTGAAGAACACAGTAGCAATACTGGGAAAGACAAACCTAACCCGCCGTGGTTACTCAGTGGCTATGGTGTTGGGCTGCTGAGCACGAGGTCGCGGGATCGAATCCCGGTCATGGCGGCCGCATTTCGATGGGGGCGAAAACACCCGTGTACTTAGATTTAGGTGCACGTTAAAGATCCCCAGGTAGTCGAAATTACCGGAGTCCTCCACTACGGCGTGACTCGTAATCAGAAAGTGGTTTTGGCACGTAAAACTCCATAATCTTATTTTAAAGACAAAACTAACTTTTATTGGGCGAAACTGTGCCCACAAGAACAGGCTACACTTATAGCACAACGATAGCGGCGAACACGGTCGGCGATCGTCGAAAATCTGATCAGCGGGTCAAGCGCGTCGGATTTTATAGATCACTCGTCGAATGTTCCAGAGTAACCGCTGGGACCCGCGTGTCTTCCACAAAGTTCTACACTATTTGCGTCGCACATATATGCAATCAGATTACACAAGTTGCGGCAAAAGACAGTGGACGGAACCATCGATAACATTCCATAAATTTCTTTTACATGGAGGCGCGTCCTGCACTGTGCGATAACATTTGTTAGGCGGTGAGAAGTGGTCGCCCGATAAAGATAAAGAAGTACACGTGTCAATATAATAAAGGCGGAACGGCAACATTGTAGAGAAAGTGGAGAACATACAAATCCCGCATATATTACTACACAATAATTTTAAATATCGTTCTTGCTTCACGCACGTGTGTAACCGCCATAGGAGACTACCTTGGAAACTAACTGCAAGTACTGTATATGTCGTACCCAAGGGTGTACCTGGCCTGGTGGCCAGTAAATGTGACGTAATATTGCGAGCAGCTTCGGCCATAGCATGCAAACGGACGACGACACAGACTGAAGTGACTAGCGCAAGAGTGGACAGGTGACACTAAAGACGATACAAGGACAAGCGCCCAGTTGGAAGATTGGGCTTATCCTTATCGCCTTTTTAGTGTCCCGTGTCCACTCTTGCGCTAGTCACTTTAGCATGAAATACCAACTAGCCCGGTCTCACATCCTGTGACGACACAGGGATAGTTTGCTCAACTCTTGTGTCGTGACTTTTGTGTCAAGGTGAAAAACCAACATATCCATGTATATGTCCCAATACTTAAGCCCATCTAGGTTTGCAGCTTAGGCGGTAGCCCGTGAGTGCGCATTGAAAAGTCACTAGTGAAATAATTGTGTGCACCTTAACGAATTCGATGGGGGAAAATCAAAATCCGTCCACGACGGTGTCTCTAGTAGACGCTGTGTGACGTTCGGACGTTAACAATGTGTGCCGACTGAAGAAAGGCTGCACCGAAGTCCTTCTGACGGTTAGGCTAGCTTCTTTACTCCGTAGAAGGAAAAAAAGAAACGAAAAAAAGGAGAAATGAAAAGAAAAGAACCGCATCAAAAGCCCAGAATCAACCACTACTCGTCGCGACTAAACGCTCTTAGGATGGCGAGTAATTTCCAGGCGACGAGCGAATACGCTTTATCAAGAACACTGATAACGCCGGCGGGACAAGCATTATGGCGAAGCTCAATGCGCAGGGATAGCTTTTATTTTTTTTTTTATTTTTTTTTTGGCTGAGGTCATCACGCGTCACCGCGGGAAGTTCGAAAAGTTTAAGCTTAGTACGCCACGTGGTGGCACTCACACGAACTAAACCCTCATGTCCAGAAAAGCTGGATACGACTATCAAATGAGCCATTGAGCGAAAAAGCCGGCGTCTGTAGCAGCGAAACGGCACCTAAATTCTTATTGGATGCGACGTCACGTCACGTGCGCGCCTCGATGGAAGAGAGCGAGCTAAAGGGAAAACCTGCTGGCGCGCTGGGGCGCCAGGTGTTGCGTGAGGGGAGAGAGCATTCGCGTTGACGCCACATCACCCTCACTCTCGGAAGCTTGTGTAATCGGCGTGTTCCTCGTCCGCGCATGCTCTCGCCTGTGTGCTAGTTTTGCCTCGGTAATGGCTGTAAAATATTAATGTATAAAAAAACAAAATAAATTCGAAATGCAAAGCGTTGGTGGTAAGGAGTTTCGAACCTACGACCCCACGCTCAGAAGCCGAATGGCTTACCCACTGGGCTAAACCATAGCCTCCTAGATAGTTGGCCTGTGCACTCTGCTTTATGACATCATGCTACCTGGACCAAAATTTCCATTGCCAAGCCTGGCGGGACGTAAGCGGTGGCGATAAAAAATCTCCGCGGCTTACTGGGGAACGTCCCGATTAGATTCTATGACATACCTGGAGCCAGGCAGGCCATTCGACGCTTCGAGATTTAGAAACTTGATTGCAACGATACCTTCTCCACATATTATTTGTGGAGACTTTAATCCTCACAATGAAATTTGGGGCAGCTCAAACACATGTGCACGAGGAGCCAAGCTCGCAGAGCTTCTCTCAAACTATTCAATTGAACCTCTAAATAACGGCAGTGCAACCTACCTCAGAGGCCCTACGACTACCAGCAGCATTAACGTGACCTTCGTAACAAGTTCAGTTGCCCGAAATTTTACCTGGTGTACCGACTTGGAAACATGCGGGAGTGACATACCCAATTCTTATATAAGCTGTCTGTATGTAGTTGTCACCAAGAAAATTCCTTACAAAATGTACAGATTGGGATGCATACAAGGACGCTGCAGGCAGGGGAATTACTGCTGCAACCTAGGACGAGGAACTACTCACGACAATGGCTCATTGTCTGAGGAAATGCACACGAATTTCCACTAAAAAATTCCGCTTACCGCCAAATGACGAGGAATTTGGAAGATTGTGTGCCATTCGCAGACGAGTTCAAAGGAAAGTTTTACGCACTAAATGCCTTGAAGACCTTTGTGCCTGCCGACGGACACTACGTCATATCCGGCGATACCTGGATAAACGTAGTCCGCAAAGATGGCGCCACTTGTGTTCCACGTTGGATGTGCGTCAACCTGTAGCCAAAATTTGGCGGATCCTTAGAGGTATATGCACGCCGCCGCAACAGCTTCACCCCTTTGCTGCACTCTCTCTGCATGAACGAAATTCCGTCAAAGAAATCTCAGATGAATAGTGCAGACTACTATCAGCGGATTCAAGGCCTTCGATTTCCTCCACAGATAGTCATTCTGGCATCCCACAGGCGGCCGTGCCAGCGTTGGATCTGCCTTTCACAATTGAAGAGCTCACCACTGCTATCGCTGAATCAAACAGGCACACATTTCCGGGCCATGGCGGAATAAGCTATGGAGCCATCGCACAGCTGTCCCGCACCTCCCGCTTACGACTCCTGGAATATTATAATTCTTGGTGGCTGTCTGGTGAGGTCCCAACGGAATGGAAGCTGGCATAAATTGTGCCGATTCGGAAGCCTTTTAAGCAGCCAACAAGCTGCGCGTCTTTCCGGCCCATCGCCCTACTGAGCTGTGTAGACAAGCTTATGGAGGAGACGATCTACAAACGTATTACATGGTTCGTTGGAAGCCACCAATAAGTTTCCCCAAGAAATGAACGGCTTCCGCCGAAACAGGTCTGCTACCGATAATGTCATCGCCCTTGTCTCTTCACTTGAAGAGGACATTTACGCTGGGCGCATCCCGACGGCCGTTTTCTTTGACATCAATGCAGCTTTTGACTCTGTTTTTCACCACGCCATTCTTGCAGTTTGGCTAGCCTTGGCCTCGGAGGAATGCTATACAAGCGGATAGAAAGCTATTTAACAGAACGGAAAGTATTTGTGAGTATTCCGAGCGTACCTACACAGTGTTACGCAATGGAGAAGGGCGTACCGCAGGGTACTGTGCTCAGCCCGCTCCTATACAATCTCACCCTGATACACATAACAAGAAACCTGCCGCGAAGAGGACACATCACAATCTATGCCGATGATATCTGCATCTGGGGCGCATCAAGTTCGCGCTATGTCACCCAACAACGACTTCAAAAAGCATTATTAAAGCTATTCATGTATTTGGCTCCCCGAGGTCTTCACCTCTCGCCAGAAAAAAGCACAGCCGCGGTTTTCACAAGAAAGAAAATGACCAAATATCCGCTCTTACTCGATGGATGACCGCCGTCGTACGTACGGCCTCAGCAATTCCTTAAAATTGTGATAGATAGAAATCTCTCTTGGTCACCTCAGGTAAACAAATCTACGTGCGAGGACTGCTGCAGCATCGCAAGTTTTCAAATTCATAGCGGGAACACGATGGGGCTGCAACTGCCGCTCAATAGTACTACTTGAAGAAGCCTATATTGAAGGCACATTGCGCTATTGCCTACCGGTGCTGCAGAGATTATCACCAGCCAACAAGAGGACTCTGGAAGCCGCGCGGAACAACTGCCTGCGGATATGCCTGGGCCTCCCGAAGGGCTCTTCAGCCTCGGGAACAGTAGCGGAAGCAGGATGTCTGCCGCTAGATGTCATCGCTTCCCAAGAAACAATGAGTACCCATCTTCGGCATGTGCTCCAAAGGAAGAAGCACTTCATGTACCGCATCCACGTAACCCTCAGTAAGTCTGGCTTTGGCCAAGCTGTGCTGATCTTGCACGTTGCTCCGATTCTTCAGCCACAGAAATTACTGCCTCCGACTTTTCCTGCCTGGACACTTTCGCCTCCAGATATAAACCAGTTTGTACCCGGTGTAAATTGGAGAAAGAGTCGCATGCCACAGGCCGCGCTGCTGCAGAGCACTCTCCTCTACTGAGCCGAGAAATATACTCAGCACACCCACAGATACACTGATGCCTCCATCACTCGGGAGACTTCCTCCTGTGGTATTTGTTTGCCCTGAACAAGACTAATGCTTTGTTATCGGCTGCAGCGGAGGAAATCCTCAACGACAGCAGAGCTTCACGGCATCAAAGAAGCTGTCCACTATATATTGCGCCGAGCGCCTGGCACATGGGCGATTTTCACTTACTCTAAAGGAGCGCTACAAAGATTGTGCAGTCTGTTAAAAAAACAATTATCAACCTGTTTCTTTCGACATTGCATACTTGCATCACTTGGCCATTGCATCAGGCCACTGTATCAAATTTCAGTGGATACCTGCTTATTGTGCTTTTCTGGCCAACGAAAAAGCAGATAAAGCGGCACGCAAAGGCCTTCAACACTAAAACTATAAGCGAATTTATTTCGCTAGATCTGATACTTCCCAACTAGCTAAAGGATTTACTTATGAAGAAAAGGACCGGCTGTGAAGCTTGCCGACCCAACATTACTCTTTCCTTTACTCAATCGACCCAAATCTCAGATCCAGACTCCCATCCAACATACCTGGACATTTGGAAACTCTATGTCATCGTCTTCGCCTGAACTCCGCCTATGGAAACGGCTTACGCTAGCGGAGGTTTTTTAGCGCGCGCAAAGAGACAGAGACAATGGCAAGACGTGGACATAGCGCTATGCCATTGCTATGTTTTGCCATTGTCTCTCGTCCCTTTTCGTGCGCTAAAAAACCTCAGTTATGGAAAACCAACACGCCCTAACCTACGCTCTTTCAAGTTACGGTAGCGCTTCGATCAAGTGACAAGTCCACACTGCAACAACTGTGGCTCAATTGAAACTGTGGAGCATATCCTGTTCGAGTGTAGAGCGTATGCCTACGAGCGTGTGTTGTATGAAAATTGCATGCATTCGTTTACACAGAGACCTTTGTCATTTGACTGTGTCTTAGGCCCTTTAGCCTGCCTCCCACAACCGAGGCGTGCGATGAACTTTTTATTCACATACATAGAAAATATTGGTAAACTCGACGAACTACATTTACCCTCATGTACTACCTTTCACGCAGCAAATTCTGCCACCTCATTGTAGGACGGAGCATACACTGAAGGACTTTACCATAGTACGCCGTCGCCCATGAGTTAGAAAACTCAGTGCCCACATTTTCTAACTTATTCCTTTTTTTTGCGCCTCTCTCCTTCTGTCTTCATCTCCCGCATTCCCTTCCCTACGCAGAGTAGCACTTCAGCGATGTCTGTACGCCGGCTAAAATATCTGCCTTTTATTAAAGGGTTCTCTCTCTTTCTCTCTCTCTCTCTCTATGGCATCCGGGCAAGGTAGCATGGCGTCAGGGATCGAAGTGCACTGGCCTTATGCTATCTAGGAGGCATTGGGCAAGCGTCTCAACGCGCTTGCTTGCCCGCCAGTTCATAACTCAAAGGACCCCTCAGCGGTGTTCAATTGTTCATTAATGCTTTCTCATTCACAACTCATAGGTGCTTAGGTGTCCTCGCATTTTTTTAGACAATATAAGTTCTTTATAAAAAGGCGTGGCGTTCTTGCAGAGGAGTTCCTAGGAGTTGCAGACGAGTCAAGAAAGTAAATGCGGGCAAGATAGATGACAATTATTGTTGTGGGACACGTTAAACCTCAAGGCGGTGGACACTCTTATAATAGTGTGCTATCGTTGAAACTTTGCGCCACACTTATGACAAACAGCGGGACGCGTTCGATGTCGATATTGCCTCGATGAAGCTTTAGAATTCGATGATCATTATCTGGAATTAGGTGCGATGTCCATAATTTTCTTTAATTGTCGGGAATTCGTCTGTAGAAACGCCGCATTCACTGCACTAATTACTTTTTTATCGAAAAATTCGACAGAAAGCATCTCACGATGATTGCTGACGGCAATGCGTTTAGCGTGGAATCAGTTTAGCCACACATCATCGTCATCAGCCTGGCTACGCCCACTGCAGGGCAAAGGCCTCTCCCATACTTCTTCAACTACTCCGGTCATGTGCTAATTGTGCTAGCTAGACAACGTGTCGCTATATTGCCACCGTGGAAACGAGTTATGAAGCAGGTGTGTACCGCAGCAGGACTCCTCATTCGCGCTTCCCTGAGAACATTCAGTGTCATCTTACGCCGCTGCCGCGATGCCTGAACGTGGCCTCCGAAATGAATGGAGCGCCGGTGCTTGCAAATGCTGAGAATTGTTCCCTCGCTTGCCGCAGATCCAGCGACCCAAGATGGCGAAAGGTTCACTGAGGAGCGGCACATACCAAGTGCATTGATGGCCCAGCTCGTCCAAGCGTTGACGAAAAAGACGTTCATTGAAAAGCGGCACATAACCAGTGCATTTGTAGCACAACGTGCTAAAGCGTCGCGTTGCTTTCCTTGGGAGCCCTTGCGACGTGGGCTGGATTCCGCCCAGCATCGGTGAAATTTAAAGGATCTTTTAATGAACGTTAGCATTATTAGGATACTGCATACACTTTCTGGGTGCTGTGTGTGTGCGTGTGTGTGTGTGCGTGTGCCTGTGTGTGTGCGTGTGCCTGTGTGTGTGCGTGTGCCTGTGTGTGTGCGTGTGCCTGTGTGTGTGCGTGTGCCTGTGTGTGTGCGTGTGCGTGTGCGTGTGCCTGTGCGTGTGCGTGTGTGTGTGTGTGTGTGTGTGTGTGTGCGTGTGCGTGTGCCTGTGTGTGCGTGTGCCTGTGTGTGCGTGTGCCTGTGCGTGTGTGCGTGTGCCTGTGCGTGTGTGCGTGTGCCTGTGCGTGTGTGCGTGTGCCTGTGCGTGTGCCTGTGCGTGTGTGCGTGTGCCTGTGCGTGTGCGTGCGCGTGTGTGTGTGTGTGTGCGTGCGTGTGCGTGCGTGTGTGCGTGTGCGTGTGCGTGTGCGCGCGCGCGTGTGTGTGTGTGTGTGTGTGTGTGTGTGTGTGTGTGTGTGTGTGTGTGTGTGTGTGTGTGTGTGTGTGTGTGTGTGTGCGTGCGCGCGCGCGCGCGCTAGCAAGCAAGCAACCGTATTCCCGCCTACCTGGGTCGCTGGGTAGTCCGTGGTCACATGGTTAGCGCATCGGGCTGCTGTACTGAAGTACCAGGCTTTCAAACTAACCATCGCACCAACTTTGATCCCTATGTGCCACTGCGTACATAGGCGCCGCTGTTGAAAGAACTGCTTTCATTCCGACAAGGGTCACTGCAGATGCCGGACTGGGTAGGCACCGCTCGTCTTCAATGAACCTCTTTGATGCTAGCTCGGGTCACAGAGTATGTGCCAGTAGGCGTCTGCCGCGCTTCAAAGAACATATTTGATGCCAACTTGGGTAACTAGGTATAGGCCACTGGGAATGTGCCGATCTACAAGCGAACCCATCTGACCGATTTTCAAGATGTTTCCCATAAAAAGGTTCATTTAACCGCAGCACATACCCAGTGTCACATACCCAGGTCCGATAGGGTCTAACCATTGGTTTCAAATCTGGTTCCCTCGGCACAGCAACTTGATGCTCGACTCATTAGATCATCGACTAGCCAGTGACCCGTATCCAGCTTTTCTGGACACAAGGGTTTAGTTCGCGTGAGTGCCACCACGTGGCGTACTGACCTTAAACTTTTCAAACTTCCCGCAGTGACGCGTGATGACGTCAAACAAAAAAAATAAAAAAAAAGCTATTCCTGCGCATTGAACTTCGCCACAATGCTTGTCCCGCCGGCGTTATCAGTGTTCAGTATCAGTGTTTTTCTTTTTTTTTTTCATTCTACGGAGTAAAGAAGCTAGCCTATCGTCAGAAGCACTCCGGGGCAGCCTTTCTTCAGTCGGCACACATTTTTAACGTCCGAATATCGCACAGCGTCCACTACAGACGCCATCGTGGACGGATTTTGATTTTCCCCTAACGAATTCGTTAAAGTGCACACAATTATTTCACTAGCGACTTTGCAATGCGCACTCATGGGCTACCGCCGCAGCTGCAAATCTGGATGTGCTTAAGTATTACGACATATATATGGATATGTTGGTTTTTCTCCTTGACACAAAAGTCACGACACAAGAGTTGAGCAAACGATCCCTGTGTCGTCGCAGGGTGTGAGACCGGGCTAGTTGGTATTCCATGCTAAAGTGACTAGCGCAAGAGTGGACACGGGACACTAAAGGGGCGACAAGGATAAGCGCAAACTTCCAACTGGGCGCTTGTCCTTGTAGCCTCTTTGGTGTCCCCTGTCCACTCTTGCGCTAGTCACTTCAGTCCGTGTGGTCGTCCGTTAGCATGCTATGGCCGAAGCTGCTCGCAATATTACGTCACATTTACTGGCCACCAGGCCAGGTACACCCTTGGGTACGACATATACAGTACTTGCAGTTAGTTTCCAAAGTAGTCTCCTATGGCGGTTATCCACGTGCGTGAAGCAAGAACGCTATTTAAAATTATTGTGCAGTAATATATGCGGCATTTGTATGTCCTCCACATTCTCTACCATGTTGCCGTTCCGCCTTTATTATATAGCCGCAATGTAGACTAGCAGCTATCGAACGCTATAAAGGCTATCCACATACTCAAAGACCTCGCGCACAACTTCTGACACTTAATTGTGTTCAAGTGTTGCGCCCAGGACACCCTTAACGAATGTTACATAACACATTATGAGGTTTTATTTGCCAAGACCACGATTTCATTATGAGGCACGCCGTAGTGGAGGATTCGGGAATAATTTAGACCACTTGGGATTTTTTAACGTGCGCCTAACCGGAAGTACGCGGGTTTTCGCATTTCACACCCACTGAAATACGGCTGCCGTGGTTGGGATTCGATCCCGAGACCTCGTGATTAGCAGCCGAACCCAATAAAAGCTAAGCAACTACGGAGGGGAAGGAATGTTGGAAGTAGGAGGAAGTTGACAGCCGGCACGTGAGACAATTTGTTCCCATCCTCATTGCGCGAGAATCGGTACCATCTGTCGAAGCATGACACCGTAGAATGCACTGTATTCAATGTGATGGAGTCCGCGTCCAATATTTCAGACCCGAATCATACTGTAACTACTGACGACCAGGTATTTCGCTAATACGTGCAGTCGCTTGACAGCTGCCGAACGCTGGCGTCGGCCACAGGACCTCCTTGACCTTTGTTCAACACTTGCCGACATTCTCGCCTTATTTCGCACCATTGCGTTTCAGCAGAACTGCTTCAACAGCCAATTTATTTGTGCCAAATTTTGACCACCCTGTCAATGTTATGGTTTCTTATTTTTTAGTCATGTTTTATATTTCGGCGAATGCTGTCCTGAAATTTCCAGTGGTCTCGCCTTTCTCAAAATGGCCGCATTTTTGTCGGCCTCTGTTCACATTTTGGAGAATTTTTAATAGACATGGAAACCATTGCGTGGCCCCCTGACCAAGCTGCTCAAAAAGTCATTTTATATTCCTCTGCTTTCTTGCCGTTCATCAACCTCCTGATTTCTGTGTCAACTGTATCCCATTTTGACGACTCGAATCCCACGGAAGTTGGCAATGATATAATGTCCATGGGATTAAAGCCATTTAAATCAATTCTACTGTAGATACGACAGCCGCTTTTGGTCACTGTGAATGGAAATATTGCGTTAATGGGCGCCATGCTTAAGCATTTAAATTGATAGTAAAAAAATTATGCGGATCCCATGTATGTGCGAATCGATGTAAGCAAAGCTTTCTGTGTTTGTTGTCATTGTCATACGTAATCTCCACAGAGTAGACAGGCACTCTCTAATGAAATGCTGTCAATGTTTGCCTCATTACGCCTGCCATTGTGATGCAAATAAACGTAACTTCAGCTCATTTTCTCAGTAATAAACGGTGAATGAAATGCTGACGCCATCCTAAACAAGATCAACAAGCGCCGTAGTGCTCGATCTTATGATGTCCCTATTCGTATGTCCTTATTCAATTTTTAAAATTTTTTTTTTTGGGGGGGGATGTGCTCTTGTACCCTAGAAATGTCCCTCGGACGTCTCTGATGTGCTCGTTTTTATTCTCAAGTGCCCAATGAAAACTCTCATCGCTGCAGCTTGATGATGTCCTGGCGGCAGGCCGCCATGGCGTGTCGCGCAAGTATGACCACGCTGATACACTTGGGTTGACAAATACTATTTTGTGCGTCATACTTCGCCACATTCATTTTACAAACTATGCCAGAGCTCGAAAAGGGCGGCCAACTCCCTACGTCCCTTTCCTTTGTTTACTTCCGCAAAGTGCGTTTTTATCGCTGGGGTTACCAAATGCGCCCAGCGGTATGCTACCACTCAATCCTTTCTGGCGGCTGAGCAACTGAAGTCGCAGGCTTTATTCAACATGGCGTCGACGTTCAATATGGCTATCCTCAATTTTCGCGGACTTCGCTCACCGCCTTCTCTCCAGTGTCACCTCTTACACTACTCGCTCCTGCTAGACACAACACAAACACGCAACGACCTTAACGAAGTATCAATTACACGCTAGTTGACGTGCTGTCAATGTATATTTCCGCTGAGCACCTGTATTGGAGCGCGGTCCTGTCTACGGTGACATTATCCGTCTACAGCCTCGCTCAACAACACTGCTCGTTACTCATCAGGTTTTTTTTTTTTTATCGACAAGAGCATTGTGTATTTCCTCTGAATGTGCTTTCGGCTTTAGGTGCGACATTGCACGCCCGCTTATTCTGTAACGTTTACGGCGACCGTTGTCGTCAGGCTGCCGCCTCATTCTGAGCTTCGCAGTCACCAGAGAGCGCAGAAAGCTGTCTTCACAAACAAACCACCGGATCCGAGCCCATCTCCCAAATGCACCGTGGTAGCGTAATGGTTAGCGTGCCCATCTCCCAAATGCACCATCTTGCATTTGGGAGATGGGCACGCTAACCATTACGCTACCACCTGCCTCCACCACTTTCTGTTTATCTGCCTTCCCACTTCACGTTTTTGCCGCAGACGCAGGCAGAACGGATGCAGAAACGAAAGAAAAGTAAAGATTGCTTGAGTCGCCAGCTGACACATGACCTTAACCTTGGCAGGTTATTCTCATTGGAGCGTATGTAGGCTTGCGGCTGCGTGCAGATTGTGGGTAGCCTTAGCTTTATTGTAAATTTGCTTTCACCGACTCTTTTCAGCTAGAACTGAAACGCCGGACAAAAATGAGACCTACCGTTGAATATTTTTTTCTTGTTTTCTAGGTTTAAACCAAGAACGCTCATTTACACAAATAGTGATTTTTTAAAGAAATGGCATAGGGATACGATACTTCGAGGTCATGTCGTTGTGTCAATACGGGCCGGCACCACGTATCGACGAAAGGGCATCACAGTGCCGATGCACGCGGCAAGTTACTGAATGAAGAAAAAAGGACACGACTATTTTTCAGTTCTCACAACATACTGTACAAAGAACACAAGGCACCCACCACCATAATATTTTATTTTTGACAACAGCGACACACAGTGGCGGACTGATATACTTCCTAAAGGGGTTTCATTTTATTTTTTCATCGTAAAACCGCAAGTACAGGTTGCGTCGCGCGTATACCGCAGCCACGTACTGTGGCCGCGCTCCTTTTCCTCTAACAATGTGGCCCCCGCCGGCTTCACGCGCTCCCGTAGGTGGCGGATTGGACTGTCACTCCAGAAGTTTAAATACATAACCTTTTTGCATAGAAACGACGGCATGATTGTTAACATATCGTTGGCTTCGATATGTTTGGCACGAGGCCCAAGACCCTGTCTTCTAACGCGTTCTTATGTTTGCGTTCGCGTCTCTGTCTTCAAGGGACGCGCACCGTAACATGCTGCAATGGTGCTTGCGTTGAGCGTATGTAAGGCGAAAAACGCGGTTCTAAAATGTCTGTTCACTAACTTGTGCAGTAAACCAATGTTTATATTATTCGCGCAGTATAGTAGTAGTATAGTAAGAGTTACGAGTACGGCATCTATAACCGCAAACGTCACGTTACGGTCGTGAACTGTAGGGGCGCAGAGGCTCTGTCAGGCATTTTGCCTTTACCTCTGCCCCCTACACGGAGAGAATCCGTGAAACAATAAAGAAAGAAAAAACTTCTCGGGACAGCGAAGCTGTAATCCACAGACCCTGCCACTAAGGAACACGTGGCTAGGCATGGCTGATGAATAAGTAATTGCGAAGATTGGTTTTCAGTAAAGGTTTGTTACCAAGAACGGCGGGAGCTTATACTGCCGCAAAGGACGGATGCTCGGCGGTGACTCCAATCATTTACTTGGCACATCACACATCTACACTACAATTCAACTCGTTTCGCCAACTCTTGCTTATATTCTCTCGCCCCTAAGCTGCGACTTCGCCTGCCACCCGGGCCCCAGCTTTTCCTCTTTGTCCCCCGCTTCTTTCCCAATCTGCTGAGACGTGCTTCCACTGATGCTTGCTCCTCCTTTTTCTCAATAAATGAAGGCATTCATTCATGCATTCCTAAGTTACTGCAGAAAATAGCGTGTCATTATCTCCATAACCACCCTTTCTCTCACCTGGACTCTCGCATCGCAAAACAAAGTTGCTGTGTTGGAAATGGCTGGGCGTCACATATACAATTTTCTAGGAATGGCCATTAGCACGGCGGGCAATTTTCGGTGGGTGACGAGACAGTATATAGAACACCTTCTCTGCCATATCCAGATTCAGTGCTCTGCTTCGTGAGCTACTATTATCCGCTACGACGAAGTACGAAATGAAAGAAACCTAGCTGGGCTGGTCGCGGGTTAGCTCTTCTTGGATTCGTGATGCGTCGATTTAAAATATATATATTTCTTATCTAAGCCTATATCACAGCAATATAAGCAAGGTGAGTTACGGTCGCTCGTTGGTTTGCACTAACGACGCTCTTCGCGCAGCACTTTCGTCTTATGCGTGTTTCCGAACGGGAATGAAAGACAGGAAGGTAACACGCCTTCCTGAAATGGAACATTCGGAATAACCCTTTGTTTGGCGGTTGGACATATGTCGAGGGTCCCCGATACGAACCACCTGCAAGTCTGTATCACCTTGCAAAGGGGAACTCAGATGAAACGTTGTCAAACGGATAGGCTTTTAATTATCATAAGTATATCCTTATTGAAATTCCTTACCATGAGGTGAAAGCTGACTAATAAACATTTAAATGTTCTGTGTTATTAAAACATCCTGTTAATAAAAGGTTGCTGTGTTTTACAGCCCGCTAAATTAAAAGTAAGTTACGAAAAATAAATTGGTGCGGTAAGTGTGTAAACGCAGACGCAAGAAAAGGCCTAGTCCGTTTCCCAATATTCACTCAAGGAAGATGGAGCACCTCTATACTTTCACGTTGTAGTAACGTCAAGAACAAAACACTTCCAAAAGAGTCAGTCACGAATGCAACTCATTATAAGGTGAGCTTGCGCTGGAAAATAAAATAACACTCAAACATAACGATGGCTGCGCGCAAAGTGCTTCCTCTGATTCCGATCTACGAATCAAGGAGTCGGTTCGTCAGATTGGAATGCTCGTACACTGCAGCGCAATTTCGCGTCGTCAAATGTGATGGAGAATGTACGCCAGTATTCGCTTCACGCGCGCAATCTGTTAAGATAACGCTCTTTGGCTATTGAATCCGTGACAACATACTCGATAGTAGAAACACATGCAGGCGCATCTTGAGCTAACTGATAACTTTGGAACTGTGGTTAGACGCTAAAAAAAGCCCCCGCCCCCCTGAAAAAAAAAAGAATTCAGTTGATTTCAATATTAGCTGAAACATAGTGCTTGTGGTTTAAAAAGGGCCCCAAACACTGCACAGCGGCACCGACATACAGGGAATTCAAGAGCGAACCACTTTCCAATTACTGGTATTTATCAAACCAGCATATCGTGGTTCAATGTAGCCCTGTAGTCCAGGGGCCAGTTCCACCACGGGTACTGTGTCGGAGCTCGTATTTCATGTCAGCATTAATTGTCACAAAATCACAGTATTTTTTCCTTTAGATCTTATTATTAAACAGCTAAAATAGATCCAGCGAAACCCTCGCCTTAATATTTCAGTACTTTTCGCTCTAACGTATATATCCGTGCTGATTCATATGTTACAAAGTACTGAAAATGTACCCAATGCTTTCCTCCAGGAAGCTGTTTTTATTCCTTATGATGCCAGAAAATCGAGCCTGATGCCACCAACTCTCAGAAACCTAATCGGGAGCGCGCACAATGTACTCGCACACCTTGTGGGATGTGCCGTAGCGCTGAAGTGCTTTTTGTATAATGTATGAGAATCGGTTGTAAAGACAGACGTGCAAGGTTGGGCCATGTGCTTAAGCTCATGAAGTTGATTTGTGCCAAAATAACCTGTCCAAGCTTTCACACTTACGTTATAAGAAGTGTAAAGCACCATCAATATGCCGGCTGCTTTTAACTGCACGAAAGAAAACTATTGAAACGATACAAACAATGTTAACATCATTTTATCATTCGAGTGTTCAGATTCGTAACCTCTAGATGCGGAGTAAGTTGAGAAGTTGTTTGCGTAATTAACAAAGCTACGTTAATTAAATTTTCAGTAATGGTTCTTACGTGGCTAAAGAAAATAAGCAGTTTGGAGCCTGTCCTCGAGATTATGCAACCAAGCGAAAATATTTCGAGTAAACATGCTTCTGTAAGAGCAATGCGAACAAAAATTTTCCAAGTAAACACTCTTAGAAGACGTAACTGACGCAGAAAAAGAACATCTGTAGTCACAGAAAGAACAACACTTCACGACGGGACACAAAGGAGGAACCACACACAAACTGCGCTAACTTTAAGCGCTGTTCATTATGGACAATGAAGCAACTAGCCCGTCAGTCATTCCTTCCAAACCTGTAAAGTCAACCTGACCACATCTAGCCTTTTGTGATGCTGTCATCAATAGTATGGCCCCGTGAACACGTTCTCCATGGCGACATAGTCGCGTTCCATTTTTATTCATGCTGCTTTCTCGAAGGCAAGCATTTTGAAGTTTTAGCGTCAATACGGCAGTAAACGTGTGCCACCGAAAGCTTTCTTGGTCGCAGAAGCGAAGCATGACGGAATGATGGTGCAGATTTAGCGCGTCGCTGGCATCAAGACAATGCGCTGTCGCCGAGGGAACGAAGATAACGAAAGTGAACAGCTTGGTAGCTGCTCACGGAGCCGTGCCGATGGTGGCGGTGCCATCATGACGAAATCTGAAGCGGCGATATTGACGGCTGAGGCGTTTTTTTTTCTTTTATTCTTTTATTCCTTTTTTTTTACAGCGAAGTCGTTAAGAGGAAGCTTTAACTCGGGCCCAACTCCGACGCGGCCTATTCAGGTAGATGTAAAACGCCGAAACGCTTTTCTGAGATAACCCCTGGGCCGATTTTAATGAAATTTGCTGGATTCGGGAGAGAAGGGTAAATTCTAGTGGCTATTGGAAGCAGAATTTCTATTTAGGGCTAGAATTCTGATAAGAGATGTTAGCAAATTCGAAAGTGCGAAAAATACAGAAGCACGAAGTTTACAAATTAATAACTCCGCATCAAGAACTGATATCGCGGTTCTGTAAACGGCATCCTTTAGACAATTCAAAGCGGATAAATCCAATATGCCGATTTATATCTTACGTGGAGTCGTTACGTTGTGAACAAGGGTTGTGGAAAAGATGCATTTCCACATTACTAAATTTTTTTTTTCAATTCATGCGTAATATATCAATTTTGTCCGCATTAGATGTGCTGTTAGATGCAATGTACAGAATTGTGATATCAGTTTTCATTGCCGAAAGACAGAGTTGTAAACTTGATGGTTTAGTTTTCTGAAAATTTGCGATTTTTCCCAATTTTGAATAAAGAAGTGATGACCTAAATCAAAAATTCTAAACCGACAGTCACTAGATTTTAAGTTTTTCTTTTAAGTGCAACAAACCTTGTAATATTTGATGCAGTGGTTGTGGAGAAAAACGAATTCTCCTTGTACATGTATTTAGATAGGACCACCAGAGCTAAAGGTTCCTCTTAAGGGCTACTTTCCCCACTATCGCGTCCGCGTGTAGAGCAAAATCCCGAAGATAGCATGATACCAGCCTGACCCGCTGCGGAGGTGAAGCAAGCGTTCAGCTCCCCCCTACGTGGGCTGATCCCGAATGTAACGCCATGCCAGGCCGACCTGCGGTGGAGGTGAAGCAGGCATTAAGCACTCCCCATACGTGGGTCGATCCTGAAGACAGTGCAATGCGGGGCAGACATACGGCGCAAGTGCAGTTCGCCATTAAGGGGCCCACATACAAAGCTTTGCTGGTCATCTTTCCTCACAGAGTGGGAGGGCACTGAGATTTTTTACTTATCAAAGATCAGGTCATCGACGGTGAAACCAGGGACACCAAAGCCGTCCTCGGGCTTGACCTAGAAAGCGGCTTCGACAAAGTGACGCACTCTGCCATCCTCGCGCAGGTATCCCATCTAAACCTAGGCGAGAGATTGTACGAATATTTCAGACTTCCTCACCGGCAGAACGGCGGAGCTCAGAGCCGGTGACCTTAAGATGAACGAGAAGACATAAGGGAGCCAGGGCGCTCCCCGAGGCTCCGTCATCTCACCCATCCTATTTAACCTTGTTATGATTCAAGTTGATAAAAGACTATGCCAGATTGAAGGACTGAAGCACGCGATATAAGCGGACGACATTACGCGGTGGGTGGACGGGGGCAGTGATGCCCGCATAAAATCCACACTACAGACGGCCATCGACACGATCGAAGAAAGCCTGGAAGGTACGGGACTGCGTTGCTCCCCAAGTAAGTCGGAGCTCCTGCTTTACCAACAGATCAAAACGCACAGAATCAAGAAGCAAAGGAAACACGAAAAGATCAAGATCCGCACCTGGGATGGTAACACAATACCGACGGTCAGCAAGATCCGAGTCCTGGGCATGACGATCGAAATGCTCGGCAGGAACGGAGACAGCGTCACCCGCATCATATGGGTAAGGCGGCTAACGCCACCAGACTGCTCAAGCGCGTTCCCACTAAGAAGGGAGCCATGAAGGAGGAAAACTTCATCAGACTTATACACTCCTTCGTACTCTGCCACATAGTGTACGTCGCAGCCTACCACAAGTGGATGAAAAGCGAAAAGAACAAGCTAGACATCCTAATCCGGAGGGCTTTCAAGAGACCCCTCGGTCTACCCGAAACTACCAACACGACACCTCTCCTCCAGCTGGGTATACACAACACGCTCGACGAGATTGCCGAAGCGCAAAGAGCCGCTCATTTGGAAGGGCTGTCATCAACAAAGGCCGGCAGAAAGATCCTGTGCAGTCTAGGCATCGGTTATCACGAACAGCAGGGACCAAAATGCCCCGTCCCCGACCAGGTACGACGGAACGTGCGGGTTGACCCCTTGCCGAGGAACATGCACCCGGAATTCAACGAAGGCAGAAGACGCGCTAGAGCCAAGGCACTGACGGACCTGCACGCGGAAGACACCGGCGCCAGATACGTGGATGCAGCCGAATATGCCGGCCGCAAAGGCTTCGCGATCGCGGTGGTCGACTCGGGAAGCAACGAGCGGGCGACCGCCAGCACATCGAGCAAGCAAGTGGAGGAAGCAGAAGAAATAGCCATCGCCCTGGCCATCGCAGACCGAGAATGCAACATGACCCTCAGCTACTCCAGACAGGTGGTGTGGAACTACGCCAAAGGAAGAATTGCCCCAACGGCGGCACGCGTCCTGCTCCGACAGTTAGACCGCGACAAGAGGACTCGCATCAAGTGGTTCCCGGCGCACGCAGAACAAGCGTCGGAGAAGCATGCCAATCGCAACAAAACGGCCTACGCCCGAGCGCGAGGACTAACCGACTGCGCCCAAGGCAACGGCTGCCCGCTCAGGTTCAGCGCCAAAGACCGGATGACCAGCTATAACGAACTGGCCAAGGCTTTCGGCTGGCCCGCAGACTTCTCCCCCCGCCCTGCAAAGGGCTGAGCAGGTCGCAGGCCGTGCTGTTCAGGCAACTACAAACGAGAACGCTCCCAAGCCCGGTGCTATTGCATAGGATGCACCCTGAATCGCAGCCCCCATGACAAGTGCAGAGTGTGCTGCAGGGAGATGGCCACATTCGAGCACATGCTATGAGATTGCCCCAAACATCCAAGCCAAGCTAACTCAGGGCGTATACCGCCGCAACTTGGGGAAACAAGGCGGAGCGACGACGAAGAAAAACAACTCCAGGCCGTCCAGCAGGTCATCGTGGCGCTGGCTAGGCAGGAGCCTGGCGAGCCGGCAACTGCGAGTGGGGATCCTCGCAGAGCACCCGCCACGATGACGACGTAGGTCACGTCCGAAGCTCGCCTTCGCGCTTTACTGCAGGCTCAATAAACGTTTTCCTAATCCAGTCCACTTACTTATCCGCGTTTGTCCTGCATGCGTCTGCGATGAAAACAAGAAGCGGGTATGCATAGAAAATCTGAGGTGGCGGCGGCAGGTGGTAGCGCAGAAGTTAGCATGCCCAGCCCCTGCACGCACTTATAACTGCATTGACACGGGTTCGTGGTAGTGATAGCGACCAGAGCTCTACTTTTTCTGCGCGCTTTAGCCATTGTGAAACTAAGGATGTAGTTAGGATGCCCAGCCACTGAATGCAAATTGCAGCAATTACGTGTGGTGGAATCCCACTGGGGCTGATTGTGAAGAAAGCTTCCTTTCTCTGTCCACTCTCGCGATGGTGAAGCTAAAATGAGGAAGAGGCCTGACAAACACAACGTTGATAGTCACCATCACAGAATGGATGGACGACTTGCGGAAAGGACAAAGCACACTAAGTTTTTAGCACTTGTCCTAGAGTAAAGCGCTACAATGGCTAGTATTCCCTCATGGGGATGGTAGACCGAACTGCTTTTCACTGCTAACACTGGACTGATACTAAGAAAATACTCCGTTCGCAGACACCACGCTACACTGAAATTAGCAAAACAATATCAGTTTATAAACTGATAGTGTCAATTATCTGGTGTCCTTCTTGTGTGTGTGGAGGGCATAAAGGTCCTGGCAATGAAATGGTAGTATCATTGTTTTTGCTGCAGTTGCACACAAACAAAATTCGTTGAAGTGATCGGACAGCGATCTACCAGCGGAGAAGACCAACCCATAAATTAAAAATAATTGCTGGTTTCAGATCTTCCAATGTACTTTGCGCTTAGCTACTATCTGTTATATTTTCTTTTTCTTTTTGTGCTCTTATGAACAGGTAAACTCCACATTACTACAATGTCAACAATAGTATAGAAAATAGACTGACTTTGAAGCTGTGACCACGCACCGCACTTTTGTACATTCAGCACATGTAGCATTGAGGAACACGTTTGAGCAAAATGATTAGGTTTTCGGTCAGAGCACTGAAAGGCGGGAAGAAATCGTTGTCATGCCGGGTCGAAACAATACCATCTGAAATTTCATTTACTTGTACATATTTTTTGAAAAATCACTATAACCCTTCATACATTTGCTTCGTATGAGTTATATACTAGCTTGCCTCGTCAACCTCAAGAATGTATTCTCTTTGTGGGAGAAGGCTTTCGTGAAAAACGACGCAACATAACAGTAAAACATCCAGCAAGGTTCCTATCCAGATGATTGGCGAAATTGTGCACTGAGAACGTGTCGACTAGCGTGCGATTGAAAGTTGAATTATGATCGTTGTAAGCTTGTGTTGCGTCTAGCACGAGCGACTAGTGTTAGCGATGACATTAGTGTGAAAATGGTCAGCTGGGTGTGCGATTTGTTCTTGTGGATCTCCACATTGAACGTCACAGTCGTCACGATGAGAGCACTCCTGTGACATTATTAGCTCAGTGGGCTGGGAAGGCTCGAGTGGTAGCTCACCTTGAGGGGTATTGGGTAACAATTATTAATATGAGTACTTTGCGATGATCAAAAATATGCAGAAACACCACTGGTGTTGCCTAACTATTCGCAAACAGGCCCCCAAATTTCGATTGGGCCACCGCAAACATTAAGTAGGCCCACCCCCAAATTTCAAGTTGGCAAACTCTCAAATTTAAATTGGCCCACCCCCAATTTTTAAGTCAGCCACGCCCGATTTTCTTTTCGCCCAGGCTTAAACTTCAAGTTGGTCCAATCCCAAATTTCAATTGGGCCACCCTTAATTTTCAAGTTGGTCCACGCACGAATTTCCGTAAATCTTCCTCCAAATTTCGAGTCGGCGCACCCCAAAATTTAGGCTGGCCCACTCCCATATCGCCCCCAAATTCAGATTGGTCGACCCAGAGATTGGCCCACATTTGGGTAGGACCAGCCCCATATCACCCCCAAATACAGATTGGCCCGCCTCCACAACACCACCAAATTTAGGTTGGCCCACTCCAATACTACCTGCAAATCGAGGTTGGCCCACCCCCATATCCGCCCCAAGCTAACGCTGACCCACCCCTCGATCACCTCAAATTTAGGATGGCCCAGCGCAAATCACCCACCAGTTAAGGTTAGTGCACCCATATATCAACCCCCATTCAGCTTGGCCCAGCCGCACATCACCCCCATGATTAGGTTTGTCCACCCCCATATCAGCCCCAAACTTAGCCTCCTCTATCACCTCAAATTTAGGATGGCCCACCGCAAATCACTCCCACATTTAGGTTAGCCCATCCCCATATCATCCCCGATTCAGCTTCGCCCAGCCCCATATCACCCCCATGGTTAGGGTGGCCCACCCCCATATCCCGCCAAATTTAGGTTCTCCCAACCCCGTATCATCCCCAAATCCAGGCTGGCCCACCCCCCATATTCCCCCAAACTTAGGCTTACCCACCGCTATGTCAACTCAAATTTAAGTTGGGCTACCCCCATATCAGCCTCCAATTCAGCTTGGCTCACTACCATTTCACCCCAAATTTAGGTTGGGCCACTCTCATATCACTGCCAAATTCAACTTCGCCCATCCTTGTATCACGCCCAAATTTATGCTGATGCCACTTCCAATTTCAAGTTGGCCACCCCAACCCTTTTTATGAAGACCTATGTATTCATATGGGAAATGCGTCAAGTTTTTTGGCGTTACAGACACGATTTTACACGATTTTGCTACCGAATTGCTGGGGTACTCACCAAAGAATGCTGCGCATTAAAAGCAACTGCACCGAACGAGCGCCGCCATATGTTGATCCTAAATACAGACGGCTAGCTAAGCTAGCTTCTCTGTAGAGCGACCGGGGCAGACACAGCACGGGGCATTTATTCAAATGGTTTTTTTTACGGCCACACCTACGTATTCATACCACTTGGCTGTAGGGAACACATTAACAGTAGCTATTAATCCACACGATGCACATCTTCTCCTAGTTGGTGCATTTCTTATTTGGATGCATATTTAGAAATAATTAACGTTCGGGCAGCGACTCAGCTTAGCAGACCCTTTGTTCCGCACGAATGTTACATAGGAATGGCACTGGCCACCGGGTGGCATTGTGGCCCAGGTGGACCTGATTTGCTCGTAGTATGTGCCATTAAGGACAGGCGAAAGTCGAAGAAAACCGACCTTCCAGAAGAACGCAATAAGAATAGCCCTTTTGTTCTCCCAGGTTCCACGCTACAAAGCACGAAAGTTTTTTTTTTTTTTTGCATAACACAAAGCTATGCTCAAGCTTCTAGTTATGATGTCCAATGAATAAAATCTTCATAAATACGATGGCTTAACAAATGAACACGACACTGTTATGTTTTAGGAAGGAAAATAGAAAACATAATATTTCAAGAGGACCACTGGAAAACCAGAACCGAAAGAAAATCATGAATTTTGTGTTTCTGTTATTTGGCGGGAGACTATAAAACTAAGTCCTATGCGGATTTTAAAAAAACTGCGCCGCTGAAAAACCAGAACCGAAAGCAAATGTTGGGTTTTGTGTTTCTGCCATCTAGTGAGAGACTACAAAACTAGGTCTTATGCGGCTTAAAAAAAAAAGTGCGAAGCGGCCCCCGCGACGGGGGACGAAAGGTGCGCGCGATTCCACCACTCGGCCACGGCTTCCGAGGCTACGCCCAACGGTACGCTAATGCTTTTATAGATACTACGTGAATTTTCACGACAGTGTTACAAAAAAACGCTTTTGGGAACAGTGTTACACCATATGTGGAGAGTCGAGGTAGGCATCAATCGAAAGCTGAGTCTCCGGACTATACACGCTGCACTGGGTATTACGAGAGACGCCGTAGTTTAATTACAGGCACCGCTCTTGCCTCGAAAATCGAGTACAAATTTTCGTCGTTTCCGTAGGCTTCCATTGCTAAATATTTAACCCCTGTGGGAACAGAATTCTTACGTGCAATAGCATGATCACTGCATTTGGCTCTTGTGGATTGTCTTCCAGAACACGTCTGTCACCTGTCTTTTTCGATAATCGACCTGCAAGTTTTGTTATTTGCGAAAAACCCGCTCGTTCCATTGAAAACGCGCTATCTTCGTGCCGGGGCCGCTTGGGACGCTAGTTGGTACGTGTCCACTAAAGCTGGATATGCCAAGTTGGGGTAAACTAGATTAGACGTTGATAAACAAATAGACAGACAGACATATCGCTAATCGTTTCGCTAATCGTATTAAAAGCCTAAAGAGATTATCCGCGTGATACTATTAAACGACAATGGCACATACATTGATGTAATTCCTACAGGCATTCTCGAAGTCTTAAGGGATGTTGGATTAGGAAGGGCTTTCCTGTGGCTATACAGCTATTTGAACATCGTTCTTTGTACCGATCAAGTATGCTGCAACCATGCAACATGCTATATGACGTGGTGTGCGTCAAGGTGGAACCCTGAGCACCGTACTCTTTAACCTTGCGCCTATCGGGCTTATTGATTTACTTCCCGGTGTGTTAATTTGTCAATCTATGCAGACGATATCTGCGTGAAGATATGCGGAATGTGGCGTCTCCACGTGCGTGTCAGGCTCCATAAAACAGCCACAGCAGTGTTTCAGTGCCTTCGAGGACGAGGACGGGAGCTATCATCTGGTTCACCTTCACACGCAATGCAATACGTTCATACATCATTGGAAGTAATGGACAGTCAATCTGTTATGAGAAGACCGCGCGCTTCCTGAGAATATTATTAGATCGCGACCTGTTCTACAGCTCGCATATGCCTCATTTCAAGAACAAGCTCCCCATGATAACTCGCGTCCTAAGATTTCTTGCCTGAAAGTCGTGGGGTGCACCTGTATGAGCGACGCTACAGCTCTGCATCGTACTGCTCCCGGGTCTCCTATGCTAAAGCTGCGTATGCTGGACAGGGCCTGTAAAACGATCATCCCTGCCCTCTGGTTGGTACAAGCACAAGCTCTGAGAATATTTATTGATCTTCCGAGATGTGCATCTTTGGCGGCGGCTCTGGTCATCGCGCATGGTTACCCAATCACAACGCACGTTCGCGTCGACGCTTTATGAATACACATCAGATAATTCAACCTGCTTCCATCAGACCTGCTCGCCTACCTTCCTGCAGCTAGGCCACGTTCTTGATTCAGCGGTATTAGTGCTGCCCATCGTACAACTTGACCGTCGAAAATCACGTCTGCAGCAAGGCCATGTTTACCGATGTGGGGCCTACACTCACTCCAAGCCCTCCTTAGCGTTCCTGGCTTCAAAAAAGAAAAAAAAAATGGGCTGTCATATTGACATCTGTACTTGTTAATTCTTTATCACGGGTCTGCATTTCACCCGATAACAATCTAAAGTTATCGCTTAGAGCAAAACGCGCCTGCATGAATTCGAACTTACTCGAATATTATCGCTGACTCTATCTGTTGTCCATGTTCTCGCCGAAGCTTGTGTAGTAAGACTGTATGCGCAACAAAACAGTGTTGTACTTTTTAGAATGTAGGTGAGCACCACTGATTACACTAAAACATTCGACGAGACTTGTATGAAAGCCGACGCGCTTTATCCGCAGATCAGATTTCGGCAATCAACGAGCCTGCTCGGCGATATCTTTTTTCTGAGTGTTTCTTGTTTTTCGGGCCACAGGTTCACCCAATAAACAGTTAGTCTCATGGCTTGTGTTGTGCTACTATGGTTGTTCCCCATCACCATAACATGACAATATTTAGCCTTGCGATAGTTCAAACTAACCCTGCGTGGGAAACACAGTAAACCCCTTCACGTTTAGAGAGATGGTTCGGTTTCTTCTGCAAGCTCAGCAGGTGCAATGGTCATCCCGCGAGATCCATCATCAAATTCAATAGATCGCATCTGACGTTGTCGACAGATGCGGAGCTCACCACCCTCTGTGCTTCTCTGGAGTTCATGGTTAAAAAAAATCGCACACAAGATCCACCTTCTCTGACTCCGGTGTCTTAAGACGCCGCTTCATCACAGAGCTAATGAACAATTAGTCTCGGACATAAGACTACTCCACCATCATGTCATCGACAAAGGACACAACATAGCATATCAGCGGATACCGGGTCATTGCGGCACCTGTGGTAACGACCGTGTGGATGTTGCCGCCTGATCTACCCATAATGTTTGAAAGGAGGATGATGTTGTAGGCTGTAGACTGTTCAAGCCTTGCAAGACCTGCCCAATATGGCCCCGCCCGAGTGCTCCCTTTCTGAAATGTTCGTTACTGTTCAGAAGCGAAGCCAAAACCATCGTGAAAACCATTCTGAGATCAGGCTGTCAATGAAGACTTTCAAGAGCTAGTCAGACGTTCTTTCTAAGTATCATTCTAAGTACCAACGAATGTGATTTCGCTGCAGCTGTAGAGCGCTTGTAATGACATCTATTGTCACTGTCATTACCACTGTCGGGAACTCACGCAGATACCGCAGTCGTGGCGAAGTGAGCAGGACGCCCAGATTGGCTGCGGGAGGTGCGTGGTTCGACCCCACCACCAGACACCCACCGGCTTACAAGGCGCCTAAAAGCAGCCCCCCGGCCAGGCGTCCGGCTTTCCAGGAGGGCGTTGCTTGGGAGAGGTTCATACAAAGAGCTGTGCCTGCTGTGCAAGAGCCGCGACAAAAATGCCGACGCAGATGCAAGGCGCCGCTCGCTAGCACGCTAGCTTACACTGGCCACGGTCGGTCTGGAGCGCCCGTCTCGTGTTTCGAATACGGCCTGTGCAATGGTAAGAATCTACACTTGGTTGGATATAGCGTGTGGTTCGAGGCCGTGCCACCGCTAAGCCCCGGAAGTAACCAGCTAATACAAAAACACTTCCATCTGGGGCAGCAAAATAGCGTGGTCTAAATAACTCGGACGAATTTGTTTCGCGAAATATGCAGTGTACAGAGACACCAGAGGCACAAACGGCGATGCGAGTGAACACACGTCGGCGCAGGCCTAAATTTCAGTGCTTGTTGCCTCACGGCATATGTGGACCACACACCACATGTGCCCGCCAACTGTCCATGCTGCAACAAAAACTAAGAAACTCGATTAGTCAATCGCAGCAAAGTGCATAGATTACGTGAACAACACATAACACAACGCTGTGCAGGCTTTACTGATGCAGCAAAATGAGGGCCAGCGATCCCACCGCACTTCATTTGAAAAAGCTTGAAAACCATAGAAAGAAGCCTTTCTATATGTCAGAGCCACAAAGTATACTCGGCGAACCTCATCATAAAGATGTTGGCACGGCAGTTGCTTCGCCAATATAACGAAGAGATTGACCTCAAGAACAAGAAAAACTGTCGCTCGTAACGGTGCACTGTAAGTACCAGAGGCTGTAGAGTTTGTTGTTGGTCAAGTAACCGTTCATGTTGCTAGTGCATTGTCTGTGTCGCCAGGAACGCCATTTTCCTTGCGGAATGGAAGTGCTGTTGAAGGTTGTTTCGCTCATATCTCAATAATTTTTTTGGGCACACGAAAGCGCAGAGCTAGCTGCGGTAAATTCAGCAATATGTGTGCAGTCTAAAGAAATGGTTTCACCGCAGGTTCTAAACACTTTCTGAAGAAGTAAACGCCCACACGAGGACAGTCCTGTCTATCGCCTTTTCGTTCGCTCAAAAAAAAAAAAAGCAACGGAACGAATTATTGCGCGTGAACGCACGTTGAAGGCTGACAGCAACAGGCTGCTCCATTTTTTACAGTGAAGCTGTATATAGTTATCCTCCGGCAGTGGTCGACGTCCGTACGTCTGCGTCGACACGAACAAATTTTCGTCGCCAGTTTCTCTCGAATGCTCTCAAGCTCTCAATCTAATGTAGGCATCTTGGAAAAAATCACACTGAAATTGGCTGCTAAGACGCCGAATTTGATTTATTGTCATAATTAGCTAGTTCAGTGTGAAGTTGTAAACGTTACAGAGTTCCCGTGTGCTGTCAATACATAGCCGTCTACGGAGGGACTATGGTTGGAGAAAACGGCTGTAACTCTTGTTTTATCAAAACTATCCCAAAAGAAATTATACGACAATTAGCCGCTAAGACGACTCTAGCATTACGCCAAGTCTCACCGACTTTTCGTAATTACGTAGTTCACAGTAAAGTTGTAAATATTGTAGAATTCGCCTGTGGTATGCACTTGTACTTCCACACATCACTACTTCATAAAAGAATAAGAATAAATCACTCCACAGTCAAAAGAATGTATCCATTGTTTGCGTCCTTCAATAATAATAATAATAATAATAATAATAATAATAATAATAATAATAATAATATACATAGATGCGTCGATTGAGGCAAAACACACCACAGCTTCGCTACTCATCCTTCTTGACAGAGTGGAAGGGCCGATAAATTTTTTAGACCGGCACACAATGGTCGCATCGGTCTTGGCAATCGGCGCCCACACCGTCAAAGCGAATGCCACGGGTAAACAGCCCAATGCGCAGGCCATATTCCAAGCGCTAGACGCACGCTCTAGAGCGGTCATGCACTGATACAACGGAACGAGATGGAATGTACGAACGCTAAGCTTAAAAAGTTAGGATCTGTAGCTACACTTGCGCCTTCCACTAGGGATATCGCGAGCTGAAGAAACACTCCTGTGCCAACTGTGGCTTGGCGTGATCTTCACAAACGACTAAGAATTTCGCATTGTAATCGCCGACAGCCCTACATGAAATTGTAGCTGCACGGAGACGACTGCGGATCTCCTTTGTGAATGTCCTCGCTTCAGTGTGCCTACAGAAAAGAACTCTGAACCGCATTAGACAGACGGGACAATCGGCCTTTGTCAAAAGCGAGAATCCTCGGACACTAGTCGAGACCATCGTCAGCACAAAAGGTATTGAATGCACTGTTGCTGTTCTTGAGGACAAGTGGACTGAGTAACATACTCTAAAAAGTGTCTACACTACATCACACCCATGTATTTTTTTTCTGGCGCATTATATTTCTTCTTTCTTTCTCTTTTTCTTTTTAGCTTGTCTCTCTTTCTATTATCTTAAATTTCTTTTACTCTCTTATCCCAGCATGGAGTAGCCAGCCAGTCTATGAACTGACTGAAGTCCCTGTCTTTTACTTTCTAGCTCTTTTCCTCCTTTACCTACTAAGGTGACTGGCTTCGCAGTAATCGCCTGCGTTCACTGGCCAATGTTTGTTACACGAACTATGCCACATATTAGATGACCATTCAGATGACCATACCCAGGCAGCGCGAGTACTAGAACGTAAGCTTGTAGCATATTACAGCAAAAAAAAAGAAAAAAAAGGCACGGCGCTTAAGCAAGGGCAGAACCCTTATTGGCCTTACATATGCGGGTTACTTAAACTATCATATCTAGGTTCCTGCAGTCTTTGCTGATTGGCTACGTGACTAGATAGGCTAGGCAAGCCAGGCGGGCATGGTAGCCTAGGCGGACATCGGCAGCAAGGAGAATTTCAACGATAATTTCACTAATTGACTGTAATATTTGGTCATAACATTTTAATTACTAACGAGGGCATATGTTGTAAGTGCTAACTTGAAGGCAATAAGCAATGGAGTCATGTCTGCTGGGCAGAAATCTTAGGACTAGCACCACTTCCAAGATGTGCGACCTTAAAGTGTGCTACGAAATACATTGGCGTTCCGATGAACAGTTTCCCAAAGGCGTACGTCTTAACAGTTCGAGAGTATCGGAAGGTTATCCTTCATTTTCCTAATTTAGAAAAATAAGTGTATAAATACACGCGCCTAAGCCTGTCTGCGGACTAGGTAATTTCTTCAGTACACTCTTAGTTAAAGGTACACCCATCGGGGTGCATATCTGCCACACAACGATCATCGTCATCTGCCTTCCTTGCGTTTCCTTTCTAGAAAACGCCGCGCCCGCTATTTTCCTCTCGGGAATGCTGTCATGCTGATAACGCACATACCGTTCGTTACGGGGAAGGACTGGGCTCGCCGCGTTAAAGAAAGGAAATATGGACAGGGCAGATGACGATTATCGTTGTGTGGCAAAAGGGTGTAATTTTGCTTAAGAGTGTACGCCTAGGTTTCAAAAATTTCAATGCTACGAATAACACTTGGCACTTACGCCAAGAATGTTGCGCGTTAGAGAATCCAAAAAAAGTTGGATTGGAAGTCAAATGCTCCCCCTCTACTCCACGCCGCTATCTACGAAAGCAAAAAAGGAAAAAAAAAAGAAGAAAAATGTCGCTCTCCTAACCCATTGCACCCAAAAAGCTCCTTCCATTTCCTGGTAGCAAAAAGCCATGATTAAGTACATGCCGGTGTTATGTCTTGCTCCATGAAGCTTGAATAATTGAAACTTTGTAAGCGATGCACAGAGATATACGAGAAAAAAATAATAAAACTCGTTTTTAAAGATGGAAACGTGCATATTGCGGTTCAATTGCGAATTTACACTTGTTCCTTTTCTTTCTTTTCTCGCTTTTTCTTACCGGAGAATTTTCCGTTTAGTTCGCATTTTTGCAGCTCGCGAACGGCACGCTTGGGTTGCCTCTGTCGTAGAGCGCGTGAATGGCGTAAGGCGATGCGCGAACTGTTAAAAAAAATTTGGTGTGAATAAACCTTCGGTGAGCTAGCATGCAGCGCAACGAGCTGTAATGCGTTTCATTCTGTCCACCTCGGAAAAGGGTAGCGTAAGGGCAGGATACTCCACCGTGCGCATCAGAGAACACACGCTTTCGTTTCCGAAGGCGCAGTCTTTTTTGCGTCGTAGTTTCTGCGGAGGTGACTGAATTTTCAATAGGAATGAAATGTATGTTACCACATAAACCGTTATTCAAGTGGGGACGGTTGGGACACCGTTTCTCGAATCTCGACCGACGTTACTATTGGGCAGCGTGGCGTTGTCGGCGGGCTGCAGGCGTCCGGTAGACCATGGCGACCAGGCAGGGACGAACCGATTTCTAGTGCGAAACTTGCACTAGAAATCACTTGGTGAAGGATAATAATAAGAGAAGAATGAACGAATTGAAAAAGTACATTGCGGGGCCCCTTAACTACGCCCCCTAAAATTGTAGGCGAGAACTTGCTCACGTCAACGTCACCTGACATGCACTGAGTCTGGTCGGGTATAGCCGGCGGATCCCTTCTCCCAGGTGAGTTTGCACGGGCTTGCCTCCTCTGGCGGCAACCCCTGGAGTCCGGTCGGGGATAGGCGGCGGACCCCTTCTCCCAGGTGAGTTGGCACGGGCTTGCCTGCTCTGGCGGCAACCAGCGGGTCCTGTTTGGTTCGTGCAAAGCATTCTCCCCTAGAGTTGCATATGGACAGCTCGTGGAAAGGGTTCTCGCCATGGTCGCACACACAAAGGGGCCTGTCATCATTGCGGGGCGCCTTCTAGACCGGCAGCCACTCGAGACAACCATAGCAAATTAGGAATCCATCCTCCGTTTCGGTTGAGCAGGGTCTTTCGAGCAGCCTTTTTTCCCGGGGTGTTGCATGCCAACCGTAAGAAGACCTAGGAGAAGCAATTTTTTTTTTACCGAAGTGGAAAGGGACTTGATACCCACGAGTGCCATTAGGTATGCGCGCTTCACTGTCATCTCCATCACTTGGCCAAACAACGTCCTCGTGTGAGGTTACCATGCGCGCCCTGCGGTGACATGTTTTTAGCCTGTGTTGCCGTCCTTGTTGCGTTTGCGATGGGCAGCGTCAAATAACGTGTGCATCAAGTTTTGTTCTGTGCTAAGCAACTTTTTCTTATATCAGTGAGCCCTGTCACTTTTAATTAGAATCGCAAGATCAGAGAGTCGTCGAGCATCTTTACATTGAAGTGACCGCTCACTTGTGTGATGGATTTCGTACAAAATACCCTTTTCTGTAGAGTTCAGGGAGTGGCCTCTGCACCACGACAGAACCTCTCGCCAACAGAGCACTGAGCGTGAGCAACTCCTGAGAAAACATGAGATGGCAGTTCTGCCTGATTTTCCCTATATATTACCCGTCTCATACCGCTTGCGATCTGCAAATGGGAAACGAGACCTTAAAGTAAACCATTTTGAAAGGGTGCAGGAGGTGAAGAAGAAGAAATCGACCGAAGTGTTGTGGGGCATCAGTTTGCAGGAGCAATTGAACAGTTTTGAACAAAAGGTAAAGCTATGTGGCAAGTACATTGTGCACCAGGGATAGTACTAGAAATGCGTTGAAAGTTTGCGAATGCTCGAAAAATATATGCCATTTATAAACAAAAAGAACGAACAATTCTCGCTACTTTTGCGTTCCCCTCGTATGCCGAAGTATGTGCGCCGGCCGCTGGTTCCTTCAAACGTAAAGTGTCTCGGCTTCCCCTGAAGTTTCTGAGTGATGCTAAATTTAGGGCTAATTGGACTCTTACAATCACTGTTGGCCGACATTTAGCGGGGTAGGCAGGACCGGCACGCGCAGTTCACGATGAACGAACTTGACATTTAGCCCACTTTGCCTCTGCTTTGTCCGTCCTTAAATTGGTAAAGCGTATAGGTTGGCTTAATAATCGCACTCAATAGGGGCTGATCGGGCCGATAAACTGCTGACCACTCCTAAAGGGAGTATGTATGCGCCTACAGTTTTGACAACCTTAGCCTCCTCCTCCTCCTGACGAGCTTTCACGACACTGAATCGTTCTGCGCTTGAATCGAAGCTCGGCTGGCTTGGCCTGCTGCTTTCAAGCAAGCGTAACGCACGCAAATGGAGTGCTCACGTCGTCGTAGGCATCTAAAGACGCCTTAGGTGGTGGGCAAGCTCGGGGTGTCCTTTCTAAATATGGTTAGCGTTAGCGCGGCATCTATATGTAGGTGATTGTTTCGTGTGAATGCGCTTAGCTGGTGTTTGGATTAGTGTGTAATTTTTCTCGTTCGCCATTGAATTTATGCTCAAAGCACATTTTCGTTTATTATAGCATGATAAGTGGGCACAGCAAATATTGCGGAGAAAAAATCTGCTCTTTGGTTGTATCCGGGTCAGGTAGCTCCCAAGACATTGGATTGTGCATCCATTTTATGCATCTTTGCGCCGAAATATACCACAACGCATCTCCGCGCCAAAACGACGTGCCGAAATATGCCGGCTTTCTAAAAGTGAATAAACACCGCAGAAGATGAGCCAATTTTCGTGAAGTAAAGAAATCACAAGGTCATACATAACCAAGACACGTAAATTATTGCCTTCATCCTTGCCACGCTACTGCATACTGCAGCAGGATGTCGGTATGGCATTATGATTTGAACGAAGGAACGGATGCTGTATATGTATCGTTTGATTTTTTTTTCCAATGAAGAAAAAGTAATTATACTGGCCCAGCTTGGTTGGTGATCCTTTCTTCATTAGCGTTAAAATATGTGTCGAAGACAATAAGGTTCTAATGGTCAAATTTCCCGAAAAGGACACTATAGAAGCTGTTATTTTTTGACCATGCATATATTTTATAAGAAAATTGTGAGTGAAACGAACGGGGAGTTTTACAGAGGAGTTACTTGGCGAGGGGTGGACATACTTTGTCGCTAATAACGTGAGCTTCCGAAAAAATTGACAAAATGTCATTAACTTTTTTATTTGTGGTTTGGACGCAGTAGCCTAAATGGCAAATTTGCAGGCAGTGACATTTTAATGCACACCCATCGTTTAAAAATCTAGAAAATCACGTTTAATATTGCCATACACATGACCGAATTTTCAAAGCTCAGTCGAGGCAATATCGAAAGCGAGCATTTCCCGCGGCACCTCAGACGGCAACACGCCGTAAAGAAGTGTGGGGCGAAGTTTGAATGATGGGATGCCTCGACACACCCAAACTCCCCACACAGCTGCGCATGTTTTCCAAGCAAAGCGGGTCGTGCGATTAGCTGCCGCGACTGGCCGAGACGTTCGGTTTCAAGGAAGGAAGGAGATCAACTTTATTCAGGTCCTGCAGGCCACGAGAGTTTTGGGCTCTCATGGAGTGGGCGTCTCCCACGACGGAACCGGGAGGTTGAGTTTCCTGGCGGCGTCGTGGACCTGCTGGACGGCCCAGAGTTGGGGAGCGAGTTCTTCGCTCCGGATTGCTTCTTCAAACTTGCGCTTGTCCTGTTCGTAGTTTACGTGAGCTTGCGAGCACGGCCAGAGTAAATGATAAACGTTAAGGGATGTATTGCAATTGGTGCAATAAGACTTGTCGTAGAGCTCAGGCATGTAATGGTGTAATCTGTTTTGAGTGGGGTATGTGTCTGTTTGTAGCATTCTGAGTGTAACCGCTTGAGCTCGAGTGAGCGTGCGGTGTGGCGTGCTATATTGTCTGCGTTGTAGGTAGCAGTGTTTAGTGATTTCATTGTATGTAGTGGGCGCGTCCTTATTCTCCGAGTGGTCGGGTGAAGCCGCGCGGTCTGTAAGCGCGCGCGCAGCCTCGTGTGCCGCCTCGTTAAGGTTGGGGACGTCGCCGATCTTTGGTCCTAAGTGTGCCGGGAACCAGTATATGAAGTGGTTCTTAATCTCTTTCTTTGAAACAATTTTGAGAGCCTGTGCGCAGACCGTGCCCTTTTGGAAAGCTCTGATAGCGGCTATGGAGTCGCTGTAGATGTGGGAAAGATTGTCGTCGGTGAGCGCAACAGCGATCGCAACCTGTTCGGCCTGTTCAGGCTTCCTTGCAATTACCGTGGCTGCATGTCTTGTGGATCCGCGGCCGTCCACAACCGCCACTGCGAAAGCTTTGTTTCCCGTGTATGCCGCCGCGTCCACAAAAGCTGAGCGTTCACGGTTCGCCAAAGCTTGGTTAAGAAGGAATTGTCCTCTCGCTTGTCGTCTGCCCCTGTTGTTTTCGGGGTGTACGTTTCTGGGTATAGGGCGGACCGTGATCCTCGCGCGGATGTCCCGTGGGAGGTCCGCAAAGTCTTTTTCTATGTCTCCTTGTGCAAAGCCTAGCTTCTCTAGGATCGTGCGCCCCGGAGGCGTCGTGGAAAGCTTAGCAAGCTGGGCGCGCTGCTGGGCTTCGGCAATTTCTTCCAGGGTGTTGTGCATGCCCAGGTGGCCCAGCTTCTCGTTGCTGGTGCTGGTTGGAATGCCGAGGGCTTGCTTGGTGACCTTTCTGATTTGGGCATTCAGTCTGTCTCTTTCCGATTGTGTCCAATTGAGCATTGCCGCAACGTATGCGAAGTGACAGGTGACGAACGCGTGTTTCGGTTTCAAGCTTAGTCCCGCTTGTCGTTACAGAGCTTTTCCGTCTGAAATGAAAGCGGGGCCATTCTTTACTGCGCTCCTGGAACGCTCAATCTCGATATTTCCGTGCTATTTCTTTGAAATTCGATGATGACAACTTAGAATTAGGTGGGACTTTCAATATTAAAAAAAATGAGGACACATTAAAATACGACTGCCTCCAAATTTCCCACTTAAACAACTGCCCCAAAGGCACTAGTAAAAAACATAATTAATAAATTTCTGTTAATTAGTCTTTTCAAGCTCACGTTATTAGCGCCTTGGTATATTTACCTCACCTATTACCTTCTTTGCAAAAAACCCGCCGTGGTTGCTCAGTGGCTATGGTGTTGGGCTGCTGAGCACGAGGTCGCGGGATCGAATCCCGGCCACGGCGGCCGCATTTCGATGGGGGCGAAATGCGAAAACACCCGTGTGCTTAGATTTAGGTGCACGTTAAAGAACCCCAGGTGGTCAAAATTTCCGGAGTCCTCCACTACGGCGTGCCTCATAATCAGGTCGTTGTTTTGGCACGCTAAGCGCCATAATTTTTTTCTTTCTTATTTATATTACCGATCTGCCTGCTAATCTCTCTCCTAATGTATTTCTGCCGACGATTCTGCCATCTACTACCCGATCATTGACAGTAAAGATAACCACAGAGTACAAGATGAGTTCGGCAAAGTATCTCCCAGTGCAGCACAGGGTTAATGTCACTGAACTGGCTGAACGCTAAGAAGATAACCCTTATAGCTTTTCACTGCAGGAAAGATAAGTAGTCACCGAAAAACGCAATCTGCAACTCTGAAATATCGTTCGTCTAATCTTGAAAGTACCATGACATCCCTTTTTCGATTAACCTTTCCTTATTCTCTCATATCACCAACAGTATACTAACAAAGCCAACCGCACCCTCGAAAACGCAACCGCATTCCGAAGTACTGTCTGAATTTTGCTTTATTACCCACCTTTTATGGAACCCTTGTGATCAGATGTGGTACAACAGTATTCTGTGTATGCTACCGTCTTCCTTCGACCAACCTCCACTTGTTTTTTTTTTCTTTTCTTGATTCATCTTTAGAATTAGTGAATGCGAGAAAATGTCAATGAATTATTGGCGGTGACTTCAACATAAATATGCTCGTTGATAGCAATGCAAAATTAGAACTAGAATCACTGCTAGACACTCATTCCTGTAAGAATATTATAACATCAGCAACACGGATCACTGTTGAATCAACGACACTTTTAGACCTGTTTTAAACCAACTTTGATGCATCCCTAGTTAGAGCTTGTACTTTAGTTTATAGTGCTAGCGACCACTTGCATATAGTTATGCCAGTAAATCAGCCCATTATTACAGTAAAGTGACCCCGTCCCGTGTTCTCTTACCAGCTTAATAATCCTGCAACGCTCTGCACATTTAGAGACCGTCTAACCGCAGTCAGCTGGAACGATGTGTTTGCAGCAAGTGACCCGAATGTAGCGTATGACACATTTTTACGCAAGTTTTCTGAAATATACCTTTTATGTTTTCCTGTGAAGACGTGTAGAACAGGTAAAAAAAGTCGCGAACCCTGGGTAACCAAAGAATAGCTAAACCTATATGAAGAAACGAGATCACTTATATAAAATAATCATACGTACTAAATCTTCGGAGGCTCTGAAAGCATTCAAGACATACAGAAATTTCATCACCAAACACCTTCGTGCTGAAAAAAGACAACATTACATTGACCTGTTTAACTCGACAGAAGGGCGTACAGGGAATGTCTGGAAAGCACACAACGTTGCAATTGGAAGTGCAACAGAAACAGTAAGTAAAACACAAAAGATGGAATAGAGTTACAAGTTTCTGCACTAGCGAATACCTTTAATAGTTTTTTCCTGTCACTTGGTGACGTTAGCGAAAACAATCCTGATTTAACTCTTATGAATAACCCAAAGGAACATACGATATTTTTAAAACCAATCTCAGAAAGTGAAGTTCTAACTACATTTTTGGCGATTAATATCAGTAAAACAACTGATGCCGAGGACATTCAGATCGAGCCTATAAGATATCTAATTAATGTAATAGCTGTTTGCCTTACCCACATTTTCAATATATGCTTGTCGACTGGAATTTTCCCACGCGCCATGCAAAGAGCAAAGGTCACATTTATATTTATGAAAGGTGATAGGAACGATATGTCAAATTATCGTCCTATATCGGTTCTACCAGTTTTTCCCAAAGGTCTCCAGAAAATAATTCTAAAGCGTCTATCCTCGTTTACTGACCGCCATAACCTTATACGCTCAGCCCAATATGAGTTTCCAAAGAACAAGTCGGCAGAGCTGGCTCTTGTGGCTCAAAAAGAACTTATTCAGAAGAATTTCAAACGCGAAAATATGGTGCTTGGACATTTTTCGGACTTTTCAAAGGCTTTTAAATCACAGAATTCTCATTAAAAAACTTGAACATTATGGCATTAGGGGGATAGCACATTAATTAATCACATCCTATATACAACATAGATCTCAGTTCGTAGTAATTGGAGAACAATATTATTGAGTAAAATCAGTAAAAAACAGGTGTCCCACAGGGTAGTATTCTCGGTCCATTTCTGTTTATCCTGTATGTAAATGAAATAGTACATCTTGAAGGAAGTGCCCACTTTATAACCTACGTGGATTACACTAGTTTATTCTTTTCAAATAATTAATCCGAAAATTCAGCTAATCAAGCAAATAGTGCGTCGTCTAAAATAAATCCATGGGCTCAAACTAATTGCATAGCACTTAAACATCACTAAACAAAAGCTGTCCTATTTCGCCCCGTCACAGACAAATGAAATTACCGCACATTGTGTTAAACAACACCAATATCGAAATAGTACAGACCTTTCAATCACTAGGTGTATACCTTTCAGAAAATCTGACATGGGATGAACACTTAGAGTATATGGCTCACTAGTTATCAAGGACTATTGGCATCATTCGCGCCACTGTTATTATTTCCCTACTACAGTTAATGTACTTTTATATAATTCTTTATTTTCTTCTGCATTAAACCACGCCTTTTTAGTATGGTCCACAACAACACCTGCAAACATGAGCAAACTGTTAATATTGCAGAAAGAGGTCTTTCGCCTTGTCTGTAATGTTCCGTATCGTTCCCATACTGCAGAAATATTCAAAAAACACAATATCGTTCCTTTTACGTCATTGTACAATTACAAGCTATACCGCCTTCATAAACTAGGAATATTAAAAATAATTATGCATTAACTAACCTAGCCCGATTGCAGAAAAACACCACCACCTAAACGTACGTTACTTGGAACCAAGGTACGTCACCAAATGCCGAACAAACTACGGGAAACAAATGTTAAAATATTCATTGCCGACTGTTTTAAATCACGTTTTTATGGAAACAAATAACGACATATGCACAATTTCATCAATGCGATTGCGTGCCATGTTTGTATAATAATGTGCTCTTTTTCTTTTTTTCCCCTGCCCTGCTTTTTGATCGAAGATGAGCCAACTTCTGTATAAATGTGTATCGCCTTCGCCGGTTCGCCGCATGCCACTTTGTTGCTCTGTATGCTGGGAGGTCAGGACTCCTCAAGCTGTTTTTACAGTTTTTTACCTGGCCGCCTGGCAACATCTTTTTTGTTGCGGAATAAATTTCAATTTCAATTTCAACTTATGCTTCACTCCCCCTGTGTAAAATCAATAGTGTGTCTAACATGCGGCAGACCTAAATTAGAATACGCATGCTCTCTTTGTGACCCTCATCAACCCACTATTTCTAACACCATCGAAGAATTCAGAACCACGCTGTTCGTTTTTTTTCCCTCCTAGTTTTATCAGACTAGTGTTACTGAACTGCATGCTTTACTAACCTAGCTTCGAGACGTCACATTTAAGGCTGTACCTATTTTTCAAGTTTTATCCTTCTTACTTCAGTGCTTCAATCTTTCTACCAGTGCACCGACTCTATAGCCGTATAAGCCATGGAAAACCTGTTTACCCCACCTGCTAAAACTGCCGCAGATTTACGCTCCGTTTTTGTGAGGACTGTTTGGGAGTGGAATGGCCTTCTTGCCGACGTCGTGTACCACACCGATTCACTTTAATTTAAGGCTGCAATAAAAAGAAAATTTTGCTAACTGTATGTTCCCATCCTTCATGTAAAACCCCATAGCGGGGACTTTGAAGTAAGAATAATTAATAAGAAATAAATATGACCTACAGTTGTTGCTACAAACTCACCCGAGAGGGAGGTGTATATTTCCATGAACGCAGTGTTCACAAAAGCTCGCGGCTGGCATGAGAAATGTTTTTAGATAGCTGGGACACCGATGGTGAAGTAGACCTGAACTTTATATTTGAAGACTCAACTACTCGCCTTCGTATCGGCGCTTCAGCTCCGCGTCTGTGACAAGCGTGGCATCTGCAGAGACTAGTAGGAGCCTATGACTAGGAGCCTAGGAGGCTACTCTTCGCATGTTCAGTCTTGTTATGGGGCGTGGTTTTGCGACTTTCAACAGCGTCTTCTTTGAGCTCTAACCAGGTTGACCATAGGAGAGTGTTCGGCAGGGAAGACCGAGGTGATGTATAAAGAAATAACATCAGTTTAATGCATCATTATGGGTGAGCGGTGCGCTCCAAGACAAAACATACAGAAACGTTCAACGTGCGGGCACCTGCACGCAAGGGCAGAGAAGATGTGTCCCCACGTGGAGGCTCGCTGGTTTTATGATACCCTCCACCATCCGGGCAACCTTTCTCTCTTGCTCCCTCGCGGAGGGGTCTTGCCAGGACACATCGGGTCAACCCACACAAAGGAACATGGAGGGAAACTTTTACAAAAATTTTTTATAGAAAGTCCATAGACAGTCTATAGACATTTGTCTATGAAGTCTATAGACTGCCTATAGACATTTCTTTAGACTTGTCTATAAAAGTCTGAGTCTATAGACTGTCTATACACTGTCTATAGACAGTTTATAGACTTATGGTCATACTTTTTATAGACTAGTCTATAAAGAGTCTGAGTCTATAGACTGGCTAAAGATGTCTATAGACTTATGAACATACACTTTTTATAGACTAGTCTGTAAAAGGTCTTAGTCTATAGACTGTCTATGGAGTGTCTATGGAATAATTAAAATTCATGTTTGTAGCCAGTTGTCAGCAGAATGTCTATGGACAAGTGTATAGGCTTACAGTTCTACTTTTGTACACTGAAGTCTATAGAATGTCTATAGACTATCTATAGACTATTCCTATAGATCAGTCTATAGATTTATGACCATACACTTTTTATAGACTATTCTATAAAAGTCAGAGTCTATAGACTGTCTATAGATTAATGAAAATTTGTTTGATACAAATAATTGCAGAACGTTTTTAGACAAAAGCATATAGGGTTATACAGTTCTACTTTCGTAGACTAAGTCTATAAAATGTCTATAGATAGTCTACAGACATTCTATAGACTTCAGTCTACCAAAGCAGAACTATATAATCCTATACACGTTTTTCTATGATATTCTGCAGACATTTGTCAACAAACACGAATTTTCATTATTCTATAGACACAGACATTTTATAGACGTCTACGAAGAGTGTATAAGACCATAAGTGCATAGCTATCTGATATCTACAAGTTAGACTACATTATTGTTTACATATGATAGCAATAAAATTTTTCATGTATTTATGCATCTGCACCTGTTGCTTTTCATCTCCACTTATGCATTAACGTTAGTAGATTAATAATGCTCCTGAACCAGCTGTACTCTCATATATGTTGCATAAAGAGAAAGAATTGAGTGCTGAATCATGCAGTGCAAAAAAAAAAAACAAATGCACCGGCAATGAATTAACTGTTTTTATTGCGCGATATAATAGATGAATTTCTTAAAATACATGTCTTATGCTATTATGGAAAGAGTCTAAATATTTACACTACTTCCTCTTGGCAAGCATGGTCGCTAGGCTGGCCTTGACCTTTGTGTCATTAGACCCAAAGGTGATGCAGGTGTATGCTGCAAATAAGTAGATGCAGCAATATGAGACAAAAATATCAAGCGTGTATTCTTTGTATGTTCATTAAGCAGCTTAATATATTTGCTCAAACCATATAAGTCAATGCTTCATGCGGTTAAACTATGACTAATGGCTGCTTGTCAATACAAATCAGTACCATTATACAATGTTTTATTTTATGGTATGGTGAACAATTAAACAGTCACAACTGCTGCTGGTGCCAGCAGCAGTGTGTTCCCTTTTATGACAAGTTCATATATGATGCATTAATCTACTTATACCAAATGATCTCTATATTTATTGCTGAAACTTTACCCAGTTGGACTGTCTGTACATTTTTTGGCTGGTAGTTAAGTATGCCCGTGCAGAGGGACCTGCTCAGAAGACGTCACTGGGGTATTCACAGTATCATGCCAAAGATTGTAATTTATTTTGCTTAATATACATTTAAATGTCTTTCTCCTACCCTAAAATAATGGGTCTTTGGCTATAATTTGAACAGAAGGCAGATGGATTGATTGTAATGATATGGTAATGAGGCCTCTTGGGCATGCTAACAGGTTTCCAAGTTAGGTATACCACATGAGCCCCACGCGAGCACTTTGTTTCATGACACGACAGACATGCACCTCCCAGGAAACAGAACTGATACTATAGTTAGAATGAATTCTATTACAGTAAATTAATTAATGTACTGTTGGACTGTATATTTTTTATTTATCCAGTGTTCTACTGAGTGCCATATTTTGTGTCACTATTCTCCCATTTTACGCAAATTTGTTTCCTTTGCCAAGTGACAAGGAGTAGCCCGTGCCACCATAAAGGCGCCAACCTGTCCTAATATTCATCTCAATAAAAAAAACAGGTGTTTTCAAAGATGAAAATGTTTTCTAGGGTTTCGAGGTTCAGGACTTTAAGTTAACGCAAAAAAAAGATAAATTCAGTAAGAAATGCCATGTCAGTGTGGTTGACTTTCATATATTTTTCAATAAATGAGCAAATTTCCCTGAAATTTTTATGAGGTGAAACATTTCAAAAATATATTTACCAGAGAGATTCTCTGGAAACTTTGTATGACATATAACAAGACAGCATACCTATGTTGTCATTTTAAAATTTCACGATTTTTTCCGAGCCTTCCCTGGCTATTTTCATGAAAATTTTCTCGCAATCTATGACGCCCGCAGCTTAAGTGCAATAAAAAAAAATTGTGATTTAATACTTGCCAAGTACTGCCAGTCCATAATATTTAGATAAAACGAAGAACACGTCAGCCACTTGGCATGCAATATTAGATTCAACTGAATTGAATCCCTTGTTTAATAAAGCTTAAAAGGGCTTGGGCAAGTTCGTAATTGATGGCCACACGAGTACAGCACGGAAGACAAGGGCACAGAGACACACACGTAAAGCAAATGCAACAGTGTGAGGGAAAACTATTCAATTAGTTATTTTTATGGTTCAATAGTAGTTTTCTATCTAATTCGCTCTCACCACTTTTGCCTCTAATTAACTTTGTTTACCTCTGACTAACGACTACATGGCAATATGAAACAGTACCGTTATGACGTTTTCTTATATTACAGTATGATAAGCAGTTAGACAACCGTAATGGTCGCCGGTGCCAGCAACGATACGTTTCGTTTCAAGACAGGCTCATGTGACACCACCAGTGTACTTATAAATATAAAAGAAATGCGAGAATCCCAGACGATTCTTATAATAATAATTGCTGAAACAAAGATACCCGGCTGGACGGTGCACATTCTTCCGCTGTTAATGCAATATGCCCGTGCCGAACGAACATACTCAGCATAGTGACTGCAGTTTTGAACAATCACGTTAGGAATTGCAATTTATTTTCGCTTAGAACAGTCTCCAATGTCTCTTTTCTCATACTTCGAGATGAATACATTTGCCACACTTTCAGTAGAATGCACATGAATGAGGACGTATTGATAAGGTTACTTACCAACTAAAACATGTTACGGTCTCTTACGTGTGTTGATAAGGGTAGAACAAGTGCAATGTCCACTAAATTATTTGAATAATCTGTGCGTTATCTACTAAGAAAACACCACCGAATAGATAATCTCGCTATTTTTTTTTCTTTTGTACAGCGCATATATTATACACTCTGTCCAAGACGACGGCCCTAAATGCAACAGTAATGAAAACCGGACCACTTATTACGCACGACAAGGGCTTCATACCATGCACGACTGGCACAGTGCGAATCTGCGCCAGCAGCTGCCTAGTGATTAACAGCACGTAAATTGCATAACGCCGAAGCATCGAAAGGCGTGTAACGCTTTTCATATAGGCCGAAAGATAACTTCTGCTGCTAAACTGTTTATAAAAGAAACAAAAAAAAACGTCTAACTACCGTCCAACGCAATGCCTCCAGTTTAAAACGTGTAAAGGTGCCTCCCGTAGCGACTAATTTATTGTTCTCTAATTTTTTCGCCTAAGTTGCGAAGCTGCGAGTAACTGAGCTTATCGCACGCCTCATGCTCCAAAAGCGTTTGTGATTGCTAATATTTAGATAGGGTGAATCTAGATGTTTCTTCTACATATTTCTTCGAGTCTCGTGTTTTGCTTGCGGTAACTAACCAAAATTATTTAGATTGGTTGCCAGGAAGCTTAAAAATACTGCTACTATTAAATTATACGAAAACGGCAGCGTACACACTGCTGGAGCATGCCCCGCAAACACGGCCCTTCATCCGAGTACGCTAGCAGTTATACAAGTATACGTTTCTCTTTGAAAATTCATGCTAACAGAATTTTGAGATATATACGTAAAGCGTGTCACGAGAATTTCACTACACATGCGGCGCTGCATTCATCGCGGCCGGATCAAGGGTCACGAAATGAGATCTACCACACTGGCTGCTCAACACACACAATCCGCTTAGTGGCAGCTCAGTATCCAGGTAAACCATGGTGCACTTCCTTTTTTACGCACATCAACTATGACGATAAAATCAACAAGCCCGAGCGATCGCTCGCCGTAAAACATACCGTATCGTAGAAGCGAGAACAAGAGCGCGTTATCATATCATGTCAACGACAAACCGACACCATACCCGGGTCGCCTGCGCTACACGCAGCCGGTTCGCGCTACGAAACACGCTTACCACTTACATCACAATCTATTGACAATCTATTGACATCACAATCTATTGACGCAAAACTTCTTTGCTAAAGCTTACCGTTCAGTGTGGTTGTCGTGTGATGCCACAAAGAAGACACGCGTACACAGACACCATCGTTCAGGCAAACACCGCACACCTCTACAAGCGTTTACGTGCCTGGCGCTCCCTTTGAGAATTCAAACTGACGTGGACAAACGGCACACCGCCGCGCATGCGCAGGAGCTCCGCGCGCCGGGCGTGCGCGCTCCGAGGAGTGTTAGCGCCTTTTCCTTTTTCTTTTTTTTTCTCCCTTTCTTTCTCTCTCTCTCTGCGTGCCATGCGCGCCGGAACGGATTGCTTTTCTTTTCCGTTTTTCATCCTTTCTCATGAACGAAGGAAATGCGCTGGCAGGTTGTATTACAAATGCTGTGGGCTATTTTATGAGATTGGAACGTCCACATGGATGAATGCGCTGTTTGTAAAAGTCGTTACAGGGCCCTTCAGGCGCTTGCATTATCGCCAGCGACGATGAGTAACACAGCGCATTTGTAGCATATCTTCCAGCGTACCCCCAAATGTGATGCCCGCACGTATGTTAGTACAAATTTTCCGTTCCGATGATAGGTCAAAGCAATCAGTACAGCAATGAGGTACTCATATCCGTGGCATAACCGCCTGCGAAATACTGGGTGGGCTCAAAGAATTTGGCACATATTTTAAGTGAGTGAGAAACTTTGATGAGTTTATAGTGCAGGATATCAGTCAAAGAAAAACCGCGCGATGTTAGTGATGCAGCTGAGACATGAAGACAATGTGAAAAGTATCTCAGAATCGGACGACCCGCAACGCGCACACCACATGCGCGACATCGGTTCATCGCACACTCACAAAGTCCGCTTTGTCATCTACAAACAATACCAGTCTCTGTGCTGTTTGCTTGATGCCTGTTTGGGATCCGCTTGTAGCTAAAGTTGGCGTTCATACCATCTATATCGGCATTTTGCTTTCTTTATTCTACTGCCGCAAAAGTCATGCTATGACAATTGTGAAGACTGTCTTGGGAGGAGGGAGGGAAAGGGATAAGTAGAAGGCAGGGAGGTTAACCAGAATAACGTCCGGTTGGCTACCCTACACCGGGGGAATGGGAAAAGGGGAAACAAAGGTAACAGGAAGAGAGAGAGGAGGGAAGGAAAGAAGGAAATTGCGGTGAGTTCGCTGACGTGTGTGATCTTACAGAAATTGCTTTAAATAGTCACAGATGGTCGCACAAGCCCGTCGTCCTTAAGAAGCACAAAAGCGCCTTCACCGCTTTATGGGCCGGCGGGCGATGGGGGCGGTGTTCCAGCAGCAACTGCACAGAAAGCGGCCGATTGTCCAGTTTTTGGAAAGCTTTGGCAAGTTCTTGTCTCTCTGGGGTGTATCGTGGACAGTGGCACCGAAGGTGGTCGATGTTTTCTTCCGTACCACAGACCTCGCATGCTGCACTGTCAGTCATTCCAATTAATGTAGAGTATGCCTTTGTGAAGGCAACTCCTAACCAAAGGCGACAGAGAAGCGTAGCTTCACGTCGAAGAAGTCCGAGTGGAGGTCGGAGTTGCAGGGAGGGGTTTAGTCGATGCAGTCGTGTAAGTCGTAAGTTTGGCGAGTTCCACTCGGTCAGCGTGAGACTGCGTGCCAGGTGTCGAAGCTGCCTTGCGGCGTCTGTCCTCGAAAGTGGAATTGGAACGCTGTGCTCTTCTTGATGTGTTGTGCGAGCAGCGTTATCGGCGGAATCATTGCCACTGATTCCACAATGGCCAGGTACGCATTGAAAAATGACCTCGTGACCTTTTTGTTGGACGTGATGGTAAAGTTTCGCGACTTCGTATGTCAATTGTTCATGGCATCCGTGTCGGAGAACTGACTGCATGCACTGTAATGCCGGTTTCGAATCACAGAACACAGCCCATTTTGTAGGTCTTTCAGAATCAATGAATTCCAGTGCTCGAAGCAGGGCCGTTAGTTCTGCCGCCGTTGAGGTCGTGACATGCGATGTCTTGAACCGCAGTGTCATTCCTCGCGTTGGTATAACCACGGCACCAGCAGAACTGCACGACGTAGTCGGTCCATCGGTATAGATGTGCACGTGGTTGCTGTACTTCTCATGCAAATGAAGTAAGCTCAGCTGTTTTAGAGCAGGGGCCGGTATATCTATCTTCTTCTGTAGTCCTGGAATCATTATATGTACTTGTGGACGGCTCAAACACCACGGAGGAAACGCTGGCTTGGCCGCAGGTGCGTACCCTGAAGTAAACGACGCACGATGTGCACTGACAATACCGCAAAATGTCGAGCAGGGCCTTGCAGCAGTGAGGCTCGCCAAGTGGTGGGAAGGGGTCCTAGCATAATGCCTGAGATGCATACGCATTGTCTCAACGGTAATGTGCGTTGTGATTGGGTAATCCTGCACAACGGCAATGGTTTCAGCCGTTGATGCACTGCGTGGTATGTCAAGACATATCTTTGAGCTTGGGCTTGAATACTCTGAGTCATACGCAGGTTAGTCTTGCAGGTGTTGGATATTGCAGGCAGGCTGTATCGCAGAAAACCAACGAACAACGTCATGTACAGCTGTAACATAGCGTGTATAGATACTCCCCAACCTTTTCCTGCAAGGAACCTGAACAGGCGACAGAGGTCGGCTGACAGAGGTCGGCCGCTTTTTCACGTAATTCACGTGCGGAGTCCAAGATAGGTCTCTGTCAATTACGAATCCCAAGAACCTGTGACTTCTGCTGTATGGTATAAGTTGCCGGTTAATAAATACGCCGTAAGCTGACATTCGCTCCCTCGTGAATGCCACCATTGCGCACTTCCCGCATGAAATTTCTAGTCCTTGTTCACGAAGGTAGCAAGATGTCATTGTGGCTGCCTTCTGAAGCCGAGCGCGAAGCTGAAGTCGTGTCACACCTGATGCCCAAATGCATATGTCGTCCGCATAGATGGAAAGTCGTGCGATGCTTGGCAGGTTGTCAACTAATCCACAGAGGGTGAGATTGAAAAGAGTCGGGCTAAGCACTCCGCCTTGAGCGACTCCTCGGCTACCGTAATGCTTGGATGTCGGGCCATTTTCTGTGTGCACATAGAATGGTCACCTCTGTAAGTAGCTGCACACCCACACATATATATCTGACCACCAAATCCGACGGCTTCTAACGTGCTAAGGATGGCTTCATGGGCGACATTATCATAAGCCCCTTTAACGTCTAGAAACAGAGCAGCAGATAGTCGCTTACAGGCCTTTTGGTGTTGCACAAATGTTATCAAGTCCACAGCGTTGTCTGTTGACGAACGGCCACGTCTGAATCCGGCCATAGCATCTGGGTAGATTTCATAGTACTCTAAGTACCATTCCAGACGTGTTAAAATCACTCTTTCAATTGTTTCTCCGATACAGCTGGCAAGTGCGATCGGACGGTATTAGGAAATGTCCAAAGGTGACTTGCCAGCTTTGAGAAGCGGAATGAGGCGAGTTGACTTCCATTCTTGCGGAACCGTACCCGTCTGCCAGGTGTCGTTGTACAGGAGCAAGAGTGCCTTCCGAGCTTGGTCTCCTAGGTTACACAGGGCACGGTATGTAATGCCGTCAGGTCCTGGCGCTGAAGAACGCCTGCACAAAGCCAGCGCAGCTTCTAGTTCTTCCATAGAAAAAGGGCATTCCATGCGGGAATCGCGTGAGAACAGTGGGTGGTCGAGCGTTCCCGTGCCCGTTCTATCGGAATTTGCTTCGCCAGCAATCTTTCTGCAGAAAGATTCAGCGACGTCAATATTTCTACATTGTAGATGGAGTGCCAGAGGTTTAAACGGGTGGCGCTGACCAGAGGTTGTGCGAAGGCCATGAACAGTCCTCCATATAAGCGACAAAGGTTTTCGTGGATCCAGGGACTCGCAAAAGGATACCCATTGTTGCGAAGCCAGCTTGTTCATGTGACGCTGTATTTTCTTTTGTGTTCGTCTAACCAATTTCAAATCATAATTGGACTTCGTGCGTCTATATCCTCGCTCCACACGACGGCGAATTGCTCGAAGTTTTGCTAGTTCGATGTCGAAATCAGTGCGGGAAGAGCTCTTCGAAAGCAAGAGCGTGGTTGTTTGTATGGCATCCTTTATCGCGCCCTGTAGGTTACAGGAGGTGCCGTCACGACAACAGTCTTCCATTATTATTTTGTATTTAGGCCAATCGGTGCACTGGACGGTTCTGGAGGACTTGGAGCTAGTCAAACCTTCGATCTTCAAATATGTTGGGATGAGGTCGCTACCCCGCGTTTCTAAATCTGAAAACCAGTGCACTCTTCTCGAAAGCGAACGTGAAACGAAGGTAAGGTCCAAGCAGCTGCTATACGCTGATCCACGCAAATAAGTAGGGCTTCCATCATTTGACAAGCAAAATTCAAGTTCATAGGCAAAGGACAGCAACGTTCTGCCTCTAGAGTTCACTTTGGAGCTTCCCCATAGGTAATGGTGGGCGTTAAAGTCCCCAGTGAGCACTCACGGCTGTTGAGTCGATGTGAAAATTCCCCGTAAGCGCTCACAATCTAGACGGCTTGTTGGAGATAAATAGGCTCCAAGAATTGTGAACGTGAGCTTTTTCTTCTTCACTGTTAAGAAACGTATTGATTTGCTTCGTCAGGAGGCACTGGGTGATGTACATAAGTCAAGTCACGGCGTATAAACACAACAACCTTGCTGTACTCTCCGTGGGTAGAGGACATAAAGCACTCATACCCGGACAGTCTGATAGGAGCTGGCAGGCTGGGCTCGAAAATCACGATAATGGGGAATTGGTGCGTAAAGACAAACTGTCTAAAGTCGGACATGCGTGACCTCTGGCGTTCCACTGAAAGACAGATGCATTCTTGACCTCCTCTTAAAACGACGGCAATTCTCGAGCCGTGGTGTTACGCTAGAGTCGCAAGCACAGGACTCAAAGGGTCCAGCACCTGCAGTGCGCTCTGTGCCGACGGGGTTTTCATGTCGTTCAGTAGAATGCGCAGGACGTCCATAAGTGACTTCAGCATCACTATGACTTGGCGATCCTCAGTCGTCGTCGCATCCGCGGTTCGTGAGGTCATTGAGGGCGGCGCAATTTGATGTGACTCCGATGAAGGTTGTGCTCGTGGAAGTGTACGCCACTCTTTAGGAGGTGCGCGTTTTGCCGCTTTCTTCGTTTTCGCAGTGTCTGTCATTGTGGAAGTCGGCATTGAAACGGTAGCCGCTTTGCCGGAAGATGGTGTATATCTTTCTGTAGATGTAACTCTTCGTGATGCCCTTCGGTAGCGATGTCGTCGTCGCCTGAGAGTAGCGGCAGCCTCTCTGTGTGTTGAATGGTCCCGTACCATACGTTTGAGTACTGCTCGCTCGTTCCTCACCCGCGGGCAATCATTGGATGAGGCCTCATGAGTACCATGGCAGTTAGGGCACTTTAACACAGTTGCGCGGCAGACACCTGCTGAATGAGATTCAGCGCACCGTGGGTACACGAGGTAATTCCTACATACACCTTTTACGTGTCCCATCTTGCAGCATTTGTAGCATTGCAGGGGCTTCGGTACGTATGGGCGGACTGGATGGCGTACGTGGCCAACTTTGTCGTGTGAGGGAAGACTGTCTCCCTCAAACCACAGCTTCAGGCAACGTGTGTTGCCAAGTCTTGTGATGTGCATGATAAGAGTGCCTTCTGTAGTTGGCTTTATTAATATCGGTAAGTCGTCGGTTGGTGTAGAAATATCGACATCATAAATGACGCCGACAGTGCCATTGCAGCCTGTAGGTATCATGGATCGCACTTGTACCTTGTCGATCTCCGTTACGTGCCGCAGGCTTTGCAGTGAACTACGGTGTAGAACATCTACTGCAAGGACATTCTTCCGTGCGTTTATTCTCACGTCCTTTATCTCGTTTGGCGCGATTCCCTCAAGAAACGCAGAAAGGACTTGCCTGTTTAGGAGTCGCAGATTGGACACTGGGTCCACAGGCATGAAGAGCATAGTGTACGGCCAGCGCTGTGGTTTTGTCTTGACGGTGGAGAAACTTGGCGACGATGACCTCCGTAGCAGTCTTCTTTTTGTGGCTCGGCTCATGACAAGTGTGAAATCGTCGTCCGACGAGTCGACGCTGTGCGATTACAACTCGGTTGCCTCGCTGTCCGTGTCACTTGACGCATTTCCCCGTTTCCTGGACGCGACCCCATGTGATGGCTTGGCTCTAGGAAGGTCTTCGAGGGCTTCTTCATCCATTGCCGCAACAAGGGAGTGGCAGCTCCCAGAGTTTGGAAAGAAACAGTATGGCGGACGCGGCCAACTTTGACGTGTGAGGGAAGACTGTCTCCCTCAAGCCTGTCTTGGGATTGCCGAGAGCGACTACGTAGATGATATCATGTGGTCGACAAATGCGGAGGTATACACTATGTGTATACTAAAGTCTACAAATAGGCTCTACAGCAATCTCAGCAGTATGCAACTTCAGTGGCTTATCTCAAACGCAGCTCCACATTATCCACCGGTGCCTGCGCTTGGTTGCAGCGTACACGGGTTGGGTCCAGATTGACGATTTTCGTCTATTGCCAATCTATAGACGGCATGTAAACCTGAAGCAATAAGAATTGTACAGTATCGGCTGTTTTCTACTTCACCTCACGCCTTACCACAATCGGTATACGGGCTGTTCGCACATGTTAACATGACCTTTGGTGACGTCCCACCTTATGGCCTTCATCAGCGGTGATATAGGAAACCGTGGAGAATAATTGGAATTGCAAAGAAGAATACAGGATGTTTCACTTAATTTCAGCCAGACTTTAACACATGCAAATGCTATGTAGCTGGAGAGAACAAAGGTAATGTTGTTTGCCATCGCTTGGAGATACTCAGAATATTTTTTTGCATTCTCCTGATTAGATAATTAATGTTAATTCTCACTTATGTTTATTAGATGAATATTCTAAATGATAAACTTGTAGAGCAATATTAGAAACTCCCGGTACAGCTTTCTGTTGCTCAATACGAGCTCCATAGAAGTGTTTGTCCGAGCGTGAAGAAGCCCGCGATTATACGCAATGTGACTCGAGCCGCTGGTCGCGCAGCAATATATATATATATATATATATATATATATATATATATATATATATATATATATATATATATATATATATATATATATATATATATATATATATGGGGGTGTGCCCACTCGTTGGCATAAAGAGGTTGAACTTAGGACAGAGGACAGTAAGATATACACTTTCCGCCCATAATCCCGTCGCACACACCCAACGGACAAGTCCTTTCATGTTGACAAGCGTGACGATTAGGCACGTCGTGTATCAGGCGTTTGGCATCCGTTCCGTTCGTTGCCGCACGAAGTGAACTTTAACAGTCTACAGGTACGCTTCGTCGGACAAAAAATCTAAATGCAGCTACTGAAGCGAATATTAAGCCCCGTGGCAGGCGCCATTCTTTCTAAAGGTACTTGGCATCGCAGCAGTGAACAACTAATGCAGTGCGATTTCAAGACGGACTGGATGGAAATAGGACGAATGAAGATTCCACCGAGTCTAACGCGCAATGAGAGAACTAGAATATATTGAAAACAGTAGCGACAGAGATACGATGCCAGCAATAATAAAACAGTAATTGTTTAGTGGCGTGTTGAAGCAAGTGCAGACGGGAAAGTGAGTAAAAATGCAGAAGCTGAAACAAAATATTACACGCGCAAAACGCGCAAAATCACTCATTAGTGTGCGTTGGTGAAATGGTGACGGGTATTGGAGCTGAACGCGGTCACAATTGATCGCCTCGTCTGGGGAGCCGCCAAATACGAGGAGTTTGTTCACTGAGTCAGAGGAAAATTGCTCGCAGAACCATGTGGACTAGGCTAGAGCCTCGGTGGCTGACAAGCAAAATTCGTGGCACAAAAGCGTACGCGTATCCCGCAGACACTAAATCGGCTTAACTCCTCTGGCTCATCGTTTTTGTTTGTGCAGATGCGTTGTCCCTGTGCGCGCTGGGAATACGCAGATGTCTTCTTATTTCCTTATTTCATTTTCCCCGTGAGATGCGCAATGTGGACGGCGAAATGCCATGAAGTTGCACGCCCGAGAAAAGACAATAAGTGGACGTGCGTGCTGCGTGGTAGAAGCGGAAAACTAATACATAAATAAATAAATAAATAAGTAAAGTGAAACTGTATGTAAAGCTGCAAGTGTACGCGTCCCTTGGATGCTATTGTTTACCAGGTTGCAGTGTGGAAGAAGTCAATAAATCTCATCAAAATTTCATTTATTGAGCCAAGATAATACGCAGTAATTTGCTCAATACCAATAAAAAAGAAGGCAGTCAAATGACAGTCACTCACTTATTTTTTTACTCCAGGAACCTTCAGCTTACGCTGCGCGCTCAACTTCAGATGGCTTAGTCTGTTCACTGGAAGGGCAGATTTGCGTGAATCGCTTTGAGATTTTTACCCAAACTTTCCAACATTGCTATAGCGCACCGCAGTAACGTGACATTTGACAGAAAATCTCATTTGGGATAGAAAGGTTAATTTATTTTACTGAGGCACGCATAATCCAGGTTCGTTTGCGTCGCTTCCTGCGATCGCTCCGACGGGGCAGTTCTCGCTTCTGGGAGACGCTTCCTTCCAGTTAGATCATTAGCCGCTGGTAAAAACTATTCCGTTTAGTAGTCACGTTGGTCTTGCGTTGTATTCAACAGCGGAGCAGCCCATTGGGTCCTTCAATTCCCCTTCACTATAATTAGCGCATATTTGGAGCACGCCGGGTGTTCGAATAGCGAAATGTTCGAATCGAATCGAATACGCTCATCCGAGGACGCTGACCCTGGAATATGGAGTCGAACACCGAATTTATTTCAAATCTCTAAATAAAGAGAAATATAAAGGCCACGTGCTTTCCGCTGGGCAAAAAAAAAGGCACTTGTGAACGTTGTTCGGTGCATGTAATGCCGTTAACAACTCGCTGTCACGACAAGGACAGTATAATAAAACCAACACGCTGCGCGTCACCCGAAGCATCAAACAACAACGGTGATATTTTTTTTTTATTTAACATACTGTTGGTCCCACTGGGACTGTTACAGGAATGGATTTTTCAGCAAGATACAGGAATACAGTATACAGTACAGTACAGTAATACACCAGTTACACATCAAGCGGGCAACAATACAAACAGTATACAGTACAGTACAGTAATACGCCAGTTACACACCGAGTGGGCAACAACACAAAATTAATACAGTCTGAACATGATCATCAGGTCTGGATTGTTGACAAGACTGACGCGGCTGCGAGCTCAGCCAACTTTTTCAAGCAATCCTGCGCAGTTATAGACTTATCTAGGCCGTTCCATTCTCTTATGGCTCGAGGGAAGAAGGAAAAGTAATATGTGTTGTTAGCACAAGAGTATTCATTAATCGTAAAGTCATGCTTGTGACGTGTTTCTCTAGAACGATTAAAACTAATGTAAGCAGCAGGATCGATGTTAAATGTGTTATGAATTAATTGATAAAGAAACTTGAGTCTATGGAGCGTGACGCGGCTTGATAAGGTGTCTAGGCTTGCGTAGGAAAGCAGCTCTGTGGGAGAATCAGCGCGCCGGTATCTATGGTAGATAAAACGAACAGCTTTTCGTTGAACTGATTCGAGCATGTGTACATCTTTTTGCATATATGGAAACCAGACGACGTTTGCATATTCTAAGATTGGACGGATAAGGACTTTATATGCGAGTAACTTGGTATCTGAAGTCGCAAAGCGCAAGGTGCGCTTAAGGAAGTATAAACTGTTCATTGCTTTTTTGGTAATGTTTTGTACTTGGGTTTAGAGCTGAGATTATCAGAAATAATCACACCAAAGTATTTCTTTTCAGTTACTGTTCTGAGAACGCCGTTGCCAGTACCGTAAGGGAAATTAAGTTTTGTTTTCTTATTTGTGACAGACATCACTACAGTTCTTTCCATATTGATTGCCATTTGCCATGTATTGCACCACTTTATGACGTTGCCTAAAGCTGTGTTTAACCTTATTTGGTCTGCATGAGTGTTTATTTTTTGATATAGCACGCAGTCATCCGCAAAGAGACGCACCATCACATCAACGTGGTATGTTATGTCGTTTATGTATAAAATCAACAAAAATGGTGCTAGCACAGAGCCCTGCGGCGCGCCAGAAATGACCGGAACGATATCAGAAGCATGGTCATTGTATTGCACATATTGTCGGCGTTCCGATAAGTAGCTGGCTATCCACCTCGTAACGGGACCATCGCCAAGTATTTTGTTTAGATTGAAATTCAGTTTAGCATGTGCCACGCGATCAAAAGCCTTTGAGTAATCAAGGAAAATTATATCAGTTTGACTTTGACGATTGATTCCCTCTGCGAGGTCGTGGAAGATTTCTGCCAGTCGGGTAACAGTGGATACAACCCTGCTCTGAAGCCATGCTGGATTTGGTGAATGATGTTTTTAGTCTCAGTATGTTCTTTAAGAAATTTTAATATGATGTGCTCAAGAATTTTACAACAGGTACATGTGAGGGATATAGGCCGGTAATTGGACGGGGACGTTACGTCGCCTGATTTGTGAATGGGCACAATTTTGCTACCTTCCATTCAGCGGGCAGACAACTGTCCTGAAGTGACTTAAAAAATATGAGGTAGAGATATTCACTGATTGGTTCGGCATAGCGCCTAAGAAAGCAGTTTGGAATTCCGTCAGGACCACAACTCTTTCTTTCATCAAGGTTCAACAATAGAGAAAGAATCCCAGGTACACTTATGACCGGAGCGCCAGAAAGTTGTGTAGACTCATTACTATAGCACGCTAATGTTCCTAAAACACCGTTATCGGCGGTGAATATCGACTGGAAGTAATTGTTAAATGAGTCAGCTTGCTGCTTTCCACGTGTAGGCGAACTAGCAGTAACATTCTTTCTGTTTAGAGAGAGAGAGAGAGATGAAAGGGGAAAGGCAGGGAGGTTAACCAGAGAAAAAGATCCGGTTGGCTACCCTACACTGGGGAGAGAGGGGAGGGGGAGGTAAAGTGGTAACAAAGTAGAGATAAGGAAAGGAAGGAGCCTAGACACACAGTCACCATCGGTCACTGGCACCGAATACTGTCATCGCACAGCACAGTGACACTTGCCACACTATCAACATTTGTTCAGGCTACAGCCGCCTGTCCAATCCTGTCGCCCTCAAAAACCGCAACAGTGCCTTCGTCGCCCTCTGCTGCGATGGCTTGTGATGGCGGTATTGTAAAATAAGTTCCTCTGTGAGAGGTCTTTGGTCAAAGCGCGCTATCGCGGTTGCGAGTGATTGTCTCTGTAAATTATATCGAGGACAGTCACAAAGAAGGTGTTGAAAAGTCTCCTCGTTACCACAGTCCTCACACGTGGCGTCGTCGGCCCATCCAATTCGGTAAGCGAAAGACTTGGTGAAAGCCACCCCTAGCCATAGTCGACAAAGCAGGGTAGCTTCGCGACGGCAGAGTCCAGCTGGAATACAAAGGCGTAGAGAGTAGTCAAGATTGTGGAGTCGGTAGTCGTGAAAACTTCCAGCGTTCCACAAGGAGAACGTGATGTCACGGCTGATCATTCGAAGTTTTCGAACGGCATCTGTCCTTGATAACGGTATCGGCTCCTCTTCGTCCCCTTGAAGAGCCGACCGAGCAGCGTTGTCAGCGTGTTCATTCCCTATGACTCCGCAGTGACTTGGAAGCCACTGAAATGTCACGTGGTGTCCTTTCTCAGTTAAGGTATGAATGAGTTCTTTAATCTCAAATACCAGTTGTTCGTGTGGTCCGCGCCGCAGGGCCGATAGCAAAGATTGCAGTGCAGCCTTCGAGTCACTGAATATTGACCACCTTCGAGGTTGCTCTTGGCTGACGAGACGAAGTGCAGCGCGAAGGGCTGCAAGTTCCGCGGCCATCGGTGTCGTTGGGTGACATGTCTTGAAACTGATGATGGTGGCTTTCGCTGGGAAGACCACGGCTCCAGAGGAACACTGGAGAGTTGTCGATCCATCAGTATAAATATGTACGTGTTCGGCGTACTTCTCGTGCAAAAGGAGCAGAGTTAGTTGTTTAAGAGCAGGTGATGACAGCTCAGATTTTTTCCTGATTCCTGGTACGGTGAGGTGCACTGCGGGTCGAGCCAAACACCATGGAGGAATCGATGGCTTAGTTGCGGGGGTGAAGCCTGACGGGAGGCAGGTGGAATACTCCGAAATCGTAGTACAAAATGCTGCCTGCGGCCTTTCTGACGGTAGTGTTGCCAGATGGTGGGAACAGGCACGGGCAACGTGCCTAATGTGCACTCTCAACACTTCTACCGCAATGTGTGTTTGTATAGGTTGGTCCCGAGCAATCGCAATAGTCGCTGCTATCGATGTGCATTTTGGCAAACCAAGACAAACCCTGAGAGCCCGAGCTTGAATAGCCTGTAGAGCACGGAGATTTGTCTGGCAGGTGTTGGTCAGTACGGGCAAACTGTATCTCAAGAAGCCCAGAAAAAGAGCCCTGTACAATTCCAACATTGCATCCACTGACATTCCCCAAGTCTTTCCTCCCAGAAACTTGAAAAGTTGGGAGATTGCTGTCAGACGCTTCTTCAAGTAGGTCACGTGGGGGCTCCATGAGAGATCTCTATCAATGATTATGCCAAGAAATTTGTGAGTCTTCTCATAAGAAATTAACTGGCCATTTATTGATATGGCGTAGGGTGTCATTGGTTTGCGAGTGAACGCCATCAGTGCACATTTGTCTGACGAGATTTCAAGACCTTGGTTGCGGAGGTATATAGCTATTAGAGTAGCAGCTTTTTGAAGTCTTGCACGTATCTGAGGCCGTGTCACACCTGAGGTCCATATACATATGTCGTCGGCGTACATTGATATCTTCATCGCTGCTGGCAGATGATCAACGAGACCAATGAGTGTGAGGTTGAATAGGGTAGGGCTTAGTACACCGCCTTGAGGATCTTTCTGTTTAAATACCTGCAGAACTTGGCCGGCGAATTTTTAATGAAGTTGTTAAGTGTAGTGCCACAAAATCGTTTCCTAGCTTCGAGTACTTTATTCTTTAATTGTTTTGTTAGCGAAATTATGTTGACCTTTAGTTCTAAGTTTGGTCGTTGCCTATTTCGTTGCCCTAACCTATCAATTTTTCGTTTCATGTGGATTATTTCTCGAGTAATCCACGGACTGTGCTTGCATGTTGCCTTCTTTTTTAAAGGGATAAAATTTGTGATGCAATGCATCACGTGCTCTTTAAATTGTACCCACAAGGCGTCAACAGTTATGATACTCTGAACATACAAATAATAAAAATAATTAAATTCATGAATAAGATACGTCATAACTGCCGCGTCGTTCGCTCTGTTAAATGCGCGCACATATTTCGTCGGACCGCGCTGGCGACCCAATTTTGGCAAGAACAGCGTACACAGTACCGTTTCATGGTCAGAAATTCCTTTTGACACTTCAACTTTACAATCATCTATTCTGAAGTAGTTACTAACAAACACCAAGTCTAGTTAGAATTGGATGATCCTTGCGCATGAGTAGGCTCTCTAACAATTTGTACAAGTTCTAAAGTGAATAGGATACGATACATGGCATTACTTGTTGCATCAGTTGAGCTTAAAGTATTCCAGTTAACTAGCGGACAATTAATGTCGCCATCTAATATGATCATAGAGCCATAGACATACTTATACATGTAATCAAATAGAAGATCCAAATACACAGTTTCAGCATTTGGTGGCCTGTAGACCGCGCCCACATTAACAGATTTACATTTCAAGTGAACTTTGCACCAAACGGCTTCTACACCAGGAATGTCAGGCATTTGCGTAAAGGGTAGATCACGTTTTAAGACCAAGGCCACTCCCCCACCCCTAGATTCCCTGTCTTTGCGAATGATGACATAGCCCGGGGGAACGATTTCATGATCTTGAACGCCAGAGTGCAGCCAAGTCTCAGTGATCACAACAATATCTGGATTAAAGGCGAGAAGGGTAGCTTCCAAGTGGTCAATCTTATTTAGAAGGCTGCGCGCGTTTATATTTAATAGGGTTATGGGCATCTGCGTGTTCTTTTTGATGGATTGCTCGCATTTCCGTTTTTTCTATTTTCTTCTCACTTTTTTTTATTTCGACAAAGTCGTTTATTTCCTCATCCCATTTGTAAAGCTGGCCATTGATGCTTACTTTGTCGTGCATTAAAAAGACCTTCTCCTTTCTGGCACGGTTTGTTTTAGTTGTGTCCCATAGTTTCTTTCTGGTTTCCCTGAGAGGACGTGAAATGTCTTCGCTGATAGAATATCCTGAATTTTTTAGTTTTGAGCAGCATTTGAAGATCTTCACCTTATCACGATAGTCCAAATGTTTCAACATGACTGGCCTGTTTGTTGTTCTGTCACTTCGCATTCGCCCCAGACGACGAATCCTTTCAATGCCTTCGACTTCAATATGTAGTATATCCTGAAAGATGTTTCTAGTTACAGACCCACGGAGACTTTCAGTGGATTCAACCCTGCTAACAAATTCGTTAGCTGCCGAAATCGCGGCAGGGAATGAAAAATATTGTATGGAAGTGATTTTGCTGCATGTGTTCATTCAGGAACTTGTATGTCTACGGAACAACAGCGGTTCCTTTGCAGCGGAATAATTCGGAAAAGTCTCCAGTTGTATAGGTCTCTTTGTTTATGGTGGACTGCGACAGCTGTCGCTGTTCCGTGAACAAAATATTCTAAGAATTAAAATAGGCAATTTTCGAAATGAATTTCCGTTGAATAAGCAGGGTCCGTTCAAATCGTGTTGAATATTTCCAATATTTGCGCACCACCAGCACCAGGCGACGCTGTGGTCTGCGCGGTGCCGGCTTTTGTCAACAGTGTAGACGTGTTTCGTACTTTCAGCGTAGAGGCCTCTGGCCTTCCAGTCTCGAAAGCACACCCCGTCTGGTTCCCAGAAAGGACAGGCATTGCGCCATTATGCGCGTAACATATCGCGCCTTTGTAGCTGTTTTTTTTATTTATTGAAATGAAAATAAAAGAAAGAGACGTAGCCAAATTATACTGGTGACGGCTACTCCTTTTCTCAGAGCGGAAACAACAATGTAAAAACAAAAATATGTAAGAAAATGAGAAGAAATCCCGTCACAGGGACAGAAATCCACAGTGCACAGTCCTATACACCCGTGAAGATAACAATATGAAAGTGAAATGTAAGTTCCACGACAATGAGTTTGTAAAGTCACAAACACACACAAACACCCGCGATGTAGATTGCGATGAGCATATGGACAGATGAGGAATTACATAGGGTTAAAATAATGCACGCACAGAATACAAAAAAGTATAACACATAATATACAAGCACCAATAATTACAAATAATAGAAACAAGTTATAGTAACGAGTGTTTATTCAGTGCAGTATCTAGTACTTGCTAAGGATGCCTGTTTCTTCGTAAAAATGCTCAAGTGCGTTCAAGTGCCGTTCAAGTGCGTTCAAGTGCTCAAGTGCCTTTTCGCTGTGCTATTTTCGATGGCCATGCGCCCAGCAATTTTGCGAGTGAGAAAGGCCGGTGAGGATCAATGGAGTGTAGCTCTTGCTCTAGCTGCCGTCTTTGCATCGCGTATATGGGGCATTCGAGTAGTATAGATGGCGAACATCCTCAACGTCGTGGCCACAGGAGGAATACGGGGAAGGAGCACGTTAGATGCGATATAGGAAATGTTTGGTGTATGCTGTCCCAAGACGCAGTTGATGAATTAGTGTCTTGGTACTTTTACAAAGTTGTACATCCAGCTGGTATTTGAGTTGAGGGTCCACTTCGTAAAGAATTTAATCCTTACACTCTAAGAACAGTTTACACCCTTTGGCGTGCCCCTTCTGCCACACAACGATAATCGTCTTCTGCCTTGATGCGTTTCCTTTCTTTATCGCTGCGAGCCCGGAACTTTCCAGTAACGAACGGCACGCGCGTTATCAGCACAGAACAGTTAAACCCTTTGGAATGCCTCTTCTGATACACCCTAAAAACAGTTGCACCTTTTGGGGTGTATATTTGTCCCATGGCAACAATAATCGTCATCTGTCTTGCCCGCGTTTCCTTTCTTCAACGCTGCGAGCCCGGTACTTCCCGGTCAGGCATGCGCGTTATCAGTGTGACGCAGCATTCTCGACAGGAAAGTAGCGAGCGCCGAGTTTTCAAGAAAGGAAACGCAAGCAAGGCAGATGACGATTATCGTTGTGGGACAAATATACACCCCAAAGGGTGCAAACTGTTTTTAGAGTGTAACGCGCGTGCCTATCGTTACTGGAAAGTTCCGGGCTCGCAGCGTTAAAGAAAGGAAACGCATCAAGGCAGATGACGATTATTGTTGTGTGGCAGAAGGAGCACGCCAAAGGGTGTAAACTGTTCTTAGAGTGTAGTATTTTCATTAAACCAAGTTGACATATGCAAGTCCTTCTTTAGTACTCTCAATATGCGTTTCTTGTCCATTGGTGATAAAGGGATCAGTTGAATTTCTGCATCTTTATGGGCTGATTTTGCCAACGAGTCCGTTAGTTCGCTGCCTGCTATATCAGCATGTCCCGGGACCCATTGTAATATCACTTTATGTTTTATTTCAGTAGCCCGAGTTAAACTGTTCAGTACTGTGTATGTTATTCGTGCGTGTCGTTGGCTGTCATCAATGTTTTCAAGACATGCTAAAGCCGATAAGGAGTCCGTGCAAATTACCCACTTTGTTGGTGTCTCATATGTTTTGATAAAATGAGTGTCTTGGATAATTGCCACTAATTCCGCTATTGTTGGTGACGACGTGCGTTCTAGTCGACAGGCTTACTCTACCTGTAAGCATGGTATAACACAAGCTGCAGTCGCACTTTTCTTTGATTACAGAACCGTCCGTGTAGAGGCGAATAGATTCCTGGTACTTGTCAAATAGGCCATGTAACGCTAATTGTTTCGCTGCTAATGTGGAAACGTCGCTTTTATTTTTAAGCCCTTCTATTGACGTTTCTATTTTCGGCGCCTGCAAAAGCCATGGTGGCTAGCGAAGGTCTGAGTGCTAAAAAGTGATCGTAGAAGTCGTGATTTATGCTCGTGAAACATGGCGTGTATCTGTGCACCCGGCCTGTTCTCTATCAGAGAGATAAGTGGGTGCGCAGAATGCTGGGTAGAAATTGTGAAGAGATGTCGGCATGTTTCCAGGCTGCGAATTACGGTGAAATGTCGTTCGCGCGCTTTTCGTTGGGAGTGAACCGCATTGATGAGTTCTCCGATTGCGCGAGCGCCCATTCGAGACAATAACGCTCACGAAAATATCAAGACGGTCATGAAAATATACAAGACATTTCAGCGAACACTTTCAAAGATTTAAAAAGATCGCCTATGAGAGACAGCACAATTCTAGTCCATGAACTGGTCTACTCCAAGAGGCGGACATTACTTGCACAAATAATTGAAATAGACAATCGACTAATTACCAAAAATGTATACCAACGTTTTCAATTGATTGCCTTATGGCACATATTGCAATTTACAAATCCTAGCGAGTCAGACTGCAAGGCATTCCACTTGAATATAGTTGTGTGAATGACACCATTTACGAGATATGCTCCGTCAAACTTGCAGTAAAAATGCATTGTACTTCCACTTATTTTCTCAACAAAAGTAACTGGAACGCCGATACATTTCTCTGCAGAGTTCGAGAATTAATTCGGGAATTACTATTTCGAAACTGGTGTCATCCCGAGAATTTTTTTCCAAGTGGATCGGCCCTTGCGGACTTCCCGGCTAAAATTTATAAATTGCAATATGTGTCATAAGGCAATTAGCTAAAAAAACTTCTTTAGTGAATTTTTTGTTAATTAGGGGAATATACATTTGAATTTTTGCGCAAGTAATGTCCGCCTCTTCGAGTAGACTAGAATTGTGATATCTGCCACAGGTAATTAAAAAAAATTGAAGGTGTTCTCTGAAACACCCGTATCTGCCGGCTTGATCGGTTCGTGGCAGGCGATGAATAATCACTGCGCCACATACTGAGAAACACTCCTGATTTGAAACCAGAAGGAGGTCCCCCAAAATATAATCTAGCGCTAGTCGGGAGCAACACGTCGCCATGCGTCCACACTTTCATCGTTTCTCTTTGTCTTGTTTTGTTTTATCATGGCAAGGTTTCCACCGCCTTTCCATATATAGCGATCCCGTTAGGTTGAAAGTCACTTGCTGCTTAGATGATCGAGCGAAGTTTTCGTCTCTGCTGGAGCACGCGCCACCTACGCGATTTGGTGGCCTATGTCCTAATAATTTTGGCCTGCCAAGGAGCTGTTTTATTTATGTGTCAGACCAAAAATAAATAAATAAATAGAGAGAACCAAGCCATGCTAGCTTCTACGTACTTCTTAAAGTCACTCTAACTACAGATGCTTTATTTTCTGACTCAACTCCCCCTTCCCTCTCCCTCTTCCCGAAGACATGTCTCCGTTTCTATACCATGCTTTTCTGCACTTTCCCGCTTTTCTAACATCCTTTTTCTACCACTAGCACTTTCCCGGCTTCCTTCTTTCTTGTTTGTTTGTTTGCTTTTCCTGAGCTTTTCTCGCTTGCCCGAAGGATGTTAAACATTCCGTTGAGTTCATAAAGCAATGTGAAGGAATTGATTCTGTGTTTTTTTTTTTATGTCAACATTGTTTTCCTTTTTTTTAAAACTTGAAATAGTGTTTCGCGCAATTTCCTTTTACGTATTAATAAAGAAAAGTTTGTTCAGTGCGCGTGTGAAAATAAAAATAAGCTACAATATTTACCATGCCATACAGCGCTTGCTAAATAACGTGTGCTGCCCTAATAAAACAAAACAATACAAAAGCGCTGAAAAAATACAAGATATAGGAATTTGTTGTTGTGTATCAAAGAACCAAAATACTAACGTTTCTTCGTTCCCCCACTCTCACTTTTTCTCTCGAACTTCCGTCTAGCTACCGCAGAAAGCGAGCGAAATTTTTTTTTTACTATCTGACTGAACAGCGAATCGATGAAGTCGTGGCATTTCATTTAAAAAATGAAATTTTTGCATTTGTGCTGACTGAGATGTAAAAATTTGAAATTCTCTCTTTCCTAGAGAGAGAGAAACAAAGAGGGAAAGGCAGAGAGGTTGACCAAGGAGTTACCCGTTTGGCTACCTTACACTTGGGGATGGGGGAAAGGCGAAGAATGGATAAGGAGAAAAAAGAAAAGCAGCTAACAATTTGAAACGCGTCGATAACACATCTTTTTAAGCATCAACTTTGCCCTTGACCTTAAACCACTTTAAAGACATTATTAGCCACCACGCGATCTGAAAATGCTTGGTATGAGTTAGCTGTACCCCTGCCGTTGAGTCATTACCGAAATTGTGCTGCAGCTGTAGCAGCCGCTGTAGTTACCAAAATGGAGGCACGATATATTTTTTATTCAAAAGAACCCTCCCTGAATTACTGAAAAAGATTCGCTTGCTATCTTGAGTCATGTGTGTATGTTTTTTTTTTAGACGCGTATTGCCATGTATATATAGTGCCTTTGAAGTTAAAGTATCACTAAATTTAGTAAGAACGGTCTCCTAGCTATGCAACTTCTTCGTGAAAAGAATAGCCTTAATTTTGTGTGGTATGGGAACGGCATTTTCGCGAAAATGTTGAGTCCACAAATAATCACAAAAGCTTGAGAATTAATTTTGCCAATGTCGCGCTTAATGTATATGTTTATATTAGCAACTTGGAGGCAAAGGCATTCTATGGTGTCTCCATTGTTTTTTTTTTTCCAATGCACTTGTGCTCCGAGATATTCATCAAAATTGACACTCATGCAGCATGCCAATTTCACATCTTGTCCTACGTGTGGCATGCATGCTTGCTTGCGTACAGCATGACGTGCCTTTCCATCGCGCGCGCGGTTATTGATCATAGCCATTGTTATCCATTCAATTTTTCCGTTACCCATTGCCAGCCTTTTCTATCGCAACACTTATCTGCCGTTGCCTCGACTCCCCGCTGTAATGACTCAGCACATGCCAGATGCGCAGGTGGCAGTCAGGTATGCCAATTTTTACTTGCACTTACCCGTCAATACCTCCCAATCTCGTGCCACGCTGTCACCTCCTCTCGGACACTAAAGAGGCAGAAGAGCTCCGTAATTGAACTGCAACACCATAGACTGTTTAGTCGAGTGTACCCACCATCTCATCTCTTGGTTTTCTCCCTCTCCGCACTGGCATATATGTAGTACTCAACTCGCTCACTTTTTTTTTTTGAGGGATGCCACCAAAGAAAGCATTATAGCTCATCTCTTACCGCTGGTGCTTCAGCTTTACGCCTTCGGCGAAGTAGTTACGATCTTACGTAGCAGAATGCCCCGTCACAACCCTCTGCCATGTCTAAGTGGCTGTGGCGGGCCCCGCTGCTGAGTGCGAAGTCGCGCGTTTGATTCGCGACCATGGCCATCGCGCTCTGGAAGAGGGCAGAATGCAAAAAAAAAAAAATGTGGGCAGTTTGTACGGCTGGTGCAAGGCTGGGTCACAGCGGAGCCAGTTCGACTTTTGCTAAGTATTGCGAGGTTTTTCTAAGTTTTGCGAGGTTACACATGGCTCGGGTAGGTTCATACTAAATGTTGCTAGGTTTTGTTGGGTCTTACGAGGTTATGCATGGCTTAACTATGCTCATACCAAGTTTCGCCAAGTTTTTGAGAGGTCATACAGGGTCAGGCCGGTAAGCCACACAAGCCCCAGAAAGTTACACGCATAGAAGCCACAGTACGTGCATCACAATTTATTACGTACAGTGCTTCAGTATCAGTCGTCGTCATCGCCGATTCGGTCCGCATCCTCGACGTCCGACCGTCGTCGTGGTCGTCGTTGTGGTCGGTGGTGTCGGGGAAGGCTTTGCTAAGCACTTGCAAGGCAGAGTTCAGTTCAAAGTTCTGCACCGAGCTCACCGTGGAGCGATTCACGTTGAGCCAGAGCCGGTCACAGACGCGCTACTGTGCCCGAACTCTATGCCGAGGAATTCGTGCTGGAAGCGGCCGTTCGCACCTCCCATGGATTTTCGGGCTTCACATTGGAAGTTCTCGGTGACGCGCACCCCCAGAACCGATTCCCGGCAGCGCCGAGCATTCAGTCGGCAGTGTTCGTTGTCTCTGGCCCGAAACTCGGGATCCTCGGCTCGGCGACGGCGTTTGTCGGCGGCGGGCTCGGCGCGATGGGCAGGATCGGCTCTCTTTCCTCGATCGTACTCCCGCCGCGCGCCGAGCTTCCTTGCAGATCACAGACGCGACAGCTGTGCCCAAACTCTGTGCCCAGAAATTCGAGCTCGAATCGGCCTTTCGCACCACCCCGTGCCTCGGCGGGCTTGACGCTGGAAGTTTTCGAGCAGTCGCAAGCCGGGATCGCTTTCTCAGCGACGTCGAGCGTCAGGCGCTGACTCTCGCGTTCCCTGGACTAAAACTCGGGATCCCCGACTCGGCCCGTCCCTTCTCAGCCGCAGCTTCGGTGCGGTGTTTCGGATCAGCTCGGCGGCGATGCATCGCTTCTCGCTTGGCACTACGGCGCTCTTTCTGGTAAGCCGCTTCTGCTTCGGGCATACGGACTTTCTTCGCTCTTCCCAGACAGCAGCACGTACGCACGGAGTAGAGGAGGCGATAGGTGTGCCGCCTCGCCGGCCCGATGTTTTACTCACCTGTGACGTCATGACTCCGCCATACGCGCGCGGGGTGCGAGGAGGTTACGTGGCTCGGTGCTTTCGCAGGTGGTTGTTGGGCAACGCGAGGGGACGCACAACTGGAATGAGTTTTCCGGTAACGCTCCACGGTGGAACGAAAGCTTAAACAGCAACACTGATAAAAAAAAAAAAACCTCGTGGTACTTCCACAATTCAAGTAGCGGTTAAACACCCGGCGACAAGTATTACACCGGAGCCCACCACTCTTGCGTCTCTAATCTGGCCATGCGTCCACGATCTTCATTATCATCATCATCACCATCACCCCCACCATCGTCCTTCTTACAAGCGTTGCGTTTCGGCCTTGTTTGACGACATATTTTATACTGTTTAGCACAAAAAGTTCAAAAACAACGGACAGCAGACGGGACATACCCAAGAGTTACTTTAAACAATCGTTCATTAGAAGCCAGATCATGGGTTTATATACCCAAGAAAGAATCAAGCACGCGCAAACTAAGCCTGTCTGAACGACAGGCTTAGAGAGCGCTGTAATACCATTAACAAAGGACGCGATGGCTGGTTATCCGCACACTGCCACCCATGTGGTTGGTGGCTCGCCCCTGTTTTGAGAATGCTTTGTTGTGTGCAGGCATCAAGACGAAATGACAAGATTAATCAACGAATCCGTAACAACAGAATCCGCAGTCTTGGCAACTTGGCCAAGACTGCGTTAGTACTAAAGGTAAAATTAAATTCCGGTGTTTTGCGTGCCAAAATCATGATCTGATTGTGAGGCTATTTATGAGGCTGATTACGATTATGTTCGGTGACTTCTGATTAATTTTCACCACCTGTGTTCTTTACCGTGCGTCCAATGCATGGTACACGGATGTTCTTCCATTTCGCACCCATCGATATGAGACCATCGCAGCCGGGACGCGTTAGTACTCTTTCGGTATCCTTATCGAACTGTCGTTCCTCGTTAGCATAGAGCTTGCGAATGCTTGATTTTGTCTTGTGTATATGAACCCCCGTTCGACGAGACTGAAATGTAAAAACAGCCGTGCCCCGTGCATTGGGTGCACGCTAAAGATCCGCAGTTGGTCAAAATTATTTCCCGGAGTCCCCCGCCAAGGCGTGCCTCATAATCAGATCGTGTATTTGGCACCTAAAACCCTGGAATTTAGTTTTGGTATAAACTAGCGATTTGGCTTCTAATAAACCATGTTTGAAAGTAGCGCTCGTGCACGTCTCGTTTGTTATCCACTCCACGTAAATTTTTTTGCGCTAAACACTAAAGATGCCCCTCTTGTACGATCGCTGCGGTACGGAGGCAGTTCCTAGGTATCTCCCATTAACCCTGTTTTGCGTCAACCGATTCAGTCCCGCCACAACAATTTTCCTAATTTAATATCAGAATCGCTAATCCTCTTCTGCCCTATTAAAGCAACGGTTATCTGTTTTCTGTGTTGCGAGCACTGCCAAACTCCACTGCTCCCTCTTATTCTCAAATAGAATAACTCTTTGCGTTTGGTGTAACAACAACAACAACAACAACAACCATAATAATAATACGAAAAAGAAGAATGAAATATTTATTCAAGATCATAGACTGGATGTAACGTAATCTAGTGGATGGCATCGGATGTCGCATGCTTGAACATGGTTTACCATCCACCAAGCTCCACATTGTCGATGGTGGCCAGGTTTTATAGTTTTGAGTGTCTCTTGTCCTTGCACGCGCCTGAACTGAGCAAGACCCAACAGATGAAGCTGAAACAGGTTCACTGATGAGAAAGCTTGCAGCTAACGAAAAAGTCGTCATGGTTTGCCAGCCCGTCTTGCGTTTTCGACGCTCGCCGATAGAACAGTGGTTCTATCGGGTAGCATGTAATAGAACATGTTTCTGTTCACTATATACAAATATCACGGGAAATTTATTCATTTTTCTCAATTTTAACAAAATGTTTATGTGCCGACATCAAAACTTTGATTCAAACATGTATCGAAATTTGAAATTTCATAAGTTCACCAAATTTTGTTCAAACACGTTCAACGACTGCCTAATGAGGCTCGATTGCGCAACATTTGGACGACACACACACAGAAGAGAAACACACAGCACAGAGCGCTCTGTGGTGTGTGTTTCTCTTCTGTGTGTGTCGTCCAAATGTTGCGCAATCAAGCCTCTAATATGCTATACCAACACGCCCAGTCCTCAACCTTGCCTAATGAGGACATTTCTGCTTTCCACCTGTATTTGAGCAAAGAAATCAGAGCTACCCTGCAGCTAAACTAGGTTCCCCCTTAGCATCTTGTGTAGCATCAGTAGGGCCCAGTTAAGATTAATTATCGGGTTGACGCGGTATTCAGTTGCCGCTCTGCTGGGGATTTTAGCGAAACAGGGTAGCCGTGGTCTTGGCAGTTTGCATGGAGCTGTAGCCGTGTAGCCGTTCGCTTACGGCGCGAATCCACGTATGCGCTCGGCCCGGTGGCAATGGGCGTTGGCACAATGGCCTCTGGACGATTGCGAGCACGCGTGGGCACCCGCCCGGCGGCACGCTTGGTTTCCACCTATACGGGCAACAGTCAAGAGAGGACGTGCTCTCGTGCCCTAATGGATATGTTCGAATTTTGTGAATATGCGGCGACTGGCGTTGTAATAAGCGCGGGCATACATACCCTCGGGTTGCACACCGACCGTCACTCGAACCTTTTCAAAAACTAAAAAAAAAAATGCTGTTGCTGCTTGCGGGTGTTCCTATGCATCGCTTGCCCCGGAAAATGCTCTTATACCTTTCCGGAGCCTGTTTCACTCGCCAACGTGTACATACCTTTCTGGCGAAAAAAAAAAAAAATGCGCATCGATCCACTATTGAAGCAGGAGTACGAAACTTCGGTTCTTCGGATCTATAGAAGAGGGCACGTGCCTACTCGACAATCCGTTGCTTCAGGCCGGATTGCTTTAAACGTGGTACGTCTCGTTCTTTTTTTTTTCTTTTTTTGCATGTGCCTTTGTGGCTGAAGCAAAATATACCATAGCCTTTCTGAACACATATCTTTAACTTCTTCTGACCAAGACGACACAAATTGTTTCGTTTTGGAACGAAACTGAAAAAAAAAAAAGCTATTAAAATTTCCGGGTTGGCTATGCAATATACACGACCCTTTTTTTCCTTCATTATTTTTCGTTCTAAATAGTACGTTTTAAACAGGCTATTGGAGATTAACTCATATACTTGCAGCTCTCGATTAAGCAATGCAATCCCTTTTTTTTTTCTTTTATATGCTGGTATCTCGAAGAGCTGCTAAGCACGAGGTCGCACGTGCAATTTCAGGCCTAGCAGCGCGAAATGCAGAAACGCACGAGTACCCAGAGTTCACATTCAATCTATATTTAAAGTTGTACGTTAAAAGACCCCAGATGACTAATTATTTGCCTGGGGTTATATTAATCCGGAACTCCACGCTGCATAGTCTCTTATAACATGGGTGTTATTCCGGAAGTTCAAGCAATGAATTACATCACAGTGAAATACGGGCTTTCTGGCAACGAACTTGTCCCGAGAACTCTAGGAGTAGAGTATTTATTTCATCACAAAAGTACATATGCGTATACGAGTGTTGGCAAGGGTGGGAAAAAAAGAAAGCTGGGCAAATGCAGATTGACTAGTGCCCCCTCGCCCAAAAACCAGGCATCAATATTGCAACATGCATATTTACTTATTTTCAATACTGCCACTCTCAGTTGACAGCGTAGCAGGTAGGCATTACGAAGACAATCACGTTTAAAAGGAAAAGAAAAAAAAAACAGAATAAAAGCGACAAGGCAATACCGAAGCACATCCGCCAGGGTAGCATTAAAGCAATAAATGTGGTCTAAGCAGTTTTTCAAGCAAGGACATCAATATCACGATAAAGTTTAACAGTGCACAATCAAGCACATTGTGAAAAAAAAGGAACTTAAAAATACAAAATATTATTCTAGAAAAAAGCGAAGAAAGCAAGCTTATATACAGAGCATTTATGGCAAAGATTACGAAAATAATTTGCAATTAACATTTCGAAAACATGCATGCCGCGCACACGAAATGAAGCACAACCACGAGGATAGTTTACAACCAGTTTGCCAAGCAAAGAGAATCAACGCCGTTACGATCTTGCGCAATGTGCAAACACCACTAAATAATATTGAAAATAAAAAAGCGAAGCACAACCAGGCACAGGATTGCAATCTGTTACAAAAATGGGAATGGAATGAAAAAGCAAGCAAGTGATAGTACAAGAACAAAATTATGTGCAATAGCATAAGCAATCTCTTACACCAAGACAACCGGTACACATTTCAACGGTCATCACCAGCAAATATTAGGAAAGGAACCAGATTGTAAAAGTGCAGGAATCTAAGAAAAGGGAACTAGCGTTCAAATGAGAGAGAGTGCGCGGCAATGGCGATGGTACCAGAGTTTAGATGTATGTTCTAACTTTGCAGTGAAAGCGGGCACTGTTTCGGCATCCGTGACATCGGGATTTAACCGATTCCATTCGCGTATTATAAGTGAAAAAAACGATTGCCCAAACGAGTCATTGTTGAAGCAACATTCAGTTTACGTGTATTTATGCTTATGACGAGTCGGGCGTGACTGTGAAACTGCGATATACTAGACACATCTATCTTATAGATGTCATGCAGCAGTTGGTACAAAAACTTGACACGTGCCTGTTTTGCCCTGGTGGATAGAGTCATAATGCCAGAAGAAGCGAGAAGGTTAGTGGGAGAGTCCGTGCGTTTATACTTGTTATACACAAATCTTATGGCTTTGCGCTGTACTGACTCCAATTTTGGTATACTAGTGTTGCGTTTCGCCTGCGACACGTGGTTTTGCCGGCGCGACTGCGGCGGGGCGGCAGACATTTTGGCCCGATCGTCGTCGCCGCAACACTCATCGGCAGGTGTTTCCAGGCGCGACTGCGGCGATGCGACCGCAAAAGATCATCCTCTCATTCCAGTCATTGTGCCCGAAACAGGCGATGCCAAAGCAGGGACCATCCTCTCATTCCAGTCATTGTACCCGAAACAGGCGATGCCAAAGCAGGGACCATCCTCTCATTCCAGTCATTGTGCCCGAAACAGGCGATGCCAAAGCAGGGACCATCCTCTCATTACAGTCATTGTGCCCGACCGGCAGCGCTACAACAGGGTGCTACGAGATCGTGCTCGACAGGGTGCTACGAGATCGTGCTCGTCATGGTGCTACGGCATCGCTACGACAGTGTGCGTCACCATTAGCCCATTGTACATTCACGTGCTCGTCTTTTGAGGGGTTCCTTCTTGCCCTCAACTGCGAGAGTATAAAAACAGCTGCCCCCGGACGCAAAAAGGAGGGCTCCGATTTCTTCTGTTGAGTGAAGTGCTCTCCCGTCTCTCTACTTCGGTCAACCTGACCGCCAACTCTTTGCGATGTTAAAATAAACAAGTTGTTTTGTTGTTACCAGTCGACTCATGCTTTGCCGGGACCTTCGGATGCTTCCAGTTGTACCCCAGGCCGCCAGGCCAACGCTACCCTTGGGGCTTGCGACCCAGGTACAACCACGGGCGTCAGCGCCGAGTTCCCAACAGATCGTACCAGCAGTCCGATCCAAACATCTGGTTGGCAGCGGTGAGATCGCCTCCGACTTCAAACAACTGTCTGCCAGCGGTGAGATCGCGACAACGGAGGCCAGCAGCAAAGAGATGCAGTTGACTGTATGCTGAGCAGCTCAACGACGATCCGGGAGCAGTGCAACGAGCCCTGTGTGATGACTGGTTGCCTGCAGCGGAACGACTGCGCTGGACTCTTGGCTGCGAGGTTTGGTGAGTGCGGGACTTTCTTCTTCTGAGCTTTGCCAGGCTTTTGTTAGTGTCAGAAACAGAGCTGGTAATTGTGGTTGTCGTTGCTGCCGGGTTAGTTTGCGGCAAGACAATAGTAAGCAGTAGAGAAAGCAGCATTCAGAGCAGCCATGGATTTGAAGTCGTTGCGCAAACCGAAATTGTTGGAGCTTGCAAGAGAGTTGGGTCTGGATGTCTCAGACAAACTAAGAAAACCAGAACTGATAAAGGCTATTCTTGAGTTAGAGGCTGAGGATGACGAGCTGTCGGAATGCCTTGAGACCATTGAAGAGAGAGAGACTGCAAAAAGACAGGAGCGCGAACTTAAAGAGCAAAAAGAAAAAGAAGAGCGCGAACGTAAAGAACAGAAAGAGCGAGAGCAACAAGAGAAAAAAGAAGAGCGTGACCGTCAACACGCTTTGGAAATGAAGCGTCTCGAGATAGAGATGGAACGCGCTCGTAATGGAAGTCAGGCACACGGTGCAGGAGAACGAGTATTGTTCAAAATGACTGACCTGATGCGGCCGTTTAAGCTTGGAGAGGACATTGGTTTGTTCCTGGTTAACTTTGAGCGAACGTGCGAGAAGCAGGGGTTCTCTCGGGAAACGTGGCCACAGCGCTTGCTCACTTTGTTACCCGGCGAGGCGGCCGACGTAGTCGCTCGCTTGGATAGAGAGGAAGCAGAGGATTTCGACAAAGTAAAATCGAGTCTGCTAAAAAAGTACCGGCTGTCTGCGGAGGCGTTCCGTCGGAAGTTTCGGGAAAATGAGAAAGGCAAAAGTGAGTCATATACCGAGTTTGCGTATAGGCTTATGTCGAACATGCAGGAGTGGCTCAAAGAAGAGAAAGCGTTTGGTGACCACGATAAAGTTCTGCAGTGTTTCGGGCTAGAACAGTTTTATAGTCGGTTACCGGAGAACGTGCGGTACTGGGTCTTGGATAGGCCAGACGTGAGTACGGTGGCTAGAGCCGCTGAGCTAGCCGAGGAGTTTGTGACGCGTCGAGCTCGCGGAGCTAAGGACGGTCAAAAGGGTGAATTTGGCTCCAAGTTTGAGAGGCCAAGGTTCACGCCCATGAGATTAAAGGGGGACACGCGTAGTGAGGATGCGAGTGAAAGCAGTCCGACCAAACGTAAAGAGACGGCGGCAGCCAAACGCAGAAAGCGGTTCGAGATGAGGCGAGCGCGCTTGTGTTATACGTGCCAGAAGCCGGGTCACTTTTCGGCGCAGTGTCCGGAAACAACACCAAAAGTTGTTTTTTTTTCAATAGGCAGCACTGACGAGAACATGAAGCTTCTCGAGCCTTACATGCGAGACCTCCTCGTGAACGGGAAAGAGTGCCGAGTGCTTCGCGATTCCGCAGCAACGATGGATGTAGTTCACCCGTCTTACGTAGAACCCCATATGTTCACGGGCGAGTGCGCATGGATCAAGCAAGCCGTGGAAGCTCATAGCGTGTGTCTGCCAGTAGCAAAGGTGCTTATTGAAGGACCTTTCGGAGCGCTTGAGACGGAGGCGGCAGTGTCATCTATGCTGCCCCCCCAGTACCCGTACCTATTTTCAAACAGGTCCGATCACCTCCTGCGCGAGAAGGGGCTTTTGTTTGGTGAAGCTAGTGTTCAGGCCTTAACCAGATCGAAGGTTCGGGAGCTCGCTGCAAAGGCGGTAGTTGCGGGGCCGACGTTATCAAACAACGAAAAAGGGTCAGAGGCGCAGCAAGCTGATATTCAGAGCATGCCCGAACTGAATAAAATTGAGTCTGTAGCGTTGAAGGCGCCAGATACTGGAGAGGAAAATCCCGATTCGGGAAAGTTAGAAGAGCTATCTACTGATTTGCTCATCGCGCCTACGTCAGACGGACTTGATAGGTTGCTAAAAGTCAGCCGGTCGGCTTTGATAGCCGAGCAAAAAAAGGATGGCAGCCTGGAAAACGTGCGCTGCAATGTCAAAGAAGGTATCGCCAGGAAAACTGCGCGTTTTGTGGAAAGAGGTGGAGTCCTGTACCGGAAGTATCTAGACCGAAGAGGAGTGGAGTTCGATCAGCTGATCGTGCCTCAATGCTATCGTCAGGATCTGTTGCGCTTGTCGCATGGGGGTTCGTGGTCCGGACACCTAGGAGTTAAGAAAACTAAGGACCGTCTCTTGCAAGAGTACTATTGGCCAGGGTGTTTTCGGGACGCAGACCATTTCGTGAGGACATGTGACACTTGTCAGCGGGTGGGCAAACCAGGGGACAAATCGAGGGCGCCGTTGAAATTGGTACCTATCATTACGGAGCCTTTTAGACGGCTCGTTATTGATACTGTGGGACCTCTGCCGGTAACAGCCACGGGGTACAGACACATTTTGACTGTGATCTGCCCAGCGACAAAGTTCCCTGAAGCAGTGCCGCTTAAAGAACTCAGCTCAGTTGAGATAGTTAATGCACTACTGTCCATATTTGCGCGAGTTGGTTTTCCTGCGGAACTCCAATCAGATCAGGGCACAGTGTTTACTAGCGCTTTGACGACAACTTTTCTCGAAAGGTGTGGGGTAAAGCTGTTACACAGCTCAGTGTACCACCCACAGTCGAATTCCGTTGAGAAGCTCCACTCCGTCATGAAGCGCGTGTTGAGAGCGTTGTGTTTTGAACATCGAACTGACTGGGAGCTGTGTCTGCCTGGGGTGATGTTTGCTTTAAGGACCGCGCCGCATGCGGCTACGGGGTTTTCGCCAGCTGAACTGGTGTACGGTCGCTCGCTTCGATCTCCGCTTCGCATGCTTCGAGAATCGTGGGAAGGTAGGGGCGACGACCCAGTCGTGGTGGAGTACGTGCTTAAGCTCCTCGAACGCTTAAGAAGGGCACAGGAGTTGTCAGGTGAAGCAATGACAAAGGCCCAGCAGAGGGCCAAGGTTTATTATGATCGGACAGCCAGGGCCCGTCGTTTTGAGGTTGGCGATGAGGTCATGATATTGCGCACATCGCTAAACAACAAACTAGACGTGCAGTGGCCCAGCGCGAATTGTTCAGAAACTGTCGGACGTTAACTACGTGGTAAGTCTGCCAGGAAAGCGGAAAGCACAGCAAGTTTACCACTGTAATCTGCTCAAACCTTATAGACAAAGGGAAGCCGTGGTGTGCATGATGGTAAACGTTCCTGAAGAGCTTCCGGTCGAGCTTCCGGGACTAGGCTCAGTGACGAACAGGGAAGACACCGGTCAAGTCATTAGTGACCTTATCAGTAAAGCACCGCTGTCGCCTGAGCAGAAAACCGAACTACACCAGCTATTACAAGAGTTTCAAGGTCTGTTCTCTGAGAGGCCTGGTAGGACTTCGGTACTTACTCATGATATAGAACTTACCTCCCCAGAGCCAGTACGATCCAAGGCGTATCGGGTGTCACCCCGTCAGAGCGATATTATGGAGGCTGAGGTAAAGAAAATGCTACAGCTCGGTGTTATTGAGGCAGGTGAGAGTGATTATACCTCCCCTTTGATTTTAGTTGAGGTACCGGGCAAGGAACCTCGTCCTTGCGTCGACTACCGCAGGCTTAATTCCATCACTAAGGATCAAATTTATCCGATCCCTAACATCGAGGAGCGCCTTGAGAAAGTTAGTAGCGCTCAGTTTATTTCCACCCTAGATCTTGTCAGGGGTTATTGGCAGGTTCCACTTACAGAAGAGGCTAGTAGGTATGCGGCGTTCATTTCACCAATGGGAACATTCCGTCCTAAAGTGTTGAGTTTTGGTTTGAAGAACGCGCCATACTGTTTTTCAAGTCTCATGGATAAAGTGTTGCGGGGACAGCAAGAATTCGCTTTACCGTATCTAGACGACGTAGCGATATTCTCCGCATCCTGGTCTGAGCATATGACACACTTGCGGGCAGTGCTAACCCGCCTGCGCGAAGCAGGCTTGACAGTAAAGGCTCCTAAGTGCCAGTTAGCACAGGCCGAGGTTGTCTACCTCGGTCACGTGATTGGTCAGGGTCGTCGCCGCCCCTCTGAAATAAAAGTGGCCGCTGTGCGAGACTTTCCGCAACCGCGCACAAAGACCGATATTCGGTCGTTCTTAGGTGTCGCCGGCTACTATCAGAGGTACATCCCTAGGTACTCTGATATCGCGGCTCCCCTGACGGATGCTCTAAGAAAGACAGAGCCTCAAACAGTCGTCTGGGACGAGACAAAGGAAAGAGCTTTTAGCGCCCTAAAGAGTGCCCTAACAAGCCAGCCTGTGCTACGATCGCCAGACTATACAAAAGGGTTCATTGTTCAGTGCGATGCTAGTGAGCGAGGCATGGGCGTTGTACTGTGCCAACGGGAAAATGGAGAAGTAGAACACCCCGTCCTGTATGCTAGTCGTAAGCTGACCAGTCGTGAGCAGGCGTATAGCGCCACCGAGAAAGAGTGTGCGTGTCTCGTGTGGGCCGTTCAGAAATTGTCATGCTATCTAGCCGGCTCGAGGTTTATCATTGAGACGGATCACTGCCCTCTCCAATGGCTGCAGACCATCTCTCCCAAAAATGGCCGCCTCCTGCGCTGGAGCCTCGCTTTACAACAATATTCCTTTGAGGTGCGTTACAAAAAGGGGAGTCTCAACGGTAACGCCGATGGCTTAAGTCGAAGCCCCTAACGTAGGAATCAGCCTCAAAATTGTTTGTTACTGATGTTTTTTTTCCTGAGGCAGGATTTTTTTAACATATTGCTTTTGTTTAGTGTTTCAAAGTGATGATATGCTTTCTAGTGCAAGTTTTCAATTTGTGGACGCGTTCTGAGTGATGCTAGACTACTGTAAGGAACTAGGCAGTGGTATAAAAAGGGGAAAGAGCCTGGCAGGGCTTAGTGAGGGTTGTGCCGTGCTTGCTGACTGAGCGGTTGAGTTTCAGCGTAGTTCTAACGCTTACCGGGAACGAGAACAAAAATGTGAACTCTCCCGAAGTCACTTTGCAGTGTCCCGTGCGAACCTGAACAAGAGAACGAGGCCTTCTCTGTGCGCTGCGCTCAAGAAACGTCGAGGGACGCCCGACTTCGGTTATGAGCATCATCGAGCGACATCCCTCCGGACAGCGGATGCAGTCCCCTGTCCATCGGGATCTCCTTCCCCCGGCGGGGCGGTCTGTTGCGTTTCGCCTGCGACACGTGGTTTTGCCGGCGCGACTGCGGCGGGGCGGCAGACATTTTGGCCCGATCGTCGTCGCCGCAACACTCATCGGCAGGTGTTTCCAGGCGCGACTGCGGCGATGCGACCGCAAAAGATCATCCTCTCATTCCAGTCATTGTGCCCGAAACAGGCGATGCCAAAGCAGGGACCATCCTCTCATTCCAGTCATTGTGCCCGAAACAGGCGATGCCAAAGCAGGGACCATCCTCTCATTCCAGTCATTGTGCCCGAAACAGGCGATGCCAAAGCAGGGACCATCCTCTCATTACAGTCATTGTGCCCGACCGGCAGCGCTACAACAGGGTGCTACGAGATCGTGCTCGACAGGGTGCTACGAGATCGTGCTCGTCATGGTGCTACGGCATCGCTACGACAGTGTGCGTCACCATTAGCCCATTGTACATTCACGTGCTCGTCTTTTGAGGGGTTCCTTCTTGCCCTCAACTGCGAGAGTATAAAAACAGCTGCCCCCGGACGCAAAAAGGAGGGCTCCGATTTCTTCTGTTGAGTGAAGTGCTCTCCCGTCTCTCTACTTCGGTCAACCTGACCGCCAACTCTTTGCGATGTTAAAATAAACAAGTTGTTTTGTTGTTACCAGTCGACTCATGCTTTGCCGGGACCTTCGGATGCTTCCAGTTGTACCCCAGGCCGCCAGGCCAACGCTACCCTTGGGGCTTGCGACCCAGGTACAACCACGGGCGTCAGCGCCGAGTTCCCAACAGATCGTACCAGCAGTCCGATCCAAACACTAGTTAGGGAATGAGCGAACCAAACTGTGTTAGCATGTTCTAATACGGGTCTTACGAATGTAGTGTATGCTAGTAGCTTTGCGGAAGCGGGTGCCATTCTTACACATCTTTTTACATAGAACAGCTTGCGTAGTGCAACTGCCGTAATGTTGGCAGCGTGTGTGTCCCATCTGAGGTCAGACGTCAACGTAACGCCTAAATGCTTATGTTGTTCCACATTCGCTCGTGGTTCACCATTAATAGTGTAAGCGAAACGGGACGGGTTCTGTTTACGTGTTACTGCAATGATTACGGATTTCTTTTTTACATTAATGGACATTTGCCATTTAGTGCAGCAGTCTACTAACTGATCAAGGGACGCATTTAGTTTAAGGTGGTCTGTGACGCTGTGAATTTCCTTATAAATAATGCAGTCGTCTGCGAAAAGCTTGATACTACAGTCAATGTATTCTGTAATATCATTTATAAAGATTAAAAATAATAGTGGTCCCAGGACGGAACCTTGGGGAACTCGTGAAGTTACAGGGACTGTTTCTGACTTAACACCTTGGAAAAGACGAACTGAGAGCGGTTTGTTAAAAAGTCTTTTACGCATGAAAGAACGGATCCCTCTCCGATTACACTTCTCAGCTTTGCGATTAATTTACTCTGGCATACGCAATCAAAGGCCTTCGATAAATCAAGCAAAATCATGTCCATTTGGCCGCGATTATTGATGTTAAGGGCGAGGTCGTGAACTACCTCGGTTAGCTGGGTAATAGTGGACAAACCGCTACGAAATCCATGCTGATTAGGGGACAAGGAATTTAGTTACTGAAGGAAAACGGTTATGTGTTTTAGGATAATGTGTTCGAATAACTTACACGAAGTGCTAATAAGACATATCGGACCGTAATTTGGTACTGAAGACTTATCTCCAGATTTGTGAATGGGTATCATTTTTGCAATTTTACAGTCGTCTGGTAGTTGAGACAAAGTAAGTGATTTGCGGAAAATTAGCCCAAGATACTTACTACACCATTGCGCACATTTTCAAAGGAACTCGTTTGGAATATCGTCTGGGCCGCTGGATTTTTTAGGATCGAAGTTAAGCAGTAGGTTGAGTATTCCGGCATCTGTGACTTCAAGGCAATCGGTGCTTGATGGACCAAAGGATACAATGGAAGGGATGATACCGTTACCTGTGGCAGAAACTGAGCGGAAAAAATTGTTGTATGCCTTAGCTTTTTCCTCTATTTCCTCGGGACCCGTGTGCGATGCCGTGGAATTATTAGTGCGAAGGTTCCTCCAAAACCTGTTTGGATTGCTTTTAATAAAACTAGGAAGGGTGACGCGGAAGTAGTATTGTTTGGCATTTCTTGCTTTCTGTCTGACCTCTGCTTTGGCGCAGTGTAGTTTGTGCCGAATGGAAGGCTCACAGTTTGTTTTTTGCACCACCCTGCGCAGCCTTTTTATTCTTCGCTTTGCCTGAATCGCTTCACGTGTTATCCAAGGATCGTTCACTGTTGATTTCCTCAGTGTCGTTGGTACGAAGTTAGCAATAGAGTGGATAATAGCAGGTTTGAACCTGAGCCTAAGTAGACTAGTATCACTGGCTGCGTCGGAAGCTAGCTGTGAAAAAAATTCAAACTCATGTGTGAGATAGGTTAGCACATTGTTATCGTCTGGCCTTTTAAAATCGATTACAGTTGATCCACGCTGTTCATATGCAAAGCTAAAGCCGAGCGGCAGCAATCAGATAGGTATGCTATGGTCAGATATGCCCTCAACTACATCAGTTCGAACCTGGTCTATTGGAAAGTGCTGACTAATAAGTATCAAGTCAAGTATATTTTTAGTTGTATTATGTGTGCGCGTTGGAGATCATACAATTTGATGAAGGTTAAAGTTCAACATTAGGTCTATCAGTGCGTCCGCGGCAACCGTTGTGTGGTTAAGTGTAGTCCAATCAATGTATGGAATGTTGAAGTCTCCCATTAGCCGGACACGAGAGCTGCGTACGTGACATTGCATGAAGTCTTGAGTTGTGGTGACGCACTCGTAGCGTGATGACGGGCTTCGGTAAATGCATCCCACAGATATGGGGGTTCCATCACAAAGAAGCCGGCAGAAAACGGCCTCGGCGTCTGTCACAACGGGAAGGCATACATATGACAGGCATCTTTTAATGAGTAAGGCGACGCCACCACCACAGGAAGGTCGCTCTTTGCGAATAATGACATAACTGAGAGGAACAAGCTCATAATCAAATATTTCGGGAGAAAGCCATAGAGAGAGAGAGCAAATGATAAGGAAAGGTAGGGAGGTTAACTAGGACTGAGCCCGGTTGGCTACCCTACACTGGGGAAAGGGAAAAGGGGACGGAAAGATTAAAAGAAGAAGAGAAAGTCCACCGGGGTTATCGTTCAGTCACTCAGTCCGGATCATAGTCGCTGACTCAATCCAGTAGCCTTCAAATATCGCAGCAGAGCTTTTGTGGCCTTTTGTAGCTGCGATATGCGAGGCCATGGTCCCAAGATCTTCTTCAAGGTGAACGGTGTTCTATCGAGCTGATTGAGAGCTGTGCAGAGGTCATGTCTTTCGTTTTGAAAAGATGGGCAGTAGCACAGTAGATGTTCTATAGTTTCCTCGGCACCGCAGGCATTGCAGTCGGCGCTATCAGTCATTCCAATCAAAAACGTATATGCATTGGTGAATGCGACGCCCAAGCGTAAGCGGCACAGCATTGTTTCTTCATTTCGCAGAAGTCCTGGTAACAGCCGCAGTTGCATAGAGGGGTCGAGGAAATGCAATCGTTCTTGGGTGAATTCAGGTGTGTGCCACTTCTGTAATGTCATACGGTGCGCTACCTTGCTTAGGTGTTGGGCTGCGTCGGTCCGCGATAAAGGTACAGAAACAATGGTTGCTCCTTCGTGCGCTTTCCTGGCAGCTTCGTCAGCGAGGTCGTTGCCGGAGATACCGCAATGGCTAGGCAGCCACTGAAACACGACGTCGTGTCCTTTCGCTATCATATGATGGTGCACTTCTCGTATCTCCGACACTAGTTGTTCACACGACCCGCGACGAAGAGATGACAGAAGACATTGTAAGGCCGCCTTCGAGTCGCAGAATATTGCCCACCGATTAGCGGGTTGGTTGTTAATGTAATCAACGGCACCTCGGAGGGCAACAAGCTCCGATCCGGTCGATGTTGTCATGTGAGAAATCTTGTATTGGACGCTAATTGATCGTGATGGTATAACCACTGCGCCGGTGGAGCTGGTCTGAGTGGAAGAGCCATCCGTATATATGTGGACTCTGTCAAAGTAGAAAGTGTTCAAACAATCCAGAGCTGCTTGCTTCAGGGCAAAGGTAGGCAGGTCGGTCTTCTTTCTTATACCTGGAACCGTGAGACGCACTCGAGGTTGTTCTAAACACCACAAAGCTGAGGTTGAACGTGCTGAGGGTGTGAAGCCCGATGGTAGACAGGCACGATGGATGCTGACCTCGTTGCAGAAGGACGCCTGTGGTCGTGGGAGAAAGCCATGTTTCCGTAACCCCTACTATATCAGGCTCATGGTTTCTTGCCGTGATTGAACTCTGGAACGCGATACCAAGCTTTGTGGCGAATGGCAGTGATTTTCTTGAAATTGAAAAATTGTTAAACTTGTATTTTTGTGATTCCGCTGCCGCTTGATGCACTTGTATATATGGTCTGCCTGTATTTAAACCCTCCCTGTAAGAAACCTCAGCAGAGGGTTGACAGTATGAAGAAATAAAATAAAATAAAATAAATAAATGTTCCAGTAGGATACTTTCCAGAGCTTCTATTTTGTTCAGAACGCTTCTCGCGTTAACATTTGAAATGGTTAGGGCTTTAATTTTAGTTGTTGACGAACTTGGCGAGTTTGCGGCCTTAGTGGTACCTCGTCCTTTGTTTGGAGAGGGACTTTGTCGTTCTTTTCATCATCCCAAAAGAAGGCTCGATTGTTAATGAACAGTTTATCAAATTCTAGCGATACTTTATCGTTCTTCTCGCGGTTTTCTTTGGCGCTGTTACACAGATTCCTTCTAATGTCTCTGATTCTGGGTGAAAAATCTTCTCCGATTGAGAAGTTGGTGTTTTTCAGTTTATAACCTTTTTTAAGTATGGCTCATTTCTGCCTGAAGTCTAGCAGATTGAAAATTACTCGCCTAATTTTGTTCCGTTCTGCTCTCCCTAGACGATGTACGCGTTCGATAGTAACCGTATTTAAGCCGAGAGTGTCCAGAACAACAGTTTTGTTGGCTGTCTGTTCAAGAATTTCACTCGTCTCTCCGTCAATGTTTGACACGCCATAAAGAATTAAATTCGATCGCCTACTCCGATTTTCTAGGTCATCGACTTTCCAAGCTTTCATATGCGCGCTCCATGTTGACAATTTCCTCTTGATACAAGCCAACCCTCTCTTCGAGTCTTGATAAGGCATCTAGTTTTTTATCTATATCAGCAAGCCGCTTTTCCTTGATGGGTTTAATATCCGCAGCGATTTCCTCTAACGAGCTTGCGATTTGGTCTAGGGTAGGTCCTGGATTCGTTTCGATGTCGCCACGCAGCAGCAGTAATTTCCGCAAGAGCAGTTTGACGTTACATAGGACACCTAAGCACCGGGGGCACGGCAGCACAAGCAAGGAAAGGCTGTCTGAGCGCATACATTGGCCATATTGTTTCCTCACCTGCAAAATGAATAGGAACGGATTGTTAGACGTCCGCATACCCGAAGTGCTGCCGTGCCGAAGAAGCGTCGAGTGCGCTGATCGTCCTTTTATAGGCGAGCCGTGGGATGATGCTGGATGCTGATCATGCGCTTACAGAACCAGGCGGGTTAACGGCAAATGATGAGGCAACAGCTCCGATGACGTGCAGGACGGGATCACTGGCATATAGAATGCAAAATGTTGGATCGCAAACTCTAACACAAATAATGTCATTTTTTTAAATAAAAGAAATCGCCAAACAAGAACAAAAACTGCAGCCTCACAGGAGCATCATAAGTAAATATTTTTTGATACATGGCCTGACTTGGCAGCAGCGGCAGCGACACGACTGCATCGCTAAAAAGCTACTGCTGTCCTCGCAGATCCCTGGATGCACCTGTGACTGGGTCCAAGGAACACCACCCCTGCTGAAGTGAATCTGCGTACTGCTGCGAAAGGTCCCCGCTGCTGAGAACTTGGGCCCAACCTGAGGCCACCGTCATCCAACTGCGTCATCGGACACTTGGCGCTGTATTGGCAAAATCTGCTCAGACGTACACTGGACCATCTACTAGATAAAAGAGCGAACATCGGAGCAGCGGTCACTTGGCAGCAGCGGCAGCGACACGACTGCATCGCTAAAAAGCTACTGCTGTCCTCGCAGGTTAGTGCAATATTACGCAAAACTTGTATGCAGTTTATTCCTGCCGCTGCTGCCACCTTAGTTGAAACTTACTCATCGTAACGGTATGCTTTTTGTTGCGTTGAACGGCCAGACCTTGTGAAAAAAAAATGTCCAGCACATGTTCTTCTTGTGCATCAACTATTCAAGAAAGTGTCCCGCGTGTGATCTGTACGGAATGTAACTGTGCATACCATTTTGGCCAGTGTGCTGGGGTAAAAGAGAAATCGTTTCAAGCTAAGCCCCCTGATTCGAAAAAGACGTGGCGCTGTTGGAAATGCCGAGCAGGAAAGGCTCCCGTAACAGGCAAAGAGGATAATGGCTCTGATTCTGAATCTGATATTCGGAAGACTCTTGCCGCTATCCTAGGAAAACTGGAAAGTTTGCCAGAACTAACAAAAAAAGTGAATCAAATTGAACAATCTGTCCAACACATGTCCAAGAAATTTGATGACTTCGAAAGACAGGTTTCTCGTCAAGAGAATGAAATCAAGGCTCTGAAAAAAAGAGTAGCTGAATTAGAAGAGAAAGACGATATGACGCAGGTAGTGCAAGCACAACTGCAGCAAGATGTTAATGACCTCGAACACCGCAGTAGAAAACTTAACCTAGAAATACACGGTATCCCGTTTCAACCAGATGAAAATCTGCTTTCTGTATTAAACAGTCTTGCCCCCAAGCTTGAAGTACCGCTTCTAACAGCAACAGATATTCAGACGATACACAGATTGCCTGCCCGGAAAGATAAGAAGCCAGGTATAATCGCTCGTTTTACCCGACAAGCGACAAGAGACACTTGGCTTTCAGCCAAGAACAAAGTAAAAGAGAACGATCCACCTATCGTCATCCAGGAAAACCTTACTCGGTACAACAGAGAACTGCTTCGTCGGGTGAAGGACTGGGCAAAAGGCAATGGTTATCTTTATGTATGGCATGTAAATGGAAGAGTTCTTGTCCGCAAAAGTGCAGGGATGGATGCCATCCATATCAAAGGAGAAGACGACCTAGAACAATTGAAATGAGTACTGTGCTTGCCGAATCGATAAAAGAAAATAAAGTAAAGATAAATAAAGATGCAAAACCAATATCATCTTCCTGCTGACTTAAACCGTATTACTTCCTGTTTTTCGCCCGCATCGCTAAAAGCTGTACACATCAACGCACGATCAGTGAAGAATAAAACACAATCCCTAGAAGAATTTTTCAGTGAATTCAAGTTCACTGCGATAATGTTAAGTGAAACGTGGAGCACCAGTGAAGATAATGTTTTCAGAATGACTAACTATAAAACGTATTACCTGAATAGATCTGTTGGCCGTGGTGGGGGAGTGGCAGTTCTGGATATGAACGAAAATGGTGAAATGCTTGACTCATACAGTATGATCACACCACACTACGAGGTCATAACACTGTCTGTGGTGAAAGTTATCTATTCCGTTTGTTATCGCCCACCCAATGGGGATATAGCCGTTTTCTTGAAGTTTTATGATCACTTTTTATCGTTTGTAGCAGACGGAGGATACCTGCTTATTGCTGGAGGGGACTTTAACATTGACATGTACAGTGATAATTATCATACTAGAGAATTTAGCACTATGTTGGCTTCAAACGGTTTCACCAATGTAATTGAAATCCCAACGAGAATAACTATTGAAAGTCAATCCACCTTAGACTTGTTCATCACCAATTTATGCCACCCGAAACTTAAGGCAGGTGTATTATCGTGCCCCGTCAGCGACCATCTGCCTGTGTATTTCTGTATGGAGGTGCCAGCGCGAACTTCAAAGCAACCGGAAGCTTTCACTTGCCAGTGTATAACAGAAGTTGCACTGGAGGATTTCAGAAATGCCCTTAACAAAGTTGACTGGACGCGGATTGCTGAGCTGGATAATGCAAATGATGCTTATAACCAATTCCTTGATATATTCAAACAAATCTACCAGTTTCACTTTCCCAATAAGACATATCAGCGGTCCCGTAAGAGTCGTAAACCTTGGATCACTCCTGCCTTGCGCCAAGAAATAAAAATGAAAGATAAGTTATATAGAACGTTTCTGGCGACACGCACGGCTGATAATCTGAAGGCGTTCAAGCAGTTCCGAAATAAATTAACAAAGAAATTACGATCCGCTCGAAAGGACTATTGCTCTGCATTTTTGGACATTAAAAGGGGTCGTCATGACTTACTTTGGTCCCGTCTAAACTCTTTGTTGCAACGCAACCAATCCCATGCCAGCGTACAAAGGTTGAAGATTAATGACAATGATTTAACTGGAATTGAGTTGGCTAATGCTTTTAATGATTTTTTACGCAAATGCCAACCTATGGATCGCTTCCAGATGCATGTGAGTACATAAACTGTCGTAACGATAAAACAATGTTTCTAGAACCTGTTACAAGAGAGGAAGTTGTGTCAGTATTATTAAGCCAAAAGAATAGCAGATGCCGAGACATTGACGACCTTCAGATAGGACCAGTAAAATATGTTGGTGATATTGTAGCCCCCGAAGTTACACACATATTCAACCTCTGCTTAACTACATCTTCCTTTCCAGAAAAAATGCAGACCGCCACAGTAACCGTTTTATTTAAAAAGGGCGACCAAAATGACTTAGGTAATTATAGTCCTGTATCCACACTTCCTGTTTTTTCTAAAGCATTAGAAAAAGTTATGCACTCCAGGTTCACTAAATTTATTGGCCAATGTAATTTGCTCACTCCGTGTCAGTTCGGTTTTCGCAAAAATAAATCAACTGAGCTAGCACTTCTACATCAAAAAGAATATATTCTGTCCCAGTTTGATAACAGAGCTTTCGTAATAGGTATATTTGTAGATTTTTCAAAGGCATTTGACTTGGTGAATCATGAATTACTCCTAAAGAAGTTATGGTACTATGGTATCCGAGGCCAGGCTGCAATGTTAATAAAATCATATCTTTCGCAAAGAAAACAAGCAGTTAGCTTACATAATGTACTATCAGAGGTAAAACCTATATTTTCTGGCGTCCCTCAAGGCAGCGTGTTAGGCCCACTTCTTTTCAATATATTCCTTAATGACATTGTTAACATTAACAAAAATGCCAAATTCATCATATACGCTGACGACACGAGTATTTTTTTTGCTGGGAAAAACATTCAGGATCTAATAGTGTCTTGCAATACAACAATGGTCACGCTGGAAAAATGGTCGAAATCTAATGATATGCGCGTGAATGAAAAGAAGACAAAAGCCGTAATATTTCGCCCGAAAAATAAGCCGGTTTCTATTCACAGTTATATTCTATATAATTCTCGGCCTATACAAATAGTTAATCATTTTAAATGCCTTGGAGTTATATTTTCTTCAACCATGTCATGGGAACACCATATAACTCACGTTGTCAAACAACTGGCTAGAGTAGTGGGCATGATTGGTTGCACACGGCACATTCTTCCGACGTCACTCAAACTAACTTTTTATAACGCACTTTTTTATTCTCACGTAAATTATTGTCATCTTGTATGGGGAACTGCAACACATTCTTGTCTTCGCAAAATACACATGCTGCAGAAAAGGGTCCTTCGCTACGCCTTCAATGTTAGCTACGGGTCACCCAGCAAAGGTCTCTTTCTTGCAGCCGGTGTGGTCCAAATCTATGAATTATATCGATACCGGTTGAGCATTTCTTACAAAACAGAAAAAAAAATGGTACAAACCATATTCGACGATTGGCAAACTTGCAAGAGAAAACCACAAATTACCCTTTCAGACAACCCGAACAATGGATGGTGCCAACAGCACGCCTAAACTCCGGGCAAGAACGTTTGCAATTCACACTCCCTCCCTTCTGAACGCTTATACATCTGCACATTTTGACTTATTCACCTGTACTCATAAGGTATTGCGTAGGATGTATATAGAAGGTAGCTCCGAACAATTTTCATCCTCAGTTGTGCCAAAATAAGTCTTTGCTTCTGTATCTCATATTTCATGTATGAGAGTGTGATATGTAATAACAATCTTTTTATCCCTGTGTTTACTCAGTACGCTTGAAGTGCTCTTGCGATGTATAGCATTACATTTTTGTTCTTTTGTTTCGTTTATACGACACCTGAAGTTGAGTCGTTGTTTGTCTTCTGCTGTTGCCTGTAAAATGGGGGCTGCGGCTTTGTCAAGCTGTATTTTTACAGCTTTTTCTGCAGCTCCTCTGTCCATGTATCTTTGAGGCAGAAATAAAATTTATTTATTTATTTATTTATCCTGCATGTGTGAGCTCTTATTTTTAGTGCGATAGCAATTATATAGACACTCCAACCGCACTTTTGCCGTCGTCGTGATGCTCCGTATAAAGTCCAAGGGCGATAACACCGTCGTTGTGCGTCTTATGTAGCATGTCCCAGTGAAAACACGCCAGGGAAGCCGACGATCGCGACTCAATCTGGCACGCGCGAAGAAAGAAAGCGGAGAGCAAACGCGCCGTCTTCCTCCGCGCGAAAGGCCGTGGGGGGATGGGAGGCAGGGAGGGGGGGCCGGCGTTGTGCTCCGGCAGCAACTACGCATTTCGCTACCGGGCGCAAGGAGAACTCATGATCGCAGCACAATCGCGCGTGCCATATATGGAGTAAAGCAGTGAGGCTGCACGGGAGGGAGGCGGCTTCGACTCCGCCAACAAGTGCGTCCTTTTCACGGCCGTGCGCGGTCGCGCGCGCAGTATCTTGAATTGGATTTGCAGACGGCGCATACCTTTTTGCGCGCGCGCGAGAGAGAGAGGGGCCTCTTTATTAGAAAAACAGAGAATTTTGCTGGCGCGTATATAACCGCTGGCATGCTACTCTGTATAGGGATGGGGAATGGGATTAAAAGATTCCAGAGGATAGTGGGAGAAAAAGGAGGATAAAAATAAATATGAAATGTCTGAGTGGACCTGATACTAATATTCACAGGTGACATGGCGGGTAAATTTAGGCTTTTGTACATGAAGTGCGCAATCTTTTAAGCTTTCCTACTAGACCAATTTCTGACAGGTATTGGAACAATAAATCCAAAACCCGTCGCTGTTGTGAAGGGCCGAGCATTGGACCTAAGATCTTCGGTGACGTTAACGGTTCGTGGCAAATAATGTCCATTTGTTGCTCAAAAAATTGTCCCTCGTCGCGGTACGCGGGGCACTCTAGTAATATATGCTCCATTGTCTCTAAGTTGCGACATTTATCACAGTATGGGTTAGTGGTAAGCCCTATGCGGTACAGATAATTGTTCGTGTATGCCACGTTCAGTCGAAGACGATGGTACAATGTCCCTAAGTGTCGAGGAAGTGGCCGTGGAATTTTCGGTCTCATTTCTGGGTCAATGTAACGCAGGAAGTTATCTTCGTGAAGCGGCAGATTCCAGGGGAGGTCTTTTTCTTGATAGGCATATTTTTTGCCATGTTTAAAGCGTCGGCTTTTGCGCGCTGTGTTATCGCCGCGGTTGAGTTGAAGCAATAGACCGCACGAAGGTCCCTCGGCTCGCTGCTGCACTTGCGCACACCAGCGTTTTGACAGCGAGCGTCCGCGCTCATCGAGTGTATTGTGTTCATATCTGTTTGCGCTACTAGACACCTTGCTTGTTGGTTAAGTTTTTTTTTTTTGATTATGGGGTTTTACGTGGCCAAAACCACTTTCTGATTATGAGGCACGCCGTAGTGGGGGACTCCGGAAATTTTGACCACCTGGGGTTCTTTAACGTGCACCTAAATCTAAGTACACGGGTGTTTTCGCCCCTATCGAAATGCGGCCTCCGTGGCCGGGATTCGATCCCGCGACCTCGTGCTCAGCAGCCCAACGCCATAGCCACTGAGCAACCACGGCGGGTTTGGTTCATTTAGGAAGCGAATGTTTGCAAGTCTATACGGCCGATAAAGTTACTATCCTTACCTCGTATAGCTCTCTACTAATTTGCCATCGCAGTCGATGCTTCGCCTATCGGGCGAAACTGCGACTTTTTAGGTGTATTAGGAAACAGTAAGTTAATTCTTGAACTCTATATTTATTACGTGGATATGGAACAAACCAGCGTTCAGTGTGTTGGTTGAGGCGAGATGTAGCGTAAATTAGAAACATTTTGTACGAATATTTCTTTGAAGTACTTCATTTTTAAAGGATATTACGTATTGATACTTATACTCATTTCTATCGTAAACTTGTTGTAGTTAGGCTATACAAATAAGATATGTGCGTGTTATATGAGTGGTCTGAAGTTGAACGCAGGGCGTTTTGTTGTAAAGCTACTAAATTACTTTGTGATGTTCTAGTAATTAATTCCAGTAGCGCTGATGAAAAGCAAGAAAAGTATGTTGTACCTGATTAGGTTTTGCGTTATAAGCATTAATGTCTGACATTTTCTTGATATGCTTAAGCTTCATATAGTTCAGTATGGTCCTTCCAAATCATAAATTCAATTCACACAGCTCCTAGTGATTTCGAGCGCCACTCTCAGGCGCCCGTTCCTGTGGCGAGCGTCGGCGTTCCCGCCGTAACCGGGCGAAAGAGCACTGCGAAGGATGAGAGCGAACGCAGCGCGCAGTGGGGGATAAAAAAAGAGGCTCGAGGAGGAGATCAGAGAGGAAGTGGAGGAGGGTATGGTGAAAGCGTGAGAAGAAAAGCGTAGTACCGCGCACAAGGGGATTTGCGGCGATGGCTACGAGATGGCGACAGAGTAGCACGCTTCGTCTGGCTCTGTCAGCGGAGCCTTCTGTGAATCGCGCCCACGCGTCACCCACACGCTGGCCCCACGCGCTGGCTCTCGCGACCTCCAGGTTAGGGAGGCAGTCGCGCCACACTTCGCTCCGTTTGCAACGTGCCGGACGAGACCTCTTGTATCCGCCAGTCAATGTATCGCGAAATGAAAACACGAATAGAGCTGCACTCAAATTTTGCCTTGGGCAGTATCGTAATCGTCGGTGAATATTTAGTGTAGAAGAATATCTTGTTGCTGTCATTTAAGCTGAGAGAATAATTGAGATATCGTGGTGCGGAATTTCAACGGAAAGGAATGCACTGTGTTTTGGAACAGTTATAATGCAAAGAATTCTTAAGTAACCACGTAAAGATTATGCCTAAAACATCATTAGCTGATTCCACGAGTGTGTCAAGGTTTCGCTCTTGTAGAAGATGAGCTAGCTTGCAACGATGGCATGTACGAGGGACGTTTCGTAAATAAGTTTGATCGCTTTATTTTCACACGGAAACTTCATTTAAAAAAGTACACCATGGCAACAGGAACTATACACCTTGGACTATTTTTCCACACAGTCGCCACCGACATTGAGACATTTGTCGTAAGGTGCAAGCAGTTTGAAGAAATCAGTTTGGTAAAACTCGGTGCCCTGCGGCGGAAGGAACTGTCGCACAGCCAGCTCCACCTCAGTACAGTTTTGGAAGGGACGTTCCAATAGTGCGGCTTGTCCTGCACTATAGTAATGTTGTTTTCATTCGTGGATCTGGAGGGACGCCCACTTCGACCTTCATCCTCCACACTCTGCCTTCCTTGACTGAACATGCGACGCCAGCGGCTGACCATTTGACGAGACATGACCTCTTCACCATACACGATCTGTAGGCGTTCTTGGATGACGGACACACTAGTCCCACGAGCTCATTCATACCGGATAAAACCATGCACTTCCATTGGCGACCACGTTGTCAGCAGACGTCTCTCTGCCATCGTGATTTGTACTCGAATAACCTCGGGCACGCCGGTATGCTGCTACTCTCTCTTCTTCGGCGCTCTGCGCACGCGTCATTCCTCCTCCGCTGACGCTTCTTCCATCGCTGAACCAACAATGGGCGTGGATTCTTATGGCGATTGTTTGTTTCACCTGGTGTACCAAATTCCCTTTAAAAAAATGACGAAACTTGCTTTGGGAACGTCCTTCATATAATATACTGGATTGAATCATCAGTTCTTATAATGTTATTATTATATGCAATAAACAGTAGCGGTGCTAATATACTACCTTGCGGTCACAATGTTTATGAATTTACACGAGCACAAAATTCAATTTCCTGATACACATTCCTTCTCGTTAGATGAGTAGGTTTCAAGTCTCACATGATGCCCTGTTAGCCTAGGCCAATGTCTTCTGCTGGGATCGGGAACGATACTGTTACTTAGAGCAGGATGCATTCTGTTAAGTAATAGGTTACGTTATATCGTAAGGGGAGCAGGCCGAGGACTTCGTCGCATTTTGAGGCTGAGAAGACAAAAGCGTAGAGTCCGGTTCGCGCCCTCGGTGATGGCAGAGAAATCTTGTGCCGAATAGATGCAGCGCACTGCTTCAAAATGCTCTAAATTCACGGCAACTCCATAGGGTATTATTTTAGTATTTAAGGTGAGTGCCCGGGGCGGTAAAATAAGCTTTCGCTCCCACACCTGGGCCTGCATGATACAATCTTATAATTCCAGTTTTAAAGGGCAACTCCGGCGTTTTTTTAACCATATTAGTATAATGACATTTTCAAATGGCATCGAGAGTCCTGTCACCGGTAGGGCGGCTCAATTTGCTTACAAATTCATCAATAATTTTGAATTACCAGTAAACGGGATACCGAAACCGAAGCGGGTAGCTGCTTCGTGTGAGGTCACGATGGGTCGATGTCGTCGGATCCTACACCATCATAATATAAACACGCTAACGTGGCGCTAACGTGGCGCTAACGCCACAGAAGCTAAGCTGATAATGTGTACTGACGATACAGGGAGCTTTTCCAGATTTACCGAACTAGGCAGCGACGTTTTCAGCGATAATTTCAGCGACAGTGGCGGTGTAGTCTCTGACGTAACAAACACATGGTGGCCAGTAAAAAGTCGTCAGTCGGGAACGCAACCAATCTTTAAAATTCATTTTCAGGAAAACTAAATGACTTGCAACCGTATTGTTTGGCACAGTTAATCACAGTGTAAAAGAGGACGTATATTCAAAATTTTACTAAGATCAGTGTAAATCCAAAAAGTGCCGGTATTGCCTTTGAACTCTTCCGCACTTTCTGGACTATAGATGTTGCTATTGTCTTGCTGAAAAGGTAAAACACACACACACAACAACAAAATAAAGAAAGAACTACGTGTCAAATCGTGGTCACCTAACCTAGATCCACCTTGCAGAGAAGCCCGATGCCCAAACCAACAGGTCACAATGGCACGTATACTTTCAACGTGTCAATGGCAACTAGCGCTTTGAGATGGTCGCCGCGCGTATTACACTGCGTAGCACGACTGGGCGAGAGCCCATGCGCGGGCACCAGTTTCCTTTACGCCAAAGACGCAGGAAAGGAATGGGCAAGTTTATGGCATTTGATTAAACCGCTTCACGAAAGCTTTGCTTCACATAGATGTTAAGATGCGAATTGGATCAGCGTAATTTTTTTCCCCTCCGGCGCTCCGTCAGCGATCCGAGAGGCTAACTGCCTACGAACAATCGTAGTCCGGTGGCCACGGTTGTTCTAGAAAATGCAGCCTTGGGTCTCATCGTTGGCAAGCGCTTAAGGTAGTGTTCAAGAATTCGGAATATATAACGAATATGCTTCACGAACTACGTGAAGTACGACTTAACCACAAGCTGCAGGCACGGTAACTTCGGATTGTATACTACGAACATACGAGAAAACATAATTCTGTTAGGCGGAAACTCAAAGACAAAGCCCTTTCCCAGCTGCCGTTTGAGGTCTGTCTGAATGGCCGCGGCAGCTAGATTTGGATACTGTTTTTAGGCAGTGTTTGTCATAGTGGGCACGGAGGAGCAGCCAAAATGCGCTCGCCGCTGAATGTCTCCTTCTTCTATGTGCAGATTTTCTTCTTTGGCGCATCGCTAGGCTCGGTACCACAAGCTGCTGATTACCAGATATCGTCAGCACGAGTGCTTCCATCTTCGACATCAGCCGAGCAGTGTGGGTTCTGCTGTCGTCATCGGCATGAGACCGGCCACGCCTCCCTCTTCAACACGTCACACGCAACGTCACAACGGTGCCACTACTTAAAGGACTGGCACGGCCTAGCCGCCTTCAGTGGGCACGGAGGAGCAGCCAAAATGCGCTCGCCGCTCAATGTCTCCTTCTTCTATGTGCAGGTTAGTGGCAGTCCGTCACTGCATTGCAAGCGTTCAAATAACGTCTTTTTGCTGCTCCTGCCGTGCCGAGTGTGTTATATACCATTTTTTGTGATTGTGCGCACGTTTCTAAACTGCTCGTTCTCTGCGGGGATGTAGAGATGAATCCTGGGCCTGATGATGCAACTAGCCCAGTCCTTGCTGCCATTGCTGCTTTATCCGCTTTAGCTGAGTCCCGTCATGAAGACGTAATGCGTTCCTTTTCGGAACTTAAAGGAACCCAAGAAGCCCTCACTCATAAAGTGTCGGACCTGTCAACCAGATTGCTAACCCTTGAAACAGTTGTGGACACACTTCAATCTTCCACGCCTCCCACGGACATATCCAAAATAGTTACTACTGCCATTAGTACCGAAAACTCTGAATTAAAATCAAGGCTTGACGACTTGGAGGATCGATCACGGAGGGACAACCTTTTGTTCGATGGGGTTGTTGATAACGCTTCGGAAACATGGGCACAAACTGAAATCCTCGTGCGCGATCTTATTAAAAACCATCTAAAATTAGACATATCTGATGAAGCGATTGCTAGGGCACATCGTCTTGGTTCTTTCGTGGTCGGCAAGACTCGCCCCATTATTAAGTTTTCATCATTCAAGACAAGAGAAAAGATCCTGTCACTGAAAGGCCTACTAAAGGCCACAAAAGTATCGGTGGGAGAAGATTTCTGCAGGGCTACACGCCAATCTCGAAAGAAACTAATTGAATTCGGAAAAGCTAGTGGGCAATCATTTTCTTTGCGGACAAATAAATTAGTCATGAACAAGAAAACCTATGTGTATTCTTCTGTCACCGATACTATCTGCGAACTTCATTCTTACGATTTCGCCGCTGAAGTAAATAACGATGCCACAGGTCCTATAAATCCTTCCTCTCATTCTGCATAGCTATCTTCGAGTCGACCTTGTCAAAATAGCGTGTCTGTTCTTTTCACTAATGTGCGTAGCGTTTCCAACAAGCGAACAGCTTTATCTTCAACTATCGATTCTTGCTCCGCTGACGTCATTGTCCTTACTGAAACTTGGCTTTCCGCGAAAATAAAGAACAGTGAAATATTCGGCTGCGAAAGTGCTTATAACATCTACAGGTGTGACCGCGATATCCGGTCAGGAGGGGGCGTTTTGATTGCCATCAAAGATAACCTAAATTCATCTGTTATTGACATTACATCACCCCTAGAATTAGTCTGTGTGCGCGTGAGCATTTCAGACCGTCCCTTTATATTCTGTGCATGTTATAGACCACCAAATTCGTCCTCTACATTTTCTGCAGATTTCCATGATGTCCTTAACAAATTGATTGTTAGGTTTCCCAACTCTGCGTTACTTATTTTGGGGGACTTTAATTTTCCAGATATAATATGGGAGACTGACTGTGTTAATTTTAAACGTACTTCAGCCGAGTCCATTGAATTCTTAAATTTGTTCTTTGACTTTAACTTAACACAGCTGGTCCACAAACCAACCCGAGTCACTCCAACATCTTCTAACACACTTGACCTAGTGCTGTCTACTACCCCCCGACCTAGTTTCCTCCTTAACTTATCTTCCTGGGATAAGTGATCATTCATTGCTGCAGTTTGATTTAAAAACACTCTTTTCTTACACAAAGAAGGTTAAGACAATTCGCGATTATTCCAAAGCTGATATTCCCGCAATTACGCAAGAAATGGAGCATTTTATGGATGCAGTGATGCCCGATTTCGACCAACGAACACTTGAAGAAAACTGGACCCTTTATAAATGCAAACTGTTATTCCTAATTCGAAAATATGTTCCACAACGAAAAGTACACTGTAATCCCCAGTCGTCTTGGTTTACGGCCGCCTTGCGCAGTCTTCGGAACAAGAAAAAACGGTTATTTCGTTCCGCAAGAAACTCTAACAACCCGATTCGTTGGTCCGAATATCACCGCATCAACGATGAATATTGTAGCGCTATTTCCCAAGCTAAGCAAACCTTTTTCAACATTACATTACCATCATACCTACGTGTCAACCCACGTAAAGTCTGGAATGTTGTTCATGGTAATACACCAGCCGCAATACAATTGTCCCAGTCTAACACCCCTGTTCAAAGTGATCAGTGTTGCACAATTTTTAATATCTTTGCTTCCTTATTTCATGACCCTGTACCTATGCTTTTGCCACCTCCAACGACAGTTTATGATACCCCAATGGATTCAATTCTTATAGACTGGGTGGGCATTAGAAAACTAATCGGTAATTTGAAAATATCTTCGTCGGCGGGTTCAGATGAAATTAATTCAAAAATACTAAAGTGTACTGAACTGTATTCATCAATTATTCTTTCTAGGATATTCCAACAATCATTACACTGCTCATCACTACCAAGCGACTGGAAGGTGGGGAAGGTGGTTCCTGCTCACAAATCAGGTAACACACATTCTCCCGAAAACTACCGTCCCATATCACTAACCAGCATTCCCTGTAAGATTCTGCAGCACATAATATATTCCCACATAGTTGATTTTCTTGAGACGAACTCTTTTTTTAACAACAGTCAGCATGGCTTTAGGAAATCCTACTCCTGCGAAACGCAACTAGCTTGCTTTACTAACGACCTTTTTTCTAACACCGGCTTAGGATTTGACACCGATTGCATCTTTATCGATTTTGCTAAAGCCTTCGATACCGTATCCCATAACCTACTAATCTATAAACTTAGTCTTCTTAACATTGACCCGCTAGTACTGGACTGGATTAAAAACTTTCTTGCTGATAGAACACAATACGTAATCGCTAACAATTCGTCGTCTGCGCCCCTCGCGGTAACGTCAGGCGTGCCGCAAGGGTCGGTTCTCGGTCCTCTACTTTTTCTAATCTATATTAATGATATTGCTTCCTGTGTGAAATTTTCAACTATTAGACTTTTTGCTGATGACTGCGTTATATATCATAAAATTACTGACCTCAATGATTCTCGTAAACTCCAAGACGACATTAATAACGTTCTGTTATGGTGTAACAAGTGGTCTATGAAGCTTAACTTAAGCAAATGTAAATGCATGCGGGTATCACAGCGTACTAATACTACTAATCTGCATACATATTTCCTGAATAATAGCCCTCTCTCAGTTGTCTCGTCGTACAAATACCTTGGACTAAACATCACCAGCAACCTTTCCTGGCACATGCATGTCGACATTATATGTAGCAATGCCAATCGCATGTTGGGCTATTTGCGCCGAAACTTCTCATCCGCACCATCTTCACTGAAACTAATTCTCTACAAAACATTAGTTCGCTCCAAACTAGAATACGCATGCGCCATTTGGGACCCGGCTAACATTACACTCCTAAACAGCATAGAAGCCATTCAAAATCGTGCAGCGCGTTTCGTCTTATCAAACTACTCCCGACATGCTAGCGTTACTCAATGAAGACAACACTTAACTTGCCAGAACTTTCTTTCCGTCGTAGATGCTTCCGCCTTTCGCTATTCCATAAAATCTACCACCACAACCCTTTGTTGAAAGAACAGCTTATCACCCAACCGTCATACATATCATCTCGCTCTGACCTTAGTTTCAAAGTTGGTGTGCCGTCTTCACGAACTAAACTTTGTAGTAATGCATTCATCCCTAGCACAAGCAAAGATTGGAACCACCTTCCCGCCACCGTTGCAGCCATCCTGGATACCGACACCTTCAAAACCAGCATTCATGAAACGCCACGTTGAATGTCTTTGTATATTGCACAAATGTTTTGTTATGTTCACCCACTCCTTTCTGTAATGCCTTCGGGCCCTGAAAGTATCTTAAATAAATAAATAAATAAATAAATAAATAATGTCGATTACGGTCGCAGCACGCGCTGAGTGACACATTCAACGGGCAGAACGGCCACGCATCAAGAACGGATACACTGCGTGCACACGTTCGTCGCGCGTGCACGCACGTGCACGGAAGCGCAGCATACATTACCACTCTTCTAGGCCCTTCGCCTAGCGCAAGTGTGTTAATGCACTAATTCCTCTTAAAGGGACACTAAAGGCAAATATTAAGTCAAGCTAGAGCGATAGATTAGCGCCCGAGAATCTCCAAGGCGTCAATATTATCGCGAACAGAGCCTTAATAATCGAGAAATTGAGGTAAATGCAGGACATGATTAGAGACTCCCCTAGGACATCCAAGTATACTTGCCCGAAGACGAAAGCATTCCTCAGATTAATTCTGTCACTGGTACTCAACAATTCGTTGCAAAAAAACATTTTCGTATTGTATTATAAGACGAAATAAAATGCCACTTGCCCGTTTTTATATCTATTTCATTTCTAGAAAAAAAGAAATTGAAATTTCCCTTGACAACGACGCGGGCGGTACAAAGGTTTCGTTTTCGTTCGACTCCGCGCCGTCCACAGTTTCGCGTTTCATTGGTTTCTTTATCGCGTAGTGCTGTGGTTATTTTGCTGGCTCGCGAAACTCGCACAAACTGCAAGTACTAGAGAATTCAACTTCTACGTTCTGTCGCGGGATGCCCGAATGGTCTACGGCAGTTGACGAAAACGTAGCTGCAGCGGCGAATCCAGAGCTATGTATGTATGTATGCGTGTGTGTGTGTGTGTGTATGTGTGTATGTATGTGTGTGTGTGTGTGTGTGTATGTATGTATGTATGTATGTATGTATGTATGTATGTATGTATGTATGTATGTATGTATGTATGTATGTATGTATGTATGTATGTATGTATGTATGTTATGAGCGGGGCGGTGGGTCGTGCCACCAAGCTCTTGCTATTATACTGCCTAATGTCCTACCTAGATTAAACGAAAAAAAGAAAAAGAAAAACCCACAATGAATTTCCATAACCATATTTTCTGACCCCCTATTGTGACCTTTGTTTTTGTACGTCTCTGTTTTTCGTCGTTTCCCTACTTTTCTTCCACCAATCTCCTGTCTTGGCTCGGTACCGTCGTCTGTCGAGCGCCGTGTTAGTCACCGACGGCAGCAAAGAGTGGTTACGGCGTACGCAGCGTCACCACTTCCCCAGTTGGGTGGCGCGGAGGTTTGAATTTTGAAAAAAATATCCGGACACTTGAGAGACAATATTGTCGTAAACTAAGCCTTTTCTTGGCACCAACAAGCATTGTGAGGTGTCTCGAATGATATTTAAACAGCCCACGTCGACTTAGCATTTGCATTTATTGTCCCTTTGAAAGGAAGCTTTAGCTCGGGCCTAACTCCGATGCGGCCAGTTCAAATACATGTAAAACGCAGAAACGCTTTACTGAGATAACCCCTTAACAGATTTTAATAAAATGTGTTGCATTTGAGAGAACAAGTTAAATTCTAGTTACTGTTGCAAGCGGAATTTCAATTTAGGCCCTGAATTTTGTTAAAAGAATTTTCAGAAATTTGAAAGTCCGAAAAAAATAGAAGCACGAAGCTTACAAATTCATAGCGCTGCATCAAGAACAGATATCGCTGTTCTGTAAACGGAGTCCATTAGATCATTTAAAGCGGACAAATTCGATATGTCAATTTATATTTTACGTGAATTCGTTACGTTGTGTACAAGGGTTCTGCAAAAGCTGTATTTTCATATTACTATTTTTTCAGATTCATGTATAACGTACCAGTTTTGTCCGTTCAGATGTAATATTAGATGCAATTCACAGAATTGCGATATCCTTTTTCATTGCTGAGTTACACAGTTGTAAACTTGATACTTTCGTTTGCTGAAAATTTGCGATTTTTGCCAATTTTCAATAAAAAAATGACGACCTAAATCTAAAATTTGAAACAGACGGTCAGTAGATCTCAAGTTTTTCTTTTATGTGCAACAAACCTCGTCAAATTTAGTGCTGTGGTTGCCGATAAAAATTAATTCTCCTTTTACATGTATTTAGATAGGAGTACCCGACCTAAAGCTTCTTTTAGCGTCTAGAACTGACTTGGTATCCCTTTGTGCATCTCGAGACGTGGACGAATCGCTCCAGTTCCATATCAAAACTATAGGTTTTATAGCGTATCGTATGAGAGTACTTTGCCGGTTGCATTCCGCTTGTAATCATGTCATGAAACGTGCAGGCGAGATGTACCCCGTACTCCTCTTCTACGCTTGTTAATCAGCAACCAGTTTTTGCCTGAAGGCAGAAAAGGAATCACTGCCATCAGTGGCGTAGCCAGAAATTTCGTCAGGGGGGGGGGGGGGGGGGGGGGAGGGGGCTCTCCCGTTGGAGCTCGGCATCTTCACAGAATTTGCCGAGGGATCAAGTACATGAATAATACCTGCATTGTCATTGCCAAACATGCTGCAAACGAATTATTGGACGCTACGCACTGTCAAGACAAGTACTGTGTGTATTTTTTCATAAAATAATACATTCTTATGTTCCAAAAATTGTGCCAGAAATAACGGATATCAATACTTCCATGTTTAATAAGAAAAAGAATATCACACAAACTTTAGAACTATATCAGCGCGAAACCAGCCAAGCAGTGCATACCGCTTATGTGATAACTGTAAAGGCCGTGAAATGAACAAGTAGAGGACAAATATCTTAATGAAACTTTGTCATTCAAGAACCTTGTTTACATTTTTGTAAATATGCAACGACCAGGAAAAAATCTCAGTGATGCTGTCCTTCGTTCCAATGTACTGCGCAGGATAAGCTGTCACCGGGCGTGTATTGTAATTGCACCGAAATTGTAGTCGCAATAGAGATCACATATAAAAAACAGCAGTTCTGTAAAATATACATTAGAAATGCGAAGTACAATGGAATACACAAATGCGAAGATAAAGCTTGATAAAAAGCAAAAAAGTGTATCTGGAAACAAAGTTCGCTACATGTATCCACAAAACCTCGCAACAAGATATTTAAATATACGTATAAGTATCCAATAAATCAACGTATCTAAGCAATAGTCACTGTATACGAGGTGTTTCAGCTAAATTTAGCCAGAGTTAAAAAATATGCCGATGCACTTTAAGACGACGCGACTAAGTGCATGTTGCTCACTTTTTTATGTAGTGTGTCACGCTATTTTTTGTATTTTGCTTAATTAGACTTTTAGTGAAGATTACTAAACCGACTTCTGAAGTAACGTAAGTAGGAAAAAAATTCAAATTAGAAAATTGCAGAGCGGTTTCCGAACGTCCGAATAAACAGTTTCTGTCTTTCTATATATCTATTAAGTATTAGTGTATTCCAGCTTACTGATGATGCCTGCGAAATTCAAAACACCAAGTGACATGCCCGCTTCCACGTTGGGATTGCATTGCTCTCCAACGTTCCGCGCACAAACAGCCATAGGTGCACTCCGTGGTTGAAAGGCGACAGGGCAGCGACGTAGGCGTTGGCTGTGCCATTTATGCCCGCGATGTGCTCCCCTCGCGAAAGTTTGTTATAGCGTTAAGTAGACACAGCTGCTATCGCTTGTGCAGCCGGAAGTAACAGGTCCGTCATTTCGCGATAGCTGTAAGCAAGTTTAACATCCCTAAATAAAAAAACTCAGCTTTCAGAAGGCTGAAAATGGCAGAATAAGAGTACCCTAACGTACCAGACGCAGTCTTTCATTGAATTAACGTTTCTTTTTCATGTTCTTTCACAGCAAGCGCTCGAAGAGGTCACCTTCTGCAGCGATAAAGCACTGGGGTCTTCTGAGAAAGCTTGCTGTCGCTGCCTTGAGCACCGTCGGTGAAATGCTGTGGCAGTCTTTAGTTATATTCTCCTGTAAGGCTTCTGGAGTCGTTTCCGTCGTGTATACGTGATCCTTAATTTACCACTTTCGAATTAGGAGGCACGCCGTAGTGGAGGAATACGGAAATTTCGACCACTTGGCGATTTTTAACGTGTACCTAAATCTAAGTACACAGGTGTTTTCGCATTTCGACCCCATCTAAATGCAGCCGCCGTGGCCGCGATTCGATCCCGCGACCTCGTTCTCAGCAGTCCAACACCAAAAGTCTACAGGATTGAGGTCGCGTGACCTTGCAGGCCACAGGACAGGCCCGTTTCTCCTCATCCATTGTCCTGAAAAGGTAACACAAAGCCATGCTCGTGCTTGACCGCATCTGTGGGCTGGGGCTCCGTCGTGCTGATACCACATTGCGTCAAGCTGGGCTAGTGGCATGTTGCAGCAGAAGTCTCCAACCGGCCCTTTGAGGAACTCACTCTTGCCGGTCAGAGTGTTGTTAAAGAACACTGGACCAATGACTGTGCTATCATATATTCCGCCCCAAACGTTAAAAGACCACTGATATTGGTGGCGGGATATTCCTAGCCAGTGGGGATTTTGCTCGCTGCCATAGTGTGCGTTGTGGATATTTACTTGGCAATTTCGCGAAAAGTTCGCCTCTTCAGTAGGGAAGCCTTGGTGAGAAAGTCAGAATCCTGCTCCCCCTGAATCAAAATCCAATCGTCGAGTGTGTTTTGGAGATCCCTTGACTCGAGGCATTATTGCAACTGCAGGTGATAAAGGTGCAGTCCAGCTGTTTTCAAAATCATCCAGGCATTTGAGTTGGACACACCGAGCTGTGCGGTCACGCTGCGCGTGCTGGCATGTGGATTAGCTGCCATTTAAGACAAAACGTTGGAGCGAACCTCATTATTTATGAGTGAAGCTCTCTGTCTCTTTCTGGTGAAGCTGCCGGCTTGCTTCAGCGACTCGTAGGTGTTGAATATTGTCATCGAGCTCGGTCGCGTACCCGGGTGCCAGCTTCGAAATATTCTTGCAGCCTACCGTCTCTGTCCGCCTGCAGCTGCTAGGGCAAAAATAATGTCTGCTTTTTCTTTGTTTGAAAAAGGCATTACGAAATTGATCGCGCTTTAACAGCCGATGCACGATAGTCTGTTTATCGCTGTCTTGAACTACCGCCTATCACCACCACCAAATCCGTCAGTCGCTTTACGCAGCGCAGGAGATAATGGTTGCTAGCTTAAATCGAACAGCCAACGCTTATGTCGCTGCCCTGTCACTTTTTAAACGGCAGCGCGCCTATGGCTGTTTGTGCGCGGAACGCTTAGGAGCAGTGCAATCGCGACATCATCGAAATGAAGAAACGCAAAGGAAAGCATGTTGGGCCACAATCGAATGCCTACTTGGGGCACCTCATGTAGCTACCGAAGGAATATCGAAGAAAAGCTGAAACGCGTGGTCCACAGAGAACCGTATGCATGCTGCTCGTTATCCTACACTGGCGAGATAAAAGTATTTCCGTAGACGTCGCGATAACATAGAAATGATGGTGACGCCCTCAAGCGAACGTGTTGCAATCTGTCGAGTCCCCACAATGCTGGCGGCGAGTGACCACTGCTTCTTTTTGCCGTCTGCTAGCCAGAAAGCGACCAAAACTCTCGGAGGCTAAAATACACTCGGCCAGAGAAAAACGAACGCGCACCAAAGTGCGCCGCGCGGTTGTCAGGGCAACACGTGATAGACGCATGACCTCTGTCTGGTTCTGGCAGCCCGCGGGTAGCGAGAACAGGAAAATTGAAGAGGCTCAATGTCTCCTCGCGAATAAAAGACAAAGTAGAAAAAATAAATAAGAGCGCATTACCTTTGCTGGCTTTAACATCTTGACATGGATGCTTTGGCACAGGGGAAAAATGTTGACATTCTTTTCTGTGACATGATGGCACAAATGAACCATCACAACGCTTCGTCTCATCGGACCTCGCTGTGTGCTTAGTCAACTTGTCTGATAGTGCATTGATTTGGCTTGTCTCGTTATATATGGTCCGATGTACGACTTTAGAAAAGTCAATGCAGCTTTGCGCGTCAAATGTTTATGAGAACATTAAACTCACAAAGATCCGGAATTGAAAATGTAAAGCACGACTTTGGAAATGTCACTGCACCTTTCACATCAAAAGTTATGTGATCTTAATACCCATAAAATTTCGGAATTGAAATCCGTGCTGCCGTAGATACCGCAGCTTCTGGGAGATGCCGCTACGAGCCCGCTCGCCATCAAAGCGCCCTTGAAACTGTGCTGGGATGGGGATCTTTGCGTTATGTGATTCCAGGTGCGTGGGCGTTGCCACGATATCCAGCCCGAGTTCACAATGTTCGCGCCGAAATGAGTTTTCGAGCGTGAAAAATACCCTTCTAGACAAAATCCAGAAAGATTTCCGGCGCCGGGGGTTGTTTTGTCGGCGGTGCACGCGAAAAAATTTCTAGGGGGGGGGGGCTGAGGCCCCATAAACCCCTCCCCCCCTCTGGCTAAGCCCCTGACTGGCATGCCCGCTGACGCGAAAGTAGGCAGGATTGGGGTCAATGCCATGGGTCTCAAGCTCTCAGTATTAGAAAACTATCAAATGCAACAATCACTAATTGTGACGCTAAAGAAAAATCTAATTAAATGCTGAAAGTTGAGCCGAGTAAGTACGTTCGACTGCCGCCATACATGAGAGCGAGTTCGTGAGTGGAAGCAAATTCCACACGTTTCAGACCCCTATAGTTAATTATCGGTAAAGCAAATGATCGATGCTACAGGGGCCAGGAGTCGCCGTGGTGTCTCCGTGTCGTTAGCCGTCAAATTGTCTAGAAGGGGAGATGCAAGCTTGCTTAATATGACGAGGTTCCTTGTGATGCAGAAACGCACAAAATATCTGGAATGAGGTTCCACCAAATGGCGAATGTGGCTTACGTAGTAAGATCTCTGCAGATATAAATAACTAGTTTGTAGGGTCTCATATATGTCGAAAAAATAATTCCTCACCAAAAATTCTTGTCGCTTTCTATACTTGTGGTATGCTCACCATAGTAAATAGATCGGCGATAATGTAATAACGAAAGCATGGGATCCCGTAATTTGAATCCTCCAGAATTCCACTGAGACGTTGGCGCACTACGCACTTTGTCAGGAAGCAAGGGAAGGGGATCAACCATGGCCTATGCGTAACGTTTATAAGCAATGGGTGAAGGGCATTCAGCACTTGTACTTCGCCTGGAGCTGTTGATTTTATTCATATGGCCCACAAGCATGCGAATCACGTTTCTCGGAGACTTAGACAAGGGACTTAAACCTAAACTTGACCTAGTCATGCCCTGTAGCTTCATCCGGGTTCTGTACTGGGAATGTCGGCTCCGATCCCTGTTGCAGTTCAAAATCAGTGTTTCTTCTTGGCAGTGGAGGCGTCCTTCTCACGTGCTCTTCTCTCTGTGCACGGGTGACGTATATGTTCGCCAGGAGGGGTAGAGTGGCAGAAAAAAAAAACGAGGCTCCGCGGGACGCTTTGTTTGTCTTGGTTCTTGCACAGGAAGCATAGCGGTCTGTACGTGCCTTACCCAAGCAACAAACCCATGGAAAGCTGGACCCCTGACAGGGGGGCTGCTTGTACCGTCATATAAACTGCTGGGTGTCCGGCGGGGGGGGATCGAACCACGCACCTCCCACAACCGAGCCGGGCGTCCTATTCACTGGGCCACGGCTGTGGTTGACGCTTCTTTGTAGAACGAACTCTCTGCGTGTAGGGAGCATAATTCCATGGCGAGTGTCTGCGACGAGAACAATGTCCTCTGACTGTTATCAGTGGCTTCTGGTGAGTCAAACAGTCCACAATTTCCATCAGATAAATCCTGCCTAAATTGAGGACCGCCACTTATTTAGTCGTCTTGGGGCCCGTGGGTGTTTGAACATTTGTAAACCTCCGCCTTGCAATTATATGCCTTATATGGCGCAGCCTAGCAGAAGCACATCGTCACACTCCTCCGAATTCCGCTCACGTGCCCGGACATTTCTAACATTTTGTGTCATTGAAGTGGCCAATGAACGGAACGCCGAACAATATGCTCGAAGTTACCTACCTTGACATCAGACGAAGTCACCTTTGAAAGGCGGTATTTACTTGTCTAGAATTGCGGAGCTGGGACATCAGTACTATTTGGGGTTCATCGTTGCCTTCTATCAGAGATGGGACTACGACACACACTATCTGCTAACATCTCTCAAGAGGCAAAAAGATGGACACAAGCATGAAAATAGCGCAATTATCGGTACTTCATAAGCGTACGTTGAGAGCTTGCGGAGCTCGATATTTGGCTGTCGGAAAATGAAATTGGGGACAAGCGCCGTGTATCGCCATATAATAACCAACTTGTACCAACAGTGACTAGGGAAAAACAGTACCGGTGTGGTCGTTCAAAGAACGCTCGAAGCCAGATTTGTTATTCGCTGTTTCGCCAGCCACTCATATCGTGCAGTTATTAAATCGCCTATACCGTGCTACGAAGCAAAAAGTGCCGGCAAAAGAGCGCTGAAGTATGTTTACAGGAGCGGGCAGAACACGCGATTTGGCGAACCGAACCCTGTATGGAAGTTCCCTTGAATTTGTCTCTGCAAGGAGTCTCAACAGGCAGAAGGGAACAGACAATATAACGCACTTTGCCTTGTCCAAACCATCATTTGGTTGGTCACAGTGATGACTGCCCAAGAAAACGGAGAAAATATGAAGAAAAAAACTCAGTGCCCTTCCAATCTGTGAAGAAGGATGACCAGTGAAGCTGTGTATGTGGGCCCTTTAGTGGCGGACGGCACGTCCACTGCGGGTCAGCCCGGCATTGCACTATCTTCGGGATTTTTTTCTACACGCGGACACGATAGTGGGCAATGTAGCCCTTAACTGCTTCGCTGTAAAAAAATAACCCAGAAACTGCTCTGGGAGTTGTCTAACTATGCGTAAGCATTGTGCCACTCGCTCATCTCCACGCAGCCCGGTGTCATTATCAACGTTATGAAACTTAATCCGGCCAGCACAAACGACAGCGCTGCGGGGACACGAGCTGCTGTGGACGGCGGCGCAAGGTGAATTGATGACGCAAGCAAAGTGCTGCAGGCAGTGGGGCTTGTTTCGGTATTGGCAATAAAGCGTCGCCATGACGCTGCTAGCCAAAGGAAAATTCAATAACGTTTGCGCATGTTGCTCTATTTTTTCAACCTACATAACAATAATATGAAGGGGTGCAAATATGAGTAGAAATAAAATGTGCCTTTGGCTATTTTGTTCTTCGGCATCTTATATCTTTAGAACGACAGAAAGCTGAGCTAGTTGGTAAGGATTCATTATGGAGACGAGGCGTGCAGACAGGACACAAGAGTAGAGAAGTGGACAACACGAATGCCGCCGTTCGTGTTGTCCACTTCTCTACTCTTGCGTCCTGTCTGCACGCCTCATCTCTTTTTGTATAATTATATCTTTAGTTGGTCGCTCCATTTGTTGCGCCAACGAGCGTCACTTTTTCTTCTATCGCTTCGGCTGCCATTCTCTTCGTCTGCTCCTGCCGCTTTCTATGCACGTGCACGTTTTTTTTTTCGTATGCCCTGCGGCTGAAAACTTTCTTTCTGTGTCTGCGAATGTTCCCGCAATGTCGGCAAAACTGAGGAAAGGATACAAGGCTTGCTGTCTGGCTGTGTGATGTGGCAACTCGGAGAGCAACACAAGAGTGAAATTTTTCCGTCTCCCAGCGGACGACTCGGGCCCAACTCCGACGCGGCCTATTCAAATACATGTAAAACGCAAAAACGTTTTTCTGAGATAACCCCTGCACCGATTTTGATGAAATTTGTTGCATTTGAAAGAGAAAGTTAAATTATAGTAACTGTTGCAAGCCGAATTTCGATTTAGGGCTTAAATTTTCTTAAAACGATTTTCAAATATTTGACCGTTTGAAAAAAATAGAAGCACGAAGTTTACAAATTCATAGCTCTGCATCAAGAACTGATATCGCAGTTCTGTAAACGGCATCCATTAGATCATTGAAAGCGGACAAATTCAGTATGTTATTTTACATTTTAGGTGAATTTGTTACGTTGGTTACAACGGTTTTGCAAAAGTTGTATTTTCCTACGATTACATTTTTTTATATTCATGTGTAACATATCAATTTTGTCCGCTTTAGATGTGCTATAAGATGCAATTCACAGAATTGTGATATCATGTTTCATTGCTGATTTACAGCGTTGTAAACTTGATAGTTTCGTTTTCTGAAATTTTTCGATTTTTGCCAATTTTTAATAAGAAATTCACGACCTAACTCAAAAATTTGAAACCAACAGTCACTAGATTTTGAGTTTTTCTTGTAAATGCAACAAACCTCGTCAAATTTGGTGCGGTGGTTGCTGAGAAAAACGAATTCTCCTTTTACATGTATTTAGATAGGAGCCCCCGAGCTAAAGCTTCCTCTTAAGCACACTTTTTCTGCAGTCGTTATGAAGCAACAAGCGCTGTGTTTTTCAAAGCAGTTATAGAAAAAGACGAATAATCTTCCGCTCTTATTTTCAAGGGAATATATATATATATATATATGGTTTGGCGCGGCGCATTTTTCTGTGGTGTTGCAGAAAGCTGGAGCTACTTGGCCGATTGATGCCAACTGACGCGCACATGGAATTTTCGCTTCGGCATATCTTGGCGGCTCCGCTTCATTTTCTTTTCCATGAGTGGAAAACTTGAAATTTATATCTGCCGAAGGTATTTGAATGTTTGTTGCACAAACTGGTTACTATGGAGAGCATTGCAGTGATGAATTTTTTGTTATTGCATTACCACCTTTGAATGGTCATGAACACGGCAGACGTAAAAGAAAATCAATTACGTAGAAGTCACCGTTTGCGTTTTCCATGGGAAGAAGTTCGAGTTACCTATGTGACGACATAGGTTGGCTTTAATTTTCAACCTGTCCCTAGAAGGGTAGAATTTTTTAGTCGCTTCTTCGTACTCTCAACTTATGTTTCACTTTTAAGTGTTCTTTAATCGTGACCACGCGTTATTTTGCCCATTTTTTCCATGTGACATATGTCGAAATGACGCTAAATAGGGAGTCCTGGCGGGGCTGATTCGGGAGCAGATGCATAACGGCTACGGCCTCTGCTCGGACCACTTCGGAGGAAGGGACTACGCCGACCCTGTCGTGGTCGGCTGCACCGACTGTTGGAGTGCAATGGCGGTCCCTGATCGATGAAGGTAAGGAAAACAAGTTATTAGGGGCTGCCAAACTGCTCCTGTAGCTCACTATTTTCGTATAAGAACCGCTTGACAGGGGACGGCGCAAGTGTAATGAGGACGGCCAGCGCTGTCTTTTCCTCTTCGTTTGTTACGGCACCGGGTGCCCTGCGACGTTACGCAGCGAAATTTGCTCCGCATGCGCCAAGAAACCGCGTACTTGTCACTTTCTCGTTAGCGCTTGCTCGTCTGCGGTGCACATTGTTCCCAATTATAGGCTAAACTAAATATCCGAACAGTTTTCACTGACGATCAGCGAATTCACGTTCGTAAAATGTCGCGCCTCGCTTGGCACTACCGCATACGTCACGGCGAAGCCAGTTCTTGCCACAAAAATTGCAATGCTCAGTTGCCCAGCAGGCTTAAACGACTCGAGGTTAGTTTTCCTCTTATGGGTATTTTGCAGAAAAATCAAGCCAAATAAAACATTCAATTACCTAATCCCTAATAAGATGAATCAAAACTTTCATCGATCAAGAAAACTAGCTCTAAAAACTGATGTTTAGTATTCTCAGCCAGCTATATTTAGTGCCAAGTGACGCTCCATTATCGCAAGAGGCTGGGAAGGACATGGAGGAATGTTTGGCGGAGCACTTTGGTGTGGGCACGCAGTTGTGCGGTGTGTCCAGTGTACTGAAAGATAAGCTAAACAGCAGTGTACTATAAGAAATATTTTGCTCTAATAAGTATCGCATAGACCTGCTGCAGTAGTTCTGCTATGCGTGGCTTACGCTGCACATAAATGATATCAATCTGGATCTCAAAACTGCTTGAGAGAAAACCCGCTGCAAAATAAAGCTCTAAAAGCCTGAAAAGTAAGAAAAGTTTTATTACTAATATTTTATTCTTTTTGAATTCCGGTAGCTCTTACGGCGGTCTCCTGATTAGCCTATCTTTAGAAAATATTCCGGCATATTTCAATATTAGCATAAACGTCGTGCAACGTATTCTTTCTGCAAACAGCCATTGCCCCCACACTTGCACCCTCCTCTTCAAAGGTTATTACATAGCTACCGTACACGGATATCGGGATGCTAGAATGTTCTTGAGCTTGCTTCAGTGAAATTGTGCAAGTATTAATGTTGCTCAGCACTCTTCAGTGGTTTCATTAATACGGCAAAAGTGGGAGGGGGTCTCCTTTCGGCAAAGTGACGAAAAGTCTTAATAAGGAAAGAAAGCATGCTGCGCCAGGCACGAGTGTTCTAGAAAAGTTGAAGTGCTTTCGCCTCCCTGTTGAGTCAACGCCGAATTTCTCGTGACGGATGACTTCCAGCCAATGATGAAACTCGTAACGTAGCTCTAGTACGTGTCCTATGCTTCAAACAAGTCGCAAAAAACTGTGTCTATAGGATCTGCTAAAGAAAGTGCGTAATGTACGTTCAGCGTATTAGAGGAATGTCTTGAAAACCATTCAAAAGAGAATTCTTCTGAGCAGGTTTACCCTGATGCCTTGAATGCAGCCGACTTGCGCTGCTTTTAGAAAATATTTCTCCATGTCCCGAAGCTAAGTGTTCAATATTACCTTTGTGCATCACTCTGTCCTTGCCCAACCCCTACTGAAGATTAACCGCCGGCTGACACATGCCTCTCCTGCATTTACTGTTTCTCGACAAAAAAAAAAGCGCGATTTGTTGTTATTGTCTTGAAACTGTGCCATTTATATCTAGATGCGGACAGAACAAAAGAAGTGCATTACAAATTTAAAAAAAGATCTGCTGTATTCTAGCGAGGAATTTCGTATTGATACTGTTTTCGCAATGTTACAGATCTGAATGAAGTCCTAATGGTCTTACGTGTTGTACTGCGAAACAAAACCACATTTGAAAAAAAGAAACTATAGACATTTTTAATATAGTAGGCTAGATATTTATCGGCACATTAGCACAATGAGAGCTGTGCAGAAAATTGACTAGGTATAGCACGTTGTTTGGATTAGCAAGTATATACCTGTTGTATGGAATAAAAGAAAGAAAGTTTTCGTTACTGGTATGCGAAAAATGTGGATCTGCCGCTCTTGATAATATTTCTTATTATTATTATTCTCAAATAACAGTTGCGACCAATATCGCTTTGGTGGAGTTGTGTTGTGTACAGCAAACAAACATGGCCTCTTTAGCAATTTCCTGTCTGTGAGAAATTGTAGGAAGCTTTCTTTTGTATTTATTATCGTAGTACAGAACGCGCCCATTTGTACTGACTAATGAGGTACTCAGCTTTACATTATTGTATTGTGTAGTGAATGCCTTGCTGTGCGGTAGGTTGCTAATAAAAGCAGTGAATGAACCGCAATTTTCTGCCTACTTATGTTTTCTTGAAACAAAATAGTCGCGTGGTATGGCATCCAGGCTAGCGCCTCTTGAACAGAAAAAGATAAATTTTCACACAGATGCGTTGCACATATGTTGTGAGTAAGAAAAGGAAATTAGAAGCCAAAGGGTGTTGAAAACAAAATCTGAAAGTGGAAAACAAATTGAAAAAGAAAATGCAAGCGGTGTTGGTTGCGGTTGGCGCCTGCAGAAAAAGTCGTGTGCTCGTCGAGCGCATAGCAGACGACAAGCGGGACGGCGTTTCCCCCTCGCGCATCAACAAAACAGTTGCCATGGGAGTGGGCTAGATTCTCTTCTTTGTTTTTTCCCTTTCGGAGTTAGGCCTACCAAGCACTATGGGAGAAATTGGCGCTCGTGACGCAATTCCCGTTTACCTGCGGGGTATACCAGCTGACGTAGCCGTGCTGCAGGTGGCGGCGCTAGGTGCACTGAGGACGTTCCTATTATTATAATCCGTTATAGCTCTTTATCGCCTTATGCATCCCCGTCGAACTATCATGAATTGTGATCAATCATAATCCGGCTGCGTATGGCGCGGCCGTGCGGTCCCTCCCTTGAAAGCGATCTGTGATGGGGACAGAGTGTGCCGAGTGCTGATAGCTTCGTGTGCGCTGTACTCTCACCGCTTAGTTCGCGTCGAAGCGCGAGGCAGCACGAAGGTAAATTCGCTCGCTGCGGCGGGCACTATCTTGAAAGCCGTCGTCGTACGTGACGGACGGACGGACAGGCTTACTCGTTGGGTAGGCATAGAAATGCTTACGCATTTAATTATTTTGTCTTAAGTCCCCTATTTTTAATAAACTGCGACCAGTAGTCGCTGCTTAAACGTGTGGTATTTTAACTAAGCCATGGCTGCCGTATAAGCGGGTGTTTTTACCGAACGCAGGCCATCCCTTCGGTCGAGGAACATCATTATGTCCCTCACGCCTGGCTGGGGAGAAATGCAGAGATAAGCTTTTCTTTTTTCGCGTACATTTGTATCGGTTACTCAGTGGGATACAGCGCTGCAGTAATATATAACGACTATAGAGGAGAGAAATTGAGTTTCCAGTTTAGCAACGCTCGTCAGCGCGGGTGAAAGTTGGCTTTAACGAGCGCTTGCGCGCAACTTGGAAATCTCAAAACAAAGAAGTGGGAAGGGGAAAAAAAGAAATAGAAAAGCGGAAGGAATAGCGCTGGCGTCTCGCAGGAAGGGACGTTTAAGCAGAATCGAGAGCGACGCGCGAGCACTCTAAGCAGAAGAATATTAGAGAGAGAGCGAAGAAAAGCGCGCGGTCCTCATGTAGAAGAAGATTGACCGGAAGACCTTATTGAATCTCTCCGCCGCGCGAAAAGCTGTGCGCCAATGACAAAATCGGCTCGCGCCGTGAGTCTCGCGTAGTCTCTCGTCTCGACGGCTTCGCGTGCAAGTAGCAAAAAAAAGTAGAAGAAAAAAGAGAGGTGGTAGTTGAAGGGCGGAAAGGGAAGTGAAGTGGTAGGGTCCCTCTCTTAGGAGAAGAGGGGATTAAATGCGGCCAAGAACGAAGGAGGCCAGCTTCTTCGCCGGCAGCTTAGCGCTTCCAGGGAATCGGGAAGCCAGGCAATCCTCTATGTCTCTCTTTCCCGGGGACCCGGCAGAGGCAAGCTGCCAATAAGCAAACAACGGCAATGAGTGCCACGCAGGGGAAAACGAGCACAGCGGTGGCGTCGGTGGCGCAACAATGTGCGCGCAACAAGCAAACAGAGCTGGAGCGCTCCGATCACGGTGTGCATACTCTGGGCCGAAGAGAGACGCATGCAGAAGAAGGAAGTAGGGGACCACAAACCCGAACTGATCTCGAGGGCACCGAGATTAACACCAAATAATTCATGCCACCAAATGAGCTCCACTACGCGTGGGCGAGGCAGTAAGTTCCTTGCGCACGTCCGGTCGGCGCAGCGGGTTTGTTTGTTTCCTGTGCGCGCACTCCTTTGGCAGGCCGCCGCTGTACACGCGCGCGGCGCGTCTTGAATCGCTAATCCGAGCCCCTACAGGCGCAGAGAAAATGAAATGACGTTCCCGACCGGGGCTGCTCCTTCCGTCCGTTCGCCCTCCGCTTCGAGCCAGTGATTAGTGGAGATTCCTACAAAGCACAGCCGCCATCCACCCTTCTGCATCTGTGGTCCGCCGAAACCGCTTCAACTCAGGGCCCAGTATATAACTCTCATGCACTTCCATGCCGTGCGACGTGATCGGAAGGTAACTGCGTGGAGAAATCCGTTAATGAAGTCTACGTTAAGCATATATCATTTGGGGATGAATCGAACAGGCAGCGACAAAAGGGCCTAGAAAGGACCCGAATTCCCCGCTTATATGAGTTCGCTAGCCACTTTTCTTGTTAGCCAGTAGCCGTCTATGAATCCTAGGGAGGGTACAGCATGCTCTTCAAGAAAGGAAATAAAAAATCCTGCTCCACTGCGGTACCTCGCAGTGAAAATGCGACTGTAACATTTTAGCTAGTTCGTCTTGGACCTTGGGTGAACAGCCAATTTCCTGTCACTTTGATTATACGCGCCTTGCTTTCATGTATATTTCTGCTGCATTTTCGGCAGATGACGCTTGACCCCGGTGCTACTCGTATTATAATATTTATGCCGAGAACAATTTTGAACGAATTTCTTCTTCAAGTCAGCTTCTTATGGAGCGTTCTCAGCCACAGCTGCAGAATCTGAAGTCAACCACCAACTCCTTTTCTATCAAGCCCACTTTCCACGCGAACCGTGACTTCCCACCTCTGGCGGATGCCAGTATGTCGTTGCCTGCACTTGGCATCACCAACGTCCAGCAATTTGCGTTACCGCAATTCGCAAAGTGTGCTTGGAAAATTCTCAAGAGGGGGGGGGGGGCAACAGCCAACAAGGGGTTGAAAAGGAAAGGGTCCAGACCCAGCGACCTCCACTAACGCGATACCAATAGATGATGTCATTTGACAGCACGTGGGAAGTCTGAGAAAGGGTCATAAGATGTCAGTCGAACCACCAACGGGCTAAAAAAATCATCTGAAAAACTTCAACATTTATATCCTTTCGAGAACAGAGTCCAGGACGTTCCGGTTTGCAAGCCACTAAAACCTCAGCCACTCGATTACGACAGCGCTACTAATACGGAGTGACATTTTTGATGATTATACGCCTTATCTTGCAAATTGGCGCTGGTATACATCGTTCATTCTAACATGTTAATTTCTTTATAATTTATTTTCTCTAAGACTGTGTTAACGGCTTCAACTGTAGTCTATAAGGGGCTGAATATCATAGGGTGACGATTTATCTGCCTAGGCATAGTTTTTGATACATGTCTACATATACATGATACATGTCTGATACATAATAAATTAAAAGAAAATCGCTTCTATATAACTTACAACGTCTACACTTCAAAGCATTCAAACACGACCAGTGTGATTTACAAATGAAGAAAGCTCTAAGTAAGTGGTAAGCGCACGTTTAGAGGGCTGAAGATGGGCATTTATTGAGTTGGTAACGATTACATAGCTCCGAGAAGACCGCCCGTGGGAATGGGACTGCGTAAAAGCCTAAAAGGGCCATTACTTTGCGCTCTGCTTACAGTATACAGCTAAAGAGGTGTCCCAGCTTGTAAACACGACCACACACACGTGACTGCAGTCGACGGCGAATGCGGGAGGACTTATTTCACAGCCGCGCTCCGACATAAACACTCGGGCGCCGAGCGGTGTACCAGCAAGGTATCTGTAAACTCGTAGCGAAGCTTCCGTAGCCACATGTCAAGAACATGGCGGCTCGTTGCAACCGTCGCCTTCTACGCATCGGGGGCACAACTAACAGTAAGTAAAAAATACAGAAAAGTGACGTCACAACCGGAAATTGCCGTGACGTGAAAATCTTATGCTGCTCAATTGGCACGTATGTTAAAATTTTTTTAGCGTCCTGCATTTCGACCGCTACGCCAGCAGTTTTTCTTTGGAGGCTGAGGCCAACCTGCTTGCGACACGCCTCAGCTGAAGCGCCAACGAGTCATTAAACTATAGGAGTGGCGTGCCCTTACAAAAAAAAAAGTTCGCAGAATCTCTAGAGACAGTCTACAGACATGTGTCTATGAAGTCCGCAGACTTCCTATAAATATTTCTTTAGACTAGGTTATAGACAGTCTATGGACTTATGGCCTTACATTTTTGTAGACTAATCTGTAAAATGTCGGGGTCTATAGACAATCTATAGATTAATGAAAAATTGTCTGCAGAATGTCTATAGACAAAAGTGTACTTTTGTAGGCTGAAGTCTATGCACTGTCTATAGGCAAATGTCTATAGACTATTTATAGATTATTCCTATAGACCAGTCTAGTCTATGGACTTATGGCCTTACACTTTTTGTAGATTCTGGTGTACAGACTGGTCTACATACAATTCCTGTAGACTAGTCTATAGCTAAGCTATATGCAAGGTGTTCCAGTTAACTTCAGCGAAGTATTTTTAAGAAACATAGGCGCTACGCGTGTCGAATTGACGCAGAATTGTTCTGACCCATATGGAGCACGTCATATTTTTTCCAATACACCAAGCTGAGTAATTAACGAAGTTTGCCTAATTAACTTCTTAAATAATAACTCTCGCAAAAAATCTTCAATATAGAAGTTGTAGCGCTTGTGGAGAAACATTGGAATATTTCATCTATGCTAAAATAACTGCCCTGTTTAATTTTTTTCCAGCCTTTCTTTAAAGTGCCTGAAACTTACTATACCACGTGACTGACGGCTAACGCGCCGCGCTTTTCGTGCCATCAAATGTAAGTTGAACTTACTAGCAAAGGCTGCTCCGCGCAAAGAGATCGATTGAAGAGACTGTCGGTGACTGCTATGGACGTTAAGTAACAAAAGGGGCGTAGTTTTGCCCATGCCCAGCGCTAAAGATGCTGCTTGGCATGGCAGTGAAAAGGAAATATGAAGATAAAGGGGGCGGGGGGGGGGGTAATCTGTGTGGACCAGCAACGGGAAAATCTATGCAAAGCAAAAAGATACCTCTGATGCTGTGCAAATATCGGAAGAACGTTATCTTGATAGGATTACGTCTGCTGTTTCTGACATGACTGGGAACACTCGCTAAAAATTGCCATGGAATATAACGATTTCATCTTACCGCATCGTTTACCGTTACAATCTAACTCAGCGCAGGCGGGATGCCTGCGTGGCCACGCATATGAGTACCTCATTGCTGTACTGATTGCTTTAACCCATCATCGGAACGGAAAATTTGTACTAACATACGTGCGGGCATCACATTTGGCGGTACGCTGGAAGATATGCTACAAATGCGCTGTATTACTCATCGTCGCTGGCGATAATGCAAGCGCCTGAAGGGCCCTGTTATGGCTTTAACAAACAGCGCATTCATCCATGTGTGCGTTCCAGTCTCATACGATAGCCCACAGCATTTGTAATACAACCTGCCAGCGCATTTCCTTCGTTCATGAAAAAAGGATGAAAAATGGAAAAGAAAAGCAACACGTTCCGGCGCGCATGGCACGCAGAGAGAGAGAGAGGGAGCAAGAGACAAAAAGAAAAAAGAAAAAGGCGCACAGACTTCTCGGAGCTCCTGCGCCTGCGCAATGAGCACAATCTATCCGCGTCAATTTGAATTCTCAACGAGTGCGCCAGGCACGTAAACGCTTGTAGCAGTGTGCGGGGTCTGCCTGAACGTTGGTGTCTGTGTATGCGTGTCTTCTTTGTGGCATCGCACGTCAATTACACTGAACGGTAAGCTTTAGCAAAGATGTTTTGCGTCAATAGCTCATCATTAGGTAAGCGCATTTCGTAGCGCGAACCGGCTGCATGTAGAGCAGGCGACTCGGGTATAGTGTCGGTTTGTCGTTGACATGATTTGATAACGCGCTCTTGTTCTCGCTTCTACGATACGGTATGTTTTACGGCGAGCGATCGCTCGGGCTTGTTCATTTTAGCGTTATGGTTGATGTGCGTAAAAAAAGGAAGTACACGATGGTTTAACTTGATACTGAGCTGCCACTAAGCGGATTGTGGGTCTTCAGCAGCCAGTGTGGTAGATCTCATTTCGTGGCGCTTGATCCGGCAGCGATGAATGCTGCGCCGCATGTGTAGTGAAATTCTCGTGACACGCTTTACGTATAATTGTGTTAGCATGAATTTTCAAACAGAGACGTACAGTTGTATAACTGCTAGCGTACTCGGATGAAGGGCCGTGTTTGAGGGGCATGCTCCAGCAGTGTGTGCGCTGCCGTTTTCGTATAGTTTAATGGCAGCAGTATCTTTAAGCTCCCTGGCAACCAATCTAAATAACTTTGGGAAGTTACCGTAAGCAAAACGCGAGACTTGAAGAAATATCTGGATTCACCCAATCTAAATATATGCAAACACCAACGCTTTTGAAGCATGAAACCTGCGATAAGCTCAGTCACTCGCAGCTTCGCAACTTAGGCGAAAAAATTGGAGAACAGTAGATTAGACGCTCCGGGAAGCACCTTTACACGGTTCAAACTGAAGGTATTGCGTTTGACGATAGTTAAAAGATTTTTTTGGTCTCTTTTATAAGCGGTTTAGCAGCAGAAGTTATGTTTCGGGCTATATGTAAAGCATTAAACACTTTTCGATGCTTCGGCGTTGTGCAGTTTACGTGCTGTTAAATCACTAGGCAGCTGCTGGCGCAGATTCGCATGGTGCCAATCGTGCATGGTATGAAGCCCTTGTTGTGCGTAATATGTGTTCCGGTTTTCATTACTGTTGCATGTAGTGCCGTTGTCTTGGACAGACTGTATATTATATGCCCTGTACAAAAAAAAAGGAGCCAGATTATTCATTTGGTGGCCGTTTCTTAGCAGATAACGTACAGATTATTCAAATAATTTAGTGGACATTGTACTTGTTCTACCCTTATCAACACACCTAAGAGATCGTAACATGTTTTAGTTGATAAGTAACCTTACCAATACGCCCCCATTCTAGTGCATTCTACTGAAAGTGTGGCAAATGTATTTATCTCGAAGTATGAGAAAAGAGATTTTGGAGACTGTTCTAAGCGAAAATAAATTGCAATTCCTAACGCGATTGTTCAAAACTGCAGTCACTATGCTGAGCATGTTCGTTCGGGACGGGCATATTGCATTAACAGCGGAAGAATATGCACAGTCCAGCCGGGTATCTTTGTTTCAGCAATTATTATTATAAGAATCGTTTGGGATTCTCGCATTTCTTTTATATTTATAAGTACACTGTGTGTCACATGAGCCTGTCTTGAAACGAAACGTATCGTTGCTGGCACCGGCGACCATTACGGTTGTCTAACTGCTAATCATACTTTAACATAACGAAACATCATAATGGTACTGATTCATATTGCCATCTAGTCTTTAGTCAGAGGTAAAGAAAGTTAACTAGAGGCATAAGTGATAAAAGCAAATTACATAGAAAACTACTATTGAACACTAAAAATAACTCAGTGAATAGTTTTCCCTCACACTGTTGCATTTGCTTTACGTGTGTGCCTCTGTGCCCTTGTCTTCCGTGCTGTACTCGTGTGGCCATCAATTACGAACTTGCCCAAGCGCTTTTCAGCTTTATTAAACCAGGAATTCAATTCAGTTGAATCTAATACTGCATGTCAAGTGACTTACGTGTTCTTCGTTTTACCTAAATATTATGGACTGGCAGTACTTGGCAAGCATTAAACCACAATATATTTTGTCGCACTTAAGATGCGGATGGCAATAGATTGCCAGAAAATTTTCATGAAAACAGCAAAAGATCGGGGAATTTTAAAATAACCACGCAGGTATGCTGTCTTGTTATATGTCATACAATGTTTTCAGAAAATTTATCTCTTAAATATACTTTTAAAACGTTTCACCTCATAAAAAGTTGAGGGCCCATTTAAAGAAAAAAAGAATGAAAGTCAAGCACACTGACATGGCATTTCTTACTCAATTTGTTTTTTTTTTGGGTTAACTAAGAGTCCTGAACCTCGAAACCCTACAAAAATTTTTCGTCTTTGAGAGCACCGAAATAATTTACTGTGATAGTATTCATTCGAATTATAGAATCAGTTTTGTTTCCTAGGAGGTGCATATCTGTCTTTCCATGACACAAAGTGCTCGCGTGGTATTTCGGGTGCTCATGTGGTATACATAACTTGAAAACCTGCAAGCATGCCCAACAGGCCTCATTACATGTAAGAAACTAAGTGACCATATCAATACAATCAATCCATCTGCCTTCTGTTGAAGTTATGGCCAATGACCAATTCCTTTAAGATTAGGAGGAAGACATTTAAATGTGTATTACGCAAAATAAATTGCGATCTTTCGCATGATACTGTGAATACTCCACACGTCTTCTGAGCATATCCCTCGGCCCGGGCATATTTGACTACCAGCCAAGAAAATGTACCGACAGTCCAACTGGGTAACGTTTCAGCAATAAATATAGAGATAATTTGACATAAGTACATTAATGCATCATATATGAACTTGTCATAAAAGGGAACATACTGTTGCTAGCGCGAGCAGCAGTTGTGACTGTTTAATTGTTCACCATACCATAAAATAAAACATTGTATGATGGTACTGATTTGTATTGACAAGCAGCCATTAGTCATACCTAAACCGCATTAAGTATTGACTTAGATGGTTTGAGCAATTATATTAAGCTGCTTAGTGAACATGCAAAGAATACACACTTGTTATTTTTGCCTCGTATTGCTGCATCTACTTATTTGCAGCATACACCTGCATCACCTTTGGGTCTAATGACACAAAGGTCAAGATGGCCTGGCGACCATGCTTGCCAAGGGGAAGTAGTGTAAATATTTAGTCTCTTTCCATAATAGCATAAGACACGTATTTTAGGAAATTCATCCATTATATCGTGCGACAAAAACAGTTAATTCATTGCCGGTGCATTTGTTTTCTTTTTTGCGCGCATGATTCAGCACTTCAAGTCTGTCTGTTTATGCAACATATATGAGAGTGCAGCTGTTTCAGGAGCATTATTAATCTACTAACGTTAATGGATAAGTGCAGATGAAAAGCAACAGGTGCCCATGCATAAACACATTAAAATTTTTTTTGCTACCACATGTATACTAACTTGTAGATTGCAGATAGCTATGGACTTATGGCCTTATACACTGTTTGCAGACTTGTCTATAAGATGTCTGTGTCTACAGACTGTCTATAAATTAGTGAAAATTCATGTTTGTTGACAAATGTCTGCAAAATGTCAGAAAAAAGTGTATAGGAATAGATAGTTCTGTTTTTGTAGACTGAAGGCTATAAAATGTATATAGGCAAATGTCTATAGGTAGTCTATAGACATTTGTCTACAGACAATTTATAGAAAATGTCTATATATAGTCTACAGACATTCGTCTATGGACATGCTATAGACTTCAGTCTACAAATATAGAAGTCTATCACCCTATACACCTTTGTCTATAAACGTTCTGCGTACATTTGTCTACAAACGTGGATTTTCATTAATCTATAGACACTCTATAGACTCCGACTTTTTATAGACTAGTCTATAAAAAGTGTATGGCCATAAGTCTATTGACTGTCTATAGACTGGTCTATGGGAATAGTCTATAGATAGTCTATAGACATTCTATAGACTTCAATCTACAAATGTACAACTATAAGCCTATACACTTGTCTATAGACGTTCTGCAGACAATTGTCTACAAACATGAATTTTCATTATTCTATAGACAGCATATAGACAGTCGATAGACTCAGACTTTTTATAGACTTGTCTATAAAAAGTGTATGACCATAAGTATAGACTGTCTACAGACAGCCTATGGGAAGTCTATAGACTCGGACGTTTTATAGACTAGTCTATAAAAAGTGTATGACCACAAGTCTATAGACTGCCTATAGGCTAGTCTAAAGAAATATCTATAGACATTCTATAGACAGCATAGACAAATGTCTAAGACAATCTATAGACTGTCTATAAAATTTTTTGTAAGGGATGGCCGCTGGTGCCAGCAACGATACGTTTTGTTTCAACACAGGTCCATATGACACATAGTGTACTTATCAAAATAAGAAACAAATGCTATAATCGCCGATGATTCCTATAATAATAATTGCTGAAACAATGATACCCGACTTCACTGGCTCACTTTCATTTGACTCGCCCTCGTACGCTCAGCAGAACTTCTGCTTTTTATTTGTGCTCTCTGTTGCGACTATAATTGCGGTGTAATTACAATACGCGACCGATGACAGCTGTTCCTGCGCAATACAACGGAACAAATGACAAGGTCAATGAGATTTTTCCCTGGCCGTTGCATACGTACGAAAATGTAAAAAGGTTCTTGACTGACGAAGTTTCATTAAAGCATTTGTCCTCAACTTGATCCGTTTCATGGCTCTACATTTCTCATATCAGCGGCATGCACTGCTTTGCTGGTTTCAAACTGACATGGTTCTAAAGTTCGTGTGATATTTTTTTACTTCTTAAATAGACAGAAAACGTAGAAGCATTGATATCAGTTATTTCGGGCACATACGAGTATATTCTGTTATGAAAAAATACATATTTTATTTGTCTTGACAGTAAGTAGCATTCAAAAATTCGTTTACAGCTTCTTTGGCAGTGGCAATGCAATTAATTTTAATGTATTTGATCTCTCGAGAAATTCTATAAAAAGGAGGCCGAGCTGCCTGGCATGTGCCTGGCGCAGTCGTTGAGAATTCAAATTCACGCGGACAGGTGGCGCGGCGCCGTTGCTGCCATTGCGCATGTGCAGGCGCTCATGGCGACGAGGGTGTGCGCGCTCCGAGAAGTCCGAGTGCCTTTTCCATGGAGGAAGGAAGTAATACGAGGGAGCATGGCGGCAATGCGAGTGAAGCCGATGTGGCGGCCCAACAGGCGTTAAAAACGTCACAGCGCGTGGTAGGTTTTAGTACTCCTGGTCGATTTTTTTTTTTCGATACACATTCGAAACCATTTCAAACTCTTCAAACAACCGAAAACATGGCTACCACCACGGCACTTTCGCTTGAGGCCGCGCTCAAGTTTCTGGATTTTGGCGTCGAATTGCGGTGTTGCGCTATGCGTGGTTGTTCGGCAAGCCGCATTAGAGAGAAAGCCTCTCAAGCGTGTCGGAAGTTGAAGGCAAATGTTACAGGCTTCTCCGGAAGCTGCGCGGCGTTGCTACACTGCTGATTGCTTTTGCGGTAAATGTTCGCTGTGGTTCATGTTGCAGTAAATTGAATAGTATAATGTCTATTGTCATGTCAGAAGCCAAGCACGCATATCCTTCACTTACAAATGGAGGCTAAAAATTGTTTCGTAAACTGGTCAGTTCACATGTGAGGGATAAAGTACAGTTTAGTTTATGAGTTGGAGTGCACCTTTCTCTTTCGTTTGTCGATACATGTTATGTTTTACCCGCCGTGGTTGCTTAGTGGCTACGGTGTTGGGCTGCTAAGCACGAGATCGCGAGATCGCATACCGACCACGGCGGCCGCATATCGACGGGGGCGAAATGCGAAAACACCCGCGTACTTACATTTAGGTGCACATTAAAGAACTCCGGGTGGGCCAAATTATTCTGTAGTCCTCCATTACGGCGCGCCTCATAATGAGATCGTGGTTTTAGCGCGTAAAACCCCATATTATTTTGTAATAAGATCATATGCGTCCAATGACCTATACCGCTTGTTCGCGTTCGCAGTACGCAGTGTCCGAAGCAGCTGGGGTCAGTGCTTGGGAACATAGCGGAAACAGCATGACCCGGCCGTATATTGGTCTCAAACTCCAAAAGCTGGAACAAGCGGTTTGCAGTTGCTTTTCTTGGAAGCAGATGAATTGACAACGCACCGAGTTTCACGAGAAAACAGCCTAACACGTACATAGCAAATGCAACTCACCGTTTCTTGCGGTGCAGCGTCATCTGAGGCAATAAGCTCCACCGCGTTCGGCCTGCAAGGATGACTCCACTCATGCAATGCGATCAGTCGCATGCATGCAAACTCTGATGCGCAAGATGCCACAGATCCAGCAACAATGCAAGCCAATAACACTTGCATAACAGGGCAAAGTAAACGCGGGAGAGGCCTCCGTCTAAAACGTGACGTGTACATATCGCTTCTTATACCTCACTACGGTATGTTTACTTTTGCCGAAGTATACCTGTAGCCTATATGCGCTGGCGCTGGTGTGTGAAACTCTCACAACTGTCCCAAAGTGCGGAACACGTGCCTTGCAGGAAACGACCGAAGCGGAACAAGCATTCAGAGAAAAATATTAGATACAGGCAGAGCAGCTGAGCAGCCATAGAGGCCTCCATCTGAGCAGCTAACAGCTGCCGGCTGAGCTCGCACTGAACGAAAACTACTGGTAACCAAACGTTTCGAAAATCTCAAATTAGGTCCTTGATCTCGACGCAAGAGGTGACGTTATGGGCCACCACTGTGGCTTCACAGAGCGTTCGCTTGCCAAGGCTGGCTGCGGGACCAAACGCTCCCTCCTCTTTTTCCTTCCACCACGGCCTTTTCCCTTCATCATTTTTTGTGTCTCTCTCTCTCTCTCTCTCTGTCTTTCTGCGTGCCATGCACACGAAACGGGCTGCTTTTCTTTTCCATTTTTCAGTTTTTTTCATGTATAAAGGAAATACGTTTGCAAGATATATTACAAACGCTGTGGGCTATCGTATAGAACTGGAACGCACACTTCAATGAATGCACTTGTGGTGACGAGTGACCACGTAGAGCGGTACAGTCTGGGGCTCTCGCGGGAGAGGAAAAACCCACACTCGATGTCTTATAGTATGGTATGGTAAGACTTTATTGAAGCCCTGCAGACCGTGAGTCTTCGGGAAGCGGGCCGCTCCCACGTGGGAATCGGAAGGCAGTCGGGGGGGAGGGGGGTATGTTCTCTCGTTAGTAAGAAACTCACTCGATCTCTAAGCGTAGCATCTTTAAAATCCTTTTCGGAACGCTAGTCAGTGCCGGTGGGTGCCAGCCGCTCGTACATCGTGTAGACGTGAGCGTCTACGTAATTCTCATGCGGCGCCGATGCTTCTGCAGCTGCGGAGGGCTCCCCGTCCCCTAAAGAGGAGGAAAATTCGACGAACGATTGAAAGTCCACGTGACGCGACGTGTCTTGGCGTTGGTCTTGGGTGTCACGTACAGAGGCCGCGTCGAAGGATGCAGCGGGATTCCGTCGCACACTGGTAGGGGCCGATGGCGCGGGTGTTTCAATGTAGGCGGGTTTGAGACGTTCTACGGCAATTGTGTCTTATCGGCCGTTGACATTCACGACAAAAGTCGTCGGACGACGCTCGAGAACACAATATGGACCGGAGTAGTGTGGCTGCAAAGGCTTCCGCACGGCACAGTTACGCACGAAAACGTGGGTAGCAGAGGTGAGTGCGGAGACCTTGCTTCTTGCGAACGTGTAGGCACGGCGCGTATCTGGCTGAAGAAGGCTTGAAGTTCGGCAACGTAGTCGGCAGGTGATGGCACAGGTGTTTTGGTGGTGGCGACAAAGAAATCGCGCAGAAGGCGTAGGTGATCGAGTGCCGTAGACTAGCTCAGCACAGGAACAACATAGGTCGCTTTTGAGTGTGGCTCTGACGCCAAGACGAGAGGCAAATGTAGAACCCACTTTTTCAGCGATTCATGCGCCATAAGGGAGGCCTTGAGATGCCGGTGAAAACGTTCAACTAGTCCATTGGACTGCGGGTGGTAAGCAGTCGTGTGAAAACGTGTTGTTCCGAGTAGTTTGAGTAGCTCGTTGAAGAGTGATGAGTCAAACTGCTGACCATGATTGGTGATTATTGTGGATGGGCAGCCGAATCTTGCCATCTATGTAGACACGAAAGCTGCTGCAACAGTGGGCGTTGAGATGTCAGATATAGGTGTAGCTTCTGGCCACCGTGTATAGCGGTCGATGCATGTCAGTATGCGGCAGTAACCTTTCGAAGGTGCGAGAGGGCCGACGAGGTCCAGGTGTACGGTGTCAAAACGAGCATCTGGTGGAAGAAAATACTTGGCAAGTGAAACGGTGTGACGCTGGATCTTAGAGCGTTGACACGACAAACAGCAGCGAACGCAATCGCGAACTTGCGTGTTTAGCCGAGGCCAAACGAAACGACTGGAAAGAAGCTTCTGTGTCGTGCGTATGCCAGGATGCGACAGGTTGTGCACAGTTTCGAATAGACGATTCCGAAGGGGTGCCGGAATGTATAATCTAGGTGTGTCGGTAGTAGTGTCGAAGACAATGGACGTACTATCTGGAGTCACAACGACGTCCTACAATTTCAGGGACTTTGAAGAATTTCGCAGTGTACGAAGTTCGGTGTCGTCGCGCTGTTGACTGGCAAGTAAGTCGACATCGATGAGGAAAGTTCCGACGTTAACGTGGAAACGGCATTGACGCCACTCAGAACGTCGACTGGAACATTGTCGGTGCCCTTGATGTGGCGGAACGTTGCTGTAAACTCGAAGATCTATGAAAGATGTCGAATCTCGCGGGGCGAGTAACAAGGTGCCAAATGGTTCATTGCATGCACAAGGGGCTTGTGGTCAGTCAAGACAGTAAATGCACAGCCTTTTAGGAAATGGCGAAAATGTCTGATAGCCAGGTAAATGGCGAGTAATTCACGGCCGAACACGCTGTAGCGGGACTGTGCAGGCTTCAGTTTCTTGGAGAAAAAGGCGAGTGGATGCCACAAATTGTTGATGAATTGCTGCAGAACGGCACCAACGGCGGTGTTTGAAGCGTCGGTCATGATGGCAGTGGGCGCGTCTAGCTTCGGGTGTCTAAGCAGTGTGGCGTCGGCTAGGGCAGACTTGACTCTTGTGGAAGCGTCAGTGGCCTGTTCAGTCCACTGAAGCACTTGTTTACGTTTGTTTACCAGCAGAGCGTCTAGCGGAGCCATAAGTCGTGCGCAATCGGGAATTAATCGGCGGTAGAAATTGACGAATCCGAGAAATTGGCGAAGCTTGGTGAGTGTTGTCGGTCGAAGAGGGTTTTCGATGACGCGAATCTTGGACGGCAGTGGTCGAACGCCGGTAGCGTCGACGATGTGACCGAGGAAATCCAGTTCGGGTTGACCGAATTCGCTCTTGGCGGGCTGACAAGGCTTGAAAGCAACAACCGCAAGTGGTGAAGATGTTCTTTTGCGGATGAGCTTGCGACGAGAAGGTGGTCAATGTATGCAAAAACGAAACTCAAGCCTCGGGTGACGAATCGATGAAACGCTGAAAGGATTGACCCGCGTTCCGTAAGCGGAAAAGTATGCTGAGAAATTCAGAAAGACCGAAGGGGTGTGGTGTTGGCGGTCTTGGTAATGTCTTCTTCAGCGACCGGTAGTTAATGATGGGTACGAACGAGATTTATCTTTGAAAAGATCGTCGCACCGTGCAACGCTACCGTGAAGTCCTGAATGTTCGGTAGAGGGTAGCGATCAGGAACTGTAGCTTTGTTTAGTGCCCGGTGATTGCCGCATGGGCGCCAGCCTCCCGTCTTCTTAGACACCGTGTGAAGTGGTGATGCCCAATTACTGGAGGAAGGGCGGATGGTGCCAAGTTGCAGCATGTGTTCGAACTAGGGTGTCAGTCGCCGAGTTCTTCAGTGGACAGAAGCTGCTGGTGCGCTGTAGCAGGGCTGCCTTGAGATCGTCATAGGCGGCGGTAGACAATGGGGAGTTCAACAAATCTGCTACTTCGTCAATGGCGGCGCGCAAGAGCACTGCAACGGCGTAATGAGACTTTGAGGCTTGAGAGCGGATACCAGCGACTTGAAATTGCGATTTGTCCTGAAGAAACCACGCCAAGGAATGCTGGTCCGAGTACTGTGGAAGGCGGACAGCGATGGCCGAACAGGAGGGCTCACCGCGTTCCTCGGAAGGGTTCTGGACTTGATCTCTCGTAGCGTTGGTCTGGTCCATGGTCGTCTCTACCACAGGAGCGTATAGCAGTATCACGTCCGCGGTCACTAAACTGTGGCGACGAGCGACCACGTAGACCGGTGAAGTCTCGGGCTCTCGCGGGAGAGGAAAAACCGACACTCGATCTCTTGGAGTACGATTTTTTAAATCCTTTTCGGAATGCTAGCCCACGCCGGAGCGTGCCAGCCGCTCATGCCTCGTGTATACGCGAGCGTCTATATACGCAATTTTCATGCGACGCCGATGCTGCTGCTGCGACACACTCTTTGTAAACGCCGTTTCAAGGCCCGTCAGGCGCTTGCATTATTGCCGAAGACGATGAGTATTACAGTGCATTTCTAGCATATCTTCCAGGGTAACGTGAAATGGAACACCTGCACACATGTCAGTGCACATTTGTCGGTTCCGATGATAGGTCAAAGCATTCAATACAGTAATGACGTACGCATATGCTCGGCCGCACAGGCATACCGCCTGCGAAGGACAGGGTGGGTTCAGAGGATTTGGCACGTGTCCTCAGTGAATGAGAAGATTAGATGAGTTTATAGTGCAGGATATCAGTCAACGTAAAACCACCCGATGTTAGTGATGCAGCCGAGATATGAGGACAACGTCAAAAGTGTCTAAGAATCGGACGACATACAACGCGCGCACTACATGCACGACATCGGTTCATCGCACACTCGCAAAGTTTGCGTTGTAAGCAACATTACGAGTCTCTACACTGTTAGCTTGATGTCTGTTTGGAATCTGCTTGTAACAAAGTTGGCGTTCATAACATCTATTTTCACGATTGGATCGGCGTTTCGTTTTCTTTATTCTACTGCCGCAAAAGTCATGCTATGACAACTTTGAAGACTGTCTTGGGATACTCGAGGTTGACTACGTAGTTCCTATCATGTGGTCAACAAATGCAGAGGCATACACTATGTGTATTCTAAAGTCTGCAAAAGGCTCTAATGCAATCTCAGCAGTATACAGCTTCAGTGGTTCATCTCTAACATATACCTATTTATTATCCGCCGGTGCCTGCGCTTGCAAGCGTACAGCTCAGATTAACGATTTTCGTCTATTGCCAATCTATAGACGGCATGTAAACCTGAAGCAATAAGAATTTTACAGTATCGGCTGTTTTCTACTTCATCGCACGCCTTACCACAATCGGTCTGCGGGCTGTTCCCTCAAGTTAAAATGACCTTTAGTGACCTCCCACCCTATGGCCATCACCGGCGGTGATATAGGAAACCGTGGAGAATATTTCGAATTGCAAAGAACTATACGGGGTATTTCACTTAATTTGAGCCCAACTTTAACACATGCAAATGCTACGTAGCTGGACAGATGGAAGCTGATCTTGTTTGCCGTCCATTGCAGATGCTCACATTATTTTTTTCATTCCCCCTGATTAGATATTTAGGCACTGAGCCTCAAGCGACAAGTCTCGCGGCAATTTTGCGTGTAATCACGGGCTTCTTTCACGCTCGGAAAAACAGACATGACGATTATCGCGCGGCAAGATGCGACCAAAAGAGCGCAATTTTGTCTAACAGTGTGTATTTATTTATTTATTTTCTTTTATTTATTTATTTATCATACCCTCAAGGTACGGTTGTACATTGCAGAGGGGAGGGGCAAAGTAAATATAATGCTGTCAGAATTGAGCGGTCCTTGGCAGCCATCGCTTGCATACTGTAGTGTCGTTTTCCTTTGTTTCTTTGTGCGCGCGTGTGTGTGTGTGTGTGCGTGTGCGTGTGCGTGTGCGTGTGTGTGTGTGTGTGTGTGTGTGTGTGTGTGTGTGTGTGTGTGTGTGTGTGTGTGTGTGTGTGTGGACTAAAGGACCAGGAATCATGACCAAAGGACGAACAACTATAAATGGAGGACACTGTATGAAATTTTGTCTACAGGTAGTCTATAGGGCGGAAGTATGCAAAAAGAAGCAGGCATTATATCGACTTTTTTCTATAGACCGAGTACAGAATGGGAGTGCACAAAAAGAAATAGAAGGCTTATCAACTTTTGTCTATAGACAATCTATAAAAAGGACTTCGACAAAAATAATCAACACGTTATCGACTCTCGTCTATAGACAGTCTATAGACAAATAATCAGGAAGAATAGAGACTGTATCGATTTTTGTATATATATTATCTATAAGCGGAAGTAGACAAAAAGAAACAAACATCTTATCGACTTTCTTCTGCAGACAATCTGTAAACCGGGCGTAGACAAAAAGAAATACAAACCTTATCGACTCTCGTTTATAGACAGTCTATATATATATATATATATATATATATATATATATATATATATATAGACAAAGAATGAACAAAACTAAATAGAGACAGTATCGACATTCGGCTATAGCTTGTATATAGAACAGAACTAGACAAAAAGAAACAAACAACTTATGGACTTTCTTCTATAGAAAATAGATAGATAAATAATGAACCAAGATAACTAGACTTTAATTACTTTCGTTTATAGCTAGTCTATAGAGCGGAAGTAGACAAGAAGAAACAAACAAGTTATTGACTTTCTTCTATACACAATCTATAGACAAAGAACGAACCAAAATAACTAGACTGTATCGTCTTTACTTTATATGTAGTCTGCAGAGGGGAAGTAGACAAAAACAAACACCTTATCGACTTTTTTCCATAGACGGTCTATAGAATCGAGCAGACAAAAAGAAATAGAAAGCTTATCACATTTTGTCAACAAACAGTCTGTAGACTGTATCAACAAAAGACGAACTCTATATAAAGGCAAAGTCGTCTACAAGCAGTCTATAGACGTTCTATAGACAATCTGTAGACTGTATCAACAAAAGACCAACTCCATATAAAGGCAAAGTCGTCTACAAGCAGTCTATAGACGTTCTATAGACAATCTATACACTCATTTTTGTAAGGGTATGTCTTAATGTGAACATAATTATGCTGTTATAGACGGCAATTGCTCAAGTAGGTTCCTTAGGAAAGTGAGCGAATAGGATGGAAATAAAGGACAGTGCTGCAGAGGTTTCAAAAGCAACTTAACTTTTATTCGTCTAAAATAATGCAACCAATATAATTGACAAGAAAAATATGGTTCAATGGATGAACAGTGCTATGGCCAGCACACAGTCGTAATATACAGTGTGTACCAGCTAAATTTAGCCGTTTAAAAATATACCAATGCCACGTAGCTGAACAGAACCAAGGTAACGTTGTTTGCCGTTACTTGGAGATACTCATTATTTTTCATTCTACCTTCTTACATAATTAGTCATAATTTATTATTCAACTTCTCAGAAATTTTAATTAGATGAGAAATGTCAGTGAGAAAATTGTAGAGCAATATGAAAAGCTCCCGATACAGCTTTATGTTCCTCAATACATCCTACATAAAAGTGTTTTTCCGAGCGTGGAACAAGCCCGCGAATACTCGCAAAATGCCCCGAGCGGTCAGTCCCCCGGCAAAACACCGGTTTTCTCAAGAGTCTTCGAAAAGCACAGAACCGCCTCAACTATCCTTAAATAGTCATCTCTATGTGTGATACAAACTGCTATAAAGGAAAATCGCATTTGATGCATGTCTTAAAGTGGTCTTAAAGATCACTAAGTAATACTTAGCCTAATGTACTTTTAGGAAACATTTTCTCATTAAATTTAATCGTGCATTTGTTCTTCCCAAGGTTCTTCGCTTCTAAAAATAAATGTACAAGAATACCTTTGTTGTTGTTGCCTGAAAATTTATGCACGTACTCGTACCTCCAATACCTTAACCTTTCGTCCTTCTTCTTTTCACTCCAAATATATCCTTCCTGTGCACAGTTACTTCTGCCCGTGACATACGCGCCACCATCCCTCGTTGCCCCATCGAGAGGCTGACGCACCCGGTATGCTAACAGCTATCACATAGCCGCATATGGTGCATATAGCGTTTAGTGTAAACTAATCTTTCCCGTAAATATGTGAAAGAGCAGACAACTTATGTCCTTCGAACACTGCGGGGCAAAAAAGTTTTTCAAAGAGAGATTCATTTTCTTCATAACTGGATCCCTTGCGAGACTCAACGTGAATAAATTGGTTAGGACAAAGACAAGCAATCGTTGAAAGAAAAAATTCGCCAAATTTACACTAAAAGCTTCCTTTCAACTAAAAAAATGATAAAGCGCTTCTGTCGCAGACGGAGGCATCGTGAAATGCTGCATGGCCGTTGCTGAGGGCAATACTTTTGATTCTGATTGACCAGCACATTCCGCCAAATAATGCTCAGTTCAAAGACACGAAGGGACAAGCCTTCAGTGACGCGTAAAATCCGTGGCTTCATTTAAAAAACACGCCACTTATTCGTTCGCTTCCCTAAGAACAAATGTGTCGCCATTCTAGACGAAACCCTTGTACATTAGTGTTCGTACAAGAGCGAAATTTGGCAAGTGAAGACAACAATTTTTTTAGGGTTTGGAACTGTCCATATTGAGCAACAGTAAAATAGTTTGGAAATTTATCAAGTCTAAACATAAACAAGATTTGGCACAACTACATCTTGTGACGGTGGCGGAACTATTACGAAAGACAAACACAAAGCTGCCGTCGTAACTGAATATTTTGAACCAGTTTTTCAAGCAGATTCACCGGGAGAGGTGCTGTGTTACCCGAAGTCGAGCAGGTAACGCAACCGACGGAATCAGTTTCACTATCATTGGACGGTCTATAAAGGCTCATCAGGGATTTATATTCCAGCTAAACAACCGTTTCTGACACGATGCCGAAACGCGGGTTCTGAGGGAATGTGCACGCCCAATGAGCCACCTTTTCTATGGACTTTTCACACTTTCATTAGAAACACGAATAGTTTCCCAGATGAATGGAAAGTTGCCCATGTATTAGCAGTCCACAAGGAGGGACGTAAAAATGATGTTGAACATTACCGGGTAACTTCTCTGTTGTGTGGAGCATCGACACTAGTGGTGGACGAATATTCGAAGTGTTGAATCCGAATCGAATATTACAGGCGCACTATTCGTATTCGAAAATGAGCTATTGGGTATTTTCGAATATGGAAACTCACCACGTATTTCGCAGAAACCAACTATTCAAGTCTGGTTACTGCTCTCCGTCAGTTAAAGAAAGATAAGAAATTATCAAAAGCGAAGCAACGACAAAAGTTTTCGGAGCAAGGCAGAAACATAATTGACAATAGGCTTTTTTTTCTTTTCTGTCATGGCAGAAGCCTACATCCCATTACAACCTTTGATTTTTCCCTGTAAACGGGGGAGACGAAGAAGTGGCTCTTGAGCGGAACCCCGTTTTCGTCTGCTCTCATTTTACAAGTATTTTTGCGTGCTTTCAGGAGACGCCGCTCCCGCGACCTTCGGCGATGGAAACGGAGCCCGCTAGACGTTCGGAGGAGATAGGGGTCACAGCGTCGAGCGCTCCTAGGAAGCGCAACCACCTCATGAGCCACACAGGCATCAGGCACACCATGCTGTACTACTCTGCTTCAGACGAGTATCTATCGGATGACGATGATTACTAGACAGTTTTGAGGCAAAAAGGAAAGAGGAGAATCGTCACTGCTTCCTCGTCTTCAGCAAGGACGACGGCGATGGCAAAGAACAATGACACGGTTCATACCATCCTCTTCTTGCCCGAGACGCCAACTGACGACCTGAATCGGCTAAACAGGCAAGCCATATCTGTTACACTGGAGGCTCTTGTTCCGAATGAGATTACAGATATGAGGATCGACACCGGTAAGAACATTCTCGCGGTCGATGTCAGGGACAGAGCAGCGCTGGATGTCTTGAGAACAGTCAAAGTGCTGGGAAAGATTAATGTTCGCACCATAATACCACAGGACAGCGATACAACCTCAGGTGTGATTTATGATGTTGACGAGTCAATCAACGATAACGATTTGCCTATATTGGTGAAACCCGCCACAGCAGATGCCACTGTTATTGAAATCCGTCGCCTAGAACCACGTTGTGTAAGGATAACCTTCAAGGGAGGAAGCTTGCCGTCACATGTGAAAGTCGGATTTTTTCGTCAACCAGTCCGACCATTCGTTCCACGACCACTTCAGTGCCGCAATTCTTTGAAGATAGGGCATGTCAGCGGCATATGCAAAAATTTGACCATCGGCCCAAAATGCTCTGAGCAGCACAGCGCTGATGCTTGCCGTGCGACCGATTTCAAGAGTGCGAATTGCTCTGGTCCTCATCAAGCATCGTCGAAAGACTACCCGAGACACTAGACAGAACTGAAAGTCCTGAAACAAATGGTGAGAGGCAACTCAACGCACAGAGAAGCCGCCGCCAAAGTACGATGGCGTTGTTCCCGCCGCAAACAATCGTCGTCTACTAGAAATACTGAGACCGTCGTGAGAAAGACGATACTTCCAACAGTTGGTGCTCCCAAGATGCTCACCCACACTAGCAACGCGGCGTATGGTGACGCATTGAATACGTCTTCTGCAAACGCCTGGCCTGCACTTACGAGTACGTCCTCCAGCAGAACAAAGGTCGACGGTGGACTACCAACGCACCAATGAAGGCAGAGATCGCGTGCGAGGACCCCCAAGACAAACAAGTAATCGCTATAATCAAGTCTCTAATGAAACTAATGCGTGTGATGATAAATGACATGCAGGCGCCATCTGCTCGGGGTACACTGCAAGTGCTGGACGGTCTGGATCCGGTTCTTGCGAGCCTCGAATAGCAAGCACAATGGCTCTACCACGTCAGCCGTTCTTCAGACAAGTCAAGGAAGCGTCTGTTATCCAATGGAATGCCCGTGGACTGAAATCCCGTATTGCTGATTTTCGCCAATTCATTTTCACCAATCGATTCCCCAGTATTGTCGTATGTGAACCGAACCTACAGAAACCCGTCCGGATCTCAGGCTATGAACCTTATGTGTCATCGACTTGTAATGAAATTAGCAAGGTGATCATCTACATATGGTGTGAACTGACTTACATTGTTCATCCAGTGCTGCCTCATGACAGTAATCAGTATGTCTGTTTGACCGTGAAAAAAGCGCAAACTTTCATTTACTCTAGTGGGCGCTTACCTTTCTCCATCAAGTCGTTTCAACAGACAGAGACTGATTGGCGTTATATATGCGACTCCTGGTCCATATATTGTTGTTGGGGACTTTAACGCATATATTCTGTTATTGCCCCACTTTGGGGAAGGGTCAAGATAAATTCTAAAGGAAGAAACCTCGTTTCCTTTGCCTGTGACCATGAACTTTGCTGTCTAAACGATGGCAGTCCCACGTTTCTACGCGGCCGGACGTACAGTAGTTGTTTAGACTTGGCTTTTGTCTCGCGATGCTTCACTCACTGCGTCCATTGGTTCGCAGATATAGAAACCCACGGAAGCGACCACATTCCTACCTACCTGAAGGTAAAAGGCCTAACGAAATACGTTCCATCAAATTTTAAACAAACAATAGACTGGCCCATGTTTAAATCACTTATGGAAGACGCATGCCACGAAGACTTTTCGTCCACACAAGAAACTCAGATCGCCAAGGCTATGCAGGATGCTATGCGTTCATTTCGGCCATTGGAGAAATACACAGATTTTGATGCGGAAATACAGAGCCTCCGTGCAATCCGCCGGCGAGCGGAGCGACAGTACAGACGGACTAAATTGGTTTACGAACTTAGAGGACAGACGTATTCAAAAGAAAATTCAACCTCGTCTTGCTGTGCTGCAAAATCAACGCTGGAAATCCTTTTGTGAGTCTCTCGATCCGTGTGAACCTCTGTCAGTTATCTGGAGAACAGTCCGCGGACTTCCAACAGTTCCTCAACAGCGCCGGCCGCTTAAATCTCTAGCCCTCCATCAAGGATGCCGAGAAGTCGCCGTAGCCGAATGTTACTGCGCAAGGATCGCGGGTCCGGCGTTCACCTATACACCTCGCGCACCTATTCTTATTGTCCCGCCTTGTTCCCGAGATCCTCGTATGGACGCTCTTCTCTCCATCGAAAAACTGGAGGCCGCACTTGCTCGGTGCAGACGATCTTCGTCACCAGGACCCGATGACATCACATACTCTGCGCTTGCAAACCTTAGTCAAGAGGCAAGAGATGCACTTCTTGGTCTATACAACGCATCATGGCGTGACGGCCTGGTCCCTACCACGTGGAAAGCCAGTCGCCTTGTTCCACTCCTCAAGCCTGGCAAGTCGCCGCTGGAATTGTCATCGTACCGTCCGATAGCACTGGCCAGCTGTGTCAGCAGGAGAGAATGATCCTTACAAAGTTAGAATGGTACTTGGAATTTTACAACGTCTATCCAGAGGTAATGGCTGGCATTCGACACTGACGCTCGTCAATAGATAGCGTTATGGACCTCGTAAAATATGTACAGCATCAGAAACATCTGAAACGAATCACTGCGGCCTTATTCCATGATGTTAAAGGTGCGTACGACAATGTCCATCATCATGCGATTCTGGACGCCTTAGAAGCTGTAGGGATTGCTGGGCACGCCTTTAACTTTCACTTGATCGCAGCTATTTGAATGGAAGATCCTTCTTTATTTTGTCTCAAGACGGACCAACGCCGTCCAGCTACACCAGTCGTGGTGTACTGCAAGGCGGAGTACTCAGCCCGACCCAGTTCAAACTGGTGGTCGTTGGTCTCGCCGATTCGTTACAGCAAACCATTCAGCTCTTCTTATATGCAGGTAACATTTGCATATGGGCTTCAGGGGTGACACGTCTAGAAGTCCGCGCATGTCTTCCGAAGGCTTCAACGGCCGTGTGAACATACCTAAGAAGGCAAGGCCTGGAGCTTTCCCCTGAGAAATGTGCACTCATTGCCTTTACTCGCAAAGCCATGGCCCCGTATGCTCTGCGGATTAATTACCAAACTGTACGATACAGACGGGCGCACCGCTTGCTTGGCGTCATCATTGATAGAAACTTGTCTTGGAGCCCTCACGTCTCGTACATGACAACGTGTTTGACCGCCATCGTGGACCTTCTTGCATTTATCGGTGGGAAGTCCTAGGGCGCAACAGCACCATCAATGTTGCAACTATATAAAGCAATGTTTTTCGGCTTCCTGCGGTACAGCTTACCTGTACTAGGAAATACTTGCAATGCAAATATCCGCAAACATCAGAGTGTGCAAGCACAAGCACTCAGAACTTGTCTCAGTCTCCCGAAAACTACGTCATCGATTGCGACAGTGGCCATTGCCGGAGACACTCCTTTGTCAGTCTATATAGATACAGATGTCCTGAGAGCACACATCCGACACCTGACTCGGATTCCCTCACATCATCTTGCTTGTTTGCTAGCAAAGAGGTGACATTCTACTTTTTCCAAAACTGCTGTAAGACAGCAGTCGTACTTGCCATCAGAATTTACGGCGCTACACAATTATCATATCCATTGTGGTGTCTGCAACGGCCGCAAGTGCAATTGACAATTCCAGGAATCGGCAAGAAAGCTGTATGCCGTTGCAAGCTTTGAAACAAGCAACTTTGGAACACATTCACAACGTATACAGATTCTGGCAACGTGTCTACACAGATGGTTCGGTAAAACTCAATAGCTCAGCTGCTGCAGTCATCATCCCGGCAAAATCTGAAGAAATGAAATGAAAAACTTCATGTTTGAGCACATCAAAGGGGGCTGAACTTTTGGCACTCCATGCTGCACTTGATTTCATTAATCATGAACCACCGCAACAATGGACAGTCTTTAGTGACTCCAAGGCAGCCCTTCAGGGCGTACATAGCCCAATGCGCCACGGACCCAATGAACAACTGGCCTCAGAGATTCGACACATGTATCATCGCAGCCATGTCAAGAGACACAACATAATCTTTCAATGGCTTCCAGGAAATTGCAGCATCAGCGGGAATGACAACGCCGACGAAGCCGCCCGATCTGCACATGAAAGTGGTCAACGTGTCTTGATTCTGCTTTCGCGAACAGACGCTGCGGCTGGGCTTCGACTGATGTCCCGTGAAGGTACTTTGCCTCTGCGGGACTCGAACACTTTCACCATGTGTCGTTTGCGTTCGTTGTCTCCTGACATACAGATGCACCTACCGCCTGGGTTACCACGATGTGAACAGACCATGCGGTACCGTCTGTGGCTAGGCGTTGCTTTTACGAACTCGTATGCTTTCCTTATTGGAATGGCCAAGAGCCCCACGTGCTGCACATGCAACATCGACGAGACGCTCGCACATATTAATGTGTCTGCCCGCGATATAGTGCTCAGAGACAAGTGCTGGGCAGAGTACTGGACCAGTTGGACAATTGTCCACTATCAGAACTGAAAGCTTTTGGTCAGTACTCCCACAGAACATCCACGCTAAAGGCCTTACTCGCGTTATTAAGGTTCCTGCGGTCTGCGGGGCTTCGCAATAGACTGTAAGAACGCCGCCCCCTTCTGCTCAGTAGTGTACGCGGTTTGGTCGTGCTCATCTCTATTTCTTTCTTTCTCCCCTTATGTCTTTCTCTTTTTATCCCCTCTTCAACCTTCCCCCCATGGAGGGTAGCCAACCGGAACTGCCTCTGGTTAACCTCCCTGTATTTCTATGCATCCATTTCTCTCTCTCTCTCTTGCCTGTAAGCTGTCATTTATTGTTTTTGGCCATCCAGTCATGTACTAGTTTCATTTCTGACGCTAAAACCAGTGATCTTTTCGTTGCAACTAGCCATTTAACGTGTGATAGCAGTGGACAAGCCTTTAAGTAGGTTATTTTTCTTTTTTGCACTACTTCTGACCTTTTTTTTGGTAAGCATTTATTTAGTGACAACCATTTATTGTGCAGCAATATATAATTTGAAAGATTGTTTGCAATCAGGTTCTAAACATGTTGAGAGGCTGTACCTGCAATGCTTTATTGACAGTTAGCAAGCTGTTGTTTCAAATTAATTTAATTGTCCCTGATAATGAGCTGCCTTTTTTGCCCTAGTCAATACAAGCATGGTGCCTAATTACACCGAAGTAAATATTTCTGCTGTAAATATATGTGTATACGTTTGATTATTCGATATTCGATTCGATATTTGACACACTATTCGAGTTGCATTCGAAAAACTTGATATTGGCCCACCTCTAATGAAAACTAATGGAACATATTCTTCAGAGTAGCATAGAGCTAAGCATGTTTTTTTGAACCAGCGCTGATTTCGACTAGCCTTCTCTTGTAACACTAAACCGATCAAATTCCATTACGACCTTGCGTGATGCAGTCGACAAAGGATTAGGGCTGGACTGTGTATTCTTAGACTTTCGGAAATCTTTTGACCAGGTCAGTCATCTGAGAATATGGTTATGCGGATTGACAATAATCTTACAGAGCATCAACAGCTTAATATAGTGAATGGTTCGAGATCGTCATCAGTTCCTGTTTCGACTGTGATACCACAGGGATCCGTGTTAGAACCCCCGGTATTCTTATTTTATTTTCAATAATGATATAGCAAAAGTGATTTCGCAGATGACTGCGTTGTTTACCGCCAAGTTCACAATGTAGCCCACTAAATATACTACAATTTGATCTGAACAAAATTTCTCGGTGGTGCAGAACCATGGCTCTGAACGCAACAAAATGCAACTACATTCGTTATTGATAGAAAATCTTGAAGGGGCAGCGCAATATGACGAAGACAGAAGGCAGGAACACACAGGACAGCGCTGAACTCACAACTAACTTTATTCTAAGGCATACCCAAACTTATGTACATAACCCATAGCCACGCGCTCTCCCATCGATGGCGTCATTATCAGTGCGCAGGCACTGAGAATGACGTTTGAGATCGGCAGGTTTTCGAGAAGATGCTATCCGCATGACCGTACAGAAGCTTGTTAAGCGTGCAAAATTAGGAGCACCCAGAAGAATGAACATTCCAGAGCCTGCCGACAAGAAGAAAGAAAGGGTCGTGACTCCATATGTACATAAGCTATCACACAGCGTAAAGAATGTAGCAGGCAGGTTTGATGTAAAGGTTGTTTTTTCTGCCCCTAACAAGATGATCAAAATTTGCGGTAAGATTAATAGGAAGCTGACCCAGGCTGCCTCCACTCATGCTGGGAAAGGCTGCACTGTTAAGCATACGTCCCCGCTTGTGCGCTGTAGAATGGGAGTTGTTTACGAGCTTCCATTTTCTTGCGGTCACGTCTATATCGGCCAAACAGGTCGTTGCCTGAACATTACATTGTCTGAGCGTAGGCGGTTGATAACGGGCAATGCCTACTCACATGTCGCGCGGCATTGCTCTGAGCATGGGTGAACTCCAATCTATAAAACACCCCAATACTTTCCGCGCATAGAATTCAGACCACGAGGGAGATTATTGAGGCCTACTATATCAGGAAGAAAGGGTCGCGTCGTGTAAGCATGCCATCGTTAAATCTGTATGACAGTGAATTTGAATTTTTAAGCCGCCTAGTGTAGCATCAGATTAGAGGAGTTTACCTTTTTGCCTGCGCACTGATAATGACGCCATAGATGGGAGAGCACGTAGCCATGGGTTGTGTACATAAGTTTGTGTATGCCGTCGAATAAAGTTAGTTGTGAGTTCAGCGCTGTGCCGTGTGTTCCTGCCTTCTGTATTCGTCATATTGTGCTGCCCCTTCAAGATGTTCAACCAGTGTTCCAAGTCGCCCAAATGTCAATCCTCTGACAGAAAATATTAGACTCACCCTGTTCCTGCGTCATAAGCAATGCCAACTTACCACATGCGAAAGTAGCAAAGTACCTCAGTGTTTCACGGAAAAACTTTCATGACATGTGCATATCATCAGAAGCATAATTATGGCAAACAGCACTTGAAATTTTTTAGCCCACAATTTTTCACGCTTGTCCTTAAAATGTGAAAAAGCTACTACACCTGACGTACGTACCATCATGCTCTGTATGAGCTGCGTCGTAGTGGCCGCAGCTACGCTCTCCAGAAAAAAAGTGTAGAGAGTTTCCCCACTCCAGAAATGTGCACACCCCCGTGCTTTACGCTGTCTGCTTTCCTCGCTGAGCGGTAATACAGTGGCCCGCAGATCAACCTTAGTTTTGTAATTCTAGTATTTTTTGCCTTGTTTTTCTTAATCCATGATGAGCCATAGCTGTTTGGTGGGCCAGTGTATTATCGCTCCACGAAGAAAGCAGACGACGAAAATCAGGGGGTATGCGCATTGCTCAAATGGCGACACCCTCTCCACTTTTTTCTCGAGTGCGTCGCTGCAGCCATGGCTCGTTTGTTGCAGCTCACGTTGAGCGCGATAGTACGTCTTAATCTCAAATACACGCGTGTGCTCTGGGAGCGTCATCGACAGTGCATGACCGATTCGCTAGAGCGCATACAAAGCCGAGCAGTAAGATACATCGTTGAGGACTATATGGGCACCGGGCGGAACATTACCCGAGGAATGGACTACAGCTTACATAGTCCTTATACCCAAACCTGGAAAACCACGCAGGCTCGATCAATTACGACCGATCTCGCTTACGTCTTGCCTAGGCAAGCTTCTTGAACGAATTGTACTCACTCGAATGGAACAACACATGGAAGAACATGGTCTACACCCCAATTGCATGTACGGATTTCGGAAAGGCGTGTCATCACAGGATGTCTTCCTCCTCCTCAAGGAAGAGGTCCTCAACCCACAACCGGGCAGCAACAACAACATACTCCTAGCCCTCGACGTAGAAAAAGCATTTGATAATATAGCACACGAAACCATCCTAGATGGCCTCGCCGCCATAGGATGCGGAGAGCGAGTATACCATTATGTCGTGGCTTTTCTCAGCCACCGCAAAGCTCGCATCGGCATAGCAGGCGTACAATCGGACATATATGATCTACCGCAGAAGGGTACTCCGCAAGGGTCAATATTATCTCCTTTCCTCTTCAACATCGGACTTAGAAAACTTGCTTTACAACTGGAAAACATCCCAAAACTCGGATGTGCCTTCTATGCCGACGATATCACTCTATGGGCAACCAAGGGTTCATACGGCGACAGAGAAAACACGTTACTCGCAGCTATCGGATACATCGAGTCATACCTAACCACAGCAGGAATGAGGTGTGCCCCACACAAGTCGGAGTACCTTCAAATCCGGCCTAGGCAAACTAAGGAACATCGAGCCCCGCCAATACATCTCGAGATTGCCGGGCAACCTATAAAGCGCGTCCCGACCGCACGCATACTAGGTATGCACATCCAGGAGAACAACGGCATAAAGCTAGCCTCAGAGAAATTAAATCACGTTATAAGAAGCACCGCATCACTCATCGCCAGAGTAGCGCGCAGCAAAGATGGTTTCACAGAGGACGAAACCTTAAGACTGGTACAAGCCCTCGTCATCAGCCGTGTCACGTACGCGCTACCGTATCAAGTCAAGCGCAAAAGCGAGACAGAACGCATGGACACTCTTATAAGAACCGCGTACAAAACGGCCTTACAGCTACCGTCAAGCACAAGCACAAAGAAATTACTAGCGCTAGGCGTATACAACACCTTTGAGGAGCTAGCAAGTGCCACGCTCATAGCGCAGAAGGAGCGCCTCAACAAGACTCAACAGGGAAGACACCTTCTTCAACGGCTAGGGTACCAGCTGACACCTCAGTACTGCAAAGAAGAAACACAACTCTTGCCTAACCACATTAGAGAGAACATTGTAGTAGACCCTATCCCCAAGAACATGCACCCCACCCACAATCAGGAGAGAAGAGCAGCGCGCGCCCGCATGTTGCACAAACGTTGTTTCAGAGACCCGGATACGTACTACACGGACGCTAGCCCGTATCCCTCGTCGCCACGTTGCGGGCTCAAATACACAATCGCCGTTGTCAATCAGGGGAACCTGGTAGCCTCAGCCTCCATCCGCGCCACATGCAGCGCAGCAGCAGAAGCAGCAGCAATCGCTCTCGCACTTCGCGACGCCGAGAGCAAGGGAAGGTCCGCCCGTGTCCTTACTGACTCACAAGCGGCTTGTCGGTTATACCTGAACGGAACACTCCCTATACAAGCCATTCGAATCCTGGGTCGCACACTACAATGGACCCATGGTATCGTCTGGTGCCCCGGGCACGAAGGCCTGCAGGGCAACGAAGAGGCGGACTGCGCAGCTCGAGGTCTCACTAGCCGAGCGGCAGACCCCACCGTTCTTCAGCCCCCGACAGACCGACGAGCGACCCACGAGTTATTAACGACAGGTCAACAAATACTACAGGACCAACGGCTCGGAAGAACGCAATACGCTTCCCCACACAAAGCTCTCAATAAACTCCAGGCAAGGGACTGGCGCCGCCTGCAAACTAACACATACCCACACTTGTCTCGTCTACACGCAATCTACCCAGACAGTTATACGTCCCGAACATGTCCCTGGTGTAGCAACCACACAGCGACACTCGCGCACATAACACACGAATGCACCGACCGTCCGGGCGACGCAATTTCGCCACGAGTCACAACACACACACTCACTACGTGGTCTTGGGAGGCGAGACTCTCCGAACTGGACCTGGGAAGCCAACTGGCGACCCTCGACCAGGCCCGGCGAGCCGCGATCGCCAGTGGAGCCCTGTCAGAGGGAACCACCCAGGAATAAACCGCGCAACGGTTTCTGCAATAATAAAGTTTCTCCTCCACCAGAATAACGTCACCCCAATGAAGACGCAATTTGAATTCCAGACTTAGGGCCATCGTAAGTGCTGTATTAAGGTGAAGTTTTTTTTGCATAATTATTTTTATGAGCGCACTGGTCATTAAAAAAACTAGCTGCATGCTTCCACCGCATTACATTCTGCATCGCCGCGGCTATGGTTTAAAGATTCCGGAAACAGCCGTTCTTAAATAAAAAAATATATATCTATGAACACTATCTCAGTGGAATTGGCTTTGTGAAAGTGTTGTAAGCGTAAAGCAAAACTCTCAGTTTTACATGCGCGACTTAACCACGCAATTCCCCACTTTTACTAGATTATTTATGCTATTATTTGTACCACCGCAATGCTATGCATTTGAAATCCCTGCTTGCTTTCAGTAACGCTGTATATTGTGTGATTTCGAAATGAACTGTCAAATATTCCTTTATTTTCCATGAGCGATCTGTTGCTTCTTTTGTTATAAACTTCTCATTGAAAGCCTTGTTTGGCTTTGTGTATCACTGTGTTTTGAGCGTCTTAAAAAAAAGAGAAGAGCAAGCAGAATGCGTGTAAATATACCCACTTCTATATCGCTCCTCGAGAAAGCGTAGGACATAGTAATAAATAAATAAATAAATAAATAAATAAATAAATAAATAAATAAATAAATAAATAAATAAATATTCATGAATTCTCACAGACCCAAAGCTCTGTATCGAACAGGAATGTAAGTCGAGTCACATAGAAATGAAGAAGGACCATTGAGCAACAAATAAGAAAAACGAAAAAGCTGAGTAACCTTCTTTTTCTGTAAAACGTCAAAACACCCCAAGCACCATGTGTCTCTGATGAAGTGTCACTTGGCGCCTAGATCATCGTCAGACAAATAACTGGAGCTGTCTATAGTGAAACGTTAGATATTGGACATTGATAATATTACTGCCATCCTTATTCTACGTACCACAGCTTGTCATTAAAGGTGAAATTTGAAACCAAGAAAGAAATATCGCCTCTAACTCTCACCAAAACACAAGCCTGCTACCGGGGTGCAAAGCACATACGCAGTGCAGTGCAAACAACGCGTAGGGGCGAGGTGAAATGAGTTTCTATGGAAACGGAAGTCTCCTCAGGGGAGAAATCGAAGAGTCGCGGTGAGTACTAACAAGGAGAACAAAATGTTCGGGTCACACGTGGTGGTGGAGAGACGCGATCTAAACTTGATGTTCAAAATTCCTGGCCATCAGGTAAAACCAGAGCAGGCGTTGTCCTTGACAGACATGCAAGAGGAAGAAGTGACAGCGTAGACCTTGGACCAGAACATCTAGTGCGCGTCACGTCGTTTCCGTCTCTCGTTTGTGCGCTAGACTATATTGTATAGTTTCGGCCCAAAGAAAAATGAGTCCCGCCGCTGTCGTTACCACTGAAGTTACTTTTACAATTTAAGTTCAGCTGAATCACCTTTTTTTCTTTTACGGTTTCTCTGGTAGTTGGCAAATCAAGTTGTTTTCATTTCTGCACATTTCTGTAAAGTGAGAGGCCGCCCCAAAAGAAATAAGTGAGAATTTGAGGCCCTAATGGTCCTTTTCGTCGTATGCTGTTCGGAGCTCATCATCCATCGTATCATCCTTTGAGTGGCAGGTCTCGTCTAGAACAAAGGCGCGGCTTTTTGTGACCAGTGACGAATTACAAAAAAGAATGAAAAGTAGAAAGAACCGTTGCATAATATACGTGCCTAGTTCACTTGACGGAGGTTCCACTTCTTTAACAATGCCCATGTAGCGGCCACAGGAGGGGCGTGATGACAGTGTACTGGAGAAAACCAGCGTACGTGCCAACAGTCAAAATTCTGAAAAAAAAAATATTAGAAAGTAATATAAAGCGATCGAACGGAGCAACACAATCTTTTCCTACGAGCACAGTCAAAAGATCAACAAAGTAACCTCGCATATTGGTCATCAAGTACAAAAATAATTGTAAAGATTCACGTTAAACGTGTCTTACACTACCACCACTAACTACTACTGCAAAAAAGAGAAAAAAACCACAGAGAACAGGTAATATTTTGTTTCCTGTCATACATGTTAAGCAAGCTCTCACGGCTGATGAACGTCGTAGCGATTAGCCGACTCTCCTCCCGAAGCAGCATTTGCAAGCTTGCAGGCTGCACGACAAGTTGCTTTATCAATTACGCAAAACAATTTATTTTGATTGCATCGCCGCTTTTCAAAGAAAGAATAGGAAAGCGCACTATATCTGGCGCACCAAATCTGCACCAAATCAGGCTGTTGCCCTCGGTAAAACGTCGACGCAGCGACATATGAGGTCTAAGGCGATGTGGGATGTCTCTCGAGGGAAGAGTTGTGATGGGAGGTGTACGCATAGAGAAATGCGACGCATATCTAAGTACATTTAAAGATTCTACATTCCTTGTGTCATAGTGGCACGTACCATCTGCAATATTGGCAGAGAAGGAGTACATACCCAGTGGCGCATACGCAATTAGTCAAAAGTAGGTAGCTGAAGTATACCACATGTAATAAAATAAAAGAAGCCACGGAACGTCGTGTGCTATTGTGTGATGAAATTTGCATGCTTTAGAAATACCTGTGAGCCGACCTTGTGCAAGGTTTATTATTATTATTATTATTAGAGCATAGAAGTTTCGTTATACAGAGGCTTTGAGCCTAGGGAACGAGGCGTTATTGCGGCGGCTTTCGTAGGCAAGACGCACATACTGTGCCCCTAATAACGTGAATTTTAGAGGCTTAGTTATGAAATACTTGTCAACGAACTTTTTTACTACAACCTCGAAGGCAGTTGTTTATTGTCACATTTGGAGGCACTCACTTTTTAATCCACACCAATTTTTTTAATCTTGAAAATTGCGCCTAATTCGAGATATTCATCATAGAATTTAAAAACTCAATGCAGGCGATATCGAAACCGAGCGCGCCGGCAGTGCAGAAAAGGCCGCCTCCCTATCACATTTTGACGTTGTACTGATGATGACGAACACAGCAGTAAAAACTTGTCAATCACGACGAAACGCTTTACTGGGCGAACCTGTGCCCACAAAAGCAAGTGGCATTCAAAGCACGGCAGCGGCGAGCACAGTCAGCGATCGTCGAAATCTGATCAGTAGGTCGAGCGCGTCGGCTTTTATACATGACTCGTCGAAGATTCCAGCGTAATCGCTGGTGCCCCATGCCTTCGAGAGAGTACTACACAACTCCTGTAGCACATACAATGAGATTACACAAGGTTCGGTGTGAACGGACGATGGATAGAACCATCGGTAACATTTATTTATTTATTTATTTATTTATTCATATACCCTAAGGGCCCATTCGGGCATTACATAGGGGGGGGGGGGAGCCATTTACAATTAGAAACGTGTAGAAAAAGAACATTGGTAAGATACAGTGACAGTGACATAATTATATACAGAAAGAATAACATACGCAAGTAGGCACTCAACACAGAAATAATCACACATTTAGGAAAACCTTCAACTTGTTAACAAAAACATCATGGTTAATGGCAGATACAATGTCCCTCGGTAGTCTATTCCAATGATATATTGCCAAAAGTAATGGTGAATGACGGTACAGATTAGTGCGAGAAAAAAGGGGTTGCACTTTAAATGGGTGATCAAAACGCTGAAAAATAGTTTGAGCTGCATTGATGTAAGATTCGCGGAACGGGGATCTACTATGATAAAGCGCGTGAAAATGTGATAACAATGTTATTAGTCGGCGGTTTTGAAGAGAGGGCAATGAAAGTGATTCCTTGATGTCCGTAACACTGTAGTTTCGCGAGTATTTTTTTGTGATATATCTTGCTGCTTTATTTTGTAATGCTTCGAGCTGATCGATCAGATAGGTCTGATGCGGATTCCAAATAATGGATGCGTACTCTACCTTTGAACGAACAAGCGTAGTGTATGCCAATAACTTAGTAGCAGAGTTCGCCAAGTATAAGTTGCGTTTAATGAAGCCGAGGGTTTTGGATGCCTTACTGGTTATGGTATTAATGTGCTCGTTCCAAGATAAATCAGAGGATAAATGAACTCCGAGATATTTAAATGTGGATACTTTCTCAACAGGGATTCCCTGAATCGTGTAATAGCTTAATTCTGGATTATGTGTTCTCGTGAACGTCATGGCCTTAGTTGTAGAAACGTTAATTTCCATTTGCCACTGGCAACACCAAAATGCGAGTTTGTCGAGGTCTACCTGCAATGAGTTCTTGTCTTCCGCGTTACTCATTTGTCTGTAGATGATACAGTCGTCTGTGAATAACCTTATGGTAGAAGATAAAGTGTTTCCTATGTCGTTAATATAGATCAGAAATAATATTGGACCCAGGACAGAACCCTGCGGTACACCGGATTTTACATGCGAAAGTGAAGATGAGTACCCATTCACGTAGACTGATTGACTTCGGTTGGTTAAAAAATTAGCTATCCAATTTGTAATCCTACTGTTTATGTTAAGATTCGTTAGCTTCATTAATAAGCGGATGTGCGGAACTTTGTCAAATGCTTTTGCAAAATCAATAAATATAGCATCTATTTTTTGTCCACCATGAACGGCTTCGTGGAGGTCAGTTACCAATTTGAATAGTTGGGTTTCACAGGAACGACCACGAAGGAAACCATGCTGATTGCTAGCGAAGAAATTGTGATCTGATAGAAATTTCATGACGTTGGATGATATGATGTGCTCTAGTAATTTACAACAGATGCTTGTTAATGATATGGGCCTGTAGTTTGAGACTAAAGAGGGATCACCAGACTGAAAAATGGGGATCACACGGGCACACCTCCAGGCGTCAGGCACGCATCCTGTATTAACTGACTGTTGAAATATAGCAACCAAGATACGTGATATAGCTGGTTTTGTAAGTTTTAGCAATTTTGCGCAAATGACATCTGGTCCGGGTGCTGAATTGACTGGTAGACGATCTATAGCAGCTTCTACACCTTCGCGAGTGATTATGAGGTCATTCATTGAAGTATTTAAGCTGATAAAGTTCAGATCTGGTGGCACTGGTTCTTCCGATGTGAAAACCGTACAGAAAAAAGTGTTTAATTCTTCCGCAACATCGGACTGCAGAAGAGGCTCACCATCTTTCGTTATCGACACAAGGGAGGATGACGATGGTTTCGGATTTACTACTTCCCAAAATTTTTTACAGTTGTTTTTTAACATTTGTGATAAGTCGTAGTTGTAAAATTTTTCCTTCGCTGCTTCAATTTCTGCTTTGAAAAGTCTCGCCTGTTCGAGATAGCGTTCCCAGTCGTCGGCAGAGGTTGAAAGCTTTGCCCTTGAATACATTCTTTTCTTCTTATTAATGCACCGCTTGACATGTGTTGTAAACCACGTGTTTTTGTTTGAAGATTTGATAGTAATTCTTGGAATATATCTTTCCTTCAATTCAGTGAGCGTCCTTTGAAAGATCTGCCAATTTTCGTTTGTATCACGCTCGGAAAAGGTCAATAAAAACTGCGTAGAAAATGTTAGTAGGTCGTTATTTAGTCCGCGTACATCCCCTCTGTTGTAATCGTATATGGTTTTCTTTGCATTACGAGGTTTTTCATATTTTATGGTGTACTCGCAGTGGATAACATTGTGGTCACACATGCAGTCAAGGACGCGTACATACATACTTTGTGGATCTGTAGTCAGTACAAGATCTAGAACTGAATCACCACGTGTGGGACATGATACCATTTGGCTCAAATTAAACAAAGAAAGAACATCAAGAAACTGCCTACATTCATGCCTTCTTGCGCCCTCGACAGGTTTGCATGTCGGCCAGTCAATTCCGGGATAGTTAAAGTCACCTGCAAGTATTATTTCCGATGACGGATAGTTACTTTGAATAATGCTTAAAGAATCATGAAGGCATTCAACAAAGTCAGCTGAAGAACTGGGTGGCCGATAGCAAACCCCGATAACGCAAGTTACAGACGGCGATAAACGGAGTGCGATCCACAATATTTCCAGGACGAAAAAAGTGTCGACAAGATGCGCACTGAACTTCTTATTTACAGCAATTATGACGCCACCGCCTCGAGATGTGCTTCTGTCTTTTCTAAACAAGGAAAAACTATTCGAAAGCAATAGTACGCTGTCAGCTACATCAGAGCAAAGCCAAGTTTCGGTACCAAGGACTATGTCCGCGGAACAGCATTCAATAAAGGCTTGCAGATGATCTTGTTTGTTTAACAGACTTCGGAAATTTGATACTATGATTGACAAGGTGTTATTCGGATGGGTTCTATCAGGTTCATTCGTTTGTTCTACGTGTCTGGTGGTCTGGGAGAACTACCACCTTATTGGTCGAGGAATCAAACGTATAGTGCTTATTGGCAAGAATTAGTTTATCAAAAACTAGCTTGAATTTTTCGTTGGGTTGGCGGTTAGTCCGAGCAAAATCGCGGAGTTTATTTCTGATCTGCCGCAAGCGCGGTGAAAAGTCTTCTTCTACCCATACTCGAGCAGATGCAACGTCCTTAAGCTTGAATGCATTCCTTAGGATATTGTTTTTATCCTTCAAGTTCAAAAACTTAACTATTATGGGGCGATTATATCCCGGCTTTTCCTGTCCCAGTCTGTGAGCCCTTTCAATACCACTAGGCTGAATGTCGAATGTATTCGTTATAAACTCTGTAATTAATTTTTCCGTGTCATTCCACTTCTCAGTTCTTTCCTCGGGAATGCCCTTGAATATAAGGTTGTTCCGCCGCATTCGGTTGTTCAGATCATCCACGGTAAGATTGGCTTGTTCAATTTGTTTAAGTTCAATGGTTCGAACCTGATCCCGAGTTTCCTGCACAAGCATCCCCACTGTGGATACATCTTTGTGAACGCTGTCAACTGTTTCTAGGCGCTGTTCAATTTGTGACAACCGTCTTTTGACATCTGTAATATTCGACTGGATGTCCTTGAGTTTGACGCACATGTCTTTCTGAAATTTTTCATTAGCCGCAGAAAGTTCTTTGAGAAAATTCATAATTTGATCTACCTTGTCAGGACCTGGGTTTGTTTCGACGTCCCCTGCACAGATGATCAGGTGCGCGACACAGAACAAAACTACGAACAATTGTACCCCAGCCTTCGATGTCCGACACACCGATGCTGGCCGTAGCCACACGGGTGAGCACGATTTAGCGACTCTACTAAGCGCGACGAAACAGCCGATCCTGGCGCGGTAGGTACATAGATCAATGCCCATCTCTGTTCAAAAAAAATGTTACACAACTTCAATTGGGGTTTGCAGCCAAATAGGGATCACGAAATGCGCCAAAGTGCCGCAGACTCACCTACAACGAGCAAAAGCAACAGTTTTAGCGCTGTGAAACTGGCTGCAAATCCCGTTTGACGTTTGTCGCTGAGGCTTCTTATACTTGGCTTGAGGGCGCTGCGGTGCGTGCCGGTATCACCTGCGCGGGATTGCACGACGATGGCTCCCACGACGCAAGGTGATATGAGTCCAGGACACGAGGCAGCAGCTTTTGTGCTCGATGGGTGGCAGTCGGCCGGTGCTTGCGCAATCAGCCGATTGTAGCAGCGACTGACGGGCGTCTCACAGGGTCACACGCAGGTCCCAAACTTCCGATACATTGAGGCATGGCCTGCACCGAGCGATATCATTTAACATTTGTTAGCCGGCAGAAGCGGTCACCAGAGAAAGTTAAGCAAGTACACGAGTAAATATCAAACAGAAGCGCCCCGCGACATAAGGCGTGATGAAATTTGAATCATATCTTCACAGCCATTCGCGGTAAATACTGATACGGCAAGTTTTACCTGGCAAGCATCTCCCATGAAGAGCCTTATCACCATTTGCTGTGACATGCAGCGTCACAAATTTCGTCAAACACATCGCCAGGGGCCGTTTCCATCCGCTGTAGCAGCAGGGCGCGCTAGGTTTTAGTATCGCCTTCACTGAATGTTCGAAGACGAATATCTCGAATTAAGTGTGATTTTGAAGGCTCAAGAAAACAAAAAAGTGAAGTCCAATAAAGAGGTATTGCCTCCAAATTTGCTATATAATCAAACATACCCAAGGCTCCAATAAGAAAGCTAACTAAATTTTTTTTTGTTAATTTGTCTTCTGAAACTCGTGTTATTAGAGGCAAAGTATGTCCCGCCACGTTCGGTACTACGCTTTTCTCTATCTATCTATCTATCTATCTATCTATCTATCTATCTATCTATCTATCTATCTATCTATCTATCTATGTATCTATCTCTCTCTCTCTCTCTCTCTCTCTCTCTCTATATATATATATATATATATATATATATATATATATATATATATATATATATATAGGGCTTGTGTCGTTATTTATTGTATTATTGAGCTCAACAGAAGTGCTCCCACTGAACCTACCTGTTTGGTCAAAATTTCACGCTATACGGTGAGCTTTTCTTCTTTTCCCTTTTTTTTTTAACACTATACTGATTAGGCTACACGAAGCGCACCCCTCTGCTACGTCAGGTGGATACATCCGGTGTCAAAGTGTGTGACGGAGTTTGAATGATGGCATGTGGCGGGAAATATTGACGTGGCACGTTGCGGTAAATGCGCTTTTCGTCATGGGGCGTTTCCGTCAGACATCATAGAGGGGCCGCCTTTTCGGCGTTCCCGACGCGCTTTTTTCTAATATTACCTGAAGTGAGCGTTAAAATTTGATCATGAGTGTTTTAAATTGGGTGCGATTTTTAGTATTTAAAAAAATATATACGTGCATCAAGATGGAACTGCCTCCAAATTTGCGATCTAAACCACTGTCCTCAAGTTTCTAGTAAAAAGTTAATGAACAAATTTTCTTTAAATTGTTCCTTTGAAACTAGTGTTATTAGCGGCAAAGTATGTCGGCCTCACTTTCGAACTCCTCTGCAAAGTTCGCGAATTTCATAGCCTTTTTATAAAAAATCTGTATAGTGTAAAACGGGCACACACACACACACAGCCTATATAAGACTTAGAATCCGCGGCACGTATTCCGCTGTAGAAGAATTCAGATGTAGAAGAATAGCGTAAGTCAAATACGGAAAATTAAAAATAAGATTCTGGAGCTTTACGTGCAAAAGCCACGATCTCATGATGGGGCACATTATAGTGGCGGACTCCGCACTAATTTTGACCGTCCGAGATCCTTTAACAAGTACCTAACGCAAGCTACACGAGCGCTCTTTCATTCCGCTGCCATCATCGCCGGGACCGAACCTGCACCTCGAGCTTAGCAGCGAAATGCCATAGCTACTGAGCTACGGCGACCGGTAATTTTAAAAAAAATCAGAGAAGCCGTTGAGAATTGCGCGCTCTTCCTTTGTCTTTATGTAGATGTTTCTACGGGATAACATCGGGATTAAATTGTTTAATAAGCCCAGCCAAGGACACATTCATCGACAATATTTTGGGGAACAGTTCCACGCTAGATAAGCTAGTTTGCTGACGCGCTCGGCGAGACAGCACGGGAACACGTACGCCAACAAGGCTTATATATATATATATATATATATATATATATATATATATATATATATATATATATATATGATGAGAGAGAGAGACAGAGATGTTCCGCACTATGCAAGAGTTTATATGAAAATTCTGCTTTTCCAACAGAGAAAAACAAAACGATGAATCGTCTCAGCTGAATTGAATGGGTTTATTACGAACGTAAACCCCAGCTGCTGTTCCGCATGATATAAAGGAACCGCTAAAGTCGCAAATTTTCGTCTGTGCAGTTTGATTTTGATTTTTTTTTTATCATGAGCTTTGTTAGTTTTTCTTTTCCAGAATTATGGATAGCTTCACTTACTGAAATCTCGCAGGGCGTTGGCGATTCACCGACCTGTTTCAGGATTCTTCTTTAGGCCAATAGCATGCTAAATATTTATGCTATCGAATATAGCGTATACGGCTATACACAGAATACTGGCCGTCGTCCGCAGTAGACAGGCTTTGATCCCCGTGAAATTGGCTGGCTAGGGAACTTCACGGCGCCCATGGGTTCGAATCTTCTGCCTTTCGGCGTATTATTTGTTCGCCTGCCTAATGCCACACGTCGAGGACATTCGAGAGAGGTGAACGCATTTTGAATGCGCCCTGAAATGATGTACGATGACATTTAAAAAAAATAATAACTTAGTGGATGGTAGTGAGATCAATATAAGCGCTCTGCTTCAGAGGCGACGGATTCCTTCCACAGTCCGAGTCATCTAGATAGAAATATATAGGGTATGCGGCAGGAAAGACGACAGAAGCGACTTTCAACTCGATTCTAAACGAAAAGTTGCTATAATTTCGCGCATTTGTTGTTCATGTGACTGAGGTGCCCAGAAGATAAAATAAAAAAAAAATTGAGTGCCTTAAAGGCAAGCGTTATAATAACCACGGAAATCACACAAATTTAGCATAAAGGTTGAGCTGTGGGACGACACTCATCGATGAAAGGATCAGGAAGCCTATCCAATGAATGAGTCACCCTCCTTTGGGCAAGCGCACCATGTTGGATCGAATATATAGTCTTTTGTATGCACTTGCGACATTTCCACCTTTTATGCTGGCCACTGTTCACTACTACAGGGCTAAAAAAAGATGGGAAAGACACCGTGGTAGTATACCTACAAGTTCTTAAATGAAGTTATGGCACATGAATGTTCCTTAGCTTAATATTACTTTACTGTGGTGAACTGGCGCTATGTGTAATCACGGTTCACTAAAATACGTCCGCTCTTTTTTATGCGCTAACCGTCGAAGTGTTATTAAGAATAGATCTCTATATGCTGCTGTCAGCAGCCCATTTCACTGTGCTCTAGTTGTTCTCCCTTGCACTGAGTCATATTTGTTGTCGGATCGAAGAAGGAAGCATTTCGGAAGCGAGGAGAATAACGGGAACCGAACGGCTATATTTGTTGCTAGCTGAAACCGAGATTATAAACGTATGAAGTAGCGCACAATACAACGAAAGCATACGGGAGGTTAATTGTTACATTTGATTGAAACATACAAATAACAAGGTAAAGGGTCCACTTACATTTCCCGATACAATTAAACAATAAGGAACTTCCCCCGTGGTTCCTCTATATTTATTGTCTGCTACTTCGTATATTTGTGACTATAAAATTGTTGTGCTTCTCGTACTCTCATCTTCCGCTCGCTCATTGCATCGCGAGGGCCTTGAATTTGGCATTCTTGATGCCATGAGGTAGCATACGAGGGTTTATTCGCGAGTTGCCAGCTCCTAAGCTTACGTATACTGTACTAAACTGCGCAGGCAGTTAAAAGGTTTGCAGCTCGGCCTACTCTTTATAGATATTGTCGAGCGATCAAATACATTCAACATTAATAATAAGTGCGTTGCCATTGCCAAAGCTGCTGTAAACGAATTCTTGAACGCTACACACTGTCAAAACAACTTAAATATGTATTTTTTCATAAGAGAACATACACGTGTGTCTCAAAAATTGCGCCCTAAATAACTGATATCAATGCTTCGATGTTTTCTGTATATTAAGTAAGTAAAGCTAACCTCAGACGAACTTTAGAACTATATCAGTTTGAAACCAGCAAAGCACCGCATGCCGCTGATATGAAAAATGTAAAGGCCATGAAATGAACAAGTTGAGTACAAATATTTTAATAAAACTTTGTTAGCCTCCTTGACTTTCTCAAAATGTAAACAAGATTCTTGAATGACAGACAGAGAGAGAGAGAGAGAGCTCTCTGTCATTCAAGAACCTTGCTTACATTTTTGTACGTATGCAACGACCAGAGAAAAATCTCAATGACGCTGTCCTTTGTAAGAACGTATTGCGCAGGAGCAGCTGTCACCGATCGTGAATTGTAATTGCTCCGAAATTATAGTCGCAATGGAGAGCACTATAAAAAGCAGGATTTCTGCAAAATATACGAGAGCGAGTCAAATGAAAGTGAGTCAATGCGAATATATGACAAACGGGATACTTTTTTTTAATATGGTCTCCATGAGCATTTAGACATACGTCCCACTGACTAACGAGTCCTGTAATTCCTGTCTCATCAAGTCCCTTGGGTTGCTGCTTCAAAAAGTCTGCGACTGACTCTTTCACGTCATTGTCCGACACGAATCTGGTTCCCTTGAGCTGTTTTTTCGAATGCTTCAATATGTGGAAGTCGCAATTGTCAGGGCTGCATGGCAGATGTTGCAGCGTTTCCCACATGAACTTTGCCAGTTTTGTATTCACCCCACCAGCGACGTGGGGACGGGCATTGTCGTGGAGCAAAATGGCCCCATTCCTCAATTTTCCACATTGGTTGTTTTTGATTGCGACACGCAGCCGATCCCATGTTTCACAATATCGGAAACAATTGATAGTCTCTTCAGGTTTAGCAAATTCGATCAATAATGGCCCCTGACGATCGAAAAATAAAGTCAACACCATTCCGGCAGCAATGACGGCTTTTGATTTTCTTGGGGTGGTGAATTCCAATGTTTGCAGCGCAAGCTTTGCCGTCGTGTTTCAGGCTCGTAGTAGTGGCACCATCATTCGTGCCCGGTGACAATAGCAGACAAAAGTCGTCACGCTCATCGTGATACCGGATTAGATGAGTCAAGGCAGCGCCGAACCTCTCCGTCTTCTGGCGGTGGTTCAAAATCTCTGCCATCCATTGCGCACACAAGAGCCGATTACCGAGATATTCGTGAATTACACTCTTAGACAAAGGTACACCCTTTGGGGTGTATATCTGCCACAGAACAATAATCGTCATCTGCCTTGCTTGCGTTTCCTTTCTTGAAAACGCCCCGCTCGCTACTTTCCCATCGATAATACTATGTCATGGTAATAACGCGCGTGCCGTTCGTTACTGGGAAGTACCGGGCTCGCAGCGTTAAAGAAAAGAAATACGGACAAGACAGATGACATTTATTGTTTTGTGGCAAGATACGACCCAAAGGGTGTAATTTTGCTTTAGAATGTATGGTGATGAGACACGAATCGTGACTCATATTTACACACCCTGCCAATTCATCGATGCTTATCCTCCGTTCTTGTCTAATCAGCCTTTGCAACTGTGTTGGGGGTGATTGAACGGTGGCTTTGTCCCGGTCTTGGATCGTCTTTGCAACTTTCACGTCCTTTTTTTATCCGTATGCTCTAACGCTTCACAGTGGCTAATTAAATGCAATGTTCAACGTATGCGGCAGCCATACGACGACGAATTTCTTTTTGGGAAACATCTTCACCTGTCAGAACCCTCACGACACCCCGCTGTTCTACTTTTGGAGTGTCCATTATGTCACGCAACCATGTTCAACCCAGTGTATGAGAGCATTGGAGAACCTTGATCCTCACACCTGCGTGTCACTTTTGTAAATCGGAGATGCCTCTGCGCCACGAGGATGCCTCGCAGATAATGAACCGAGCCATTATTGCGCAAGGGGGGGGGGGTTGGTTCACTTTCATTTGACTCGCCATCGCATTAGAAATACGAAGATACAATGCAATACAAGAATGCGAAGAAACAGCTAGGACGAAAAAATGTCATTCTAAAGAAAGTTCACTGCACATACGCGTATACACAGAAGCTCGAAACAAGATATTAAAATATACGTATAAGTCTCCAATAAATCTCCGTATCTAAGAAAAAGGCATTATATATGATGCGTCAAACAAGGACAATAAACATGTTGCGCCACCACAGATTCACAGATCACAGCCCCCTACCACTCCACTCGCCCTGACGTAGCTTGCGCGACGGAAGGCGGCGTGCTTCATCCCCGATTTTCTCCCTTGCGCACACAAGACTGAGCCACCATCGTCGGCTCACCCCTGCCGCCTTTGTGCCCCTTTACGCTTTCACTCACACATACAGCATGTGGAGCGCGGTCGCGAGGTTATCGCCCTTGGACTTCATACGGAACATGAAGGTGGTGGCAGGAATGCGCCTGGAGTGTCTATATAACTGCTATCACAATAATATAATAAGAGCACTCGGGTACTGAAGCGTCCCGTGGCCCTTTACCCTCCGCAAAAGAAGTAAAGAAATCAAACTTTCACCATGCGGCAATTCACTGCGCCGCAACAATGTATTCTTTTTCTTTTGTGAGACGGGGGCACTGAAATGAAAAAAACCCAAAGGAAAGTATGTTGGCCACAATAGAATGTCTACTTTGGGCACCTCATGTGGCTACCGAAGGAATATGGAAGAAAGCGTGGGACGCTTGGCCCACAGAGAATTACCATACGCATATTCCTCGGCATCCTACACTGGCGAGACAAGACTTGCGCTCAAGCGAACGCGTCGCAATCCCTCGAATCCACACAGTGATGGCGGCGAGTGACCAGTAATTGTTTCTTTTACTCGTCTGCTAGCAAGAAAGCGTTGAAAACTCTGCCAGGCAAAATTCCACTCGGTCAGACAAACGAACGCGCCCCAAAGTGCGCCACGCGGGGGTCGGAGCAACACGAAAAAAACGCATGCGCTCTGGCTGGCTCTGGGAGCCCTTGGCTAGCGAGAACAAGAAAATTGAAGAGGCTCAATGTGGTACGCGCGAATAAAAGTCAAAGTCGAAAAATGAATAAGAACGTAAATACCTTTGCTGGCTTTAGTGTCTTGACATGGATGCTTTGGCGCAGGTGAAAAAAACGTTGATATTCTTTTCTTTGACATGACGGCACAGATGAACCACCACAACGCTTCGACTCATAGGACCTCGCTCCGTACTTTGTAAACTTGTCTGACAGTGTGTTGACTTGGTTTGTCTCATTGTATGGTCCGACGTACGACGTTTTTAGAAAACTCAATGCACCTTTGGCGTGAAATGTTTCTAACAACATTAAATCCGCAAAGTTCCGGAATTTAAAACCTAAAGCACGATTTTGGAAATGCCAATGCACCTTTCGCATCAAAAGTTTAGAGGAACTTTCTACCCATAAAGTTTCAGAATTGAAATCCGAGCGCTTCCTATATTCCGCGGCCTGCGCGAGATGCCGCGACAAGCCCGCTCGCCATTAAAACGCCTTTCAAATTTTGTGCTCGGATGGAGCTCCTAGGGCGCAACGATATGTGACTCCCGGTGCATTGGCGTTGCCACGAAATCCAGCCCAATTGCGCAATGTTCGCGCTAAAATCTCTTTTCGAGCGTGAAAAGGACATTCTAGGCGAAATTGAGCAAGATTTCCGGCGCCGGGGGTTGTTTTAGTCGGCGGCGCATGACAACACGAAAAAATTTCGGGGGGGGGGGGGGTGAAGCCCCATAAGACCCCCTCCCCCCTGGCTACGCCCCTGAAACCAACGTAATGCGCTGCGAAATGCGATACGCCACTGTCGCTTTCATGTTGTAAGTCGAGGCATCTCTCCTTTGTGCCTCCATTACTTTCTGCCGCATTCATGTCGTATATGGATGGATGGAATAACTTTAATGAAAGGTCCTGCGAGCTACGGGGCGCAAGGTCCCATAAAGCGGGCTACTCCTACGTTGGGACCGGGAGTTGTAACTCCCTGGCCGCATCGTGAGCTCGCTGGACGGCCCAGAGCTGCTTCGCCAGGTCCGTGCTGCGTAATGCTTCTTGTAGCCAGACGGAGTCTTGATCCTTGTTTGCGTGGGTAATGGCGCATACAACCTGGCCGAGCCCACGTGGTCGAGCAGTAAAGCGCAGGCGTACCAATCTTGTAGCGCACAAGCAGGGGCCGTTATTTTTTCTAACTATCCATTTCATTTTCCACTCTTTTCACCCTTCTCCATTTTTCACATTTATTCAGCTGGCGCGCCGCATGATAAGAAGACTGCAAAATGTAATGAAACATTACAAATGCTGTCCCAGTTGCACCAATGCAACCCTTTGTCTTACCTTCGGCATAACCTGGGCCAATAGTTTTGCAACTATCCTTTTCTTTTCCCTTTCTTTTCGCTCTCTATCCCTGGCGTGCACGCCACGGTATCGACATTGCCGGTATCAGCCGCTCGCTGTTACGAATGATAAGGGCCAAATTCCCAAAGTTTTCGTTCTCAAGAGCTGTTTGCATTCTCCGACCGCTTTCGCTAATAACATGAACAACGTCACGATAAGCTGGAACCTTCGCTTACGAATAGGTCTGGCATCAGGATTTGAATTTAAAAGGCTTTTTCGTTCATAAGTGCTATTCACTATTGCTCAGACGCCTCCGCGAATCATATGTCCAGCCTGAGGATTGGCTAGTATTTGCTCTTGCGTTTAAAATTCTAGCGCAACAGCTTCTTTTTCTTTTCTTTTTTTATTATGGGCCCAGAATTATTTTTGCCAGTGCGGCCCTAGAATTATTTTTGCGAATACCGGCTATAAGGAGAGTTCCGGGGCCGAATTCACAAAGCTTTCCGTTCCTAAAAGCTTTTTGCCATTGGCCGGTCGCCTTCGTTAATAAGTTTACCATCACGATTAGGCAGCACCTGCTTTTACAATCAGTTCGAGAGTAAGAGCCTTTTGTGAATACTGGCCCTAAATTGGGAAAAAGAAAAGTTGGAAAATAGTGCCCCTGGTACATATAGTTCCATGTGTGCGCTGCAACTGTGGATTTTCAGCCAACATTGGAATAATAGTTATAGAGTACGTAGATCTTCCTGACCTTCGCCCTCCGGGGTTCGAAGGACCTTGTTGACTCTTCTCACCAACCTTTTTGAAGACCATCATTCAATTGCAGATTTGTTTTGCGGCAACACTTTCTCTCGCTTAGCATACAATTTCTACAATTTTATACAATTTTAAACACAACTATTTGTTTAGATCATGAACAATTATTAAGCATGGCATCTCTATATAGGAAACATCGTCTAAATTTTGCGACATTCCCGAAAGTATAATTGTTAATTTTTGCGTTTGTCATTACTTAATCAAATGAGTGTATACCGAATGTTGAGGTAGATAAATGAGCCGTGAAAGCCAGGGTGGTTAACAGGTGGATAAGTCTCCAGTTTGCTACACTGCAGTGGGGAAGGGTTCTTGGTAGACAGAACAATAAAAAGGGAAATCACACACAGAGGGAAACCGGGAGAGAAAAAATAAAAAAATAAATAAAGAACACGAACACACACACAAAAGAACACGGGAGTGCCACATCCGTTCAACTAGGTCGCTTGGCCGTAGGAACTTCAGGAGTGCCTTCGCCGCCTACTGGGGCGAAAACCTTATCAGCCGGTACTCCAAGATCGTCTGCTCAGAAACCGGCCCGTCGTCGAGGCGGGTCAACGCCGTCACGATCGACTTTCTATTGGAGCTGTAACGAGGGCAATAACAGAGTAGAGAGAGAGAGAAATAAACGTTTATTATTCGAAACAGTGTCCTGAGCGAGGTCCGGTATCCCCCTGAGGTGGGAAGGCTCCTTAGTCCAGGAACGCTGTGGCTTCGGCTCCCCTTTAGCCCTGGCGACGAGTTGTCGTTGGTCTTCCAGGTCCCCAAGGGCGACCTTGGCCTCCCACGTTTCGAATAGGTGGTCTTAATTTGCTTGTTGTGCTCATTTCCAGTTGCATTTCGCTGCCTTCCTGCCACGGGCATTCCAGGAGCAAGTGTGCCAGGGTGTCGCGTACGTTGCACAGTGGGCAGAGGTGGCCGTGGAGCCTCAGGTAGAGGCGGTACATTATCGTTCCGTTAGTGTACGTGTTACTTTATAGGCGTCTTAGGATCATGCTTTATTCTCTTCTGAGTTTTGGGCGTGGTGGAGGGTACACTCGACGCGCGAGCCTGTAGTGTTGTCGAATAGTTGGTCCGTCGGCCTCCGCCTCTTCTGCCGCTGGTCGGAGAGCGCGTGGGGCGAGCGGAGCCCGGGTAAGGTGCTCGCGAGCAGCGGCGTGGGCCGCTTCCTTCCCTTCTAGACCCTCGTGTCCGGGTAAAAAAAATATCGGGTTTTACGTGCCAAAACCAATTTCTCATTATGAGGCACTCGTGTCCGGGTACCCACGTTACGCAGGTGCACGGGAGCGGAGTGCTTCGTCGCTTTAGCATCTTGAGTGCACCGGCCGAGATGTGGCACCTCGAGAAGTTTCGACAGGCAGCCTGAGAGTCGGTGAATATAACCGCTGCGTCTGTGTTTGCGGTGGTGGTGAGAGCGATTGCCGCTTCTTCATCCGTCTCCGGGTTGCGGCCTTGGTAATCGCCGATGCTAACTCGCAGCCTCGGGAGTCTACGACGCTGAGAGCGTACGCGTTTCGATGCGGATACTTGGCCGCGTCGGTGTAGGGGGCGTCAGGGTCGTGCTTGAACCAACCTTCGTTTGATGGCGTTGGCGCTAGCCTGTCTTCTACACTTGTGGTATAACGGATACCTGTTGCACGCGACACGTGTGATGCAAATGCATTCTCGAACGTCCGGTGGGCTTCGCTTTTTCTTGTCCGTGTCTGTGACGTACGTCTCACTGTAGTTCAGGCGTCAGAGTACTGATCTCCCGGTGGGCGTGAGCTTGAGTCGTTCCAATTGACTGTTCTTGAGCGCTTCGGCGAGCTCTTGCCACGTTTTGTGGACGCTCATCATAAGGAGACGTGTAGTGGATGTCATAGGGACGGGGAGTCCCACGGCGACTTTGATTGCCTTCCTTATCATGATGTTGAGCTTTTATATTTCAGGGTTCTTTAAAGCCAGGTACGGCGCGCCTTATGTTATGCGGCTGATGAGGAGTGCTTGTATTATTCTTAGCATGTTTTGCTCCTTGAGCCCACTTCTTTGGCTTAAGATCCTCTTGGCGAGGTGTGTGAGTTGCGAAAGGATGAGTTGTAGTCTCGGTAGGGTGGCAGCTCCCGATCCGTCCTTATGGATGTGAACTCCAAGTATTCGTATAATGTCGACTTTCGGGATTGTCTCGTTGAGGGTGACGCTGGGGTCGGGCTCTTCGTAGCTGGGTCCTTGCTTTAAGGACGAGGTGCTCAGACTTCCCGAGGGCGCAGCGGAGGCCGCAGTTTTTGAGATAGCTTTTGATGGTGATTACGGCTTCTTGTAAGCTGCTTTCTTGCCTTCCAGTGTTCGTAGCTCTGGTCCAGAGCGTGATGTCATCAGCATGCATCGCGTAACGCAGATCTGGTATGGTCTCGAGGAGTTTGGGTAGCTTGATCATAGCTACGTTGAAGTGTAGAGGTGATATGACCAAACCTTGCGAGGTGCTTCTGTTTCTAAGTAGGAAGCTTTCACTGCGGATTTTGCAGATCCCGACGATTGCCATGCGGTCCATCAGAAAGTTTCTGACGTACGCGTAGGTCCTAGGGCCGTAGCCGGTGCCTTCGAGGTTGTTGAGGATCGCGTCGTGGCTAACGTTATCAAGGGCTCCCTTGACGTCTGCTGCCACTATGGAGTATTTGCTTCGAATGTTTAGTTCGTCTAGGAGGCTTTCATTCAGTTGCAAGAGTATGTCCTGCGTTGAAAGGTGCTGCCTGAAGCCGAAATGGTGTCCGATAGGTGGCCCTTGTCTTCGAGGTTGTAGGTAATGTGATCGTGCACCATATGTTCGAAAAGCCTTCCCGCGCACGAGGTGAAGGAGATCAGGCATAGGTTCTCCAAGCTGAGAGGTTTGTTGGGCTTGGGAATCATGGTTATCTCCGAGTGCTTCCATACAGCAGGCAGTTCTCATTTCTCCCAGCACTCGTTGTAGTACTGGAGGAAAGTCGCGGTTGCCTGCTGCGGCAGGTTGTGTAGGTGTTTGTTGACGATCCGGTCTTTACTGGGACTGGTATTCCTAGCCAGCTTGGATAGGGCTACGTGGAGTTCGACCTACGTTGAGGGTCGGTCGAGTTCTGGATTCGGTTTTTCAGAGTATTCTTTGCTGCGAGTTCAGGCGAGAGAGGGTGCGTTTTCGCAGAGTTCCTTTCGTTTTTCTCGCAGGAAGTGTTCTTTTGATCCCTTGTGGCAGTAGATAAGTCTTTGGAGATGTTGTTTTTGGTGGTTTCCGTGGCTATGAGTGCGCGTAGGAGGTGCCAGGTCGTCTTCGTGCTCATAGTCCCCTGTAGCTTGTCACAGAAAGCGCGCCAGTTCTGCCTGACGAGGTGGACCGCATAGTCTTGAGCCTGCTTGGTAAGGAGAGCGAGGTGTGTCTTTAGCTTTCTGTTAAGCTTTTGTCACTTCCATCTCGTGAGGAGGCTATTCTGGCCTCCCAGAAATGGAGGAGATGCGCGTCGACCGCGGGCGTATTGGCATCGAGTTGTGTTATCTTGGTGTGGCGTTCTTCTGGGCCTAATACATTTTTGAGCCACTCGTCAATGTCGGTTATGGTTGCTCCGGAATGTAGCCTGTCCCTAAAGAATTTCCATTCAGTTAGCCGTGCCATTCCGGTGTTGGTCTGTCTACGAGTGCGTGCTACATCTAACTGGAGGATATGGTAATCACTACCCAAGGTTTCCGGGAGTCGACTCCACTCTGCGCAGGGGACGTCCGCTGTAAAGGTAAGTTCGGTGTTTGTGTACCCGGAGACGCTGTTTCCAATTCTCGTGGTCTGGAGAGGATCATTCCAGCGGGTGAGTCTGTGTTGCTGGGCGGCATCGTGCACTTTAGCACCCTTCCTCGTGGTGACAAGATAGCCTCATGCCGTATGCGAGGCGCTGAAGTCCCCCACTATTACGAGTTGGTGTCCATTCGTGGATTTCCTGATTTCTCGTACAAACTGATCGAACTCCGGTAGATGGTCGCGAGGGGGGCTGTACACGCTGGCCACGAATAGGCATTTCTGCGTTTTTCCTTTCAGTGGAACCTCGATTAGGGTGTGTTCTGTCTGGGTGTTCTCTGCGTGGTGTTTTCGGGCTGTGAGAGTATTCTTGACCGGTACGGCAGTGCGGTAGGCTTGTGCATACGTGGTGCATCCTCGCAGTCGTACGTTCTGCATGTTGAATTCCTCTAGTGCTGTCACGTCGGGTTGATTCAGCTTGACAAATTCTTGCAGGTTGGCGTGTCGAGGGCGGTAGAATCGACAGTTCCATTGCCATATGCGTATAGTTTAATCCTGGTTCTTTGCCTTGTGGTTAGGGGTCGCCATCGTCGATGGATTTGAATTCGCGTCGGCGATCGCCAGTGGGCGAGACGGAGTGAGAGTCGCTGTGGCTGTTCGTTCGCGCGTTGTTCCGAGTCGTGTGGCGCGAATGGTCGAGCTGTGCCTTGGTCATGTAGTTGTTCTTTACGTGCTTGATAAAACTGTTGAGCAGTGGCGCGAAATCATCGATTTTGGCATTTAACATGGCGATCTTCTTTTGGAAGGTTGCGGCTGTTTTTTCGACTGCTGATTGGACGATTTTTTTTCCATCGTGGCGCGAATGCTGTTCATAAAGGCTTCTTGAAATATCGGGCACCTTGCATCTACTATGGCTTCCACGTCGGCCTTGGTCAGCGTCGATCCCGACTGTCTGTATTTTCGAGCTCCAGGCATTTTTGATGCGGCTTGTCTTTGACTTCTTATTGTTCCTTGCATTTTGAAATAGTTTGTCGGTGAGCTTTTGCTGTTTCTGTTGACTGCGGAGTAGCTTGTCTATCAGGTTTTGCTGGCTTTGCAATTGGCTGGGGTGATTCTGCAGTTTGTTCTGCTGGTTCTGCTGGTTCTGCTGTTTATTTTCGAGGACCCATATGACTGCGGCCTCGGCCGACGAGTCCAAGCTGCTCGTACCACCGGAGTCGCTCGAGCCGCTTACCGCGTCAGCGCAGCTCGCGCGCTTGACCAAGAGGGAGCGGGAGCGAGAACGGGAGCGCGAGGCACTTCGCAGTATTGGCTTGGAGCTGCTGCGCCTGGGGGAGCTGCCCGCACTGATACTGCTCGAGCTGGTGGCCGAGGTGCCCAGCTCGGGGAACTCTTCACTGCTGGAGCTCCAGCGCTTGTCTCTTTTTGTAGTCTGTTGAGGCGCTGTTGCCGTATATTGTAGGGTGGAGGGCTTGGCTTCAGTCCCCTCTTGCACTCTGTACTTGCAGTTTCGTGCGCTTCTCCGCAGAGCTTGCAGGTCAGTTTTCAATCCTGGTCTTTTGGTTCAGGCTTGCCGCATTTGTAACTGAAATCTGGGATCGGTTTCGGACAGAAGTCTTGGCGGTGTCCCATATGTTGCCACAGGTGCGGCAGTACTGCACTGACTTGCGATATGGGTCTGCAGCGGAAGTCTACACTCTGGAAGATGATGTAGTGGAGAACATGCGGTCCTACGAAGAATACGACTGCCGCGGTCGATTGACCCATCATTTGGGCGTGAGGAACGGTGTATCGAGCCGGTGCCCGGATTCCTGGCATGAATTCTGCCGTCCTCATTCCGGGTATGAGGCTATTGATGACGTCTCTTGAGACGTCGTCCGGGGTTCGTATGTTGCCGTTGATGTTGTGGTAAGTGCCTCTGAGCTGTATTCTGTTGATGATGACCAGCATCCTGACGTATTCCTTGTCCGTCGTGCTTGGGGTGATTAAATTTTCGATTATGTGTTCTTGTACGCGTACTTTGTCATTGAAGTCCAGCTGCGATAGTCCACTCGCTCTACCGATGGCGTGCGTGACTGCGACGTACGTTATTCCGTTATGCGAGGTCGAAACCTGCTTGCGGGCGGTAGACGATCTTAAACTCGTGGAATGGCAGGGGTGGCATCCTGGGTCTGCGTTGCTGCTCGGATGGTTCTGGATTGGACGTTTGCTCATTGGTTGTTTTGTTTCGCCGGCGTCTTTGAATTCGACGTGTCCTTCTTGCCATTTTTCTTTCTTGTGATCCAGGTGCTTTCCGCTTCGATTGTTCAGCCGCTTCCTGCGTCATAGTTCCAGATATCTTCCCCGGTGTTTTCTTCAGTCCGGTCCGTTTGCATTGCATTTACTTCATCTTCTTTATGGTTCTTTGAGATTTCGATTGCTACGCCTGTCTCTCGGTTCATCGTAGGGGTTCATCGTAAGGCAAAAATTATGTAGACAACTTTGAACTTATTGCCTTACACCTTTTGACGACTGATTATTATAGACCTTCCGGCATAACTCACACATCCTTGTGCTACACTTGAGCGACTGTATCGCTGGAACATTGTGGCCCCTATCGTTCCACGACGATCCACCTACATCAACATGTCGTAAACAGCAATTAGGGAAATCGGGCTCATATATTCCACCACCACGTGTCGCTTGAACATTTTTCTCGCCTTGTATAGTACTACTGCTGTTTGTTGGGCATGCTGGTATGCGAACTCGGTGTACGTGTGGCGCATCGTGGTGTCTGCATCTCCATTTTGTCCTTGTGTGCTTGCGCTAGAATGTTATCCAAGTTTTTTTAGTAATCAATTCATTTCTTCAATGCCTTCTGTATGGAGACTGCTATTTTCATTTAATTTTGTCCAAAACAACTCATTTCACCTCGCTAGTTCGTGTCTCGCCCCTGCGCATTAACTTCCACTGCATTGCGAAAGTGCTTAGTGCTCCTACAGCAATATTGTTTAGCAAGACGCGATGTTTCATTGTTAGCTTCAAAGCGTTTCTTTGGTGGTCGGTTTTATTACACGGAGAAGATGAGAGAACCATTACTAGTGTAATATTTTAAATGTTTTACTCTAGACAGCTTCCGTTATATGTCTATTGGTGATCTTAGCAGCGAATATCGCTTCATCATAAACAAATTATTTTTGGGGTATTTTCACATTTTACAGAAAGAAAAAAAAACATGACATTAACGTTCTTAATTTTTCCTGTTAGTGCCAACGGAATCTTCTCTATTTTCATTTTTCTTGTATTCCTCTAAAACAGAAATCTTCTAGTGCCAACGTTCTGCCTATGCTCAGGTCACAGTATCCTGGGCTTTCTCTAACAGGCTTATTCGCTTTCAGCCTCGCAACATATGCTAAATGTTGAAAAAAAAATCTCTCTTGAAAGGAGCTGTTTTACATGCAGTGTTATGGAAATATAAGCTGCCTGCTTTATCATGTCTCTCGGAAAGGCTTGTTTGCATGCAGTTCGGGCGATTGAAGATCGCAAAAAGGCACGTGTTACGAAAGGCTGCTTTACTATAGAGCGCCTGTAAAAAACGCCCTTTGAACCTCAGCGACTTTGTTGAACGATGAAGCGGATGAAAGCGTATTTTTCTAACAGAAAGTTTATAAACATATCACTATACTACCGTATCACATAGTACATAAGTGTGACCGTCGAACTCGGCAGAGATCCAGGAATAAAGTCAGACTTGGCACATTGTAAGTGTTCTGGAAATTGTTTTCTTTTTTGAGTGATTCGAGCGTATTTATATTCTGAAGGCGCGGAATGCGTGATTAAGCGGCGTCTTATTGATATTTTATTCTGCTGTGTCATTCTTTATAGGCATTCATGCTTCTCTTGATTGTTTTGGCAGTTGGAGCCGGGTGTCGTGTCCTCGGAGTCTGGCGTTACACAGAGGGTCGCTCCCTAGCCTGCGCCGCCGGTGCTTCTCGTAACAGGTACCTGGCCTACGCTACTGGGGCCTCACGCGAAGGGTAAGCGAGCTCACGCTGTCGTCCGAATTTATTTGACGGAGGTCTTTTCTTTAGTGAAGAGTACGAGGCCGAGAGGATGAGGAACGGAACAGGGGGCTTATTAACTTTGCAAAGGCAAACTTGTTTACATAGAACCAGGGGTACTTGTGCTGGCCGCAGTACGCAGCGCAGTAGATCGTTCTCATAGCATGAGCAACCGGTCAGACCAGACTAGACCTTTCTGGCAGAGCACACAGCAGGGCACGTGAGCACACCAATGGTGTCCGCTTTAAACCCTCTGTCCGCCTTATGCCAGGGAAATCCGCGGTTACACCACCTTCCAATCGAACCGCTCGTATACCTTGAGGGCGAGAGTGCGCACAATCACTGCGGCACCTTTGTTGATGGAACGCCATCGGAGAAATACCATCGGGTGCACACGGCTCACCGTCCCAGAGAAAGACTGTGATACTTGGCAGACAGGGGTGCCACGCTTGACTCCATGTTGGGTCCTGGTATGGCATAACAGCGACCGTAACGAAGCGGCGTATAACTAACTTTCACAGGAGTCCCTTGGTCTCAGCGAGGTAGTTGGCGACTGAGTGCCATCCATCAACGCCGTAGCCGTTAAACGTGTCTCGCCTTGGTGTTACCGCTGGTCTCTCCGAGCCGACGCATTGTGAGCCTCACGAAGTGATTCGTCGCAGTAGCGCAGAAGAGGCTGGAAGGTCGCTTCCCCCGCTGGCTGATCGTAAAGTCCACACCACACGTACGCTAGCGGACGCGGGCAAGCTCGCGTCTACGCGCCTAGCGCCATTCCACCAGGCCCCGCACACTCTCAAGTTCAACAAATGGCCACAGAGGGCGAAAAATCAATCGGGGCGCGTTTCAGCGTAAGCGCGCAAGTGTAGCTACTGTAATTTGGTCGAATACTTTAATTTGTGCTTTCTCTGCTAGGGGCGCTGAACATGCCTGATTTTTTACTTTACCCAAACCATTGACATAAACAATCGAGGTGTCTAAGGATGTTTTGTTACTTCAGACAAATAGGCAGTTGATTTTTTTAAATTCGATTGCTGAAGCTGCTTTTTAGTCATAGCGTCAAGGTTTTTGTACTTGATTAACCACCGACAGCCGACAGCCTATTGGTATCGATGTGTTTCCTCGCCGTTGGCGTTCGAATACTACGGCGGTAAAACATTTTCGAAAGCATGCTGGTTTCGTCTGCGAGTCATTACATAGACTTGCTGTAAAGAGGTCTACTCTTGGCAAAAAATAGTGCCTCATTTTGTTTTGGGCGTTGATTATCATAATGAATGCGGCGGAGGTTGAGGGAGTACGCTTGAAGGTACGTTTTTATGCCGTTGATCTCCATAACACCGTAAGTACGCAAACCGATGTCGCAGAACACCCGATGCATCATTGTGTGTTCTCCGTCATCGCTTGTTTGCTGTACGCCTACTAATTCTTCATTTCTTCTTCAAGTGTTGTACCCTCCTTTTGTCCTTGTTCTCTTGTGCTTCACTTACAGTATGTCGTTCCGTCAGCTGTAATGCGCATTTGCAAAACCAATACGTTTGATAAGACGCAGTGGTTATCATAATTTTACTACACATGTATTAAGCTGGCACATATGGTTCAGATACAGATGCCTGCCTGTTTGCGTACTTGCACGACGTTGATGGGGAGATTAGGATAATTATGACACCCGTAAGGAAGAGGCAGCTGACGGCCGTAAGCTGTTGCGTTCTTTCCGCCAAACTACCCGGCCTGGTAGTGCTGTAAAGATGCTGTACAAAAGTGACACGCGGTGACAGGGAAATTATTATACTTAGCAGCCGACCGTACGTTTTGTAGCTTAGGTCTTCTTTCTTGTGCGCTTGTGCTACCCTTATTAATGAGCCATTTCTTGACTATGTAACCGCGTTTGTGTGGATGCGTAGACGTGTGCTCTTTGTTGTACTTGTAAAATGCAAATAAAATATTTTCAGGCTTACTCAACCTTTGGTGTCGTGTACGTTTATTCCAGTCGAGGCCATCGTGCCACCTGGAAACCGCATTCTGTCAGTAGCCCTACACGAAATGCAACAGCTGGAGCGCGGCGGCACAACTCGGGGTAACGGCGGCGTAATAAACGAAAACCCGCTCGGGATGCCCTTAAAAGTCAGTTGAGAGTGTGCCTCAACTCGATATGACTCAGTGCTACATGTATTCTGCTGCGCCTCGATCGTGCTACCGCCAGTTTGGTTGCTGTGTGGCAAACGTAGCGCCTACATATATATGTAGGCGCTACGTCTGCCACAAAGCAACTAAACTGGCGGGTGCACGATCGAGGCGCAGCAGCCAGAAACCCAGTAAAACCACAGAACACCTGGTAGAGCCAACGGCCATACTGTGCAAAACCCCGTTTCCGTTTCCTGTTGTACAGCGCCACCTGTGGTCGCATACTTTAGTTCACGACGCCACCGCTACGCTTATTTCCGTAGCACTGTGGAAGGTACAGTTTCCCTTCTCTAAATTTGTATAGGTGTTCTGTGATTCCACGCCTCGCGAGGAATGGCGATTTGCACCCACAAAGACGCGCGACAGCGCGCGCTCACTGGGCTCACTCACAGAAGCCTTGGCAGACGCAGCTTCGTACTTTGTTATTGACAGTATTTCAAAATGCTTCGTTATCTATAAACGTAATTGTTATATTTTTATAGCTGGTAGATCAGCACAAAAATGAAAGAAGCACGTTCTTGCATTGTATAAATCAGCTTCACTGAGAGTTTAATGTAGCGTGCCGTAGCTGCGTAGCCAGGCAAGCCGACGAGGGGCAGCCCAAGCGCGCGGTAACTAGCGGTAACAGAGAGGAGCTGTTCCCCGTCATCACGCCGTGTTTCGACGCGTACGAGCCGTGCCGCACCATTTGCGCATGCGTGCATGGGCGCGAGGACGCACGCTTGCACGCATCCATGCTTGCGCGCGTCCGCAAGCGTACGTGCGGTCGGGGCTTCGTGCGGTCGGTATCTGACGCTCGTTTCGCTCTTTCCTACTCCGCTTGAAGCTGAAAGTTTTTTTACAACGCAGCCGTAGCCCGTGGGAAGCGGCATTTCAGCAACGCCCACGCACGCCGCGTGCGTCACCAGCTTGCGCCGGATGATGAAACACCGAAGACAAGTTTCAAAGCGCAATGCGCGCAGTTCGTACTCACGTAATCGGCCGCCACAATGCAGAGCCAGGGGCCCTATAATGTAAAACTGTTCTAATATGTTTTTATTCCATTATCCTGACGTCAAATGTGCGTAACCGCTGGTGCAACCATCGGGCGGTGACCCGCAGTGTTTTCTGAACACACCAATCGAACGCTCTCCTCGCTTATAGGCGGTCGCTTTTGCGTGCTTTAAAAACGAATAACATTGCATACAGTGAGCGACTTGTCTTATCTAATTAGCTGTCAAGAGGCAAGGATCACGCTCAAGTGGAGAGGGATTCGGTGGGGCCGAGCCAGTGCACTGAAAATCGATAACCCGATGAAGAGGGCCGTGCCGGCTTCTGCGATTGGTCTGCTTTCATTTACTTGGCGTGAGCTGGCTGCATAGAATAAAGAACCAACTTTACAGAAAGGAAACTGTACTTTCCGCAGTGGTACGAAAATAAGCAGCGGCAGTGCATGGAATTTACTTAGGTGGATTTCAGATGGCGCTGCTCAACCTGGAAGCGGAAGTTCGTTTTTTTAGAGCCAAATCCAATATGGGGGGGGGGCGCTTTTCGCCGGTAGCGTACGCTGGTACGCGCCGTGCTTGCCCTGCCGGCTATTCGGCATGCCTCAATGCCTTGGCTGCCGCATAGATGGTGCGTTGTAATTGCCAGGAGGCCAAAGAGCCTCTACTGACGCCCATACAAACAAGCCACAAGTGAGTGAACAGAACGTGCAACTTTATTGGCAGAAGACAAGCAGTGTACATTCTCGTGCAATAGCAGAAATAAAATTTCCATGTCGAGAGATGCTGGAATCATTGACGCGAATCATTGGAAACGCATGGTCAAGATTTGGAAATCGGAGTGCTGGAGGCAGGTGAGGCTTCTGCACGATTGGTTGCGAGTCCAGTCGTTGTGGTGTGAACCTCTCCTCTTGTCCTTTGTGTTTTTGACTGGTTTTTTGTTCAAGTATGTACCAACTGGCCCAGATTTCAACCCTTCTGCAAAGCATTGACGCGAGCTCGTAAACGGCTCACCGTAGTCGTCGCACATGGCGGCCTGGTAACCAGTGACAACCAGAGGGCAAGCAGGTTGGACAGTGTCCCACCTGTTTGCAGCGGCAGTCGCCGTTAAAGATGAGCAACTTGCATTGCGATGCTATCGAGTGATGCAGGAATCTGCTGCCGCAGCTAACACAGCGACATGGACTACACGACGTTTTAGCGTTAACTCCTTTCCAACCTGCACGTTTCTTTTCTTTCGAGAGCGCTAATGTGTGGCTCACAATTGGTGTCCCACATTGTCTGAATATGGACAAGTCGCTTTTGCGGGCATCATCTTCATCAGCCACTTTTGCGAGTCTTTCGACCGATATGGCTATCAACTTCATACACTTCGAACCATCTAAGCACATATGCTCGTCTCCGTTATGAGCAAATCATGGCGGAGGTAGGCCACAAACACAAATTGTCCATGGCTGCTGAAAATAAGAATGAACAGGGAGCACCAGTTACGGTGCGTGTATACTGGGAATCTATGTCGCTGTGCGGACTGAAGGAGCAAATGCTTACCTCGAGAGACTGCTTACCTACGCAACAGAACAGGCCCCCACATCCGAGAAACATAACACGGCGACCGCCACCAAGTGGGGCAGCAAAACCAGATTCTGCAATTAATCACTTCAATGTAGCTTGCGCAAAGACACAGGCTATCGAGGAAGAAGAGCAATCATCAACGAGACTAGGAATATGGAAAATGAGAAAGCTTGCATTCAAGCGATAAGCCACTCTGCTCTGCAAGCATTGAAGGCTGAAAACATTAAGAAAAGTAAAATGGTGCATAGGACACGGTGCGTAGGTTAATGCAAGACACATGCCGATGCTGGTGCATCAGCTATTCCAGGAGAGGAATTGTGCATGACAACATACACTAGAAGATACCGCTACAGATATGTTACGCTACTAGACAGTGGCTGGTATTAAGTATCAGCAAAGAATCGGTTGAGCTTCATGTTTGGATTAGGATGAATGATCTCCAACGAGAATGGGCAATGAAAAAGCTTGAATTTATAGAAGAAAAATTACACTTGGCACAAATGGAATTGACATGGCCAGGAAGCTGTTTAAGGACAAACTGACGGAACTCTCTTAACCAGCGTCTTCCGTGCTTGCTCAGAAGTTGCAGGTGCATCTGACGACGAAGAATTTCTAGAAATGAAACATCGTTCCAGCGCACAATTGAATAAGGACGAGAAGAGAAAGACAACACGAACGCCGGATTACTAAAAAGTATATCGCTAAATATGGACAGCTGGGCTAGTTGGTTATGATTATGGCTAGTTGGTCTTTCTCTTCTCGTCCTTGTTCAATTGTGCGCTGGAACGATATTTCATATTGCTAATCATAACCAACTAGTGCAGCTGTCCAATTTCTAGAAAGTCCTTTTGAAGTTGCCTGGATGACTCGGCCAAATGTCCGTGCTGGTGGAATGGTGGCTGAAGCTCTTTTCAGTCTTGACACAGTCCTCTGCAGACTTGATATCTCATCCAAATCTTCTGCGTGCGCTTCTTTGTTCGTGGTGTAAAAGCGTTGCAAATTCGGCTCCAGCCCCTTCCTGTTGGTGTAGATGGGAGCTCCTGTGATGACCAAGATGTGCTTCGCATAGACTCTGCTGGGACAGAACAGTGACACATGAGATGCAGCGCAGATTAGCCAAACTGATGTAGTGTTTTCTTTTATGTTCGAACCTATTATACAGAACCATAAATATGAACAAACATTCATATCCACTGCAAACAAATGACATGTATCTCAAGACTAGCAAGCCAATACAGCATATATCAAGCATATTTATTTCTGAACCAGGTGTTGTTTACCTTGTAGTAGCAGCCAAAGTCCACACAATGGCCTTGTTGTAGCAGTCAGCAGGTTTTGTTTAGTGCGTGGAGTGTGCTGCTTTATACTGGTGCCGTCCTCATTACTGCATGTCTGGAACAGAAATTTTGAATGAATCAGAAATTGAAAAAGCACAATTTCGCAATATGAAATGCAAGAAGGTGTGACATATATATTGTAATGGTTTGCGACTACAGAGCACATGTAAATGTACACTCACTGTCTGTTCTAGGGTGCTTTAACAGCATGTTAAATAAATATTGATATTGTCCATAATATTGATGTCTGCCTAACTACAATGCATGTCAACAGCTTAGGTATTATTAAGATCACAAATGAGAACATTTCTTCGCTCTTTTATACACTAGAAGAGATCGCACTGCTGGTTCCACAAGCAAATTCATGAAAGTCATGAAGCTATTAGATTTGATGCATTATTTTTCTGCACGAACGTGATGCACCGCTTCACCACTGCAAAAATAAATGCCCTACGGCAAACCAAACTGAACAACAAGAACATTTGGAACCAACAAGTTCGAAATATGGGTGCATTATCATGCTTGCAACTGTTTAATATATTAAATTCTGTACTTTCAATTCATTTTACCAAAGGATTATTCGATTTTGGGGACGAAAGAAGTTACCGGCGGACTCGAAAAAAAAAGTTTTATATGTATATTGATAAGGCTACTCAGTCACCCATGGCCACAGCTGCAATAAGATGAAAAATGAGACGCGCGTTCCGATATCGCTCTTTCTTTCTTGATTGTTGTGTGTATAACGGCAGCCTCGCAAGAAAAGGTTTATTTAGGAAACAGCAACGGAGGATCCTGACTGCCCATATCTAATGCAGGATCTAGTTCGTTGTCTCCGCCTCTAAGTTAATGAGACGAATACTATATAACGATTCAAGCAGCGGTGTTAAACGACTCACCGTTATTGCCGTTGTCAGCCGCAGAAGAATCCAGCTCCCGTTTCGATGCAGACGTGTTCCGAATGTCTCACGACCGAAACCCAGCTATCGGGCTTACATGTCCGCTTGCAAACACGTCACTTCACCCCAAGTTAAATAACGTGAGACATCGAAGCACAATAAACTAGTTTCAGCAACAAAGAAGCTACCAGTCTGAGTGTACGAATGAATGAATCCGTGCCGCCGTGCACTCGAAAATACCGGTAAAGATTTTTAATCTAGGCCAGAGGTCATGTGAAAAATCGATGATGCTGAACGCTATTTGTGTTTATAGTGTCAAAGAAACAACAAGCTTAATAACAAAGAGTACAATATCTAATTAGCAATGATAATTTTGCCCTCTTTTTTATGTAATAAAATGCTTCGGTAGTTGTAAGAGAACATCTGTAAGAGAAAATTGCGCTTATTACGACGTCTCTAGCGAGAAATGTTGGAACTAACGTAAGCATCCCGAAGTGATTCTAATATGCTGGTTTTGTCGGCAGCGGCGCGCGGTCGATTTTTTCGCCCTCTGTGGCCATTTGTTGAGCTTGAGAGTGTGCGGGGCCTGGTGGCTGGTCGAAAATCGCTGCGGTATGCAACGGAAGGTTAAGAATGCCGCCAAAAACGGATCACGAGCAAAGAAGAAATGGCCAAGTGAGGTCGTAAACGTGCCAAAAGTGTTTGGAAACGTTACACGGTCATATAAAAAGGTTTATTGTGCGCAAATAAACCCATGCTTTCCGGAATGCGAGTAGCCAGTGCCTGAGTGATCGACGGCAGCCATCTGTTATTCGTTTTGGAACGGGCTAGCCTGCGGCTATTTAGAAAAAAAAACTGTTTTGTTCGGCATATTAATACATCTCAACGCGCACACGTCACTTTGACGCGATGAGTTTTCGCGGTTTTACGACGTCGCATGACAGGCAGGTGAAGTTGGTGCAGCCCGAAAAATTTCGACCAGTAGCTGAAGGTTAATGGCTAAAAGGCGTTGAATAAGAAAGAACAATTTTTTTTGTTCGGTGCAGTGATGCATAATCAGTGTGTACGCGTCATATCAGATGGGGAGCTATCGCGGTTTTCGTGACCTCACGTGACAGACAGGCGAAGTGGGGGTGGTTCAAAAAAGTTTTTGACCAATCGTGGAGGGCTGATTGCAGAATTGGAATAGAGAAGTTTGGAATAGCTTTACGTTATTGCGCCCCAGTATTACGAAATTTTCGGCCATATTCTCACGTAGCTGTCTGTGACTTTACACTTCGTTGTCGCTTGTGTTGTGGAGCAGTGTTGCTTCCCTTATACTCGGGCCGTCTTTCCTTGGACGAGCGGGCAAATAAGAGAAATCTGGGCCAGGAACGGAACCGTGGGACCACTGTTATGATCGGCTTGTCACGTGTGAGGGACATTCAGGCGTGCGTTCCCATGACAATATGATTTACCTTGTCCCAGAAAAGGCTGTTATGGTAAGCCTGGACATAGACCTGTCAAGTGTGAGAAGCGTTCAAGGGGGCATCCTCATGTCGAAATGATTACCCTCTTCTCCGAAACAGTGTCACCCCTTTTATTCGCCTAGCTGATACAAAGGGACTGACGAAGAGAAGACATACCGAAGGGCAGGAGGTCGTCGACGACAGAACCTGACGAAAGCACTGATACTTCCATAGGCTCCCCAAGAAGACGTCGACAACCCCACAAGACCGCAAGGGGTAATTAAGGCTGTCTTGCCGCCCCCCCCCCCGTATGATCGACCGGTCAAGTGTGAGAAGCGTGCAAGCGGGCGTCCCCATGTCGGCATAATTGCCCTCTTCTCCGAAACAGCGTCATCCCTTTTATTCCCCTAGCTGACACAAACGGAAGGAAGAAGGGAAGAAAATCCAAATGGCGGGAGCTCGATGGCAGAACCTAACGAAAGCACTAATACTTCCACAGGCTTCCCAAGGAGGTGTCGACAACCAGAAGACCGCAAGGGGTTATTTAAGGCCGTCCTGGTCCCCGTGTTAATCAGAACCGCTCGAGCCTCGGATGAGAGTCACCACTATGTACCAATGAAGTGAATACAATCTTTTGTACTTTTTTTCCTTATCACGATGCCCGGCTTCGTCGTCGTTTCCTGAGTTTTGCGGGGAAGACCTACCTCACCTGGTCGATATCATATCACCACATACTGCGCTGCTAAGGGTCCCGCTGTACTACTGCGCTGTTGCCCGTGTTTTGTGCTGTCGGCCCAAAAGCCCGTCTTCCGTATTCTCCAAACTGTCCGATGAATGTTTAAGGGCTGTCTACGAATGTCTTGTATGTGTTTGCTTTCTATATACCCATAATTCTACACTAGCTTGTCAAAAGCCAAACGGTTGTCATAGGCAGTTTTGTGTGCGGGTTTACTTGGTCCTAGGTCTTAGCTCCTTGGATGGATGGCTATGGTCCAGTTAAACACAGCAAAACCCGCTAACGATTGCGGGTATGTTTTGGAATGCCTTTTGCTTCATTTATTCCGGTCAACGAAGATCGTGATTCGTCTTGTTGGCCGCGCTCTGACGGGGTGCTGGGACCCTTCCCGAGGCTCCCCAGGGAAGTTCGTGCCAGAGGCAGCAGAAGACCAGAGCCCATATTCTGTAAGTGTCGACCTAGTGGACAAGTCTATTTCATGTACACTTGCAGAATTTGGCCCCTGGTCACAGTAGGCGCTGTTTTTAATTCAGTAATTCAGTAAATGCAAGTGATTAACCGTGTAAGTAGGTAAACACCAAATAAACCGAATCAGCAAAGTGTCTGCAGGTCTCCTGTATGCTCGCACCATCCTTCTGGTTGCGGGAGAAATAGCGACGACGGCACTAAAATGTTTTGTGATTTCAAGGTGACCATCCGAACTCTACAGCGAAGCCTAATTCTCATGAACAGTTGGTATCCGGAATTAGAGAACCCTAGAACTACGCTGTTGTATATGTACATACAATCAACTCAGAGTAGCTGCCGGGCCATTGCGGCGTCATCGGCAACGAAGGTGTCGACGGATCAGCGCTATCCGCGCACCAACAAGTTCCGCGCGTGCCTCTGCCTTTGTCTAGGCCTGGTTCAGTGCCGCAATTGCTCGTCGCAATGCAATAGAACATTGGTATTTTACCAGGATGTGCCACTCGCGAAAGCCATCCTTTAGACCCCCGTTGCGCCTGCGACTACCGCATGGTATATTTCGATGCAACGCAACTTTTTTCTGTCGTTTGTGGCAGGACGACGCTTTTAATGTGAAGCATTATTTGCCGCATTGGCGGCACTCTGTGGTAGGTAGGAAGGCAGGTTCCTGTCTCGCCTTGTTTTGAGGCGCTTTAACAAAAATATATGCGTGGCTAACCAAGGGATTGAACCTCTGACTTCCAGCACAGAAGCCCGGCGCTCTAACAGTTACGCCATGATCACACACGCACTTTTTGTGCAAAAGCCAGCTAGGTGTTTGAAACGTTTGGAGCTTGCATTACATGCCTGTTCCTCACAGTCTTCCCTTGTGGCAGCTATCGCTTTGAGACACTGTGTTAGACTGCACCGCCTTCAAGATCGGCCCACATTGCGCAGTCCTTTCCTCGTAGCAGCTAAAGCTATGGGGAAGCTGTGCGACATTGTACTGTCTACGTGGAACAGGTTCTATCGTTTCTTGGCCGGAGTACATATGTATTGGTCGTTGTAACATAGGCCACATGGCATAGACATAGGTACACGTACATATGTATAACGCTTAGTTGTAGATGACATCAGAATTCCGCTCGCTTTCGGCCGTCCAGCACATATGTAGAACCCACCGATCAGCGTGTCGTAAAATCGTGTCGAAGAGCTGGAATAGAAATCATGCCGTCGCCGTCATGCGATCGTCATTACCATTGTAGTCCTCTTGCTGCTATAGTCACACACATATTCTCGCGTCACACACAAAGTGCTCGCTTTACACAAACACGTTAGTCCACCTGGTAACACTTTGCAGAAACCCAAACGATGCTGGATAGCCAGCTACCTGCATAATGCTGCGCAGGTTTGTTGGAGATCCCAAGAATGCAGCTTTTGGGAGATCCCAAGCCAGGACCCAACAAACTAATATTGTAATTAAACACTCGTTCTTAGCTTGTAAAGCGCAGCAATGTTCAGACATGTTCTGACAACGCCCTGAGAAGTCATGTGCTCACTGGTTAATTGCAAAGTGGCTTTGACGAGCAAGCTCGTCACCTAGTCCAAGCAGGGTATCCGCGGGCCATTATGGATGTTGTTGCAGAAACAAATTCTCAAGCAACTCAGGAAGCCTGTGAATAATGATCCTGCCTGGAGCACAGGACTCTAAAAAAGAAAGTCCACAATTCCTTACATTCATGCTCTTTCACATAACCTGAAGAAAAGGGGCGACAGGGCCGGCGTTAACTTGGTCTTTTCCGCTCCAGATAAGCTTGCGAAATTGAGCAAGGCATTAAATAACGAAAAAAGGGACAATACTTCAGTACATCATGCAACATCGCTACAGCTTCGTGCATTGTTAAAAAAAAGTCGTGTACGCAATTTTTTTTTTTACCAGGCGGTGCGACGAGTTCAAACGAGCGGATGCTTGAACGATAGATTGAAAGAACGTATACGTACAAAGCAAAAAAAAAAGCAATCTCTGGAGAATATATGTTGCCATTGTAGAGACTGGTTGCACACCTTTATTGGAAGAGACAAACGTTTCATGCAGATCTCCTGATCGGCTGACTGGAGAATATATGGAAGCTCTTGAGACAGAAAGGCTGGAGGAATCTTTTGCCAGCATGCCCTCTGATGCTATCAGGGAATGGTGTGTGCTTCCTCTGGCGATTTGGTATGTACGAGCAGTTGGTGTGGTTTTCTGTGTACTTGTGCTGATGTGTATACCTTCGGTTCATTGCTCGTCAAACAGTATTATTATTATTATTATTATTATTATTATTATTATTATTATTATTATTATTATTATTATTATTATTATTATTATTATTATTATTATTATTATGTTTGAACATTTATATACAACTAACAGGAAAGGGAAAGCGAGGAGCAGGCTGGCAACTGCCACCGGAAGGGGCACAACGCCTGCCTACTCTTCAGGAGGGAGGTGACAGCAACACAGAAATGGAAGATTAGAAGGAGGGAAAGAAAGAGGAAAGGAAGAGTAACAGGACAAATCTAAAGCATAAAGTAAAACACAGTGCAGATCAAACACAGAAGGGCTGGTCACTGAATGTCACGCTACTACAGAATGTTGAATAGAATAGTTTCGACGCTACAAACGTGAACCTAAGTTAACTCTAGAAAAGTAAGTACGGCGCGATGAGCTTGATTACGTTTAGACGCACAACCACAGGGGTACAAACACTCGTCGAGGGTCGTACACCACAGGCGAAGTAGATAATAGTCTCTCACTAGCGACACGCGCTGCGCACTGAAAGCGGGGCACTCAAATATAAGGTGCTGAAGTGTCTCACAGCAGCCACAAAACGTACACGATGGACTTGCCACACGTCCTTGTCTGTATAAACGTTCGTGCACGTTCACGCAGCCAACCCTCAGCTTGAGTAGTTGTGCTCTAGCGCGACGAGGCAAGCCTCGACCGCGAACACGGGGCGGGAACGTTCTCTTTGCGACGCGCTGGTCTGGATGCTGCTTGAGTAGGTTGCGACGAATCTGCAGACGAGCGTCATCAAGCTTGGACAAAATTTCTGGGCAGTCACAGTTGTTATGAGCGCTAGTTGAAGTGAGCCGATCAGCCTCTTCATTTCCTTCGGTTCCTACGTGGGAAGGTATCCATTAAGCAACGAGAGATACCCCACATGATGAAATTTGCTCGCAGAGTCAGTAATGCTGCGCACAATTGGACAATCAATTTCACTGCGTTGCAATCTGCTAAAGGCAGCGCGGGAGTCCGTAAAGATGGTAATCTTCGATGTAGTTAACTCCTCTTGCATGTATTTCAGTGCAACATTAATCGCTGCTAGCTCAGCAGTTGTTGACGAAGTTGGATGAGGGATTTGAAAGATACGCCGTACTTGAGTCGAAGGGCAGAAAAAAGCTGCCTCTGGGAATAGTTGAAGATAGTGTGGAAACTTTTCGAACATTTGAGACTGAGCCAATTGGAATATTGCTGAAGCAGGCGTATCAGACCTTTTGTGCATGTCAGGGATTGTGAGGTAAATTAGGAATACGTGTTTCGTGACATCTTTTGGAGGCGGAGGCGTAAATAAAGCAGCATGTTCAGAAATGTCAGTGATATTCATAAATAATGCCGCCATTTTTCCCATGTGAGATAACGGGCGATGAATGAGACAATCAAGGAGCGATTGACCATTCGATGCGTGGTGAAGACGCTCAAATATATGTTATAGAGCTCTCTGGTCTGATTGCAGCCTCAGGGGTAACTGATGCGCTTCAGTGAGTAATGCAACAGATTGCGCCTCACGAGGTAATCCAAGCATTAGTCGAAGGGCAACACGATGATCTCGTTCCAGTTGAGCCATCAAACTAGGTGGTATGTTCAGGACTGGTAACACGCACATCATGCCTGAGAGTACAGATGACTGGTACACCTGGAGAGCCATTGTTTGGTCGCAGCCAACACCTCTAGCAGTCAAGGCGGCCACATACTTAAGGAGGGAATGTGATTTGCGTCGTACAAATTTAACGGTAGGACGCCAAGAGATGCGATCATCCACAATTAGCCCCAAATAATGGTGGTGTCGCACCAGTTTATATGCGTTTCGTCAAGGTACAGTTGGCTCATTGTTCGACGAGCGCGTTGTTTAGGGTGATATGCTATTGCAGCCGACTTAGAAGATGATATGAGCAGGCCAACTTCACCCAAGTACTCCGAAGTAGCGTTTAGAGCTCTTTGCAGGCTTGCACAAAGCCGCGGAACAAGGTGTGAAGGGCCGCTTATTCATAGAGCAATGTCACCTGCGTATACAGCTATGCTCACAGGGAAGTCACTGTACCGAGGCAAACGACTTGGAAGCGCGGCGAGTATATACGGTGTTAAACAAAAGCGGCGATAATACGCTGCCCTGTGTGACAACAGTACTTCACATTTCGGTATTCACTAATTATTCCTCCGACACGCACTTTCATACGGCGCTCCGATAGAAAATTATGCACAAAGCGGGGCAGACGACCCGAAATTACCGCGGTTGCAAGAGCGAAAATAATCACCTTATGCGGAACTGAATCGAAAGCTTTCTGTATGTCTAGGAAGAGCATGTAGGCGGAATACTTGTTTCTTTTAGCAAATTCGAGTGCTGAGACAAGGTCTGATATGCTGTCCAGAGCCGAACGGCGGCGACGAAAGGCACTAATTACATGAGGGGAAAAAAGTCAGCTTCTCTAGCCTGACATCTAAGCGAAACAAGACCATTCGCTTCATTAACTTGATGACATTTGAAGTTAAGAATATTGGCTGGTAGGACTTGAGGTGTCTTGCAGGGCGCCAGGGCTTTAAAATTGGTCTCACTACGGACGATTTCCATTCAGCAGGGATTATACCGGCTCTCCATACTTCATTATACTCGTCCAATATACGGTCATGAAAACTCTTATCAACGTTCCGCAATGCTTGATATGTCACACCATATTGACCTGGAGCAAAGCGGTATTTGGAGAAGCCCAGCGCGCGTCGCAGCTCCTCAAGAGTGAAATCTGCCTCGTCCATCTGGCAGGCTGGACCGTAGGAAGCGGTTATGATGCTGTGTCTTGTCAAAGAAGGAAGGTCACCATTTGTGGCGTTACTGGATGCAGGAGAGACGAAAATGTCTGCAAATGCCTCCGCTATAACTTTTGGTGACTGGCCAGTCGCTATGCTCAATGCAGCCGTAGGATTCTTGCAGATTTCAGGAGTGCGGAGAGCCTTCATTATGCGCCATACACTTACAAAAACCCGCCGTGGTTGCTCAGAGGCTATGGTGTTGGGCTGCTGAGCACGAGGTCGCGGGATCGAATCCCGGCCACGGCGGCCGCATTTCGATGGGGGCGAAATGCGAAAACACCCGTGTGCTTAGATTTAGGCGCACGTTAAAGAACCCCAGGTGGTCAAAATTTCTGGAGTCCTCCACTACGGCGTGCCTCATAATCAGAAAGTGGTTTTGGCACGTAAAACCCCAAATATTATTATTATTACACTTACAAAACCACTTTCAGTATGTAACGAACGACACAAAGCTTTCCAGCTCTTGCGACGAAGCTGTTTTGTATGCCGCCATATGACTGCATCAATGCGATTATACATAGTCCAGTCGGTGCGTCGTCTAGAGCACTGTGCCCGCCTATAAGCGCGCCGTCGACATGTGCGGAGTCGCAAAAGCTCTAGATCGGGGTTTGGTTTCCCGATACTCCGTCGTCGCTGTACTGTAGCTTCTCGTAAGCACTCACACATCAGTTTAAACAGGCTGTCTTAAGATGGTGCCTCTGAGATAAGCTGACAGAACTTGTCCCAGTTAGTCGCTGTATACACGAGAGTCTGGCGGCCCGCAGTATGTGTTGATGTTAATCAAATGGTTAGGTGATCTGAGCCCCACGGGTCAGGTTCACATGACCAGACTAAGCACACATTTCTCGTTGACATCGCAAGGTCTATAGTGGTATGCTAATTTCCTGTACCTATAAATGTAGGTGAACCATCATTCAGTATTTACAGATCGTTCTTGATAATTATCTCGTTAATCTCGGCCCCACGATTGTCTTGCGGAGGGCTACACCATCGTGGATGGTGGGCATTAAAATCTCCGCATAACACAAACGATGCACCACACCGAGACTCAAGTAGTGAGGTATCGGAAGAACGTGTAGGCCTGTTTTATGTACTTGCCGCCGTCGTATACACACCTCTGAGGATCAAAGTAACAGCTGCACACTCAAACTCATCGTCACAAATGCCGTCTGTGTCAAGAACCGCGAAATCCAAGTCAGCACGCACGTACACTGATGCTTTTGAAGCATTGCGCGTATGCCCCGCGTCCACACATTGGAAAGAGCCACAAGCTGGTTCCGCGCATCGAGTGTTACTGTGGACAGCCACGAAGCCTGGCAATCGATATTCATCGTTCCTTACGCTAGTTTCTTGAAGCGCTATAATGTCTGGTGCAGTCTTCATGGCGCTGAGTCGAAGAACTAAATCAGAGTGCGGCGGTCGCATCGACGTGACATTCCATTGCAGCACAAAGAGGCGAGGCTGCTGACAACCGTTAAAATTATTTCCGGTAAAACGTCTAGTGAAGGCCGCCGAGTACTGGAACGAGGGGCTCCAAAAGTTGCTCTGCCGCTGACGCTGCTGGTGTCTGACGACCAGCGATTAGAGATCTGATGACGTTGACAAGCATCTTCCGAAGATTGACAAGTTGCACATCGTCGTTGGCTGAGACCGGTTTAGGTACTGTGTTTGCAGTGTTTTCCACTGTGGTCGAAGTCTTGGTAGATACTTGTTCCGACAATTTCGATAGCTGCGCTGGCCACGATGTGTCTGAGATTCCGACGCGTTGTGTCTTTGTCATTCTTTGAACGCGCTGCTTTTCAAGTCGCTGGGGCAGCACTACAGCGACGGGAGCTTTCATCTCCTGCTGCCTTCTTTTTGGATTTCTCTTTTAGTGCCTTTAGTTCTTTCTGCAATGAGGGACATCCTTTATCCGTTGCCAAATGCTCACCATTATAGTTAAGGCACCGATATGGCTGACTCACAGGAATCTACATGGTGATTCCCACCGCATTTCGCACAGACCTGATCTCTGGTGCAAAAACCCTGAACATGACCAATCCTAAACACTTATTGCATGGCAAAGGCCGTGGTACGAAAGGTCGAACAGGATAGCGCACAAGTCCAGCCTTTATATGACTAGGCAGCTTTCCAGAGGCAAAAAGTATCTTCATACAATTTGACGAGCCCAGCCTTCGAACGCTAATTATTTTGCATGGTGGCGTGCAAACGATCATGTTCTTAAAACGTGATCTTTGAGATCCAAGTCAACATCAGGTACGACAATAGCCGCTATATTTGTACCCTGTGGTATGTAAGCTACTGTCGTAGTCTTCATGGTGCTGTATATGATAGTCGCTTCACTTGAGGACGATGCCGGAGACGTCCGTCTTGGACGGCGGTGCTTGACAGGTATGAAAGCATCCGAATCTTCCGATCTTGAGTCAGAAAGCTCGGAATGAACAGCGTCGGATCCTACTGCCGAACTGAGCCGCTTCCGAGCGGCGGGCGGTCTATGCTGACCGCCAGGTGAGTCCAAGACCATCCATGGCAAACTCCGCGGGGAGGATCTCGCAGCAGAGTAGGAGTCTTCAGGGTTCAGCACAAACGTCGTTGCCTGTTACTGACGCACGAAAATAACATAAATAGAGAAAAACTGCAGCACCAGAAGAAAACCAGCAACCGAACGCAAAAACTTCGTCGTAGTGTCTATGTCGATCGCGCATACTACGCGATCAAGACATAAACTTTTTTCATAAGACGTAAAATTCCTAGAGATTAATAAAGCCTCATACAAGCGACGACAATATGCCACATTCAGCCGGAATTATGAATTCAGTACTTTGAATGTGACTACACTTGTAAAACAAGTTGTTGGGCTAGTTGGTGCATTGTATTATGAAAAAACCAGCCTAAAAAGGCGCACAAAACGTGCCGGTGTATTAACGACAGAGCATGCTAGCACTATAAATCATTAGAAAAGGGAACTGGGTCAAATGTGCCCCTTCACTGCAATGAGTGTAAATGTAAGCCAGTGCTTGGTGATATCAGTATCTTGGGCAGGAGTCGCGATAAGTTGGCATTGAGGTACTGTAGGCCTTTCTTATTGGTAAAAAAAGGGGAAGCATGTTGCAGTGACTCGTCAGTTGCCCTACGAAGAAAGGACATTGAATTCATTGGATTGTTTTTGTAACCATAAGGACATAATAAGAAACCGCTAGGTTGTGACATGATGTTTAGTTATTCTTGGTGTGTTTGGTCATTTGGTTTTATTAGGCTCTATAAGTGTTCCTTGGTGTTGTTTCACTGCTTTGTTGTACTGTTGGTTTTGTTTAGTTGTTTTATTGGTTTTGACTCTGCTTTTGCTATGTACGCGTGACTCTGCATTACTACGATTATCTAACATCGGTATTGCTAAGATATACATCACTGGGCTTAGGCAAGGCTTAGGCTTAGGCACTGGGCCTAGGAAGGTAGAAGGTGCATGCGGCCTTTGGGATTTATTGTTTTCTTTTTTTTCTTTACGGTTGGTTGTGATAAGCCGATTGTACGATGGTCATTTGACAGAGCGCCCTTTATAAAATAGAGCCCCATTCTGTCGAATGAACAGTTGGTAGTCCAGCTTTTTTCCTGTCTTGTATGTTTCCTGTGCGCGCTTTTCTTTTGGCAGGTATTTTTTGCTTAATATAATGACTACACTTAAATACTGCCCAAGGTTCAGGGTGAGCATAGTAGCGCTAGCAGCTATCGTTTCAGCTGACATTTGATCGGAGGCTTAACCTATCGGAGCCACGAGTCAAGAGCTGCTATCAAGTTACCACCATGAGCTTGATGCTTTCCTATGTCACCTCGCTGCATATTGGTCTCGTGTTTCTTAAGCGCATGTTAGTTCCTTTAACTAGGCTTAAACTATTGAAAGAAAGCAAGGGCAACACCGCTCAGTTTGCGAAAAGACGGGTGCCGTATTGAGCGTATGGTTCGCGCAAAGCGAAGGGCAGTATCCGGATGTTCAAAGCGCCGTCTCTCCGAACAAATATACGGTCCGTATGCAACCACACACCAGCACGCGCAAAGAGGGCTGAGGGACGTGCGTTCAAGATGATGGGGAAGGAAAAAAAGACGACGCGCCGCAGACTCCCTTTCCATATTATTCGCAACTTGGTTTGGCAGACGGCATCGTGAGAAAGAAAGATAAGATGAAAGCGCAAGGCGGCGACTACATTCTCGTGACAACGCGGTGAAAGCGCCTCTGCTCCGTTGCTGGGCCCTAAAATAGCCCCCTCCCTGTTCCGCGAGCAGTGGCTCTGGCTGCCGCGCGGCGCATCTACGACGCTAGTGCACCCCTCGTTTCCTTGGCAAAACACGGATCTCTAGGCATAAATAAAAGAACGCCGTGGTGCGGTGGATCCGGAGCACGCCTTTTCTCCCGTTGCCGTCTCCGGCAGCGGCCAGGGACAAAAGGCCGCATTTCGACTTTACTTTTCGTAAGCTCCTATTCCTCCGGCTATTGTTTGCATGTTGTGTGCAATATGCCAGCTGAGGACGAACAGAACCGAGAGAGTGGCAGCATGCTGCGAACCTGGAGCCAGATGTTGCCCAAAATCCTTGGAAATATGCTTTTGATAAAAAAAAAAAGCAAGAGAGAACAAAGCCAGGGAGCGATGGAGAAACAGGCAGCCCGAAACATGGAATCATTTCTTCCCGTAATTTGTTCCGTTGTTTCTTATAAAATGTCGCAGAGCGGCGTACTACATACTACGATGAGGAGAAAGAAAAGGATCGCAGGGAAAGGGATACGGGAGGAATGCGAATCACTGCTTTATAATAGCTTCTCAGAGTTTCCGTCGCAGGCTTACCGCTCTACACGATTAAAGGGGCCCTTAGAGCCAGTCCTGCAGCATGTTTTATGAAATCTATTGAACGTGCGTGGTATGAAAGGACACGGCCTCACAAACCTTTCATACGCCTTGTATTAAGAGAGTTGTCAGCAATCAAATACTCCTGCTGCCACGCCCTCGCGGCCTTCACTCATTCTCTTGTATCTTGTACTGCTTTCAAAGTTCGATGCAGTGCTCGCACCGCAGACGTCTTACCTGTATAAGTGCGTAGATTAAGCTCTTACTTTCAAGTGAGGCAATGAGCAGCCTACTAATGGACTAGACAAAATATTGAGGTTTCGTGATGCTGCTATTCTAAGTACTGGAGTGTGGCCGGCCATAATCCGTTGTTCTTTTTTTATAAAACAAGGCGGCGCTGTAATTATTACATCGCGCATTCAGACAAGTGCATTCAGACGTTACATGCTGTTGAAGAATTGCGAAACGTTGGAGTTTCCTCCAGTGGATACCCTCACATATCGGCGTAGCAGGCAACGAGGCCACTAACAATGTTGGGCACACAGCGTTGGAGTTCAGGCCAACGAACAAGGCTCCTCAGTAAGGAAAAATTCATATGAAGCAAGCTGCCTTAGGCCGCTAATGTTCGCAGTGGTTTCCAATACACCAACCTTCCGCGACTAAAGAATTTCACACAACTGAAGTCTACCTCCTTTATCGCATCGGCACAAGGTAAACGCAAGTGCCAGCATGGTGCTAAATGACAGAACTTAGTGCGTCATAGTCGTATGTGGACTGTCAAGCTCTTTGTGACATCGACCCTTATTTGTTAGTGTCATGAAGTTGACGCAGAACGTAAAGTCTTAAACCGAAGCGCGAGATGGCCCCACACACAAGCACTACTGACATTTTGTTCCAGTGAGAAGACTGGATATTTAGGATAGAGGTGCTTCAATTTCTCCTAAAATTCATTCATGCATGATAGATAGCTGTGTGAATGGTGAGTCATGCGGGTAGACCGGGAATGAATGACGTGCAGCGTGCTCCTCCCCCTTTGGAATTCATCCTTGCTATCAGTATTTCGATGAAGAAGCATCAAACAGAACAATGAGGGAAAAGGCCGACGTCTGTGTTCTGGACAAGCGAAGAACGGCACCTAAATTCCCAGTGGCCGCAACGCCACTTAATGAGCGCGCCTCGACAGAGCAGAGCGCGCGAAAGAAAACACCAGCTGTCCCTAGAGCACGCCAGGTGTTGCGTGAGCGGAGAGGACAGCCCCGCGACGCCACGTCACCCTCGCTCTCGGAAGCGCGTTCCTTGTTCGCGCAAGCTCTCGCCTACGTTCTAACTGCGCCTCGGGAATCGCTACAAGGAAATTATGTATAAAAACAGAATAAATTGGAGTACAAACGTTGGCAGAAGTCAGTTTCTAACCTACTACCCCACCCTGCGCTCTGCTTTATGACGTCACGCGACTTGTAAAAATTTACATTGTAAAGCACGGTGTGACGAAAGCGATGACGTCAAAATCACCGTGGCTTACTCGGCTCGATCGTCCCCATTAGATTTTATGGCAGTCGGGCAAGGTAGCATGACGTCAAAGAACGAAGTGCACCGGCTTTGTGCTATCAAGCAGTCGTTGGACATACGTCTCAACGCACTCGCTTAAGTGCCTCACTTAAGTGTCTCACTCGCTTAAGTGGTTAGGTTTCCTCAGATATCTTTTTGTTTCAACTTATCGGATGCCCTTGTCTTACGAGATGTAATGGGACGAGTTTCAGAGCATACCACGCTTCGTAAGTGGCGTTCAGGCAAAGCAATTTCCGCCAGCGTTTGTAAGGCTAGGTTCGCTTGTAGCAAGCAACAATCCTCCACTTCCTTAGCCTTTTTTCTGAGCTTACAAATGGCCCGATTCTGCGCAGTGTTGTCACAACTTGTCCCTAAGCATTGCTCATAATATACACGGAGCCACATGCACTATGTGCTCAAAGCGACTTTCTGAACTTAACAAGATATTTAATTTTGTTGCTATAGCAATAATGCGGACACCACAGGCATATTTTCACCGTTGGTGTCACCGTCGCTCTACTGTCGCGAATAAAGTCCGAGCGCGAGGAGAATGAGCGGCCCGTGCGCAGAATGTTGGTGGTCATGGGATGGGTTGCGAATGTGAGTGCAAACATGCGAGGGAGAGCCGACAAGGATGGTGGCTTGATGCGCGCTTTGTTAGCGCTTGGCTAATCGAGAAAGTCATGTGGAGGAGCCCGCATAGCCCGAAAGGCCGGGAAAGAGGAGGAGAGCGTGCGTCTCTTTCTCTAATCCGGCCGGGGCAGTTCGCGACACAGCCAAAATGGGGAAGTGAGCGACAGCACGACATGTTCGTTTTGAGACAAGCACGCGCGCTCCTCGCTGCCAGCGCCCTTCATCCTTCAGCGTTGTGAAAGCGAGTGCTCGCGCTCATCTAGTGAGATGTTCATGTTTGTCTGTGGGCTCCTTACGCAATGCTTGCTGAGTTAACAGGCATATGTTCACTGCAATTGATACTCCCCATAAACTAAAAACCTACTTCGCATAACTGTCTAGTACTTTTTAGCACTATCAATGATTCACCTTCAGGACAAAACGGAGGTTTTTTATACATTTCTTAGGAAGCTGAGTTTATTTTCTTATTTTTGTCGTATAGTCGGCCCTCCGATAGCCTATATTCATTTATATCAGCTTACTGTCCATTGCCTAGGCAATGGACAGTAAGCTGATCGGTCTATAATTTTTCAAGTCTTTGGCGTCCCCTTTCTTATGAATTAGAATTATGTTAGCGGTTTTCAAAGATTCCGGTACGCTCGAAGTCATGAGGCATTGCGTATGCAGGGTGGCTAGGTTTTCTAGAACAATCTGCACACCATCCTTCAACAAATCTGCTGTTACCTGATCCTCCCCAGCTGCCTTCCCCCTTTGCATAGCTCCCAAGGCTTTCTTTAGTTCTTCCTGCGTTACTTGTGGGATTTCAATTTCCTCTAGATTATTCTCTCTTCCAGTATCGTCATGGTGCCACTGGTACTGTATAAATCTCCATAGAACTCCTCAGCCACTTGACCTATCTCATCCATATTAGTAATGATATTGCCGGCTTTGTCTCTTAACGCATACATCTGATTCTTGCCTATTCCTCGTTTCTTCTTCACTGCTTTGAGGCTTCCTCCGTTCCTGAGAGCAAGTTCAATTCTATCCATATTATACTTCTTTATGTCAGCTGTCTTACGCTTGTTGATTAACTTGGAAAGTTCTGCCAGTTCTATTCTAGCTGTAGGGTTAGAGTCTTTCTTACATTGGCGTTTCTTGATCAGATCTTTCGTCTCCTGTCGTCTCCTGTGATAGCTTACTGGTATCCTGTCTAACGGAGTTACCACCGACTTCTATTGCACAGTCCCTGATGATGCCCATAAGATTGTCGTTCATTGCTTCAACACTAAGGTCCTCTTCCTGAGTTAAAGCCGAATACCTGTTTGTAGCTTGATCAGGAATTGCTCTATTTTCCCTCTTACCGCTAACTCGTTGATCGGCTTCTTATGTACCAGTCTCTTCAGTTCACTCCTCAAGTCTAGGCTAATTCGAGTTCTTACCATCCTATGGTCACTGCAGCGCACCTTGCCGAGCACGTCCACATCTTGTATGATGCCAGGGTTAGCGCAGAGTATAAAGTCTTTCATTTTTAGTCTCGCCATTCGGGCTCCTCCGCGTCCACTTTCAGATATCCCGCTTGCGGAAGAAGGTATCCATTATCTGCAAATTATTCTGTTCTACAAACTCTACTAATAACTCTCTCCTGCTATTCCTAGAGCCTATGCCATATTCCCCCACTGACTTGTTTTCAGTCTTCTTCTTGCCTACCGGGGCATTGAAGTCGCCCAACAGTGTAGTGTATTTTGTTTTCACTTTACCCATCGCCAATTCCACGTCTTCATAGAAGCTTTCGACTTCCTGGTCATCATGACTTGTTGCGTACTCCAGGGTAGCGTATCGTACTGCTGCCGAGAAGTAGCGGCCCCTGCCTATCGAAGCTCGACCGACGTTACCTATTGGGTAGCGTGGCTTTGTCGGTGGGCTGCAGGCATCCGGTAGACCATGGCGACGAAGCAAGGGCGAGACGATTTCTAGTGCGAAACTTGCATGGTTTATTCAAAGGTAGATGGAAGAAAATGAGAAGAGCATGAAGTGACAAAAGTACATTTCGGAGCCCTTTAAATAGGCTCTCTACAATCCTGGGCGGGATCTTGCTTCCGTCGACGTCACGTGACCGTCACAGAAAGAGGGCCCCTCCTCCTCTGGTTATACCGAGCCTGCTGAAAGGAAGAAGTCGTCCCGCCTCCTGGTATTGTAGACGCCAGCCCGCCTCTTCTGCGCTTTGCGGGTTCGTGGAAGTTCTCTTCTAGGTCCAATTCGAGAAGAGGGCCTCTCTAAACTCGCGCGCCCACACACACACACACGCACACGCGCACGCACACGCGCACGCACACGCGCACGCACACGCACGCACACACACGCACACACACACACGCACACACACACACACACGCACACACACGCACACACGCACACACACGCACACACGCACACACGCACACACGCACGCACGCACGCACACGCACGCACGCACACACACACACACACACACACACACACACGCTCAAAAGAAGCCTGTGCACTGCGGGGCTTCCGGCAGACAGGTAGACACTCGAAACGGTCATGGCGAATTAGGAAGTCACGCTTCATTTCGACGAGGTCTGGTGGAAGAAGGTCGGGTGAGAGAAAGTTCTTTGTGCACGAGGTGTGGGGCGCCAACCATCGCAGGAGAAGTCACGCCTCATTTCGACGAAGATGGTCGGATGAAATTCCTTTCACCACGTGGTGTCAGACGCCAACCCTAACAGACTGGATGTAGGGGCGTAGACCTGTACAACCTTCAATTTGTACATCTTATTAGGTTTCACAACAAGACCTGCCACTCTCTCGTTAATGCTATAGAATTCCTGTATGTTACCAGCTATATCCTTATTAATCAGGAGTCCGACCCCTAGTTCTCGTCTCTCCGCTAAGCCCCGGTAGCTCAGCACGTGCCCGCTTTTTAGCACTGTATACGCTTCTGTTGTCCCAACTTCACTGAGCCCTATTATATCCCATTTGCTGCCCTCTAATTCCTCCAATAGCACTGCCAGACTCGCCTCACTACATAACGTTCTAGCGTTAAACGTTGCCAGGTTCAGATACCAATGGCGGCCTATTCGAACCCAGGTATTCTTAGCACCCTCTGCTGCGTCACAGGTCTGACCGCCGCCTTGGTCAGTTGCTTCGCAGCTGCTGGGGACTGAGGGCCGCGGTTTGATTGTTGTATTCATATAGGAGGTTGTGGCCAAGCACTGCACCAGGGTGGCCAATCCTGCTCTGGTGAGGGAGTGCGTTAGCGGTTCTGGTCACCGGCATCAGGCCGCACTCCAGGCATGTTTATGCAATTTTATCAACGCGCGGATTTTTTATAGCGTAAAGCTACACTACGCGGGTTGGAGCCGAGCTTCGCGTGCTTCTGCGCCTGCCATACTGCGCATGAGCGAGAGCCGCTTGACGTCTCGACAGGCGCAGCTGCGTCGCCCTCACCGCCGCAGGAGCCAGCGCACGGTCGTCGCCGCCGCCGACTGCGGCGCATTCCAGACGTGCGACGTCGCAGTCTCCGCAGACGCGCCGGCGCAGTGTGCACCCGCTGCTGCATTTACGACTGCGGCGCCGCGCAGCACTGCGCATGCGCGAGGAGGGCGCACCGTTCGTATAAATGCGCGGGTGAAACGGTTGATGCAGGGCGCTCGACATGCAGTTAAGGAGAGTCGAGCCGCTGCCACAGCTGCCAGTTGGCGCATAAGACCGGAAAGCATAACCGTATCTTTACGCTACGTATATCCTGGCATAGCTGAGCTAAGCCACTGCAAATGTTTTTTAATCCGGTGGGAAATTGCTTGGTCTACGGTCGTCGTGCACGCGAGGCGGATACTCTACCTCTACGCCACCGCTTCGCGCGTTGCCACTGCAACTGCCCATGTGCTTTTGTTCAAATGTTCACGCCCTTGCGCAACACAATAACGGGTACGCGGAGAGACTTCGTACTTGAAATGGGCAGTGTATGCGTTTGTTTTTAAACGGCGTTTGCGTGGAAATGAGCAAAAGGGTCTAGTTGCTGTGTTGCTTTAAAAACTGGCTGTCGAGTTCATGTGCCTATACAGGGTAATCATTTCTAGGTTTTATGGAATTCAAAGAAAAAAATATCCTGTTGCAGGCAAAATAATTCTAGTCCTTGAGCTGAATTATTCAGAGAGGCAGACATTATTTGCCCGAGAAATCAGAACACATATTCAACGAATTAACAAAAAATCCACTAATTATATTTTCATTTATTTAGTTTACGGCGCATATTGCAATTCACGAATTGTAGCCAGTGAGTTTGCAAGGCGCATCCACTTAGCATAGATTTACACAATGACGCCAGCTTGGAGATACCGGCGATCAAACTTGCCGTAACAATGCACTGTTGTTCCACTTTCTTTTTTAACGAAAAGCTATTTTATGCACTGAAGTACAGAAATAATTGGAGCGTCCATATATTTCGTTCGACACTTTGAAAAGTAAAACCTCGAACTGGTGTTATCCTTGAAAGCAATTTCAAGTTGACACGTCTTGCAAGCTCACCGGCTACAATTCGTGAATTGCAACATGTGCCGTAAAGAAATTAATAATGAGTTAATAAGTAAGTTTTGTTAACTAGTTGAATATGTGTTTCGATTTCTCGTGCTACTAATGTCCGCCTCTTCAAATAATCCAGCTGAAGGACAAGACTTGTGCTATCTGCAACAGGCAATTTTTTAAAATTTCATAGAACTTAGAAATGATCTTGTATTCGATCCAACAGACCGCGTAATATATAGGCCACATGTGGGTTCATTTTAATCGCAAGGCCATTTCATATATGGAACCATAAAAAACTGGGTGATATCTGTGCAAAAGAGAGAGAGAGAGAGAGAGAGAGAGATCATTTATTTGTAGTGAGATTGGGTGACTTCGTCGTAGGGTGGAGCCCTTAGTTCAGCACCCCATTGGCTCGCGCCACTCCGCTGCCCGCCGGATCAGCCGTCGCTGCTCTTGCGGGTCTGAGCTGGTCAGCGCAGTCTCCCAGGAGGAAGGAGAAGGTGAAGGAAGCTTCACTACAAATCTCATGTAAGTGAACCCGCCGTGGTTGCTCAGTGGCTATGGTGTTGGGCTGCTGAGCACGAGGTCGCGGGATCGAATCCCGGCCATGGCGGCCGCATTTCGATGGGGGCGAAATGCGAAAACACCCGTGTGCTTAGATTTAGGTGCACGTTAAAGAACCCCAGGTGGTCAAAATTTCCGGAGTCCTCCACTACGGCGTGCCTCATAATCAGAAAGTGGTTTTGGCACGTAAAACCCCAAATATTATTATTATTCATGTAAGGGAGGTGACATAGTAGTGTAGTCTAAGCACACGGGTCCTTCGGACGTAATATATGTAGGAGAAGCTAAGTGACGCGTTTTACATTGAAGATGGCTTGGACAAGTTTAATTAGATGCGTGAAATGTCGCCAGGAATGAAATGGAATGGAAAAACATTATTGCTCTATATCTCAGAGAGATTGGCGGTGGGCCGGTCTTGAGTCCTGGCCGCTGCTGGTGAGCAGACCCTCCCATTGTTCCGCACTTGGGTTATTTATTTATGGAATGCGAAATTACGCTGGCATTCCCACGTGATGTGGTATAACGCGGGGGTTGCCCCGCACCACGGACATGTATCCCTGTACTGGGTAGGAAACATATTGTGTAGTGTGTGCAGGTTGAAGAACGTACTTGCTTAGAGTCTTCGCCAGCTGACTGCCTCGTGTTATGTGAGAAATGTGTGTGTGGGGGGGGGGAGGGGGGGTATTTAAGTCTCCTTCCTCTGTAGTGGTTAAGTATTTCGGCATACGTCGGCTCCACCGTTAAGGGGGCCTCTGAGGTTTCCAACTGCCCTGCTCGGTGCGTGAGTTCGTGAACTAGGCTGTCCACCCTTGACTTGCCCTCTATCCCGGTGTGTGCCGGTATCCAGAAGATACTATGTTTTATGTTTTTGTTAGGAAGCTCTGTTTCGAGGAGGATTCCCAATGCTTCCTTACTAACTCTGCCTTGTATGTAGTTCCTGCATGTTGCTTTGGAGTCTGTTAGGATTATCAGAGATTTGTTCCTGCGGTAACTTTCAGCTGTCGCTAAAGCTACGGCGACTTCTTCCCCCTCCGTTACCGTGCAGTTTCTCAGGGTCGCGCAGCTAATTGGTTCTCCCGTGTGGTTTACCACTGCTGCCGCGACTCTAAACATTCTAGTGTTGCGGTCCCATGGGTATACGGCCGCGTCTGTGTATACTGTGTTTTCTAGTGTGGCTAGGTTTCGTTCCTCATAATCTGCTCGTGCCTGCCTTCTGGCGGCGTGGAGACTCGGGTCCATGTTTCTCGGTGGGGGCCAATCTCCAGTGTCTGGCGAACGCTGTCTGGGATGCTAGCTGCCCGATCCTCTATTCCGTCTGTGTTATGCCCTATTCTTTTTAGGAGCTTGCTGCAGGTGGCAGTCTGCTGGAGCCTGGCGATCTGTGCATTGAGCTGCGCTTCCGCGAGTTCTTCGAAGGTGTTGCTTAAGCCCATCTGTAACAGTTTATCGTTGAGCGTGTTTCTTGGCAGATTTAGCGCCGTCTTATACGCTTTCCTTAGTAGCGTTTCCGTCTGTTTCTTTTTTTTTTGTGCTTGGTCATGTTGTGGTACGGGAGCGAGTACATGACTCTGCTGACCACCAGGCTTCTGACCAGCTTGATTGTGTCTCCTTCTCTTATTCAGCTTCTTCTTTGAGATACCCTCGTTATCATTCGGCTTACTTGTTCTGTCGATTTTTTGAGTAAGCTGATTGTGTGGCTGCATTTCTTGCTTCCTTGAATCAACATGCCTAGGATGCGTATCATGCTCCTTTCAGGTATGTTTTGTCCCTCTAGTTTTACTATTATTTCTTCCTTGGTGGGGTTTCTTCCCACTCTCAGGATTTCTGATTTTTCGGTGGAGCACGCCAGGCCCCTTTCTCTGACATATTCTTCCACGCACTTGGTCGCTTCCTGCAGTTTTTCTTGCTTCTATCCTAGGGAGCCTCGATTGACCCAAACCGTGATGTCGTCAGCATATATTGCATGCTGGATGCCATCAATCTTGCTGAGTCTTCGAGCCAGTCCGATCATTGCGATGTTGAAGAGTATTGGTGAGATCACGGAGCCCTGCAGCGTGCCTTTGCGTGGGGTGCCTTTGCCTGGTGCGCCAGGAAATATGGTCAGCTACTCCTCCCTTTCAAAAAGGGAAAAGGCAGCAAGAAGACTAGCGAATACATCACAAGAAAAACAGAAGGCATAATATGGAAAGAGGTCAGTTCTACGCTCTGTAACTATATTGTCTGCCACGCAGACTTCATTACACGAAGCCGCGGATTCAAGTTTTCAGCGACAGTTGTCCGAGTGCTTGTTATTCTGAGTCAAGGCAAACGACCGTCGCTCTTAAAATAGTTTTGTTTTCATGCTGAGCATAAAATCCATTTAAAAAATGGATCTTCTCTTAGTGTGTCTTGCACTTGAAGCTTCTGCGTCTTTTAATAATGCGCGTCTTATGTGTGTCCCTGAAAGGATGCTCGATTGGCGCGCGTGAGCAGCTTTGTGCAGTTGAGCTAAACGCTGCCCTCCGGCGTACGTCGTCGGGCTCGCAAGGCGAGCACGCTCCGTTTGTTTGTTTATTCATTTATCTTTTTCACTTGGTCTCCTTTTCTTTGGGCAGCAGTAGGGGCGGTTGGCGTGGTTAACGGAATTGCGTTTAAAGGCACAACTTAAATTTTTGCAGTGTGGTCGTCGCATCAAGTTGGACGTTGTCGGATAAGACTTCATCAGAAGAACAAGCTGCCTCTACTACGGATCGCTGGGACACGTGACCCTTGCCACTGACGGATACTACAAAAGGAGCGACGCTCGGCCAACGGACTCATTCCAGGGATGATTCTTCGCATGGCTACCATTGGCTGTTTTTAAGCAGACGCTCTCTCGACGCTAGCGCCAAGGTCCTCCTCAGTTACGGCCCTAGCAGGGGGGCGATACTTTGGCAAAATCGCGGCGCACACGATTGTTTACGTTGCCATGGCAACAGGAACAGCAGACGCGCGCGCCTCCTCACCCTGGCGTTCTTTGTTTCTATTAGGACGACCCCGCTCCACTCCCTTTACACCCTTCTCATTGCCCCACGCACCTTCACTTTTGCTTTCTTTTTGCCTATCCGCGGCGCGTATTTTTTTCTTCTTCTTTTCCTTGCGCGCGCGCATTATCTTAGCCATTGTTTTTGAACTTGCGCGTGGTGCGCTGTGGGTTCGTTATGCGTCAGCACACACACAGTCTTGTCCATACTTAGTATGCCAGCATATGCCAGAACATATATAAATTCCCCTTCCAATACAATAGATATTTGGCCTCGTTTTATTGACTTCCGTTATCGAAAACAAAGATTTTCGCATAACTTGGTATGATACACGCTCAGAAAATGAGCAAAGGTGAAAAATGCATGACATGTGCATGACTACTAAACAACACAAAAGTTCACACACAGTGAAATAAAAAAACTCAAGAAAACGCGAAGGCCGTTTCATGCACATATAAAATATTTCTATATGTTGCTCTAAGGACTAAAGTCTAGAAGAGCTTCTGATATGCGCACTGAGAGCTTCTGATACAATGTAATTTCTGAGATATTTCACAAAACTGGACGACGTGTATGAATAGTCATGAAAACTAAAGAAAGGTGAAATTCTCTAGTAATGACAAAAAAATACACACAAAATACCTAAAGAATAGAATATAATGCTAAGATTGTTTTATTGAAAGCCATAACCAAAAAAAAAGACAAGAACTTATGAACCTGCACAAAAGTATATGAAATGCGTGATATAGTCATTACTACTGAACAAAATGAGAAAGACATGGCAGAACAAAAATAACGTTGTACTAAAAACGGAAATACATATCACATTATTCTGCACTTGGCCACAACTTGAGTAACGGTCGCAAGGGGGAGCAGAAGCTAGTCTGCTTTTGTAGCAGCACATAGAAAACATTCGCAGAAAGGCCTATTCCTCAGTCAAAGATAACGTAAAATAAGCCAACAACACTACTTTTCTTTCACCCCAAATGCAATGCTTAGCAGTAAAATTACGTCAATTAAAGCACTAAGCCATACCTACTGGGCACTCATTTGTGTAATAAACACAAACTGCAACGATCTGCATAAAGGGCACTTGCAATGTTCATGCTTTTCCGAAGAAAAAAAAAACGTATCATGTCTACACATGAAGGTTGTTCGCGCGGAATTCCCATCGGCGATTACTGAGCTAATACTAAAACCCGAACAGTAATTTTTCAGCTGTTAGTAGGTTTGCAGAACGATGACACACAGAAAAAGCACTGAGGGCGGAATGGAAAGCTGAGCGAGTTACTGAAGATGCAGAATGAAACTTGGCACAGAAAACCACAAGTCATAGACCAGGTGACAATGAGGAGGAACATCTACTTGTCAGCTTTCTCTCCCGCTAAGAGGGAAGTGTAACACAATCAAGGCCCAACAACGTCCGGAGACTTATGGAGCACACACATGCACAGGGCCGAGTTCGTGTACCTTCCTACGTTCGTGTGTGTACACATGTGCCTTCTGATGTCCTGGGTTCTGCGCGCTCACCTGTTGGCTTTATGCACCCGCAACAACCTTGCAGAGCTTGTGTTTAACGCGACAGCGTTAAGGAGCTCGTGTCGCAGAAAAGCCGGTGTCGTCGGCGTCGGCGGCGTTGGCCGTGAGCGAAAGATTGCGGAAGGCAATTCATAAATTAAAACAACTTGCAAGATGGGCTGGGTGTGAGACGGAGACGCTACCACTCAGCCTGCGATGCGACAAAAGCGCTTCTAGTGAATGCGGTGAAAACGTGCCGTAGAAAGTTATACTGCGGTGTATATCGGTAATTATGAGCATGTAAATTACAGAAGTCGCAGTTAAACGCGTAGCGAAGTACGTTTCCGCTACATTTCTTCTGCGCTTGCCGCACAAGCAGGGCCATCTCGCGGCAAACACAAAAGACCCCCTTCTCGCAATGCACGGCGCTGCCCCGACAGGTGGCGCGCCACTCGCCCGCGCGACGTGGCTCCCCTTTCCGCTCACAGCGCGATTCCTAGGGGCAGCGTCCGATGTGGGACGCCTCTGACGTGATCGCTGCGCCGTAGCGTGTCTGGTGGGAAAGCGTCCCCTGCGATATGTGCCGTGCTGCTGGCGAGGAGTCATGCGTCTGCTTGGTGCTCCCAAGTGAGATAGAGGACGATCCCATCCAGGCGTCAGCCCCATGATCGCGTCAGCCTTCATGGCGCGTCGCGGCCCGGCTGTCCGTGCCTATCACGACGTTTGGCTTGCGTATATCGTTTCTCCCTCCGAGAGACAGAGTTCTTTGGTTCGTTCCACTTCATCAGGCGCACGTTTCGTCTTTGTGTGACTCAAGAGCATGCCGAGCGAATAAGTTGGCGGCGCGAACGGGGTGCGATAACGCTATCACGTTCCGCTCTTGAAGGCGAAGCTTAAGCGTCCTCCAATTTTTGAGGTATTCGTGCGCCACTGTACGATGCACGAGCAGTGCGAGTCGTGAAACGGGTGAAACATTACTGAGCACAGGCACACAGCTATCAAAGACAACGAAACTGGCGAAACTGCCCACGCTGGTCAAGGCACAGCCCAGCGCACGCTTCCCGATAACAGCAGATAACGAAACGTGAAGCGTCATGCAGCGGGCTATTCTCGCGCCGGGCCGGTGGGCGCGCGCGTAGACAGTCGAAGGTAAGGGAGTTGCGAGGGAGGGCAAGGAGAGAAGAGTTGAGAGGAAGGGCTAAAGGACACGACTCCCTGGATCGGCACGCACCCGCGCGCGCCTATCTAGGAGGCTGTACGAGGGAAGCGGATTTGATTTCCCGCCCTCCTGATGGACGGCGCCAATTACCTCTGCCACCAAAGTGGCCGACTTTCCGAGGCCGGCTCATTTTTCGGGCAGCAGCAGGGGCGGTTGGCTTGGTTGACGGAATCGCGTCTAAAAGCACGACTGAAATTTTTGCAGGTTAGTGCAACTCGTTTGCAATATCGTATTCAATTTTTTTTTCCGCCACTAGCTTTCGCTGCTGCTGCTGCTGCTGCTGCTTTGGGTGCTGCTTGGAATGTTGTCACATGTATATATTTTTCCTCGAGCAAAAAATGACTGCAGGGGCTTGTTCGTTTTGTCACTCCGTGTTTAGTCATGATGATGTCGTCATGTAATGTGTTGATTGCACTGGTGACTTTCATGTCGGAAAATGTAGCGGCATCACTTTAAAGTCCTTTAAGATTATTATTATTATTATTATTATTATTATTATTATTATTATTATTATTATTATTATTATTATTATTTGTTTTGAACACATATACACAGGTAACAGGAAAGGGAAAGCGAGGAGCAGGCTGGCAACTGCCACCGGAAGGGGCACAACGCCTGCCTACTCTTCTGAAGGGAGGTGACAGCAACACAGAAATGGAAGATAGGAAGGTGGGGAGGAAAAAGGAAAGAGGAAAGGAGAGCAACAGGACAAATCTAAAGACTAAAGTAGAACTGTGCAGTCGGAATTAAAGTGACGCCGCGTCGAACAGCCTCCACAATTATCAACCACATCCATGGCTAGTTCGCTATGCGGCTTTCGCCTTTCTTTAAGATGATGAAAGAAATCACGAAGAAGTCACTTAGATGCCCTACATGTAAACATGCTGTAGGGAATACTGATACAGTGGGCCAATCTACGAACCTTCAAACTGAGCTTGCTGAAATAAACAAAAACTGTTGCAAATGCAAGCCCTGGAGGCAAAGTTAGATAAGTCGATAGGCTTACAAGACACTGTGCAGAGCATAAATAAATCGGCAGGAACTTGGTATGAGTGAATTGCGCCACCCAATGAAGAAAGTTCAGCAGTCGCAAGACACAACAATGGTCTCAAAGTTAAGAAATAAACGCTGTAGAGCAGTACAGCCGAAGACAGAACATCGAAATTCATGGCTTGCCTCAACAAGATGGCGAGAATCTGTTAACAGAATTAAATAAGATTGCTACGCAGCTTGAGCTGCCGCCACTGTCTGAAAAAGATATTGACGGAAGAGTTTGTCTACGCGCAAAAGAAAACAGAGACCCTATCGTTCTTGTTCGCTTTGTCAGTAGAACATTGAAGGTTACATGGTTTTGAAAATAAAAAAAAAATCTCAGGAACAAAACACAGGGCATTAAATTTTTTAATAACTTGACTGCAACGAGTAAGTGTTTGGTTTGGCTTGCAAAAAACAAGGCAGAGAACTGAACTATCTATTCGTTCGGAGTTGCCAAGGAACTATCTTTGTACGCAAGCAGCCGAATGCTCGAGCGATAAGGCTCGCCATAGAAAGCGACCTAAACAAAATCGTCTAAGAATCAAAGGCCACTAACTACTACAAACGTGGAATTTTATCACAGTGTTACATCCTTCAACAGCTTATTATTAAAAGATAACTGCTTCCATGAAAAGGGGTTTAAACTGTTCCATATGAATGTATAAAGTTTAAGCAACAAACACGTTGATATTGAGACACACCTATCGCAGCTTAACTGCTGCTTTGATTTCTTAACTTTTTCGGAAACTTGGTATGCGAGTGTGCATGACGCCATACATTTCTCGGGTTACAAGCACGTTTCAAGGTATCGTTCATGAAAACGAGGTGGTGGCGTATCCCTTTGTACTCGTGAATGTCATTGTTGTGAAATTTTGGCTTAATTTACATGTGTGACTGATGATTTTTAATGTGTTGCAGTAGTTTCTCGAAATATTATGATTGTTGTTGTCTACCGCCCACCTCAAGGTGCTCTAACAAAACTGCTTCATTATATGGATTCGGTACTTGAACTTGATAGCACGAAGAAATTACACTCGGTAATTGTGAGCTTTTGTAACACCTCATGGGGTGAACAGCTTTTACAATTTAGCGATAGGAGGGGCTCAGACTATAGAAAAATGGAGAAATGTTACTTGGAGCGCACCGTTAATTTGTTGTCCCTGAAATAAACAATGCCTATACATGTCCAGCTCTATATTTCTAGTCCCTATCAAGATCACTCGTATTGCGACAGTTGATGATGACAACAGCGGTATTGTCTGTTACAGAATAACGCTGAAATACGTCCTTTTTATCGTAAAATGATATCGTGCCCAGCTAATTAGTCATCTCCTCGGGCTAGATCAGCACACCGCTAGTTATCTACTACGGCTAAGGAAAACTGACACGCGCATCAAAGAACGTAGATGAATATGGTTATCCAAGAGAAATAAGTGGTTCGGCTAAACAAACGAAGAGATGGCAATTGAGTTTTTGTTGTTGTTGCGTCAAAACATGGCTCGTATCCACGAGGACACTTTGATGCCCAACGTCCGGATCGAATTTGTTACGAACGAACTCTATACGAATGTTTCAGAGGTCTGTAATTTACCCTAAAAATTTTCTAATCTATATCAAGCCGCAGTGTTGCTATGGGGATGGGCAAAAGACGACGATGGCGCTGGCGAAAGTCATTAATGGCCGTTGATGATCTAACACGAACCATTCCAACTTTAGACTTTCTTCTTGCTACGAGTTACACCATACGGGATCTCGTTAATGGTCACAACATATGTTTTTGTGCTATTTCAATATTACAATTACGGAACAATATCAATATCTCTAGAATATACCCCTCACCCACGTCCGCTCTTGCGCAGGCTATGGAAACAACGTCGCCAATTTTTTAGAGGCGAACTTCCGGTTGAGGACGACAAGCGCTCACATGGAACTCGGATGGTCTGTCAAAAGCGCATGTAAGGCGATGCTGTCTGTGCCCTAGTTTCATTTGACAAGAAGGTGACTGCGCAGAAATATTTCGAAAGCGCAGCAAGTGCTGAATAGGCCAGGGTTCGGGAGGAGGGGGAAGGGGCATTTTAATGAGTAGACGTGAACAACAGCCATGTCTCGCGCTTTCCACAACGTAGTATTGGCCTTGTTGGGGGCGAGTCATCGGACCTTTGTGTTGTGATATATAGGCCACTCAACAATAGACCATATTCACACTATCAATCAAGTGATAGAGAAATGTGCAGAATATAAGCAACCGTTATATATAGCTTTCATTGATTACGAGAAAGCGTTTGATTCAGTCGAAACCTCAGCAGTCATGGAGGCATTACGGAATCAGGGTGTAGATGAGCCATATGTAAAAATACTGGAAGATATCTATAGCGGCACCACAGCCACCGTAGTCCTCCATAAAGCAAGCAACAAAATCCCAATAAAGAAAGGCCTCAGGCAGGGAGATACGATATCTCCAATGCTATTCACAGCGTGTTTACAGGAGGTATTCAGAGACCTGGATTGGGAAGAATTGGGGATAAAAGTTAATGGAGAATACCTTAGTAACTTGCGATTCGCTGATGATATTGCCTTGCTTAGTAACTCAGGGGACCAATTGCAATGCATGCTCACTGACCTGGAGAGGCAAAGCAGAAGAGTGGGTCTAAAAATTAATATGCAGAAAACTAAAGTAATGCTTAACAGTCTCGGGAGAGAACAGCAATTTACAATAGGCAGCGAGGCACTGGAAGTCGTAAGGGAATACATCTACTTAGGGCAGGTAGTGACGGCGGACCCCGATCATGAGACGGAAATAATCAGAAGAATAAGAATGGACTGGAGTGCGTTTGGCAGGCATTCCCAAATCATGAACAGCAGGTTGCCGTTATCCCTCAAGAGAAAAGTATATAATAGCTGTGTCTTACCAATACTCACCTACGGGGCAGAAACCTGGAGGCTTACGAAAAGGGTTCTACTCAAATTGAGGACGACACAACGAGCTATGGAAAGAAGAATGATAGGTGTAACGTTAAGGGATAAGAAAAGAGCAGATTGGGTGAGGGAACAAACGCGAGTTAATGACATCTTAGTTGAAATCAAGAAAAAGAAATGGGCATGGGCAGGACATGTAATGAGGAGGGAAGATAACCGATGGTCATTAAGGGTTACGGACTGGATCCCAAGGGAAGGGAAGCGTAGCAGGGGGCGGCAGAAAGTTAGGTGGGCGGATGAGATTAAGAAGTTTGCAGGGACGGCATGGCCACAATTAGTACATGACCGGGGTTGTTGGAGAAGTATGGGAGAGGCCTTTGCCCTGCAGTGGGCGTAACCAGGCTGATGATGATGATGATGATGATGATGATGATGATATAGGCCAGCAGAGCTGGAGTAATTTACGAGTTTCTCAACATGGTTCATTTGCAAGAGGCGTGTATACATTCAAGCGTAACATCATACCAACCATGCGTGCAGCCACCGAAACTCTTATGTAGCGCCATCGCCAAATGTTTAGAGCCACTCGGAGAGTGACCGAAACAAAATCCGAGCCGTACAGCGGGCCTCTTCTCGTATTTCATGTGGAGTTTTTCATGTTGCTGTAGGATTTTCTCATTAACACTTTCCACATAATTATAATATTTGAGAAGTTCAATTATTAAGACTAACTGTCTAATAGGTGGAATGAAAAAAATATTTGAGTATCTCTAAGCGACGGCAAACACTACCTTCGTTCTGTCCAGCTACATTGCATATACATATCTTTAATGTTTGGGGCAAGTTACGTGGGACACCCTGTATATGTGCATAGGTATTTACATTGCTTCACTATGGGTATGACTTGCTGTTGAATTTACACCATGTAATTATTCGTCTTTTCATTAAAAATCATGATCTTCCAGAGCGTAGACTTCCGCTGCAGACCATATCGCGAGTCAGTGCAGTACTGCCGCACCCGTGGCAACACTGGACACCGCCAAGACGTCTGTCCGAAATCGATCACAGATTTTTGCTAAAAATGCGGCAAGACTGGACAACCACAAGACCATGAGTGCAAACCGACCTGCAAGCTCTGCGGAGAAGCGCACGAAACTGCAAGTACAGAGTGCAAGAAGAGACTGAAGCCAAGCCCTCGACCCTACAATATACGGCAACAGCGCCTTAACAGACTACAAGAAAGAGACAACCGCTGGAGCTCCAGCAGTGAAGAGTTCCCGGAGCTGGGCACCTCGGCCACCAGCACGAGCATTGTCAGTGCGAGCAGCTCCCCCAGACGCAGCAGCTCCAAGCCAATACTGCGAAGTGCTTCGCGCTCACGTTCCCTCTCTCGCTCGCGCTCAGTCAAGCGCGCGAGCTATGCCGACGCGGTAAGCGGCTCGAGCGACTCGGGTGGTACGAGCAGCTTGGATGCATCGGCCCAAGCCGCAGTCATACGGGTCCTAGAAAACAAACAGCCGAACCAGCAGAGCAAACTGCAGAATCAGCACAGCCAATTGCAAAGCCAGCAAAACCTCATAGACAAGCTACTCCGCAGTCAACAGAAACAGCAAGAACTCACCGATAAACTGCTTCAAAAATGCAAAGAACAACAAGAACTCACAGACAAGCTGCATAAAAAATGCCAGGAGCTTGAAAACATAAACAGAGCGTCGGGAACGACGTTGACCAAGGCCGACGTGGAAGCCATAGTAGATGCAAGGTGCCTGATATTTCAAGAAGCCTTTATGAAGAACATTCACGCCACAATGAAAAAAGTTGTTCAATCAGCAGTCGAAAAAACAGCCGCTACCTTCGAAAACAAGATCGCCACGTTAAACGCCAAAATAGATAGGATCGCACCACAGCTCAACAATTTTATCGCTCATGTAAAGAACAACTACATCACCAAGGCACAGTTCGACAATCCGCGCCCCACGACTCGGAAGAAGGCACGGGCGAACAGCCACAGCGACTCTCGCTCGGTCTCGCCCGCACGCGATCGCCGACGTGAATTCAAATCCATCGACGATGGCGACCCCTAACCACAAGGCAAAGAACCAGCATTCAACTATACGCACCTGGCAATGGAACTGTCGATCATACCGCCCTCGACACGCCAATCTACAAGAATTCGTCAAGCTGAATCAACCCGACGTCATAGCACTACAGGAAACCAACACGCAGAACGCCAGACTGCAAGGATACTTCACATATGCAAAAACCCGACGAACTGCCATACTGGTGAAGACAACTCTCACAGCCCAAAAACATGACATAGAGAACACTCAGACCGAACACACCTTAATCGAGGTTTTACCGAAACAAAACACGAAGAAAAAGCCTATTCGTGGCCAGCGTGTACAGCCCGCCTCGCGACCAGCTACCGGACTTCGATCACTTTGTATGAGAAATCAGGAAATCCACGAATAGACACCAACTCGTCATAGTGGGAGACTTCAACGCCTCGCACACGGCATGGGGCTATCATACCACCACAAAGAAGGGTGCTAGAGTGCACGATGCCGCACAGCAACACAGACTCACCCTCTGGATTGATCCTCTCCAGACCACGAGAATTAGAAACAGCGTCTCCAGGGACACAAACCCCGATCTTACCTTTACTGAGAACGTCCCCTGGGCAGAGTGGAGTCTACTCCAGGAAACCTTAGGTAGCGATCACCATATCCTCCAGTTAGATGTAGCCCACACCCGTAAACAGACCAAGACCGGAATTGCACGGCTAATCGATTGGAAATACTTCAGGGACAAGCTAGATTCCGGAGCAAGCATAACTGACATTGACGAGTGGCTCAAAAATGTATTAGACACAGCAGAACGTCACACCAAGATCATACAACTCGATGCCGATACACCCGCGGTGGACGCGCACCTCCTACATCTCTGGGAGGCAAGAAGTGGCCTCCTGAAGAGATGGAAGCGACAAAAGCTTAGCAGAAAGCTAAAAACACGTATCGCTCTCCTTACCAAGCAGGCTCAAGACTATGCGGTCCACCTCGTCAGGCAGAACTGGCGCGCTTTCTGTGACAAGCTACAGGGGACTATGAGCACGAAGAGGACCTGGCACCTCCTGCGCGCAGTCCTAGCCACGGAACCCACCAAAAACAACATCTCCAAAGACTTATCTACAGCCACGCCGGATCAAAAGAACACTTCCTGCGAGAAATACGAAAGGAACTCTGCGGAGACGCACCCTCTACCGCGTCAACTCGCAGCAAAGAATACTCTGGAAAACCGAACCCAGAATTCGACCGACCCTTCACGCAAGCCGAAATCCACGTAGCCCTATCCAAGCTGACTAGAAATACTAGCCCTGGTAAAGACAGGATCGTTAACAAACACCTACGCAACCTACCGCAGCAGGCCACCGAGGCTCTCCTCCGTTACTACAGTGGGTGCTGGGAGAAAGGAGAACTGCCTGCTGTGTGGAAACACTCGCACATCACCATGATCCCCATGGCCAACAAACCTCTCAGCTTGGAGAACCTACGCCCGATCTCCCTCACCCCGTGCGTGGGAAAGCTTCTCGAACATGTGGTGCACGGCCGCATTACTCAGTACCTGGAAGACAACGGCCACCTACCAGACACCATGTTCGGCTTCAGGCAGCACCTCTCAACGCAGGATGTACTCTTACAACTAAAAGAAGGCCTTCTAGATCACCTAAACAATCGAAGCAAATACTCCATAGTGGCAATCGACGTCAAGGGAGCCTTTGATAACGTTAGCCACGACGCGATCCTCAACAATCTCGAAGGCACCGGCTGCGGCACTAGGACCTACGGATACGTCAGAAACTTTCTGATGAACCGCACGGCAACAGTCGGAATCTGCAACATCCGCAGTGAAAGCTTCCTACTTCCAAACAGAGGCACCCCGCAAGGGTCGGTCATTTCACCGCTACTCTTTAAAGTAGCTATGATCAAGCTATCCCCACTTCTCGAGACCATACCAGATCTGCGCCACGCTATGTATGCTGATGACATCACGCTCTGGACGAGAGCTACGAACCTTGGAAGGCAAGGAAGTAGCTTACAAGAAGCCGTCGACACCATCGAAAGCTATCTCCGAAACTGCGGCCTCCGCTGCGCCTGATAGAAGTCTGAGCACCTCGTCCTGAAAGCAAGAACGAGAGGTCGGCTACCCAACTACGAAGAGCCCGACCCCAGCATCACACTCAACGGGACAACAATCCCGAAAGTCGACACCATGCGAATACTTGGACTCCACATCCACAAAGGCGGATCGGGCGCTGCCACCCTACCGAGACTAGAACGCACCCTTTCGCAACTAACGCACCTCCTCAAGAGGATCGGAGGATCTCAAGCCAAAGAAGCGGGCTCAAGGAGCAAGACACACTAAGAATAATACAAGCGCTCCTCACTAGGCGCATCACATACGGCACGCCATACCTGGCTTTAAAGAACGCTGAAATAGAAAAGCTGAACATCATGATAAGGAAGGCAATCAAAGTCGCCCTGGGACTCCCCGTCATGGCCTCTACATCACGTCTCCTTAAGATGGGCGTGCACAACACGTGGCAAGAGCTCGCCGAAGCGCACAAGAACAGCCAGCTGGAACGACTCAAGCTCACGCCCACAGGGAGATCAGTACTGCGACACCTAAACTACATCGAGACGTATGTCGCAGACACGGACGAGAAAGAGCGAATACCACCGGACGTTCGAGAGTGCATTTGCATCGCACGTGTCCCGAGCAACATGCATCCCATATATCACAAGAGTAGAAGACAGGCTAGAGCCAACGCCATCAAACGAAGTTTCAAGCATGACCCGAATGCCCGCTACACCGACGCGGCCAAGTATCCGCATCGAAACGCATACGCTCTGAGCGTCGTAGACTCCCAAGGCTCCGAGCTAGCATCGGCAACCATCAAGGCACGCAACCCGGAAACGGCTGAAGAAGCGGCAATCGCTCTCGCCACCACCACATGCACAGACGCAGCGGTTATATACACCGACTCTCAGGCCGCCTGCAGAAACTTCTTGGGGGACCGCATCTCGGCCGATGCACTCAAGATACTAAAAAGACGAAGCACTCCGCTCCCGTACACCTGCGTAACGTGGGTACCCGGACACGAGGGACTAGAGGGGAATGAAGCGGCCCGCGCCACTGCCCGCGAGCACGTCAGCCGCGCTCCCCTCTCCCCACGCGCTCTCAGACCCGCGACAGAAGAGGCGGAGGCTGTACCCACCAACTATTCGGCCATATTGCAACATTACAGGCTCGAGCGTCGAGATTACCCTCCACCGCACCCTAAATTCGACAGAGAAGAAAGCCTGATCCTTAGACGCCTGGGAAGTAATACGTACACGCACGGAGCGATAATGCATCGCCTCTACCCGACGCTCCACGGCTACCTCTGCCCACTTTGCAACGTACCCGACACTCTGGCACACTTGCTCCTGGAATGCCCGTGGCAGGAAGGCAGCGAAATGCAACCAGAAACGCACGCAAAACGAGCAATAGAAGCAAACAACTTATTCAAAACGTGGGAGGCCAAGCTAACCCTCGGGGACCTGGAAGACCAATGACAACTCGTCGCCCGGGCCAAGAGGGCAGTCGAAGCCAGAGGGTTCCTGGACTAAGGAGCCTTCTCACCTTAGGGTGATACCCGGCCTCGCTCGGGACACTGTTTCGTTTAATAAAGGTTTCTCTCTCTCTCTCTCTCTCTCTCATTAAAAATTATAATTCACGATTTCTCTGTGCGAAACTAAGGCTCAGGTATGTCGCTGTGTTGCCAGAAATATACACAGAGTCCATGGGAGAGAGAGGGTGACTACAGAGGTGAAGAGGTGCTATTTTCTGTAGCAATAAAGGAATTAATTTATTCATTCATAAAGAATATGGCGTACCGAGCACCGGGAGAAGCACGTCTTAGCACATTACGAAAGAGGCGAGGGACATTAAGATAAAAAAAGAAAAGAGTCCTGGTGGCAGGCGAAGTCCCAATTACGGGTCTAGAGAATACAAGAGAGCCTTGGTGAAACCAGTTCAATTTCAGTGTAGATGTGCTATGTGGCCACCAAACGATTGCAGTCACCACCCAACATCCGTCCTTTGCAGTGCTATAGGCGCCCGTAGTTCATGGTAATAAACAACTCCTGAATACCATTCTTGGCAATTATTTCGTCATCGGCCTTACCTCGTTGCGTATTTCTTAGAGACAGACGCTGTGGATTACAACTCCGTTGTCGTCACAACTTACAACTCAGAGAACAAGTCCCACTTATGACTCTTGCGATTGTGGGAATACTAACAATATGGGTTCAGCGAAACGCTGTTTTAAACAGGCAGCTTGGAATAGCGTATGTCGGCTCACATACGTAGGAGAGATAGGTTACATATGTTAAACGTACGCAACCCTACCACATCTTACGGTGCGCGTCCCTTCAGAACTGAGTTTACTGTACGGGAACGCCAGCATAATAAGACGTTAGAAGACAGAGCGCTCTCTTGAGTCTCCTGACAAACATATCCGAGTTATCAAAATGCATTAGCAACCATCCTGTCGTTTCTAGGCCGACGCGTCTCGTTAGATCTATGGAGGCTGAACACTCAACACCAGATGCTCCACGCTCGGCTCCAGGAGCTCAGTATTAATCGCTTGGATGGCAAACTGCGCTCGGAGGAAAATGTCTCGGGAATTTGTCCTAAGTACTGAAAGATGCTCAAGGCCACAAAGACCAACTGTGCTTCTCGAAAACGACTGCGGACTCTATACGAACGCTTGCGACTGTTAGCGGTCATTGCTCTTGGAGTTTGTCCACTCTGGATATCCCTCCACTATTCTTGTTATCTTTCTTCTTGCTTATCTTTCCTACGTTTTTCCTCTAGTCGGTATCAGCGTGCAAAGCACGAACTCAAATGAATCGTTTCGAAGTGGACAGACTTTTAAATATGCTAAGGATATTTTTTGTTTAATTTCCCTTTCCTGCCGTCCGGTCAAACCTGAATAATAAGCAATAAAATAATCTTTTCTCTTGAGGCTTTCTGCTAATATCCAGATTCCTCTACTTTGCAACGTGTTAGAGGAAAAATTAGGTTGTTATTTATAAAATATTGTGTTGAAAGAGTAAACGCAAGTGGAGCAAAAGTATATGGTCCAGTTACCCGTATTCACTCAATGAAAATGTAGCATGTCTTCTACTGTCACGTAGAAGTGATAGTGAAGACCAAAGACAATTCCAAAATTGTGAGCCGTGAATATAACTCCATATTTCGCGCACTTGTGCTCTGAAAAAGAAGTAACGCTCAAAGCACAACGACAGCGGCGCGTACTGTTTCGCTCTAACAGCGAAGCTGTATATGGCTATAGTTCCGCGCATTTTTGTTCTCCGCGAACAAAAACTACCATCATCAATGGCTCATAACTCCGTAAGCATTCACGCTCCCGTAAGCAAGCAAAAAATGCAATGCCCATAGCCTCGTAAGGCAGAGGCTACAAGCACTCAGCAAAGTGACGCGAACAATGCTTAAATTCTTTCTAATCACGCATATGACATACAAAACAGCATGTCGCTAAATGTCATCATCAATGGCTCATACCCCCGTGAGCAATCAAAAAATGCAATGACTCATAGTCTCGTTAGGTTCATGGCTACCCACTTTGTGTGAATTAGCTGCGATGACACTACCTCTGTTGTCGTTGTCGGTGATATTAATGTGTATGTGTCGGCCCCGAAGAAGGGAACGGTTTACGCGTTCCGTGTTGCACACACATCCCTTGCGATGCCACACCAGTCGGGCCCAACCGACCACGCAGCGGCGTGCGTGCATCGATTTGACATTATCAAAGAATCTGATTGCAGTTGCGACTGAAATACTCACTTTGCGTGAATTAGTTGCGAGGACACTACCCCTGCTGTCGTTGTCAGTGATTTCAATGTGGATGTGTGGGTATACCGAAAAGGGAGCCGTTTCGCCTTAGAGTCACCAAACATAACGAAGCCACCTCCTTTAGTTCAGTGAGGGAACCAGGAGGAACTAATGTGTCACACAATAAAAAGGAAGATAAAAAAAGATGAGGGTTCAATAATTATTCGTAACGCTTCTAAATAAGCCAGAAACGTTAGAACTACGCGACGGATTGCACTTAAAATGCTGCATATTCCTTCAAAGTATAATATATCTGAAACGCAGAGTTCTCTAGGGACATTGGGAAACAGCTAATAGCAGCAGCGTGATACTTTCGAACACCCGCTTATAATTCTTTAACGCTGTATTTTATCAACTCGTATTTACCATCGCACATAAACTTGGAGTATTGTGCCCCTTATGTTCGCAAAATTTGACCTCACTTGTAGTAGAAATTATGCCAGCACAGCCGTATAAGTGTTACACCACTCGTAAAGAAGACTAATAACACTATGGATCACTTGAGTAAGTGTTTTACTGGAAAATTCGCTTTTAACCCACGCATTGGCCACGCAAGGCTTCTAATTTTCTCCAGATATAAACAAGATGCCTTGTTTAACTCACCGAGGACTCTGGAGAAGAAAACAACAAATCTCCTAATATGCACCAAATACATGAAAAAACGAGGGTTTATATCCATCAGCGACACTTGCATTTAAAGCAGGAAAGAGAAATCTTCGCAACGCATTGCGCTTAAAATTTTCCTTTTTGTGTGGGATTTCACGTCCGCATCTCATGCTGTTGTTCTAGGAGTCTGGGAAACATCCAGATCAGCGGCATGTATGACACCCTGGAACGCTTCAATGAGTAAATTTCTGCAAAGGCTGTAATCAACCTACACAGAATAAGCATATATCGCTCGTCACTCGGAAGATAGTTTCGTACTTCCCATAAATATAAACACCGTGCCCAGCATATTTTACCGAGTATACCGGGGGAAAACAAGTAAATGCCCTGTATAACACATAAAAATGGGGAGACGGCGACTATTCAGTAACTGTTTTCAGAGCACATGAGCAACCATCACAGTGCAAATTTTCGGTACTCATAATCAAAAATGGGCCCTCATTTTTTTTAAATGCGTAATATCTGCTGTTCTTGCTCCTGCCGAGAAACAACTAATTGTGTAGCTCTTGTTTAGGAAAAGCGTGAAAATGAAATCGTGAAAGTCGGAAGTGTCATATGACTTCTGTTCTATTGGTATTGAACTGGCTCTGCGCAATCGACCATGGTCATTTTCACGAGAATAGCTATGATAAGCCGTGATTACACAATGAAATTCGATAGTTAGGTTTGATTAGGTTTTTGATGATGATAAGAAACTCAGACTGCAACGCTATGTAGGCTATCTCTAAACAGAGATTAAAGAGCTCTAGTATTTGATAACCCAACGATTTCATGCCGTAAGGCACACCAGTTGTTGGGCGCGGCTGATTATAATACTTTTTTCCGGACGCCCCCCTCGTCCGCAGGTTAAGTGTAGCAAGGTGACTATGCTTTCTAATACAGGTATAGCAGTCCCAATAAACTGGCCATGCTGCAAGATGCGCCAGCTGACAGCTTGCTAGGGCGGGAACTGCCCAGATCCAGGCGTTCCTCGCAAGAGCGTGTATGGCGAATCCCGCTCGTCGTTTGCTACAGGTCGCCGCGAGAAGGCACAAAAGGCAATCCTCGTTGTACACGCAGAGATATTCGTAGTAAAGAAAGGCATTACTTATGTGGTCACTCTATTAAGAAAGAATATTTAGTTTCAGCTGTAATTTTGTACGACTTTCCAGCGTGCAGCCGGAAGTAAAGGTTCCCGCTTTCAAAAGTGGGGGGAATAACATATTTCCCCCCCCCCCCTTCTGACACTGAAGGGGAGCAAGTGCCCCCTTGCCCCCCCCCCCTCCCCTATAGACACACCTATCGATTCATTTCAGGGCGTTGTGTCGGGGTGCGGGCGGTCCGGTGCGGCACCATGCAGGGGATCATTCACAGGCTTGCGGCTTTTTCTGCCTCGCTGTGCGTGCCGTGTCGTTCACCCGCCTCGTGCTGTACTAAACAGTGACGAACTTTCCAAGAAGCGCTGACGCGATGCGATTGCCGGCATGCCTCGCAAGTCAACGACGTCCTCCTATTTCTCCTACACAAGTGCGCAAATAACAGATTGGTCTAGCTGCTATGGACGATTGCAATAGTGGTAAAGTGGAAGCCTTCGCACTTGCTCCGGTGGTGCAGTGCTTTGTAGAATCGCAAGAGGAACTCTTAAGCTGCTGTCGCGCGCATGGTCTGCTGAACGGGCTGCCAGTCGAGAGTGCTGAGGCACTCCTGTGCCCACATGGTCCCTCTGGCGCGTGGGAGGAAGCTCACAAACCACAGTGGGGATTCATCAAGCAGTCGAGCTTCGCCACCCTGCTTAGGAAACTAACGGTGCCGGTGTGCGGTACCACGTGACAAGCTTTCGTGGAAGTCACTTTACAAGCGATTTATATCGATAAACATATGACTAGTCCCTCCATTATATATATGTAAATAGTTCCTTTTATTCTACTCTATACTTTCTGCTGTCCTCTTTCCCGGTACTTCCGTACCACATTTCCCCGTCCCCCCCCCCCCCCGTTCAAAAAAAAATTTAATTATGGGGTTTTACGTGCCAAAACCACTTTCTGATTATGAAGCACGCCGTAGTGGAGGACTCCGGAAATTTCGACCACCTGGGGTTCTTTAACGTGGACCTAAATCTAAGTACACGGGTGTTTTCGCATTTCGGCCCCATCGAAATGCGGCCGCCGTGGCCGGGACTCGATCCCGCTACCTCGTGCTCAGCAGCCCAACACCATGGCCACTGAGCAACCACAGCGGGTCCCCCCCCCCCGTTCAGGTGTCACCAGACTGCGTTGAACCGTTACAGTGCATTCAGCAGTAATTTCCGTTTCTTACTTTTGCTTATATTTAATTAACAAAGAATTACGACATACTTTGTCAGATGGACAATACGGATGCACCACTTGGATAAAAAGCCAACTTAGAAGCTAGCCTGACCTTACATGCGTAAACAGTTGACCAAGTGGTCGATTCTTTTCAACCATCAGTATCGAAAGCACAAAGGCTGCCTTAGCAGTTTTCCAACATCACGAAATGGATTCATGTCAGTGCAAGTCATGTTTAATATGGCGTCGTCAAGAGTATCCTTTCGATGAAAAGGCACAGAGCTGCACCCAGCGGTGAAGGCCGACGTTATCTTCGGCTGGCTCGCCTTCTCTTGTTGCATGTGCTCAGATCCATGATTTCTTTTTAGGTGTCGAATCAAATTAGATGAAACTCAGACTACAAAATTAAATTAAATTATGGAGTTTTACGTGCCAAAACCACTTTCTGATTATGAGGCACGCCGTAGTGGAGAACTCCGAAAATTTTTACCACCTGGGGTTCTTTAACGTGCACCTAAATCTAAGTACACGAGTGTTTTCGCATTTCGCCCCCATCGAAATGCGGCCGCCGTGGCCGGGATTCGATCCCGCGACCCGTGCTCAGCAGCCCAACACCATAGCCACTGAGCAACCACGGCGGGCACTCCGACTACAGCCTGTATAGTTTCAGAGCAGAGCTCGGAGCGTGCAGCTTGTTTTCTTCGCGGGTAATTTCAAAATATTATTTCCAATGTGCCATGTTAGCGGACTTAAGGCACGTTCACACCGAAGACGGAGCGGACAAGCGGATCCTGCCCAGCCGCCGCGGATTTTCCGCTTTGCGGAAAATACGCGGCCGCTTGTCTGGATCGCGCCCGGACCAATTTTTTCCGCGCGGTCAAGTTGGCCGCTTTGGCCGCCGGCAATCAGAACCCGACACAGCTAAGCGCTGGTGAACGAATGCAAACGAATGTCTTTCTCTGGGCTTTTCGCTTCTGTTCTTGAAAAGCGTCTAAACGGCAAGTTGGGCCAGTTGGTTGGGATTTATAGCAAGGTTTGTTACAGCGCCACACAAGACAAGGACAAAAGGAGGTATAAAACGACGACACGGCGCCGTGTCGTCGCTTTATACCTTCGTTCGTTCTTGTGTTGCGCTGTAACAAATCTCGAAAAGCGACTATACAAGTGGCGAGTAAAATGCCAGCGATCTAGTCTTCTTCGTCTGAGCCATGGAGGAAGGAAACTGAGGAGAGGCCCTACCCCCTCCGCGCGCTAGGAGAAAAGTGTGGAGGAAATGACGTAGTAGGATCTCCTTCTTTTTGCTGTTTTTTTTTCTTTCTTTGCTCTAGTGGCCACGCCTTTCGGGCCACAATGGCGGCTTCGTTATTGTTCTGTGCGCTCACACGTGTTTCTCCGTAGGTTTCGTACCGTGGTAAAGGCGCCGTGCGGGCAGGTTCGTGCTGGTCTCCGTGTTTTGTTGCGCTGCGTTATCTGGACCGTGCTCTACCGGACGTTGCTGTGGCCAGGTGGGACAGGAGGAACTAAAGTTCGTGAAATGAACGCGCATGCAACGCTGTACGCAGTGTACCGCGCCACGGCAATGACAACAGACGAAGGAATATCCGCGGGAAATTTCGCCCTCTTTGGCGGAATCATGCTAACGTGCTAACGATTGTTTAGTATTGCTGCGGAGCGCGCTCGTCCGAGCAGTCCGGTTGAGCGCAGCGCGACGTGGTTTCGCGAGAAATGTAAACAACATAGGGGAGCTGGCCCGATAGCCGGAGCAACGCCATGAGCAACGCCAACTTCCGTCTTCACTTTAGCTTCACAAAGAGTGACGTGAGGGCCTCTCCTGAGTTTCCTTCCTCCCTGGTCTGAGCTCATCATTTTGCAGAAGTAGATAGCGGACGCGAGCGCGCCAACCGACGAATTAAAATTATATCAAAAGTGCGCCTACAAACCCAAAGTGCCGCGAGATGGCGGCACGTCCCTGAAATTGCTAAAGATATTGCGAGATGCCCCGCCTTCCCGGCGGCGCGGACAGCCAGACAACGCGGCTGGTCTGAACAGGCGCGGGCGCTCGCCGCCTCGCCGCTTTGAAGATCCGTTTGTCCGCTTAGACGCTCCGCTTTCGGTGTGAATGTGCCTTTACTGCATGCGTGAGCCTCTGGGCGAAGTAGTCGGTGGGGCAGTGCGTTATGAAAGCGATTTTTATTTGCAATAGAAGGCTGGAAAGGAGGGTGGGAGTTGTAGCACAGAAAGCCGAGGGGAATGCTTCGAAAAATTGTCTAGCATTCACAGTATGAGCGAGCTGCTAAATGAACCGTTGGGCTTCTCTATTCGCACACAGGCGCCAGCGCGGCGGCGGCGCCTCCCGGACCTCACCGGACCTCCCCCCGACATCCGACGCCGGACGCTGGACGCCGACGCGGTACGCCCACGCCGGATTTTCTGCAACACGGGCTCCTTGGAGGTCAACTCAGGCGTTTCCTTTATGCGAGGCATATTAACGTAGGTTTCGGGCCTTCGCGCGACGCCCGGCGGTGGCCACCATTGACCCTGAAGTGGGGTCACGTGACATGACGTCACGTGATGACGTCACACAGGCTGCAGATGGGGCCTCATATCGCGCCGTCGGTCGCCTCCCGGCGGTGGCCACCATTGACCTTCAAGTGACCTTCAAGTAGGTCACGTGACATGACGTCACGTGATGACGTCACACCGGCTGCAGATGGGGCCTCATATCGCGCCGTCGGACGTCGCCCGGCGGAGGCCTCCACGCTTCGGTTTGCGCCGTCGCGCGCGACGCGGCGGCGGCGCCACCATCGCTGCATCACGTGATATGTGACGTCACACCAGGGATGAAGCGGCGCGCGCCCGCCGTCGCGTCAGTCTCTGTGCCCGCAACCGCGCCAGCGTCTTTGCGCCGGGCGTGTATGCGGTCAAGATGCCTCCAAACGCTAAGGATACGCTAAGGTTAAGCCCAGTGGATGCTTCGCATCCACTGGGCTTAACCTTGATAAGCCTCCAATTTTTTATTTTTAACCAGATTAGGATATTACCATATCCAAGTGGCATTGATAGCGTTCTCACCGTTAGGGTGCTTCAATTTGCTTAGAAATTCATGAATAATTTTAAATGACCAATAAACGAGATACCGAAACCGGAACGGGTCGCTGCTTCGTGTGACGTCTCGATCAGGCGATGAGGTCAGATCCTACACAACCATAATATAAACACGCAGAACGCGTGCTAGACACGCAGTACACGTGGCGCTGACGCCAAAGAAGCGAAGCTGATGATGCTTCCTGACGACACAAGGAGCTTTTACAGATTTTCCGAATTAGACAGCAGCGATTTCAGCGACAGTGGCGGTGTAGCCTCTGACGTCACAAACACAGGGTGGCCAGTAAAAAATCAAGAGTCGGGAAGGCAACCAATCTTTAAAATTCATTTTCAGGAAAACTAGATGACTTTCAGCCATATTGTTTGGCACAGATAATCAGAATGTAAAATAGAACGTATATTGAAAATTTTTATAATATCAGTGGAAATAAAAAAATTGCCGGAGATGCCTTTAACGCTATCGCGTTGAAATCACGTGGCGTAAGGGGGAGGAGTATGGCGCCACCGTAGTTCTGCACGACGGATGCCAACGGCATAGAACTGCCGTTACGCGAAGAATCTAGACAAACTTCGCAGCAACTCAGTCTATAAGGACATAATTGTAGTAGCCGCGTTGCTTATGAATGTAGCGCGCGTGTAATCAGCCAAGCCATTGTGAAAATACTGCTTTATTGTTAAATTCGAGGCTTTGACTTACTAATGTATGGACATGGGCTGGTTGGTTCCTCGGCATATTTTGATAAAAAACAGCGCGTAGACGAAAAAAGTGCTCTATTTTCAGAAAAAGACGTAATTCCATTCCGGGAAAAAGGCGCTTAAAGGGACCCTGCAACGATTTTGACGATTTTGTACAAAGATACCGGGTCGTTAGAGTAGGTCCTTCTAATCATTAATTGACGCATCTAAGTGCATCTAAGCGTGTAATTTATTGTAACCTTTTAGAAATGCACATCGCTGCCGATCGCAGCACATCGATCGGCTGAATTTTAAGCCGCCCCTACCCATTTGACGTCATTTACCCAAACGACGTTTTAGGGGGAGCTATCCGATTGGCTTCCCAGGGCACTTCATCAATAATTTTTCCAACTTTATGGAGAACAAATGTTTTGGTAATGGCTGGAATGTTAGTTCAGTTGTTTCTATAAAAAGAAAGTAGCAGAAAGAAAACTCACAAGAACAATTTCTCATTATACTTAAGCACTTCCGGTACACAGCAAGCGTCAAAGTAACAAAAAGGAAATGCACAAGAACAATTTCTCAGTACACTTAAGCACTTCCGGCACACAGCAAGCGTCGTCTGGTTGTGTTACAACGTGCTCCTTATTGACGAGAGCTTCGCGGTCAGAGTCGGTCTCAGTCTTTTCGCGAGCATCATGATTCGACTTTGTTGCGTTGTGGGCTGCAAACGTAGCGACTGGCAATTTGTCAAGCTGTGGCATCGTGTCCTTCTGCAACGCAGAAGACGAGCGGACTGGCTGCAACGCATCGGACTGCCGCTATCCGATCGGCACCAGGATTTGCGCGTTTGCGGCCGTTATTTTAAACTGGAGGATTACTACAACAACAGCGTTTCGTGAGTCCGGTATTCGGGTAAACGTAACCGCAAGGGGACAGGGCCTGGCGGCTTGACCGTGCCGTTTTACGGGATGAGCAGAAGCGCAAATGTGAATGGTCTGCACGGTGCAGCCACCTGGTGGCACAGAGCTCAACCACACACAGTAGCAGTAACGAAATGTATTCTTCTTTGTTGCTGGTGTAACTTTTTCGCAAAAGTGTAATAGTCAACACGTTGCTATCGTAAATGTTTAAAATGTTTTACCCCTGGTTAGAGCAATATTAGCGCTTTGTTTGGCTGGTTAAGCTCTGCGCAAACAGGTGGCTGGACTGTGCAGACCGATCAGGCCGCTCACGTAAGTCTACGCTACAGTTCCTTCATCAGTTTGAGTTCATGCCTCCACCGTTCCGTCGAAACGCCCAGCTCGCCTGTGGTTACCGGAATACCAGACACGTTCGGCGCTGCGACAAAATGCTCACCACGCACGCTGCTTCGATAGCTCTCACTTGGGGTTGACTACGAAGCAGCTGGTGGAGAGTTTGCAGAGACTTCGCGCACTCGCTCCCAGAGAACCTGAAGTCGACGACACGACGTGCCATCATGACGCAAAGCCAGTGGAGGCGGAGCTTAGCCCTGATCACTCAGCGAACGAATTGAGGAGAAAGTGCATGACTATGGAGGAGGGTAACTTGCAATCGTTCGTAGCTCTCCTAATATGAGACGCTTCACAGAAATTGTGGTCCGAATGATTAACTTTAGCTGTAGCCTACGCCTGTACAAAATTTGTCCGAACCGTTTCAGGGGCCCTTTATTTCCATTCCCATTTATCTCCGAAAATGTCGCGAAAATGTCGAATGTTTCCGCAGTCATTTCAATTCCGTAGTGGTAACTCCGCAACACTGGCTACAGGGATATAGTGAGTGGATGCTTTCGTCACTCTCAATTATGTGCTGTATTGCGACGTCTGCATGCGTATGCATAGATAATGTTGGTATAGTTTAAATAGAATTGAATCGTTTCTCCCGCCGTGCTCTCGGACCTCATGATAGTTGCATCGTGCTAGAAAAGAAAGCAAGAAAGCAAAAAGAAAACCAAAAAGAAAGCAAGACGCACAAACATCGACCGCACCCTATAATGCGTCAAATAAAATCTCTCGTTGCCAAATACTACATAAAAAAATACTCATTACAACATTACGCGTCAGCCCAATTACGGCGTCTGATTGTCGCAGCTTCCTGCCGGCTTTTCATACTTTCCATCAAATATAGCAATGAAAACAGGAGAAGGTAAATGAGAGCAGGTGCAGCTAATTATGTAAGCGACTTGAAAAGGGGAAAAAAGAGGAGGGGGTAATAACTATACCCAGGAGCAAAACTCATGCATTCGCTTCCTTTCCCGCGTCACGCTCAAAACAAAGATGCATCATCGACGTCAGCTTAAGCAGTGAACGCGGGAAATGAAAGGCACTTGCCAGAGCACCGTCGAGGCGCAGCCACAGGTATCCTATATCGAGACCCGGACCAGCTCAGTCTGCAAATTGGAACTGCAACCGGCCGCTGAGCCGATTGAGACGCGCCCGCGACACTAATTAGCAGGAGCAGGCTCGATCGCGGAACTTGTGCCGTCACCAATTAGTGGGAGTGAAGCGAGCGGCGCGCCGCTTCGAGCCTCGGAGCGAACGACACGCGTTTCCCTGTGCGACGCGCCCCTGTGGCGCTCGTGCCGAGACGCGCTGAAGAGCTGCAGTGCTCGTTCGTCATGTCATGTCTTTCTTGCTTGCATTTTTGTTCTATGTGCATATCAACCTGTCTGAATGTGTTCGTCTTTTCTTTTCGATCTTTTGTATTTGAAGGTAAGATGGGAGACTGATATGCATAAGAACGCGCTTTCACAAGAAATTGTGGTTAACAATTCAACATGATGAAATGAAAAAGGGATTTCAGAAATGAGAATGGCGGAAGGCAAAAGGAATGAATATATAAAAAATCAGATTACACGAACGCCCTTTTCGAGGCACTTAAGCTGTCTGCGTAGAATGGGCAGGTAACTTGTAATCCGACTTTCACAGTGGTAAAGAAGATGCGAAAGGGCGCCTCAAACGAGCATGCTTATTATTTGCCCATCGGGGTCCACTCTGACTCCCTCGTTTTCCTCTGCTCTCAATCACAGAGGCGTGGTGCGCGGGCAAGATGCTTATGGTTATCCTTCTTTTTTTTTTTTAAAGGTATAAACACTATCCGTGGAACAACAGAGTAGAGTTCCAGTACATAGACAACGGAAATGACAAAAAGATGTTAGGAGGATTTTGGATTGTGCTGCAACAGAAAAACAATCGTTATACATAACGTGCAGCGTCAGAGGCAAGCTATGGTACCCATAACAAAAAAAAAAATCAGGATGGTAATACTTACTGAGCTACATACATTGAGGACTGTGGTGCGGTGCGTGTATTTTTATTTGTGTGTTAATTTGGCTGTGGGTATGGGTGCATGTGCAGACGCACACGCACAAACGCACGCAAAAGAAAATATGTTGATTATCCTTGTTAAGAGGCGATTGCTAAGCTGAAATCCTAACGTAAGACAGTTCATAATGCACCGAAAGTAGTATGTCAAGAATAAATGCGAGACGTTTAGGTTCACTACAAATATTGCGTCCTCTAAAGGCGACCATTTTCTCTCTCATTCTTGGATCACTTTCATTTGAGCCACTTTCCTTTTGAATGCGTTAACCGGCCGCCTCTTTCAAGAGAAGCATCGTACAAAATATGCAGAAGTTTATCCCATCCTCTGACTAGAGCCCGCCCTTATCGGGGGGGCACCTACAGAGCACAAAAAAGGGAATAGCAAGCAGGATAGCCAAACATGCGTAACCGGTTTGCTACCCTGCTGTGGAGGACCATGAAAGCAAGTTCGAAAGAAAATAGATGGAGGCGTGAGGAATAAAAAAGAAAAAATCTTTTTCTTTTTTTTTTTGAAGTTTCACCTGCGGATTGGGGCAAAACGCAAGAACGCCCGTGTACGTGTATTGGGTTGACGTTAAAGGAGCAGCAAATGTCCGAAATTATTCCGGAGTCCCCCACTACGGCGTGCCTCATAATCGCATCGTGGTTTGGACACGTAAAACCGTAAAACCCCTGAAATTATTAATTTAATGTTTCGCCCAAGATGTGAAGCAGTGACGTGATTAGCTGACGTTATGTTAGGTGTAGTAACTATTGCCCTGTTTGATACAGTATCGGTTGGTGTAAACATTCGCAGCTGCGCGCGAACAGATTTCTTTCGAGGAGAAGAAAACTTCAGAAGCACTCCGCATTTGGGGCGACGATGCGCTTTAGGAGACGAAGGAAGCTCCGATGACAGCGCCATACACTAGATGAGAAGAGAAGCTGGGGGCGCTTCAGGCCACAGAAGATCCAGGGCGCCTAGTATTGTTCGCTGCTGTAAACACTGGCAGAGTGACACATGGCTAGAAAATATTGTAGGCTGCAGAGTGCAGCCCTTGCGATAACGAACAACTCTCTTCCGTACCTTGCGTCTTCTGCATGCCGAAGTTGTGTGCTACAATGAGACCACTGTGAGGCATAGCGTTACGAAAAATATCAAGGGGTATACACCAAGGCAACTAGTTTAAGTGCTTGAAGTCATTCATTGTTAGCGAAAAAAATAATCAAGAGTTCCACTGGATCTTTTCCGCTTCCTGTGGCGCTCTTTGTGGGAACCAGTGAGACGTGATAACTTGTTCCTCTGGCTTCATATGCACAGGGGGCTTTGTTGGCTTTGCACATATGTTTATAGGGCAATTAATTTCGCGATGTCACGAATTGATTCCTACATTACGTGCTCCAGCGCCATATCCTATTTAATTTCGTTTCTCTTGCATCTTTCTTTGTTGAAATGTGTGAGCAACACGAGAACAAGGCGAGAGCAGGAGCCAACGTTTCGACAAGTGGACTTGTCTTTTTCAAGGCGACATATGGTCTCCTCGTCACAGCATATATAGGTAGGGTCCTTCTGATGAGGAGAGAGGTTAAGACGGGTGGGCGAGGTAACTCCCGAGGGTGTGTTAGCGGCGTGGGTGTAGAATTGGAAAGAAAGATAATGCGCTATCCAACGTCAGTGGAGGCGCCGCGGTGTGTCAGCCGGTTAACGTGTCATTGTAGGTTCCTCGTTTCGTGGAGTAGTAGTAGTAGTAGAAACATTTATTTCGAAGGGAAAGAAGTAGTTGTCGAAGACTTGGGCGGCGGATGGAGAACTCATTGCAGAGCCCCTGTGGCCTGTGCTGCTGCCCTTGCCTGCTGTACCAGGCTGCGCTGGGTTGTCAGGTCCGAGCTGGACAGAGAGGCCTCCCACTGCTCTTTCGTTTGAAGTGTTCGTTCGTTTCGTGGAAGCGGCCTGGACAACGGGGGGCCATTGTAGCAAGATATATGTGCTTATGTTTCGACTGCTTGTTCCCACGCTTGCGCGTTGAGAACGAGACTATGTTACTTTCTACGGTGTTCCCGCGCTGCTATCATGCTCTTTCACCCTCTCGCGCCTTCCCTACTGCTCGTGATTGTGACACTCATTTATACCGCTAATCAGTGTTCTCATGACAGCGCGCAAAATCGTCCCTTGCGCGACACAAGACAAAAGCAACAGCTCGTGCGCGGGACCGTGACAGGAAGTGAACCACTCAGCAAAAACGCGATAGAGAGAGAGAGAGAGAAGAAAAAAATTTGGAGGACGCTTTAGCTTCGCCTTTAATAGTGGAACGCAATAGCATTCAAAGATCCCTGACTGCTTCTCACGCTTGCCGGTAACTGCAGCGTGTGTAACCGTAATATTCACCAGCAAGCAGTCGCGTTGCATGGGCCGCGATGGATGGATGGATCGATGTTAGGAGCGTTCCCTTGGGAACGGGGCGGTGGGTTGCGCCACCAAGCTCTTGTTATTTTATTGCCTAATGTCCTACCTATGTTAAAAAAGATAAAAGAAGGAAAGGAAAAAAACCCACCATGAATTCCCATAACCAAAGTTTCTGAACCCTTATGCTGAACTTTGTTTTTCTTCGCCTCTGTTATTTGTCGTTTCCCTACTTCCATCAATCTTTCAATCGCCTCTTACTAATCTCTATTGCGGACATGTTTACTTTCCCCCTGCTCTCGCTGAACCCAAGGGCTTCAAGGAGGCCAGTGATTCCCAAATCGACCGCCGGGCAGATATCTTCACATTATGATACAACATGATCCATCGTTTCCCTAGCTTTACCGCAGCAAGCACATGCTTCTTCTTCCTTCTTACATCTCGCTTTATAGATGCGTGTTCTAAGGCAGCCTGATATCGCTTCGAAAAGTAATGAGCTTCCCTTCGAGTTATCATCAATTGCTTCTTTCCTGATTTCGTTTTTTCCTCTTAAATAGTTACTCATGGCAGTTTTTTTTTTCATGGCCACCACCCATGAGGCTATCTCAGCCTCTCTTACTTTCCGCTTGAAGTTCTTTGTTGCTGTGTTGCTCACCCTACGGGCCGCACACTTGCTGGTAAGCTTTCTAGTTCTTTTCCTTCACTGTGAATCAATGTTATTCATGTACAAATACCTGAACACTCTCCCAACCTATTTACTTTCTTCCATATTCCTGAGTCGTTCTTCATAATTAATTTTACTGTGAGCTTCCCTCACTTCAACACTTGTCCAGCCCATGTCACCCTGCACAGCTTCATTTGTAATCTTCCCATGAGCGCCCAGTATGAGGCGTCCCACTGACCTTTGGTTGCCATCGAGTCCTGAGTGTACCCCTGATTTCAAGCAAACAACCGCATTTCCACACGTAGGTCCTGGAACCATTACACCTTCCCACATACCCCGGAGCACCTCGTAACTATCGTCTCCCCATAGCGCTCTGTGTTTCATTATGGTCGCATTTCTCATACCCTTTGCTGTTATTGTTTTTTCCTCTGTTTCCATATATTTATTGCCTTCGTTTACTGATATACCAAGGTACTCATATTCTTTTACGCGAGGTATTTCCTGGCCCCGTATTGTCATTGTCTGTTCGTTGTTTTCATTGAATACAATAACACCTGATTTTTTAACTCTAAATTTCAGACCTAACTTATCGCCTTCCAGTCCACAGATATTAGGCAGACGTTGCACGTCACTTTGATTGTTAGGTAGTAACACAATGTCATCCGCATAAAACAAACCTGGAAGTTGCTGCACTGTACGCGCCTGTTTGTATGAGAGATATTAAACCCAATATTACTTCCTTCTAGCGCCCTTTCCATCCAAACCATGTACATCATAAATAGCAGTGGGGATAAAGGGCACCCCAGCCACAGTCCCTTGTTGATATCAACTTTATCCTCACTCTTTATCCCTTCCCATTCAACGCAAACGGTTTTTTTCTAGGTAAATATCTCCCTAAAGCTGCAGACAATCTTGAACTAAGCCTTCCCTTTCCAGGATATCCCACAAAATGTTGTGGTCTACATTGTCATACGCTCTTGTAATGTCTAAAAAGGCCACATATAACCGTCGCCTTTCTACTGTTGATATTTAAATATACTGAGTAATAATTAACAAATAAGTTATCCAAAGCGCCTACCTATTCTGAACCCATTCTGAAGTTCTCGCAAAATGCCATTATTCTCGGCCCATGCTTGCAGCTTTGATTTGATTGGCTGCATTGCTAACATGTATATTACCGATGTAATGGTCAACGGTCCATACGAGTGAATTCTTTCTCCTCCTTACCTTTATAAATTAAGATAATTCTTCTTCACTTGTCGCCAACTTTCTGGTATTCGTCTATCTTTTGGACTTTACTGCTGTCCATTTATTTATTTATTTACCCACAGCGCCACAGTGGCATTACAGTGGGGGGGTTATACAAAAGAAAAAAAATATTACAAGGGCAGTCACAATGACAATGCAAACACTTCATTGTCAGTAATATTAACAAGAAATGAAGATAAAGCATTCCATTCTCGAACAGTGTGAGGAAAAAACGACATCTTGAACATTTCGGTTCTTGACCTGAATTCACGCACTTTATGATTATGATCAACCCGCTCGGATCTATAGTGTGGATGAAAAATGTACTTCTCCCTAGGAATAGCAATCTTATCGTAATATATGTTATGAAAAAATTTAAGCCTTAGCTTCCTTCTTCCTACTTCAAGGGGTTCCCATTCCAATTCCTGTTTTATGCCAGACACACTAATGTATCTACTATAATTCCCAGAAACATAGCGGGCCGCTAAGTTCTGGATTCTTTCTAATTTTTGTCTGTCGGTCTTTGTCGGTGGGTCCCATACAGTACAAGCATATTCCAACGAGGACCTAATATACGTTTTAAATAGTAAATCCCTAGAGACTTGCGGAAACATTCTCGTGTTACGGCGCAAAAAACCCAACATTTTGCATGCTTTCCCAGCAACATAATCAACATGTCGATGCCAACATAGTTTTGAGGTGATGTACACACGTAAATACTTATATTCGAGAACAGTTTCCAATAAGTGGCCGTTTATGTTATAGACGTAATTAGGCACATTCTTTTTCTTCGTGAAACACATGTGCACTGTTTTTTGCTAATTTATATTCATGTGCCACTGTTCGCACCACCGGTGCAATGTATTTAGGTCTTCCTGCAAAGCAAGCGAATCCTGGGAATTTTTCACTTCTCTGTAGACTACACAGTCATCAGCGAAGAGTCGCATGTGGGAAGTAATATTCTCTGATATGTCATTAATGAACACAAGAAAAAGCAACGGTCCCAAAACTGACCCCTGTGGGACGTCCGACGTGACGGAAGTTACATTTGATTTGGCTCCGTTTATTGTGACATACTAACACCTTAAACTTAAATATTCCCTAATCCATTCAACCCAATCCAGTCAACAGAGCTTTCCTACTTTTTGGTCGTAGTTCATTAATCAGCCGATGCGGTGGAGGCGAGCGCCATCTGGAAGTGCTCGAAGAAAGCGGCGGCGCCGCTCCGTGGACTCTTGAGGTATTTACGCGCCGGTGTGCACAAATGGCGGACGCCGTCTCCGGTCTACGCATTGAAACGCTGGAAAAGGGGTTTGTTTGAGTTTTCGCGTAACAGAATTATGTTATTTCGTATATTCATATTACAATCCTGAGCTATCATGTCTATAAGTCGTGTGCAAGTCGTAGTTTACAATTCTTCCGCGTAGTTTAGCTTGAGAAATTTACTTAGTTCAGTCAATTCCTTGCGTCACATGGAAGTGGTGGGCATGCGTGGTACGAAATTCTTTTCGCACGTAACGACGTCCGACGGCTGATGCGGAACGCCGAGCGCCAGAACCCGATTTTCTGCCACACTGGCTCCTTAACACGATCGCGTTAAAAGAAGGTGAGGCCCGTGACGCACTCGTCACGCGATCCTCTGGCTCCGTCATAGGCAAACGCAGTGAAGAAATTTCGCTTGCGGAGGGTAGGCGGGGCTAGTGGAGAGAGTGACTATGTTGGCGGTGACACTCCCTTTCCTGAAATCATGGGTCTACAGTACTTGAACTATTTCTTTCTCTGCTATTATTGAACTAATGTGAAAAATTCTTGCGGTAGAATACTCCTTAGAGGGCACATAACAACCTCCAGCGTGTAATCAATATCAGCTATGCGGCCTAGTGAGGAACCCTTTAAGCGTGACAAAGAGTAACAGAGCAGTGCGTGTGCGCGAATAGCCAGGCCTGCCGGCAGGTGATGCGACGTGAGAGACTTGGGGCGTGCGAAGGTATATGTGCTGTAGTGAAGCGCTTGGGTAGTGCAGCCCTCTCCTCCTTACTCCGCCCTTTCCCCCTGTGACGGCTGCAGTATATAGAGGGCTCCGGCACCGCTAGATATGTAGCTGGTTAAAGACTTCGTTCTTTACGGAATGACCGAATGAAACAACAAAAGCTGCCTAAGTGTCTTCCATGCGGCATGGCTATGCCTTGAGGCGTATTATTTTTTAATAAATCGAATAGCTTCCTAGAAGAAAGCTTACATTGACAATCATCCTATGATTGACACACCATTTTTTTCCGACGCTTGTGACGTTCTATATATCTGAAAAAACAGCAACGTGCATAAACGTTTCAAAGGATGAAATCTTGTTGATGTTGGATATTTTGCCGCCATTTTGTCTGAAGTTAGCTTTAGTATATTGGTATATTCTGCTTAGTTGCAGAAATAATTCGCGAGGCTGCAATGTATGTGCCCGAGTTTTCTTTTCTCCCGTCGTTAGCGGAGTCCCGAACTGTACGGACATGCAGTGGTGGCAGGAGTGCACTCTATGATGCGAAAGGGGATGTCGCTCCGGTGACATATGAAAAGGAACAAGTCCAGTAAAATTAGGTACGTATCGATGGAGTTGCATGAGTATTTGCTTGAAAATAAAGCACAATTGGTGACATGCAACAGATCACACCTCACGAGATGAGGGCGCGAATTATTCATCGCATGAATCGTTAAGCCGGCAATCATTTCGAGGCAGTAGGTATGAGCATTCTTTTCAGCTGCTGAGCACGAGGCCATGAGTTAGATTCCCGGCTACGGGGGCCACGTGTCAGTGGGGGCTGAATCTAAAAAGAACACTCATGTTCCGAGGTTTAGCTGCATGTTAAGGAACCTCGGGCGATCAAAACTAAAAAAAGAGTCCTCCAACAGTCCAAAGAGTCCGTTACGTGTTTGGGACGTTAAATTTAAATTAAATTATCGGGTTGTACGTGCCAAAACCACTTTCTGATTATGAGGCACGCATTAGGGGAGGACTCCAGAAATTTCGACCACCTGGGGTTCTTTAACGTGCGCCTAAATCTAAGTACACGGGTGTTTTCGCATTTCGCCCCCATCGAAATGCGGCCGCCGTGGCCGGGATTTAATCCCGCGACTTCGTGCTCAGCAGCCCAACATCATAGCCACGGAGCAACCACGGCAGGTTTTGAGACGTTAAACCCAATCAATAAATCAATCACCCATCCCGGCACTCACCCACCCACCTACGAATATCCTATCCGAGTACCGACTTCTGCAAGGACATCTGTCGCGTTCGTCCATGTCACCTGTTTTCAGTGCAGGACAAAGGTTAAAGTAGTCACGATACAAGGTGCAACAAGTCAGCAGTGTTGCATCACAAGGCTTATCGAATGCGGCGTCTGGTTCCTAAGCGTGCCTTCGGCATTGCGTTTTCAGTGTATTGCACAATTCAACGCACCGAAGGTTAAATACGGAGCAACTTTGAGGTAGTAAGCTGGAGCCGATTTCTAACTCTTTTTAGAGCGCAGCTCTTTGGCGTCCGTTCCTGGGTTTCGCGTCGTCGTCGGCGTTGTCGTCGGCCTCGTAACCAGCTCCGCCCCCCTTTCATCCCCCCAGCGCTAGCAGCGACCGACTGATACCGCCGGATGCCGCTGACGCCGCTAGAGAGTCAAGATAACGTGACTGCATAGAACACGGTCGCCGCCATGCAGAAAGAGGAGGAAAGGGTCCCCCCCCCCTGTTCTTGTGTGGCGGATAGGGTGCTCTTCAGTTGCCGACGCGCCGGTTATTTCACGTAGGCCCCGGCACGTCGACGAATACGTGACCACCTTCCCACGGCTAGACCTGGTTCTTAGCGCTGCGGAAGCGAGGGTATCATATTGTTTGTATCGGCATCGGCGGCGTTGTCCCTGAAACCAACTCCGCAGCTGGGGTTGACTCACTATCGGCGTCAGCGGCATCAGTCAGTCGCTGCTATCTCTTCCCTCCTCCCTTTATCGTGTTGTCCGCTTGCTGCGCGCGCTTCTGCCCCCATCGTTTGCCGCTGGGTGTACACGCCGCCCCCCTCCCCCTCTTCCTGCGAGTCTCCGGTTGTCAAAGCGCCGGCTCGAACTTAATTCCTTTCTTCGCTCCTCCTCCAATGCAACCCCTGTGCGGTGGCAATCAGAGAGCCAGATCGGTGGCGGCGGATCTGTATATGTGCACCGCCCGAGCCGAAATTGCCGCTGCCGTTCGCCCTGTGCGGTGGCAATCAGAGAGCCAGATCGGTGGCGGCGGATCTGTATATGTGCACCGCCCGAGCCGAAATTGCCGCTGCCGTTCGCCACTGCGAAATTATCTGCCAGTTCTTTCTGAGCCATGAGCGAGACGACCGATGGAAGTCCTCCGTCTGCTGCTGCTGCTGCTGCTGCTAAACGAGCTGCCAGAGCAGAGGCCCAGCGCCGTCGCCGTCAGAATCCAGAGGTGCGTGCCGCCGAAGCAGAAGCTTACCGTCGCCGCCGTCGAGATGATCCAGGAGTACGGGAAATATAAAAAAATAAAAAAAAATTCTGTGATAGCGCATACATGTGTTGCTCGATTTCTTTGCCTCAATCTATCGAAAAGGTGAAACAGCTTATTTGCTGCGCTCAAATTTCGCATTAGGAAGTAACGTAATCGTCGGTAATTTTTTTTTCCTTAATACAGAAGTTATTTTGGTAACATATTCTGAAACATATTTTGATACTAAATCCTCCTAAAAAATTAAAGACATCGCAAGCTCTATGCGAGACGCCTCACCGCACATTTCACTGCGGATTACACAATACAAACGTAATATTTTCTCATACCATAATCACAACAGAAATATTCTTTTCTTATAGCTCAATCGTAACGAAATTACTGAAACTAAGCCTTCGGAAAAAATAGAGAAACACCTAGCTACATTCCGCTGCCCAACGAAGCGTCATCTGTATTGTAACATGGCCCACATTAGCACTCACTTCGCGAACAAATAGTAATTCATCCCAAGAATTTTTTTTTTTAAATTTCAGAACTTTTTGCTGCCAATTTGAGTTTTCGCATACATCAGTACATATTGTTCTCGTACATTCGTGCTTGTGACAGTCATGGACAGCGTGAGGGGATGCGAAAGTTTTCAAAACGCTCCCAAATTTGCCCCACATCATGTCATCCAAATAAAGACAAGCACAAGAAAATAATTAAACGCCCACTGCGGGGTACAAATATCTAATGCCAGTCATTCTAAATATTCCAGGAAAATTATCGTACTAATGGTTTAAAAAAATAAACAATTTTTGTGCCTTTCTCAGCGGCACCATGTTTTACCACGGGCTGTGAAATTTAAGAAGTCTGGCAGAAACCATCTCACAACAAATGTGGACATTAATTGTATCAGTGAAGAGACACACCGTATTGCCACATTCTTCACTTCCGCGTAGCCGACTTGTTCAATTTCCAGTTACCTACATCCTCTCCACTTCTATCTAGCTCAGCGTTCCTCTATCAATACAGGCTGTGGTCCTATTCTGTTCGCTTCACTTCTTTCTCTACAATCGGCTACTTTTTATGCCAAGTTTTTTCTGATATTCTCGTTCTCCCTGTCTATCCCAGTGGCGCATACCCATGCAGGAAGATTGGCCGAGAATGCTCACACACCTAGTGTCACATGCCCAGCTGCCCGTACCCAGTGACCAAAGTTGTCTAACCGACTGGGAGGCAGTCCTTAGGAGCGGCGACCTCTCAGTGCAACTACGGGCTGTCGTCTATAGGGCCTGCGACAGGGCGGAAGACCACGACCTTCCGACCCCTACGTTGGTGCGGCCCGCGACGGCTACGGGGACTCCCTGAAAAGGGAGGTACCCTAACGCGGTTCCTCAGGACCATTAGTAAAGTTATTTGTCTGTCTGACCCTTGGTACATACCCATTGGAACATATCCATTGGCCCAAGTTGCCGTGAACGAGGTGTGATATGGACGTATCGAAAAGTGCATTCAGTTCCCCAAGAATGCAAATCGCATTAAGAATGAGCTTACGTGTGATCGTCCAATGCTTCTTACCACTTGACAAGGAATGATAATGAGTCATGGGTTTTTTTTTTTTTTCACGGGAAGTCGGACATATACGAGGTCACTATTTGCTGCGACCAGTCTTTAGTGCTTAATAGCGTCCCGTAACGTGCCTGATGCTACTGCTACTCTAAATGGCCCCTTTTACTCGAGAATTGCAGTAGAGGCTTTATTTAAGCTTACCTTGCCTGTACTGTTAATAGTTTAAATTTCGTAATACCTTTTTTCATGTTTACAAAGGGAGAGCAGTTAGTTTTTTTATGTGTGTGATTTTTGTAGATACAGCAAATGCTACACGCTCCTCAAATAATATGAATGACGCAATAAGAGCTACCTTCCATTCCGCACGATGAATACAGCCCGTCTTTCGTGATCTCATTCGGCAAAGGGACGTTTCACGGTTTACTAGGGGAAAAAAAAGGGCTCCCTTTGAAGTGCTCCGCTTAAAGCAGCCGCTACCGCATTCTCGCATACCATGCACGGAACTCAATACGAGAAAGTAGAAATACCGAAGGGAAAGTGCTCTGCTTCTGCAGGGTACCTTCGTTTTCTTTCAATCGCAGGCAAAGTTCGCTGCAAAGGCTGTTGTTTCGCGTGCCATCCTAGTTCTGCTTGTCAGGGGTGCTATGCAGGATGCGCCGAGTTTCTCGTTCACCCGAGTTTTATCCGAGTTTGCTCGACGGCAGTCAGTGAACGGAGATAGCGCGGAACGCGCCGAAAGTGCAGGCAAAAAAATATGTAGACAATAAGCCGCGTATGACAACATGAGCGCACCCTGCGCGGCACGTTGCTTCCACGTTTCAAGCGCAGAAGGCTGCACAACGAAACGCGCCAGCGCCGCGTATTGTTATCAACGGATTATCGCAACTTAGCGATACCGTGACCGCCCCGCTGTCTGTCTGCACACTTGCCGTGAGCCGCTTGCCACGCCTTTCCCGGGCGCGTCAAGGGCGTGCCTCGTCTTTCGGACACCATCTGCCTTTCCTCCATCGAATGCGAACAGGGTACATGCGGCGCATTCTTGCACTTACGCTTCCGCTCAAACGAATACGTTAAAATACAACGAATAAAATGACGAACATTTTTATTTCTTTAAGTATCTGTTTTTCGTTTTCAGCACTAGAAATTTGTGATGACAAACGGAGATCGAGCAAATTATTAAATTTTGCACTTCTTGCCGCGAGTGGCGACAGTGAGGCGAAAGCTTAGAAGCGGTACATTGAAGCGGGTCGCACGCACGAGGGCGTTCATATGGTGATAAGTCGCCTAGGGGCGCTGCAGTGCTATTCTCAATAAAGTCGGTCATGATCCATGGAGGGTCAGGGCCACTCTTTCTGTATTAGGGGAATAGAAACGCAGCGCCGCGGTACGGCTGTTCATCGCAGGCGTTTCACTAGGTGATTAAGGCCCCCGCTTAAGCAACTAAAAGTGACACAACGGCTGTCGCTGCAAAATGGCGGTGTGTTATTTTAGAGTGCGTAGTGACGCAGTTCAGTGAAAATGTACCAGTTTATCTTTGTGCGCGAAGCCTCTGCGATACATTGCGCAAAGTGCGTGCTTCCCCAGCGACACAATTCATCGCTTGTCATCGCTTGCCCAGTGAAGGTGCCTCTGAGCGCATGTACGCAGTATATGAGTGTGTTGTGCAGTCGAAGGTGCTTGCGGATTACCTCTGCTGGAGCCAGCAGCGATCGCAGATGGATATCGTAACGACACCGCAGCACTCGCATTTTGGCAGGTGAGGGCTCTTGTGTGCAGTTATGAAATCAGATTTCGAACGGAGAGAGGTGTTGGAACTGTTGAGTGCGCAGTGCTTGTGATGAAGAAATGCCATTGCACTGGGTCTAGAAGAGCGAGCGATTCTCGGACGCTGATAGTGTTTACAACGCTGTGGCTCCGTTTCATCACCGATGACAGAGCAGCCATCTCAAACGACTGCTGCAATACGCACTCCTCAGCATCGTCGTCCCCCTCGGCGCATCGACGCCTTGCAAGCAGCTACAGTGACGTGCCGATAATTATTTACTGTGCGCTACACGCCGCCACAATGCAGGCAATGAAACCGTGTTGTGCGGCCATCTCAGCCCGAGAAGATGTATGCATAAGCCAGCGACAGTCAACGCTTTGTTTTTGATAGTGGTGCTCAGTACATCACCGATGACAGTGTGTTGTGCGTGTTTTATGTCGGCGGTCAAGATCGTTGATGCCTCTCAGCTTGACACCGCGTCGCTGTTGCCGGAAGATAAGTTGGGCGTGGCTTCACTGTAGTGGGTGCGCGCACAAGAGTTACATGCCTCGCGCGGGGCGTGACCTCTGGTTTTGATTGACAGGCGAACTCGTGCTAAACTCGTACATCGCGAAACCCCCTCCGAGTTCAACTCGGGAACATGGCGGCGGCAGCAGCAGCCTGTTTCATTGCATCCAGCGGCAGCAAGCGTCAGTATGACCGTCCGGACCCGTTCACCTACATGACCGACGAGGAGTTTCAGCGTCATTTTCGCCTGTCGAAGACATCAGTGCGCTGGCTGTGTGACGAGCTAGGCGAAGACTCTCGTCTGCGGAGACAGCGTGGCGGGCTTCATTCGCTCACCGTGGTAGAGCAAGTCATCTGTGCCCTCCGTTTCTACGGGACTGGGAGTTTTCAGGGAAGCGTCGGCGCCGAGCGTTACATTGGAAGCGATCAAACTACTGTTAGCCACTGTGTCAGAGATGTGTCTGACGCGCTTGTCGATGCGGCAGTGCGTAAGCGGTGGCTAGCTTTCCAGAATACTGCGGCTGAGCGGGCATATATAAAATAATGCTTCCTACTTCGTGGGAACATTACGAACGTAGTCGGGTGTGTCGACGGAACGTACGTAGGAATTAAGGTGCCTTCAATGTCAGCGTTACTGTGATTAACATTGAAGCAATGTTTAGACACGCCATATTGCCAAATTTGTCACATCTGTGTAGCCGACTTAAATTTTGTGCTAGCGACATCTCACATGCGGCTGCTTATGATGCTGACTTTTTCGCTGGTTGATGACTTTTTGCCGATTGTTCTACTTGTCTGTCAGAGTGCCTTCCAAATGACTCACTTTCTTGGGAAAGCAGTTAAGTATAAATAGATAAATGGGTATCACAAATTGTCTGAAGTAACCTATGAATCCTAATCCCATAAAAAACTTAAGGTTCTTCATTGGTGAAGTTACTTAGTATGCACAATGCTGAATTTTGGTCATGCATAATCTATCAGCCGCACTATGAAACAGCGAGGCATTGCACAATTTGTTGCAGCGCGAGATGTGGATGTTGCGCCAAGCCGGTTGTGCCTATGCATTTGTGGAGAAATGAAAATGCATTGAGAATCTTAGTGTGCTGGATTGCATGAAAAAAATACTTCAGATTGTTTGCTCTGTTCACTGTCGATGCATGTGCCAGAGGTTCAGTGTATCTTCCTTTTTGGGGGTGGCGGCGTTATTCTGGATAGATAACTTGTATATTTTCGTCTCATAATGGGGCTCTAATTCTTAAGCAGTAGAACAATGCACATCCAATGCTCTGCAGAACAATCTGTACGTGAAGATGTCATGATCCCCCAAGGCAAAATTACATATTGGGAGAAATGTGGTGCAGATGCCAATGAAAAGTGGCTCTTTAACCCACCATGATAAAAATAAAAATTGCAGAGCAAATAGACCATTTGTACAGCTTTAGAGCAATGATTACACAAAATGTGATAAGCTCAAACGAGTAAACGCTTGCCGCAATGCCAAAGTAGGCTGAGCGACATGCAGCATATATTGGCATTGAACCTGTCTCGTAACCGTTATTTTTATTGTAAGCCCTCGCTGTCGCACCTTTCCCTCCGGCACTCCCTTTACTTAAACGTGGCACTGTCTTTCCATTGGTGTCATGATGATAATGGTAACGGCAGCAGCAAGGCTGGTTAATGCTTGCCCCTTTGATTCCTGTGAGTTTAGTGGTAAAGAATATGGCACCTGCATACATACACCTGTGCTGCAAAATTTAACATTTGTGATTTTTTGGAGAGCTAATTTGTGTTGGGAAATTTCAAAGATGTGCACCATTGTGGCCTAATAACTAGAGCATTGGTGAGGTTGAAGACGGTGTATTGGTATAGAAGCTTGAAGTTTAATTGCACAACAATTTGACGGGACACAAAGAAGAGAAATACACACAGCAGAATGCTTTGCTGTGTGTGTTACTCTTCTTTGTGTGCCGTTGAATTGTTGTGCGATCCAACTTCAAATAGAGCATTGGGCTTCTTTGGTGCAGGACCGAGGAAGTGTGAGCTATTCGACAACATGCCAGTGCCCTGCCACACAATTATGGAAGTAGGAAAGTTTGCAAACAAAGCTTTGCTTTCAAATCCACCTGCTCATGTAATACAAGCACTGATTGAAAGAACCATCATACAAAAATAATGGTGAAATCAATGGCCTGTGAAAAGTGTAATTTGTATATAGACACTGTTGACATAATAGGTGCCATACCGGCCTCAAGATTGTACTGGACAGAGCAGTTCGTTTCCTATGTGAAGTACAACCTCCCATTATATGCTGTGCAGATAACCAAGCTCAGTTTGTTTTGACGTGCTACACAACATTCACTGTAATCTATTTTTGATTCTAAAGAAGTGCCAAACACCACCTCTTTTTCAAGGACGTCATGGGAATATTTGGCGAGACCTTTTTACAGCCCCTCATAATGGAAATGTGGCCAGCCAGCTTTGCTTCGATGCTTTTATAGATTTCTGCTCCTGATCATTGTGTGCTATCAAGTTGCAGAAGTCTATGCAACTGGTGCAAGGCATTATGTGTTTCTATAGTCGGATACAACTTTAGGAGGCTGTGGAATCTGCACTTTGAGGCAGGTGAACACAAGCCTGCACCAATGGGCATGCACTCTAGACTGACTTCGTGCCGCCGGACAGACTAATACCTGCTCGTTGGAGACGGACTATTTCTTTAGACGTGGAGGCAATCGGCTGCTGTGCTTTGGTCATCTGGGCGGGGCCTCTCCTGTCTTCTGAAGTTTAATCCGACTTTAAAGGATGCTGCTTTTCATACAACACAAAAGGACAAAGTGTATGATTATTTGGCCTATGAAATGGATACATCAGAAGTGTGCTGTGGAAGGGCTTAAGATGTGTGAAATATAGTACATACAATTATAAGACAATGTCAAAGAATATGTGGTATCGAACATGCATGTAATGGCACATTTGAATCGGGGAGTGTTGCAGTCATGCACAGTCTATAGGTGATAGCATTATTAAGCTCCTGCTGTTTCCTGGCTTCATTGTGAATTACACACACCGTTCATCTTGTGGCTAATCAACACACACTGTATTCTTGCACATAGAAAGAACAAACAGCACAATGTGTATGCTGCATTAGTGTATTTTTTATTTACATGGTCCAAGAGTGGCACAGGTTGTCTTACGTTTTTGCCTATTTTGAAGGGACACCAAGTGCATGTTACAAGTCTCCTAATATGCACAGCACAATGTTTACTGCATTAATTTTATTCTTGTTCTTGAATAATAAGCAAAATATTAAACTGAAAGCTCCTTTATAAGGTGCCTTTTGTGGTTTCAACAGGAGAGCAGTGAGGGCACCGATACTACTGTTGCAGAGCAGCCCTTTGGACCTCTGCCACACTCTCAAGAGCACGTGCCTGGCGCTCGCCTACTTCCACCAGGCGGTTGAGTGCCTCCAGCAGCAGAATGTTTTGCTGAAAAAAAGTGTATTGGAATGAATCAGCCGCATACAAACCATTATTTACAAAGAAAAGTGCTCGTTGCACTATTAGTACTAAGTGCCCTTAACTGTGGAAGCCTCTAGTGTAGTATGCATAATAAAACAATGCGTTGGGACAACGTTGCTTTATTTTTCATAACCGGGGTTTTCTTTTTCAGAGCCAATTGTCATGTTGATTAGTGTGCCAGCAGCTGAGGTGGCCCCGCACCTTCACGAGTCTCTACTGTTAGCACCACAAACCTATTTTTGTTCACTGCAAAACAAATGCCTCACCCTACAATCCTGCCTTATACGAGCTGATTGCATCCTACGCCTACAAACATGATATTTTTGTCCCATTACGCAATTTTCTACCATCCTCGGCTGTAGTTCTCTCTCCTTGAAATCCATTGTGTCACGCTTATGTAATCACCTGTTATGAATTGGCAACAAGTGATCGAATACGTGCATGGCCTGCCTGCCGATTCCTTTTTTTTTTTTCTTAATCTCAACTAGCATATCAGTTGCCACGGTTTGCTACGCCACTGTTTTCCTGCCTTAATGCTATCTCCAACAATTTTTGTTACTTCTCTTTCTGCACAGTCCTTGACATCTCAAGTTTCTTTGTTAACCTCCAGGTTTATGTCCCATATTGAATAACCGGTAGAATGTAATGATTCTACACTTTTTTCAAGGATATCGGTAACGTGGCGATCACGATTCGGTAATGCCTTCTATGTGCTGTTCAACCCACGAAATTTTTGTATAAGCTTCCTGCTTTATATCAGTACCTGCTATTGATATTTCACCTGGACCAATTTTACTCTTCCATAAATTTTGCGGGCTTAATGTCACTCATGAATTTCTGTTATCTCACCAAGTTAGTGAAGGTTACCTTCATCTTTTCCATATTTTTGCGGGCCCACTTGCATGTAAAAGCACGAACACTCATTGGTTCTCACTGCCTTCTTTAAACTGCTAGGCATTCAGTTCGTTACTACGAAAGTGACTTAATCCGTGCACTCTTATTATGCTAAATATGAAACAGTAGAAACATACTTATCTGCAGCTTGTCGATGTCTCCTTCACTGTATTGGTAGCGAGATCCATCGTCGGTACCACCTCCTTGTCGCATCGTAGCTATATAGGCTGTCTTCCTTTTGCACACACTATGTAATATTCGTGACGTTCGCAGTCACGCAGAGTGGAGGAACTCTGCGCACTCACAGAAGCAGTACCGGACAAGTTGTTTCTTCAGCACTGCGCCGTGAACAGTAGGTGCGCGTTGCGATCTGTAAAATCGCCGAAGCTATTGGCAGTATTTTGGGGTGCACGGAAAGATTGCTCACGGAGGAACAGAACTATCCAAGAAATAGTGGTCATCGTCGAGCCTGATCACTACGTCGCGCACTGCAAGCTCGTTGTACGAGTTTGTTTACAATGGGCGCCACCGATGCTTAGCCGCCATGCTCGCCCGGTGAATGGATTTGATGACGCCACCACAGCGTTCCCTCGTGGTATAATGCGAAGCGTGCTAAATTACAAATTAGTCTAACGCACCTTCAGCGTACATGTTGTAAGCTTTAAAATGCTTCTAAACCACGTTAAACTAACTAATAATATTGTACTAAATGCGTTTGTTTTATAACTCGCTTGTGCATGTAATGCACTCGGTGGAACGACAAACAAGTGAAAGAAGGCACGACCACGCACCGACGGTATGATCACGTGAGCCCCAGTTTGTCGACCGCCCAGAAGGCAACGCCCAAGGAATGATAGCCACCCAGAGTGAATATAGATAAACCAATGAAACTGGAGGCTTGTCGAATGATAAGCTGTGTCTCGGTACCATTCGTGCTTTCATCTTGGGGTGTCGCCAGAGCTCGTGAAGATCCCGAGTTTCGCCAAACTCGGCGCATCCTGCATAGCACCCCAGGTAAGCAATTATGGCAGAGGACAGCGCGCCTGAAATCAAAGCATCTGTTCGTTTACGCAATCACGGTTCCAATTGCAACGCTTGGCACGCTTGTTGTCTCCGCAGGATAAGGCGGTCACCTCTGTGCGCAAGGCAGCCCTTCTATTCGCGCGCATACAGCGAGCTCTGCTTGTTTATTCCAACAGTACGAAGGTGGGGGGCGGGAGGGGGGGAGTAGACAGCGAAGACCGAACGCCACAAACAAGAAACCAAGGGCCCCTAACGTTAATGAGACGGCGACGGAAAGCAAAGAGAGGGCCGTGCTCACATCTACCACCTCCACGATCTCCGCGTTGAGTTGCGAATGTTCCACTGACGTAACGAGGGGTCATGCAATTATTGCGCGCAGAAAATTTCTTCCTACGGGTCGCAGCACGTCTTTGTCTTTTGCTCTCCGTGATCTTGTTGTTTCGTAATGAGATTCTCGAATGCCTATAGCTGATGTGATATGAGGTGTGAAAAATGAGACGACGTTATAGAACATCTGACGCACAATTCACGAGGCTTTCTCCATGCACATAGAGCTCTCGGGCCTCGATGAAAAACAAAAGGCAAAGTCGACTACAGGGTGGCGTGCTTTTATATTGCTTCAGTTAGGAGATAGTGTTGCTCGATAAATGGTGTGATCTCGGTAAAGTAAGGCCATGAAGGGCCGAGCTTGGGAAAGCCATTTCTTATTCTTCCTCGCTGAAACTGCGAGATTAAGTTATGCTGCCAATAGTCATGGGTAGCAAATTGGAAACATGGCCGGAGTTAACGGTCCTAGTTATTGAGTACACATGTACGCTGACGCCCAGATAAACGCTTAGTTATGCTGACTATTTAGCTGTTTTCTTCTTCTTAACTGTAGTGGCGCTTTTGTTTGAAGTCTTACGGTCATTTTGATTCTACTGCTGAATGATTTCTTATTCGATTTCCTCGTTGGGGATTCAGCAGTGACATGTTCGCGAGCTGACAGTCTTTGCTGATGACACTCCACTCATCGGCATGAGCTTTTATATACTGGCACTTCTCGCCCTGCTCTCTCCATGTTACAAACACATACTTCGGATATGATGACTTCTTTTCAGCCCAATTTCGGCCGCATAAAACCAGTATAAACGCTCTAAGCTCGGTAAAGGTTATTTTTAAACCTGCCTACAGCTTGGAATGGCACGTGCTTACGCTGGCACAACGCAGCTCGACGAGATTTGGCAAAACGTTGCCTCCGTAGCTTGCATAAGCAGCTGCAGCTCTGTCTTCTGCATGGAATACCGCGACATGAAGCGACACCTCATTTCCACCTGTGGCTCGGCGAATCACACGCGAAATCTTGTTCATTTCGCATTGTAATTGCCAACAACCGCGCATGGCGACATATGCCTAATCAAGGAGACAATCGGACATTTTTTTATGGCCACTCCTCGCTACAATGCGACTAAACAGAGCTTTCTGGATCGATAGATTGAGTGGACGACCATCCCTCGTCGGGGAAGAGGATCCTTGGACACTTTTCCCGACTGTCCAAAGTACAGAAAGCTTTAAACATGCTGCTCAACTTTTTGAGGACTTCCGGACAGAGTGACAGTGGTCGCGAACTACATCGCATATATATGCGCCAACTCTTTTTCTATATTTTAATATATTTCATCTCTTCTACTATGATCTTTAATTCCCTTTCAAATTCCTATCCCTGTAGGATGCGGTATAAAGGTTATAAACAGGGATAAGGTGCCTCAGAAAGGCAGCCTTTCTGAGGCACCTTATCTCTGTTTATAACCTACATACCACAGCATGCCATTCCATCTGTCAACCCCTTTCTTGAGCTTAGAACTTCTTGTTGGGCGAGTTGGTGCATATTAGCTGACAATTTCATAACTGCGCAAACGAACGACCACAGAGAGGTAGCACACAACGACAGGCGCAGCACACAAGGACAAGGACAGCGCCTGTCCTTCTGTGCTCTCTCTCTGTGGTCGTTCGTTTGCGCACTTACAAAGCTGTTAACCCTTTATTGATTTTGGATATCCCTGTAGAAGATAGCCAGCCAGTCGTTACACTGGCTCAACACCCTCTCTTTCCTCTTCTTTTTCCTCGTCCTCCTCCTTTATATCTCTGCAAGAATATCTCTCCAATCATATCTTCATGCAAGAAAGCTACAACACTTAAGCAGGAGAAGTGGGTGTCGTCTGCCTCTCTCACAATCCGTTCGTATCCAACGCGTGCTGTGACACAACCAAAGCAGATGCTCATGTAACGTATCACCATTCGGTTTTATGTTTATCCATCACATAAGATAGAAATATATTCCGAACCAGTTGCAGATGAACCTAGATTTTATTAACTCTGCGAGGACTGGTCAAACCTTCGTAAAAACGGGAATTTCGTAAAATCGAAACATATGAAAATGCCGAGGTTAAACGATCCATTTATTTCTGGCGAAAACGTATGTTATTTTGGCTTCTTACTGTTTTTCAGGAAGGGGGTCACGCAGCTCTGCCTGACATCCAATGGACGTCAATGAGAGCTGCGTCGCATCCATGAGACGTCCAGTTATATATATTTTACTAAGAATCAACGTCGCTATACAAACGAGAAACGGCCGTTGAAATCACGTTGCGGAAGCGTTGCCTGCAGGTAACACTTTGATATTTGAAACATACTACAGATATCCTGGATTGGGTAAGAGACATCCCATTGAAGTTGCTTTGATGCAGTTCTGCGACTCTCACGAGGCACATGCCTGTGCCCGTAGCCTTCCCCTAAAGCTGTCAGGTTAGAATGTTACCCTTTGTACATTAAAATCACAGATCGCGTATATATATATATATATATATATATATATATATATATATATATATATATATATAAATATATATAAGCACTGGAAGTGGTAAGGGAATACATCTACTTAGGGCAGGTAGTGACCACGGATCCGGATCATGAAACTGAAATAACCAGAAGAATAAGAATGGGCTGGGGTGCGTTTGGCAGGCATTGTCAAATCATGAACAGCAGGTTGCCACTATCCCTCAAAAGGAAAGTGTATAACAGCTGTGTGTTACCAGTACTCACATATGGGGCAGAAACCTGGAGGCTTACGAAAAGGGTTCTGCTGAAATTGAGGACGACGCAACGAGCTATGGAAAGAAGAATGATGGGTGTAACGTTAAGGGATAAGAAAAGAGCCGATTGGGTGAGGCAACAAACGCGGGTAAACGACATCTTAGTTGAAATCAAGAAAAAGAAATGGGCATGGGCCGGACATGTAATGAGGAGGGAAGATAACCGAGGGTCACTAAGGGTTACGGACTGGATTCCAAGGGAAGGGATGCGTAGCAGGGGGCGGCAGAAAGTTAGGTGGGCGGATGACATTAAGACGTTTGCAGGGACAACATGGCCACAATTAGTACATGACCGGGGTAGTTGGAGAAGTATGGGAGAGGCCTTTTCCCTGCAGTGGGCGTAACTAGGCTGATGATATATATATATATATATATATATATATATATATATATATATATATATATATATATAGAGGAGCAGAAAGGCGGTTAACTGAGGGGCCCAATTTTTTAAAAATCATATCATATTGAATCAAGAAACAAAGGCACCAAGGACAGCGCAGGGAACATTACTTGTACTTAATCATTGAATGAAAGAAATGATGAACTAATGGAAATAAAAGTGGATGAAAAAAGAACTTGCCGCAGGTGGGGAACGAGCCCACGTATTCGCATTACGCGGCAGATGTTTTTTTTTTTTACCTCGGACTATAAATGGCCCTTTACTGGCCGTTTACAATCCGACGTAACGCACGCGCGCGCACGCTACGTCACGTTGGCGAAAACGACCCCTCTATAGTCGGGCACACGGGCACAGCCAACGTAACCGGCGCCTTACAACGCGCCCCGACGGGCCCGGCGCCGAAATGACTCCTGAGCCATTCGCGCGTTGGAGGCGGCGGCACTGTCGCACCACAATGCATCGCGCGCAATGAAAACGGCTGCTGCCTGTGACAGTGGTGCGAGCAGCGCGAGCGGTGCACACGCGATGCTTGACCTCAAAAACATTGTTGAGCAGCTGCTGGAAGCCATTAAACAGGACCCATGTGTCTATCACACAAAACGACTAGATTTCCGCGACCAGGAGCGCAAGGTAAACGCATGGGATAAGATCAGGCAGAGCAGCGGCCTCGCCACAGGTGAGCTGTTTACGACTGCTTATGTTCACCTTTGCATGCTTGGCGTCCAAAGCGAGTTTCTTTCTTGCGGAATGCACCGTCATTACTTTTCTTGTGTCCCTGTTTCGTTTTGTAGTCGAAGGGGGCCACAAGCTCTGGAAGCAGTTAATGGACCGGTTGAACCGAGAGCTCAAGCTCGTGACGAGGAGCGGCAGCGCATACGTGCCGAGGCAAACGAGGGAGTTCGCCGCTACTATGGAATTTTACAAGACGTATGGTCGTCCTATAAAGTGTCCGGCACCCAATTAAGGTAATCTCTAGCAATGAAAAGAGTGGCTCACATACTTCGCAGCGAGCTGAAGGGGGAGATGCAATCTCAACAAGAATAAAACACACCCTTTGTGCGAAGGGCGGTTACCTGAAATACTTGAGATGATACTCCGGTTCCTTCTGCCGCAGTTCTTCCACTAGCTGGTGGTACTCACCGAGGTTTCTCCGTTCCGCGAAAATTTCACGAACGTACGTATACATGGAGCGCCTACGCTTCCATCGCAGACGGTGCACTAATAACGCAAGGACAAGTTTTTGACGCGCGGAATACGTCCAAGCCATGTTCGTTCCACAGGCGCGAAACTGATGAGACTGCGAAAAAAAAGGCGCCAACGCAATTTCGCAGACGGCTTTTGCGGACGGCGCTCGACTTGGAGACCATTCTGCGCATGCTCCGAAGATAGCAGCCGACAGCGCTCGCGTTGAAGTATAGAGGGGATGGTTTCTCGGCTGGCGCAGCGCAACCGACGTAGCGTGACTTACCGCTGTTGCGACGCCTGTTTCTCGAACCTCGACCGGCGTTACTATTGGGTATCGTGGCGTTCTCGGCAGGCTGCAGGCGTCCTGTAGACCATGGTGACCAGGCAGGGAAGGGGGGAAACGATTTCTAGTCATGAAGCTTGCACTGGGGGAGGGGGGTGTATTTAATGGTTGCTGAAGGATATAGAACATAATGAGTGAATTAAAGATGCATTGCGGGACCGCTTAAATGGGCTCCCTAAAGTCGTAGGTGGGTTCTTGCTCACGTCAACGTCAAGTGACATGTACTGAGTGTGGTTGGGGATGGGCGGTTGATCCATTCTCCTATGCGACGTTGCACGTGCTTGCCTCCGCTGGCGCCAACCCGCGGGTCCTGTTTGGTTCGCGGAATGGGTCTCCCCTAAAGTAGCACAGTTCATGGAAAGGGTTCTCCCCTAGAGTAGCACAGTTCGTGAAAAGGGTTCTCCCCTAGAGTAGCACAGTTCGTGAAAAGGGTTCTCCCCTAGAGTAGCCCAGTTCGTGAAAAGGGTTCTCCCCTAGGGTCGCACACACACAGAGCGGCCTGTAATCACTGCGGGGCACCTGCCAGGCCGGCAGCCACTCGAGACAACCATATCAAATTAGGGATCCATCCTCCGTTTCGATTAGGCAAGGCCTTTGAGCATCCTTTTTGCTCGGGGTGTTACACGCCAATCGTAACAGCATCTCCGGCGGGATAGGAAGATCGCGACGCGTAGGGGCCAGCAGCCACTTGGCAAGGGATCGGCATTTCAGCAGCAGAATTTCCCTCCGCGGTGACAAACCCTGGGTTCGTTGCTTGTAGATTCCTTGGAATCGTTCACCACTCCTCGTGGCGCACTTGTATGCCTTTTCTCCCTGGTGCGGTCTGGTGAAACTGCACTTGCAAACCGGTCTCACAACTTTTCGTCTCCCGTTTGGGCAAGCAATCACTCCAGAACAGTGCCGGACCCGCAACCACAAAGCAAGCGACCGCAAGACCACCCTTCCCCCCCCCCCCCCAGACCACACCAGGCTTTACCAAAAAAAAAAAAAAAAGAAAACCCGCTACTGCTTTCCCATCCCTTTCGCGCGTCCTCCCCCCCTAAACACTAAAGGACAGCGATTTCTTGAAAGCGTTAAGACGTGGTTACTAAAATCAGCTAACAATCAACTACAACTTTGTGATAATAAAAAAAACGTATGAAAAAAAATACCAACGTAAGAATGCCATGGAAACCAGAGTGAGCATGAGGCTTTCGCTACTCTAGGGGTAACGACTCAGACCATCGGCATTGCCGTTAAGCTTACCCTTCTTGTAGCGTATATCGAAAGTGTACTGTTGAAGAGCCAAGCTCCAGCGAAAAAGACGACCGTTTTTCGTAGACATGGACTGCAGCCATGTGAGGGGATAGTGGTCAGTCTCTGTGGTGAACCTTGAACGAGCGATGTAGCATGCTAGCTTCTGCACCGCCCATACTACGTAGGCGCATACCTTTTCTGATGCACTGTATGCTTCCTCACGAACTGAAAGCTTATTACTGGCGTATAGTACATGGTGTTCGTTTTCGTCAGCTCTCTTGTCACAAACCACCGCCCGCATACCCCTGTCGCTGGCATCACACTGAAGAATGAATGGTTTAGAGTAGTCGAGCGTGTTCAACGCTGGCTGACTCGTTAGCGCTTTCTTCAGCATACTAAAAGTCTTTTCTTTTCCGTCATCCCACTTTACCGTTCGCGGTTCTGTTTTTCTGAGAGCACCTGTTAAAGAACTTGCAATCTCGGAATAACGCAGGATATATCTTTGGTGATAACCTGCCATCGACAACTTCCCGCGTGATTGCAGGAAGTTGTCGATTGCGGCCAGTTTAACCTCTGAAGGCCGACGATGGCCTTGCCCTATTACATAACCTAGATAAGCTGCCTCCGCGCGCCCCCATTAGCATTTGGGAGCCTTGACAGTTAAGTTGGCCTCTCGTAGACGACACAACACGGTTTGCAATGTTGCATGTGGTCACCCCATGATGAAGAAAAAATTGCTATGTCATCGAGATACGAAAGTGCAATGTCTGGCGAGGCCTCCATTCCCCATAGCACCTGGTCCATAAGGCTAGAGAAACAATAGGGAGGATTCTTCAATTCAAAGCTCAGGGCTTCGGCCGAAAGGTTCCCATCCCCTAGAGTATCGGGGAAATAAACGCCTCAAGCCTGCTTGCCCTCTCGGTGAACGGAACCTGCCAGTACCCTCTCATTAATCGAACGTAGAGATGAAATTAGCACTGCTCACTCTCTCAAGTCTTTCCTCGATATGCGATATTGGGTAGGTATGGTCCTTCCTGATTAAGTTGAGCCTGCGATAGTCCACACACGGTCGCGGCTCCTTTCCTTGGACTTCAAACTAGATAAGAGGTGAGGTATAATCACTCTCTCCTGGCTCGATTACACCTAGATCTACCATCTTGTTTATTTCAGCGGCGATGACTTGGCGTTGACAAGGTGAAATGCGATAAGCTTTCCAACGAACTGGGTCCGATGAGGTTAACTGAATATGTTGAACTATAGCAGTGGTCCTGCCTGGTGTGTCCAAAAATCTATCTTTAAATTCAAAAACGAGTTCCCTCAGTTCGGCCCTTGATTGGGATTCAACTCCGCCTGCTCTACTAGCAGGTCAATGGTCTCGGGAATGTCTATTGCTCCAGTTATTCATGTTAACTCCGGAAAGTCGACAGGCATCTCCTCAAGTTGGATAAGCGACATGTTCACAATGGCCTCCCTCTGCGGGTAGGGTTTAAGTAGATTGCTGTGGTACACTTTTGGTGTCCTTCGTTTGACAGGTACCGTGATTACGTTGTTTGTATCATATAATTTCTGAATTATGTCAGACAGTCCTTCCCATTGAAACTGTAGTTTGTCTTTCAATGAGGGTTTCAGAATCATTACCTTTTCCCCAACTTCAAAGCGTCGCGTTCGAGCCATCCTATCATAGTAATGCTTAGCATTGCTTTGTGCCTTACGCATTTCCTGCCCTCCTAATTTTTGAGGTGTGGGCAGTCGGTCTAACAGCTCTAGCACGTATTCCACAACCGAAGGGTCGTCCGGCCGGCCTTCCCAGGATTCTTGAACAATGTGAAGAGGGGACCGAAGGCAGCGACCGTAAACGAGCTCTGAAGGGGAAAAACATGTTGATTCGTACGGTGCACTCCGAAGCGCGAACATTGCTGCAGGCAAGCAAACCTCCCAATCGGCTTTGTTCTCATAACAAAGGGCTCACAAAAGCCGTTTCATGACTGAGTGGCCTTTCTCTACCGCCTTTGACGGCGGGTGGTACAGTGAGCTATGAATAATTTTAATACTGCACGTTTCCAGAAACGTCGAGGTCAGTGCGCTCATAAAAGAAGGATCCTTGATCTGACTGGATTTCTGCAGGAAACCCTACTCACGCGAAGATAGACAAAAGCTCGTTGACGATCTCTACCGAGCTTAGTTCTTTCAGGGGCACCGCCTCTGGGAATTTTGTTGCGGAACATAGTACAGTAAGAATATGCCGATAGCCAGACTGCGTTGCAGGAAGTGGTCCCACTGTGTCTATTATGCGCCTGCAAACCGCTTCGTGATAATGGCAACAAGTCTGATTGGTACTTTAGCCTTATCTTCGGGCTTGCATATGCGTTGACATGTGTCGCAGCTTCTCACGAATGCTACTACTCCTTGAAAGTAGCCGGGCCAGTAAAATTCCTGCAGTAACCGGTCCTTTGTTTTCCGAATGCCCAGATGCCCTGTACAAAAGCCCCCGTGAACCAGGTGCAGGAGCTGCTCACGATATAAATGCGGCACCACGAGTTGGTCGAATTGCACTCCCTTTCGACTGGTGTACTTTCTATAGAGGACGCCTGCCCTCTTGAAGAACTTTACGTTCTGTTTGGCCACACCTTCTTTCGCGCCCGGCCTTAGGTTACGCAGGGTGGAATCTTTTTCTTGTTCAGCAGTCAATGTGGCAGGGCTTACATTAAATAACTTTCTTCTGCATTCTGTCTCGCGAGATATTTCAGGCTCCAGTGCTTTCCTGACTTCTTCATTAGCTAGCGTACTTTCCGCAATATGCCCTATAGGGCTGTCATGTCTGGTGCTGGTTGACGAATCCTCCGTCAAACCTGTTTCCTCCACCACTGGACACTCGTACACTGCCTTGGCCGGGAGCTCCCTTGCCTTGGAACGAGTTAGGGCTTGTACTATTCCCTCACTAAACTCGATTTCCTTGCGTCGCAGCAAATCCTCGGATTTGTTAGAAAACAAATATGGATATTGCGGCGGGAGATGTGCCGAGACGGCGGCTTCAGTGTCCAGTACTCCAAAAGGGCCTTCGATGCGAATCTTTGCCACCGTTAGACAAACGCTGGAGGTCTCTACGGCTTGCCTTATCCAAGCACATTCTCCCGTGAACTGGTGGTCTTCCACGTACGACGGGTGCACCACGCCCGTTGTAGCTTCCGAGTCGCGAAGCACCCGGCGCGGTTTGCCGTTTACCACAAGGTCTCGAATGTAGGCTTCTAGCAATTTCAGATTTTCCGCGTTACTACTTAGTGACATCAACACTAATTTGCGATTTCTGCACCCCACGGAGATATGCCCCGTTTGCTGGCACTAGTACCAAACTACTGGTTTCTTTACCTCGAAAGCTTTTTTATTTTGCCTTTCTGCCCTATGTTCGGGTGACTCCTCCTTTCTTTTGCTGTTCTCGTCACTAATTTGCTCCGAATCTGACCTTTCCTTGAATTTATACTGACTCGACTTTGACCATCGCTCTGGCTTGTCGGGTCTGTATTTATTCATGTCCTTCTTAGGAGCTTCTTTGCCTTCGAACGTACGGCGAGTTACGTACTGCTCAGCGAGATCGGCCGCTCTCGTGGTAGTGTCCACGCCTGGCCTATCCTGAACTAAATACTTGTTGTTTTCTGGCAGCCGGTGGTAGAACTGTTCTAATGCAACGCACTGCATTGTCTTTTCGGCGTCGCCGAGTGCACCATCTTCTCTGAGCAATTCCTTCAGGTTTACCTGCAAGGTGTATGCAAAATCTGAGTATGACTCATCTTTGCTCTTCTCGACCTCCCTGAATGCTTCTGCTGATAATCTGTACTTTTCAAGCAGACTCGCTTTGACTTTATCGAAGCCCTCGGCTTCTTATTTCCCCATGCGAGCAATGATATCAGCTACCTCACGTGGCAACAACGTAAGCAAGCGTTGCGGCCACGTGTTTCTCGCGAATTTTCCTTTCTCACACGCGCGCTCTAACCGCACCAGAAGAATACCTATGATGGCATCCTACTGCCTAGGGTGCCATCAAGTCTGTCATTCTGCGCTCGCTTTCTTGTGCCTCTCTGCTAGGTCTTTCAGTATTTTGAGCCTTCAGAAACTCAATACCTAGGCGCCTCATTTCCAGTGCGTCGTGTGCAACACGGTCGCGCTGTTCTATCGCCTCACGTGGTGGCCGCTGGCGCTCTTCTTTTTCTTCTAGGCGCTTGTGTTCTTCTTTCTTATCCGCAATGCTCTCTTGGCATTCCTTCAATTCATCGTCGTCTGCCCCGATTTCTTCGATCGCCTCAATGATCTCCGGCTTTCTCTTCGATTCGGCAATTTGGAGGCCCAACTTTCCGGCCAAGGTAAACAATTCCGACTTCTTTAGTGCCTTCAAGTTCATAGCTGCCCTTAGGGCTGCTAACTCTTCACTCTATAACAACCTCGACGTACACAAAACTTCCGTCAACGGTTTAAGAAAAATCACTGCTTTGTACTTTCCCTAAAATATACGCAAAACCAAGTGATATTTTTGTGAAGAAAAGCAATGTACTCACCATATGCAGTCATGAAGCCTGACACCTTCCTTCCGAACGTTGTCACCAGGACAAAGAGCAGGCGATCTCTTAGATGTCATCCAATGTTCGGGTCTCCGATGTAGCGTATCCCATCGCTTCCAACCAGTTGTTGCGACGCCTGTTTCTGTAACCTCGGCCGGCGTTACTATTGGGTATCCGGCGTTGTCGGCAGGCTGCATGCGTCCGGTAGACCATGGCGACCAGGCAGGGACGAGACGATTTCTAGTGAGAAACTTGCAATTTTTATTCAATGGTTGGTGAAGGACATAGAGGAAGAGAATGAATGGATTTGAAATACATTACGGGGCCGCTTAAATAGGCCCGCTAAAGTCGTAGGCGGGTTTTCGCTCACGTGAATGTCACGTGACATGTACTGAGTCTGGTCGGGGATGGGCGGCTGATCCTTTCTCCTAGGCGACGTTGCACATGCTTGCCTCCGCTGGCGGCAACCCACGGGGCCTGTTTGGTTCGCGGAAAGGGCCTCCCCTAGAGTCGGACAGTTCGCGGAAAGGGTCTCCCCTAGAGTCGGACAGTTCGCGGAAAGGGCGCTTCCCTAGAGTCGCAGAGTTTGTGAAAAGGTTGCTCCCCTATAGTCGCATAGTCCCTGAAAAGAGTTCTCCCCTAGAGTCGCACACACAAAAAGGGGCATGTAATCACTGCGGGGCGCCTGCCAGACCGGCAACCATTCGAGACAACCATAGCAAATTAGGGATCCATCCTCCGTTCCGATTAGGCATGGTCTTTGAGCATCCTTTTTGCCCGGGGTGTTACACGCCAGTCGTAACACCGCGAACGACGCTCACTTGCGCGCTGATAACGTCGGACTATAAACGGCCTTTAAAAATTTAAACGGCTTACCTTAGAAAAAACAACGTGAATAAAAAAATCTCACTGCCCTTCCACTCTGTGAAGAAGGATGGCAAGCGAAGCTGTGTATGTGGGCGCCATAATGGCGAACTGCACCTCCGCAGCGGGTCGGCCAGGCATTGCACTATCTTCGGGATCGGACCACGTATTGGGAGTGCTTAACGCCTGCTTCACCTGCGCCGCTGGTCGGGCCGGTAGTGCACTATCTTCGGGATCGGCCCACGTATGGGGAGTGCTTAATGCCTGCGTCAACGCCGCCGCGTGTCGTGCCGGTGCAATCTTCGGGTTCGGCCCACGTATGGGGAGTACTTAACGCCTGATTCACGTCCGCCGCGGATCGACCCGGCATTGCACTACCTTTGGGATTGGCCCACGTATGGGGAGTGCTTAACGCCTGCTTCACCTCTGCCGCGGATCGGCTCGGCATTGCACAATCTTCGGGATCGGCCCATGTACGGGGAGGGCTTAACGCCTGCTTGATCTCCGCAGCGGGTCGGCCCGGCATTGCACTATCTGAGGAATCGGCCCACGTATGGGGATTTTTCTGCTTACCGCGCTAACGACGACACGAAAATTTTCTTGGACGGTAGAGGCATACAGCTTCGCTGTAGAAAGGAAAGTGGACTGGCCAGAAGGAGCATGCTCACGGGGCCATACTTTTATTGACATCACAAAACGCTAGGTGCGGTCCGGTTTACAGGTTTGCAAAGATTGACTGACGGGCTAGTTGGTTAATTATCACATAAAGAACAACGCTTCAAGTTGTTAGCGTAGTATGTGTGTGGTTCCTCCTTTGTGTCCCGTCTTGAAGCGCTGTTCTTTCTGTGACTTTAGAGATGTTCGTTTTCTGCGACAGTTACACTTTCCAAGAGCTTTTAATTGGAAATTGTTCGCAAAGCTCTTACGTTTAATCGCACGTTTAATCAAAACTTCTTCGCTCGGCTAGATAATCTCGTGCACGGGCTCCAAACTACCCATTTTCTTTAGCCACCTAAGCTCAATTACTGAAAATTTAGTTGATGTTGCGTCGTTATATACGCACACAACTTGTCTACTTACTCCGCATCTAGAGGTTACCCATTTGAAAACTTGAATAATAAAATGATGTCACCAATGTTTGTATTGGTTTAAGTTTTTTTGTGCCGTTGAAATCAGCCGGCATATTGATGGTGCAGTAGGCTTCTTATCAAGCAAGTATGAAAGCTTGGACAGGTTATCTTGGCGCAAATCAAGTTGGTGAGCTTAAACGCATATCTCCATCCGTGCGCTCCTGCCTTCACAACAGATTCTCCTACATTATACAAGAAGCACGATACGGTATATCACGCAAAGTGTGCGACAACATTGTGCAAGCTCCCGATTAGATTTCTGAGCATTGGTGGCATCAGGCTCAGTTTCCTGGCATTATCAGGAATAAAAACAGCTGCCTGGGGTAAAGCATTGGATACATTTTCAGTACTTTGTAACATATGGATCAGCGCGGATATGTAAGTTAGAACGAAAAGTGCTGAAGTATTAAGATGACGGTTTTGCTGCACATATTTTGGCTGTCTAATGTCAAGATCTAAAGACGAAAATACCGTGATTTTGTGACGATTGATGCCGACATACGTACAGTATGTCGGCTTCGGCACAGTACCCGTGGTGGAACTGGCCCGTGTACTACTGGGCTACATTGAACCACGAAATGCTGGTTTGATAAATACCAGTAGTGGGAAAGTGTTTAGCTCTTGAATTTTTGGTATGTCGTGGCCCTTGTACAGTCATGGGGGGCCCTTTTTACCACGAGCACTGTGTTTCAGGTAATATTTGAAGCAACTGTACACTATATTTTTTTTCTTGTTTGGGTGAGCATTCTCTAGCGTTTAATCACTGTTCTAAGGTTATGGCTTGGCTCAAAACGTGCCTGCATATATCACAGATATCCATAATGCTGTCACGGATTCGAAGAGCGTTATCTAATCAGATTGCGCGCGTGAAACGAATGCTGGCGCACATTCTCGATCACATTTGAGCGCCGGAATTGACGCTGAAATGTACGAGAATTCCAGTCCGATGAACCGCTGCCTTGATCCGTAGATCAGATTCAGAAGAAGCGCTACTCTGCGCGCAGCCATCCTGCTTAGAGTTTTATTTATTTTTTTCAACGCAAGCTCGTCTTATAATGAGATTCACGATTCCGTCTTTTGGAACTGCCTTGTTCTTCACATCACTACAATGGGACAGTTTGGACGTGCTACATTTTTACTGAGAGAACACTGGGAAATGGACTAGGACTTTTGTTGCGTGTGCGTTTACACGTTTAACGCAGTAATTTATTATTTGTAACTTTTTAATTTAGCTGGCTGTAAAAGACAGCAAGCTTATATTAACAGGAAGTCTTAAGAATAAAGAAAATTTAAATGCTTATTAGTCGGATTTCACCTCATGGCACGGAAGGGAATTTCAATTAAAATATCCTTATGATAATGAAAAGACTATCCGCTTGCAAACGTTTCATCTGAGTTCCCCCTTTGCAAGCTGATACCGACCTGGGAGTGGTTCGTATCGTGGGCCTTTGACATATGCCCAAGCATCGAACAAAGGGTTATTCCGAATGTTTTCTTTAAGGAAGGCGTGTTACCCTCCTGCTCTTCACTCCGGTTCGCAAACACGCATAAGACGAAAGGGCTGCCTCAAGATCGTCGTTAGTCCAAACCCACGAGCTGTAGCCATAACTCACCTCGCCTATATCACCGACATTTAGGCTTAGATAAGAAGTGTCTATTTTAAATCAACGCATCAGGAATCCTAAAAGAGCTGCCCGCGACCAGCCTAGCTAGGTTTCTTTCATTGCGTACTTTGTCCTAGAGGTTAATAGTAGCTCACGGAGCAGAGCGCTGAGTGTGGAAGGGGCAGAGAAGGTGCTCTATACTGTCTCGTCACCTACCGAAAATTGCACGTCGCGCTTCTGGCCATTCCTGGAAAATTGCATATGTGACGCCCAGCCATTTGCAAAACAGCAACATTGTTTTGCGATGGGAGAGTCCAGTAGAGAGATGATGGTTGTGGAGATGAAGACACGCTATTTTCTGGGGCAATTTAAGAATGAATGAATAAATTCCTTGATTTATTGAGAAAAATGAAGAGCAAATGTCGGTGGAAGCACGTCTCAGCACATTGGGAAAGGAGCTGGGGACAAAAAGAGGGAAAACTGGAGTCCGGGTGGCAGGCGAATTCGCAGTTTAGGGTCGAGAGAATATAAGCGAGAATTGGTGAAACCCGTTGAATTCTAGTGTAGATGTGGGATGTGTCGAGTAAGTGATTGGAGTCACCGCCCAGCATCAGTCCTTTCTGGTAGCATAAGCACCCGCCGTTCTTGATACTAAACGTTTACTAAATATCAATCCTGACAATTAATTATTCATCGGCCACACCTGTTCGCGTATTCTTTAGGGGCAGGCTCTGTGGATTACAACTGTGCTGTCGCGACAAGTTACCACCGTACCCTGGCGCTTGCGGTTACAGTTACCATGCATACTCGTCACTCCTGCGATTGCGGTAACACTATGAAGATGAATTTCCTGCACAAGTTAGAAAACAGAGTTTGGAACAGCGTTCCTCGCCTTACATACACTCAACGCAAGCGCCCTTGCCGCACGTTACGGTGCGCGTCCCTTCAATGCCAACACGCGAACGCAAACTTAAGAATGCGTTGGAAGACAGCGTGCCGCCTTGGGCCTTGTGCCAAAGATATCCGAGCCAACAATCTATTAGCAACCATGCTGTCGTTTCTATGCAAGGATATATACTTAAACTTCTGGAGCTCCAGTCCCCGTCGCCGCCTACGGGAGCGCGTGAAGCCCCCGGCGTCCTTATTGCTAGGGAAAAAAAAGCAGGGCTACAGTACTTGGTCGCGGTATGCGTGCGGCGCTCCCTGCGCTTGGTGTTCCGGGACAAAAAATAATATTAAACCCCTTTATGAAGAATATCAGTCCTTCGTGGTGTGTCGCTGCTGTCGAAAAAATATGTATCATGGTGGCGGGTGCGTTGTGTTCTGTGTATAATAAGTTGCGAAAACTGAAGAACAGTCGTATTTTCTATTCTCATCATTCAGTAACCTGCCGCGTGGATCGGCCAGTGTGATGCCCTTTCGTTGATACGTGGTGCCGGCCCGTATTGGCAGCGACATCACCTCGAAATATAGTATCCTTATGCCATTTCTTTAAAAAAATACAATTTGTGTAAATGAGCGTTCAAGTCGCTGATGATGAAGCTGTTGCTGCTTTAAAGTTACGAATGCGTGTTTTTGGTTTAAACCTAGAAAACAAGAAAAAAAATAAAACGGTAGGTCTCACTTTTGTCAAGCGTTTCAGTTTTAAGCGAAAAGAGTCAGTGAAAGCAAATTTACGATAAAGCTAAGGTGACGATCTGCATGCAGCCGCAAGCCCACATGCGTTCCAATGAGAGTAGCCTGCTAAAGTCTGTCATGTGTCAGCTAGCGGCTCAAGTATTCTTTACTTTTTTTTTCGTTTCTGCGTCCGTTCTGCCTACGTCTGCGGCGAAAACGAGAAGTGGGAAGGCAGATAAACCGAAAGTGGTGTGGGGAGCTGGCGGCATAATGGTTAGCGTGCCCTGCTCCCAAATGTAGAATGCTGAAAATACATGGGCTCGAATCGTGGTGGCTTGTTTGTGAAGACAGCTTTCTGTGCTCTCTGGTGACCGCGAAGCTCAGGAGCGGGTGGCGCCCTGACGTCAACGGTCACCGTCAGCGTAACGGAATAGGCGGGCGTGCAACGTCACACCTAAAGCCGAAAATATATACAGAGGAAATACAGTATCATCTTAACGAAAAAGTGCGCGAAAAAGACGTAGACGAGAAAGAGAGAAACGACAAACACGGGCGCTACTCGCAACTAACACTTTATTTCCAAAGAAACAGAATAAGTAGAAACTACGCTGAAAGGAGAACAAGCACCCTCTCAAGTGTGCAAGAGAAAACGAAAATAACATGCGCGTGGCAACAGCGAAGCTGGCTAATCAAGAACTGATTTGCACAAACTCTCGAAGGTAAGACACCTCTGCCTGTGACAAAGCTATCGAGAGTTGACTGATGCATGTGTCGCCCTCCAAAAGCATGCGAAAGGCTTCCGTTGTTACCCTTGTTTTTTTTTTAGCTCTATGCCTGTGCAAAATCGCAGTTTTTCATTAAGATAGAACCACACGAACTCGCCAAGCTCTCAGTTTTGATGAAGTACAGTAAGCTGTTGACGACAAAAAAGAAAGGAATGAATAATAAGCGGTATTGTTGAGCGAGGCTGTAGACCGATAATGTCAGAAAAGACGGGGCCACGTTCCTATCCCGGTGATTAGCGAAAATGTACATCGACAGCATGTCAACTAGCGTGTAATTGATACTTCATTAAGGTCAATAATAAAGGGGGAAATGAGACATCCACCCAAACTTAGCTAAGTGCTACAAAGGAAACCCATAAGGTTCCTTGAAAGAAAAGCTTCGCAGTTGAAGAAAATTCGTCTTTGCCCGGGACTCGAACCCGGGACCACCGCCTTTCCGGGGCTGCGGCTCTACCATCTAAGCTAACCAGACGGCTAGCAGATGGCAGGCAATGTCGAATTTATGAACAACTCTGAAGCGAAGGCAATAGTTTAACGTAATAGTCCTGCGGAAACCCGCAAGGTGGAGAGAAGTAATGAATGAAGGAAAAATGAGACATCCAACCAAACGTAGTTAAGTGCTACAAAGGAAACCCATGCGGGTTCTTCGAAACAAAAGCTTCGCAGTTGAAGAAAAGCCCAGATCGGTAGAGCGGCTGCCCCGGAAAGGCGGGGGTCCCGGGTTCGAGTCCTGTTACAGGACAAATTTCTCTTCAACTGCGAAGTTTTTCTTTCGAGAAACCCGTATGGGTTTCCTTTGTAGCAACCCGCCGTGGTTGCTCAGTGGCTATGGTGTTGGGCTGCTGAGCACGAGGTCGCGGGATCGAATCCCGGCCAGGCCGGCCGCATTTCGATGGGGGCGAAATGCGAAAACACCCGTGTGCTTAGATTTAGGTGCACGTTAAAGAACCCCAGGTGGTCAAAATTTCCGGAGTCCTCCACTACGGCGTGCCTCATAATCAGAAAGTGGTTTTGGCACGTAAAACCCCAAATATTATTATTATTATTATTCCTTTGTAGCACTTAGCTACGTTTGGGTGGATGTCTCATTTTTCCTTTATTAATTACTTCTATCCACCTTGCGGGTTTCCGCAGAACTATTACGCTTATTAAGGTCGTTGCGTGTTTGTGTTGTGTCTAGCATGAGCGAGTAGTCTAAGAGATGACACTGTAGAGAAAGCGGTGAGTGAGTTCCGCGAAAAGTACTTGAGGATAGCCATAATCCAGACTTCGACGGAAACCCGTCTGTTGAGGAATGAGCATAGTGAAATAAAACGAACACTCGCCAATGGAAAGACATGTATAGGAAAATAAAACTTCACGTTTCGGGTCCTGTAGGGCCCTTGATCACAAAGGAAACACAATGGCTCTTGTTAAAATATGAAATAGATGGCGCAGTGCGCATGTGTAGATTTCTGGCAGATTCCCACGTGTCCTGTTGATCGCATGTTGTGTGGTCTGAATGTGCAGTGATTCAAGCAATTCAAGCATTAGCCTTGCAGGCAGTTTCTTTTCTGTGGCGATAATGGATGCCGATTCCCAGTCTATGAAGTGACTTGTGTTCACGTGGTGTTCTCATAAAGCGTTTGAAGATGAGTTGCCCTTGGCGACATCCTACTGATGCTGTTTTTTGCGTTTTTTTTTAAGTTACCGGTCTCGCCGACATAGGTTGCGTCACAATCTCTCCAAGGTATTTTATACATAACGCATTGGTACTACCTCGATCGTTCCAAGTGGTCTTTTGGGCGCATCATTTGACCACGTAACTTGCTTGACGGGACATGCGCAACCCAAACGTCGTACTCATTGAAAACTCTTGCCAAAGCCTCTCTTATCCCGCGCGCATGCGGACTGGCTGCGCGTTTACGCTTCTTTGTAACCGCTTGGCGGTTGGGTGCTGAGGCACGACGTTCCTGCTCTCTGAGCATTTGAGGTGGGTATCCGTTATTCGACAAGTCCTTCCATACCGTGTCCAGTTCTGCTCTGCGCCTTGTGGGGCTCGAACAGAGATGGAAGGCGCGGTCGAACAGGGATGACACGACCGAGCTCTTATGGCCCTTTGGGTATATGGAAAGGAAATCGAGGGATTTTCCCGTGTGCGTGAACTTTCAATATACCGAAAAGATTTTGCGCCAAAAAACAACACACACAAGAAAGACGACGACACCACGGGCGCTTGGTGTCGTCCGTGGTGTCGTTGTCTTTCTTGTGTGTGTGTGTTGTTTTTTGGTGCAAAATCTTTTCAGTATGGAAGATCACCAACTAGCCCAGCAGTTAACTTTTCGATATACCGTTGTGGGAAAACCTTTATCCATGCGTGCCACGAGAACATCAAAGGAAAGCAATGCTGCTTTTCTCTTCATATTCTACCGTAAACTGGTTACTGGGCTTGAATGAGTTGAAGTGAGCCAGGAACTTTTTGGACGTCACTGCGGCGAACAACACAAAAACAGTCGTCAACGTAAAGGACGAAGAATTTTGGAGCAGGGGAGAAAGACAACGTCTGTTTTTGTATTACGATGGTTTTGTAGACGATTTTGTATTACGACGATTTTGTAGACGTCTGTTTTGGTATTACCACCACAGTAAGACTTAAAATAAGTTGTGTCAGTCTGCTACCTGGCCAGGCATGAGGCAGGATGTTGTCCGGTATGCTAGACGTTGATATACATGTCAGCGGGAGAAACCCCGTAGCAGTCCGCCGCCCGGACTGATGCAGCCCGTTCTTAGACAAAGCCCTGGCAGATTGCGGCTTGTGATATCATGCGGCCTTTTTTCCCAGCAGCCCTCGTGTTAAGAGCTATCCCATCGTTATTAGCGATCACTTCACAAGTTGGGTGGAGTTGTACCCCTTGCGTACCCTGACTGCGCGAAATATCTTGAATTGCCTCGTGGAAGTGCTTTCGAGATTCCGTTTCCTGGCACAGTTGATAACTGACAACGACATTTACTTTACGTGTCGCACATTCACCAAGATGTGTACCGCTCTGGGTATCAAACACAAGAAAACGTCGCTATACCACCCACACGCAAACATTAATTAGCGCGTCAATCACAATTTGAGGGCTATGCTTATTGCCCACTCACCTCACGTCACACGGACCGGCACGTCAATCTTTCATAAATGGCGTTCGCTACGTGAACCAGAGTGACCCGCTCTAGTGTGGCGTGATAGGAAATTGTTCTTCGAAACCCGGGTTTAGCTTGCGTTCAGTTTCGCCTCACGCGATAGGCCTAGGCCACAGGTGGCAACTTGCCGCAGGTGGGCAACGATCCCACGTCTTCGCATGCTCTTCCAATTGAGCTACATCGGTCCGTTCCTATCTACTTTCTTGAGTATTTATTTTTTACGCACTACTAGAACTAACACTGGGAGTATTAGCCAGCACTCACAAACCTTGGCGGTGGATGTGCAACATTCAACAGCCGCAGTTGGGGTATCGTTCGCCACCTGCGGCAAGTTGTTTTTTAATCCACTTTCATTCAATTTACCATTTCTTTAATTCAGTTAGTAAGTGCAAGTAATTTCTCCTATGTTTTCCTTGGAGTCATTATTTGTTGGCTTCTTATGATTATTAAAAATGGGGCCCCTCGGGCAACCACATTTCTTCTCGTCCATTAAATGAAGAAGGTCTCGAATCCGGCAATATTGATGCCTTCAGGTAGCATATGTTGGTTTATTGACCAGTCCCCTTCACCCGAAAAGATCACGTACTCGTGATGCCTGCGGCAGAAAAGGACGTTCCACATCCGCCGCCAAGGTTGGGCGGTGAATGTGGGCGGCGCAGACTGCAGCTTGACGGACGTCATACGAGCCATCTCGCTGTTGTCGCAGTAGCTGACTTTCATCGTTTCGGTCAACTCCGGTTTCCCACCTGCAACATTAACATCACCGGTTGCGTCTGAACTACCGGAGTTCCACGGATTCCAAAATGATCCCAGTCTGTGGGTGCAGGTAGCCAGGCACGCTCAGCGCTCGCCATGCCTGGTCAGACAACACCACATGGCTGGTTGCAGCGGGGCGGCTGCGACGTGGCGCTAAGGCATGGGACAACTACGCATGCCACCAGCACCGGTCCTGGGCAGAATGGATCGCACCTTTGATGGCTCTTTTCCACCAGCTCGCGTATGCCTGAGACCAGCCAGACCAGCGCTGCTCCGCGGCCGGAGGCTCTGAGGTGCGCCACCTTGGCGCGGCATCGTTCCCAGCAGGGCCTCGACAGAGAGCGCCGCAGGGTGCCCCACCGCAGACGCGGGCGCACTGGGTGTCGCCGTCACTTACACCGAAGACTGTGAGAAGCGCATGGAGACCACCGCTCCCTCGCCGGCACACCACAATCCAACTCCATTGCCTCCACTAAAATCCATCAACACGCAGCAGAAGAACACCACTACATTCTTCAACTTCGCAATCTGCGCCAGCTTGGTTGTTGGAAGGTTACGGCAGATGGCATCACCACATGCCCCTCTGTAGATCCCGGATGCAAGCCATTTTTTCCATCATGGGTCTCGGACTCTGCGGTGGCATGCGATGCTATGCAGTAATTGCCAGCGACCGAGGCCACTATCCGTCCGCAGCAGTCGGCAAATGGCTGTAAACTCGTCAACGCGAGGGTGCATGGAGGCGCCGACGCTACCGCTCCAACAACCCTACCTGTGCACGGGTAAAAGCAAGGAGATGCTGCCGGACCCGTCGGAGAGACGTCCTTGGATCTCAACGCAAGGCGCAAGACGCGCACGGAACCGCAAGATACGCAAGATGTCACCGCCACAGACCATCGCAAGCGACTGCAAGAGACGTGCAAAAGACCACACGCGCCAGGCTCGCCGTGTCTCGTCGAGCTCGACTGAATCGAGGGCATCGCCGAGCCTCGATCAGCCAGCGTGAACGTGGCGAGGAAGCTTGCGAAGGCTAAGCAGAGCGGCTACTCATTGTACAGGATCTCTTGACGTACATGCCGAATTACGGCGTGGTGATCGTCGGCTAGACTTTCGACCAGTGTGCAACAGCCAGTGCCGCCCGCTAGAGATGCTGGCTGCGCGCTGGCGGGCTCACCAAGGACGACTTCACACCTTGGGCAAGTTGCCTCCATGTTAAGTGGAGTGTTTGAAAGCCGTACCGGAAACGTGTAACGTGGCCGAGTGTGAAGATGAAGAGATGCACTTGGGTGTGGACGCTAGCTATAAGAACAGGATAATGACAAAAGAAGGGTAAAGCAGGCAGTCGCAATGATTGTCTGCTTCTCTCCTTTACAATATGTATATATTATCATCAGCCTATTTTATGTCCACTGCAGGAGGCAGGCGATATCCAATTACCCCTGTCCTGCACCAACCGATTCCAACTAGCGCCCGCAAATTTCCTTATTTAAACGCCCCACCTAGTCTTCTGCCGTCTTCGACTGCGCCTCCCTTCTCGTGGCACCCATTATGTAACCTTAATGTTCCACTGGTTACCTAACCGGCGCCTTACGTGACCTGCCCAGCTCCATTTCTTCTCTTAATGTCAATTAGAATATCGGCTATACCCGATTGCTCTATGATCCAAACCGCTCTCTTTCTGTCTCTTAACGTTATGCCAATCATTCTTCGTTCCATCGCTATTTGCGCGGACCTGAACTTGTTCTCAAGCTTCTTTGTCAGTCTCCAAGTTTCTGCCCCATTATGTCAGCACCGGTAAAATGCCCTGATTGTACACCTTTCTTTTCAATGATAATGGTGAGCTTCCAGTCAGCATCTCACAATGTCTGCCGAATGCGCTCCAACACATTTTTATTCTGTGAATTTCCTTCTCATGATCAGGGTACCCTGTGAGTAATTGACCTAGGTGAACGTACTCCTTCACAGGCTCTAGAAGCTGACTGGCAATCCTGAACTCTCGTTCCCTTGCCAAGCTATTGATCATTATCTTTGTTTTCTACATATTGATATTCAACTCCACTCTTACACTTTCTCTGTAAAGGGCTCAATCGTTTGTTGTAATTCGTCCCCCGTGTTCCTGAACAGTACAATGTCATCTGCAAACTGAAGGTTGCTGAGATATTCGCCGTTGATCCTCACTCCTAAGCCTTCCCAGTTTAATAGCTTGAATACTTCTTCCAAGCATGCAGTAAATAGCATTGGAGAGATTGTGTCTCCTTGCCTGACCCCTTTCTTTAGAGGTGTCTTTCTACTTTTCTTGTGGAGAACCAAGGTAGCTGTGGAATGTTTGTAGATATTTCCCAAAATATTCACGTATGCCTCCTGTACTTCTTCATTACGTAATGCCTCCATGACTGCTGGTATCTATACTGAATCAAATGTGTTTTCATAATCTATGAAAGCCAAATAGTGAAGTTCACTTTACGCTGCAGATTTCTCGATTACCTGATTGAAGATATGGATGTAATTCATTGTAGAGTATCCCTTCCTGAAGCCAGCCAATTAATTCTCTTGGTTCACTGAAGAGAAGTGTTGCCCTAATTCTATTGGAGATTATCTTGGTGAATATTTTATACAATGCTGAAAGTAAGCTAATGGGCCTATAATTTTTCAATCCTTTAGCGTCTCGCTTTTTATGAATTCGTATAATTTCGGCATTCTTCCAGTCCTCTGAAAACCCTGAAGTCGTTAGACAGTTCATATTGAGGGCCGCAAGCTTTTCCAGCATGATATCTCCTCCTCCTTTGATACCATCTCCTGCCGGTTTTCCCCGGGTCATGTCTAAATTGCAAGGCCTTGCTAACTTCACCGTTAGTTATAGATGGAGCCTCTGTATCCTGTTCATTACTACTTTGAATGAAGGTAGCCTGACTAGTCTGGGTACTGTGCAGGTTAGTATAAGACTTTTCCACTGCTTTTACTGTATCTTCTAAATTGCTGATGATATTACCATGCTTATCTTTCAGTGCATACATCTTGGCTTGTGCTATGCCAAGTTTCTGCTCACTGATTTCATGCTGCGTCCATTTTTTACTGGTTCCTCAGTCTCTCTCACGTTATAATTCCGAATATTCTTTGCTTTCTCTTTGTTGGTCAGTTGTGACAATTCCGTGAATTCCATGTAATTTCTTTAGTTGGACACTTTCATTCTTTGTCGATTCTTTATTAGATCCTTCGTTCTTGGGAGAGCTTACCTATTGTTTGCCTTGATGCGTTACCTCCCAATTTAGTATCTGCTTTTTAAGAGAGTGTATTTACGGTTTCGTTCATTGCCTCTATGTCATCATCATCTCTCTGTTCTAAAGCTCCATATTTGTTTGCAAAGACCAGCCTGAATTGGTCTGCTTTTCTCCTTATTGCGTCTAGGTTGGCCTGTTTTTGTACTCCTTCTCTCTTCATATTGAGGAAAATCCAAGACCTCACTAACCTATGATCACTGCACCTTTACCCTACCTAACGTTTCTACGTGCTGCACTATGCTGGGATCGACAGAAAGAATGAAATCTATTTCAATACTTATTTCTCCATTAGGGGCTTTTCCAGGTCCGCTTCCTGTTGCAACGCTTCCTGAAGAAGGTATTCATTATTTGGAACTTATTCCTTTCCGCAAATCCTACCAACATCTCTCCTCTGGTGTTCCTAGAATCGATGCCGTACTTTCCAATTGCTTGTTCACCAGCCTGCTTTTTCCACACTTTCGCATTGAGGTCGCCCATGACTACAGTATACTGAGTTTGCACTTTTCTCATCGGCAATCGTACATCTTCATAAAACTGTTCTATTTATTCACCATCGTGACTGGATGTTGGAGCGTAGGCTTGCACTACCTTTCTTGTACACCTCCTATTCAACTTTACTACGACTACTGCTATTGTCTCATCAATCCTGCAGAATTCGTCAATGCTACCCACTATGTCCTTATGGATTAGGAATCCTACCACGTATTGTCTCTTATCTGGAAGTCCTCTGTAGTAGACGACGTGGCCGTTAGTCAGCACTGTATAAACCTCCTTAGTTCTTCTAATCTCACTAAGGCTAATGATATGCCATGAAATCCCTGATAATTCCTCAAAGAGTCATGCTAAGCTAGCTTCACTCGAGAGGGTTCGTGTGTTGAACGTTGCCAGGTTCAGTTTCCTGTGGCGGCTTATCCGGAGACAGAGATTCTTAGCACCTCTGCCGCGTCGCAGGTCTGACCGCCGCCTTGGTCAAGTTCTCCGCAGCCTCTGGGGACTGAGAGCCATTGGTTAATTGTAGTAGTCATGAGGGAGGTATTGGCCGAATGCTGCACCAGGGAGGCCAACTCCTGTCCTGGTGAAGGAGTGTGTTTGTTGAAGCTTAGTGGGCCTTTCTAATTTGCTTGCTCCTGGAATAGTATAGCACCACTGGCTCTCGGCATTTTTGCAGGTGTGAGGCGCCACTCTAAGCCTGCAGATTTTCCTATGTTCACACAAATCCAGTAACTTTCACTTATATTTATATATACGGTAAAGCTGGTAAAAGCAGCATCCAGGTGTTGCCACAAAAACTAGCATAAAAACTGAGTGATTAACCGAGGATTATATAGCTCGTTGCGGTGAGGTTTGTAGAATGTTGTGCCACAATTGCTGCACTTGTAATCATCTAAACACAGAGATATGATGTTTTGTTTTTTTGGCACATCCCAAAGCAGCTGATACATGGAGAGCGGTCATAAAATGAGAGTCAACGATAACGAAATTGGGTAACATTGAATAGTATAATTAGGGTACATTTCGGTACAAGGACATAGCATTATTCGACTCACACGTCTGATAAATTGTGGTCTGTTTATATTTTTAATGAAGTTCACCTGGTCACATCAACTGTACTTCCTGTTACCGCATCAGAACCATATTCCTCAACCGAGAACAAATCATTTGTAACAATTTTACGAAGGCGCATCACCTAGAAACCCGTCAGTAGTCCGTTAATTATGGCGCTTATATGGCGCTTATATTGTGGTATGGTCACTCTGCTTGTGCGACTTTTCCAGCCCTAAGTCCCTGTGCGTGTACTGTACATTTTATAAAGCCTGGTCTTTTTTAACGTCCTCGAAAATCATGGAGCACCAGTCTTGCGTTTTTTGTCATCTCAACGCGACCTGACGGCCGGGAATCGAACAAATTGAACCAGTGACCTTGTGCATGGAGGACACCACTGCCTCTGATCCACCACGACGGGTGAGCGAAAGAAAAAAAAGGATATTACAACACATCCAGAGTGGACCTGCGGACGCAGGACGTAAGGACGTTGTTGGACTTCCTAAAAGCAATGTTATAGAATATGACTTACAATACGAGAATCAGTCATCGAAAGCAATGCGAGACCATCTAAAACGTCCAGCCCCGTTTCGCTGAAGTGTTTTGTCACTTGCTCTTTTTGTAGCACGAGCGACGCGATTACAATTATGTCAATCAGGAGCTTCAAGCACACAGGCAGAACTCATAAATATACGGGGAAAAAGCTACAGGACAGAAAGTGGTACATTGAAGGAATGGAAAGTCCCCGCAAAGAAGAAAGCCGGTTTAGATAGGCAGCAGAAGCGTTATCCCCTTTTCATAAATTGTTCTGCTAGATATCTGTGCGTCCGCCACGCACTGAAAAGATGAAATCAGACTACGTTTACTCCATATTATTTAAAGGGTACTACTCAAAGCAGGAGTCAACCTTTCTAAGCTATATAATTATGCACATCAATGGGAAGCAGTCTGAGTACTTAAGATCACGCTCGTTGAATTTTGCAGCACTCATTCGGCCTTGATAATTTGAAAACGTTAAAAGCCAACTGCAACTAAATTCCATTTTGGCTAAATTTGTTATTTATGTCTATTATGCACCCCTAAGCAATCTTTGCAAAGCCGCAGTGCTGGCAATTGCCTAGTTTTCTTCTTAACAACCTTTAACAGCACGCAAGCTGGTACGTATCGCTATGACATAAGTAAGTGCCAGCACGGCATTTCGCAGATTTTTCAGCCTACCGCTGGCAGCGGCGGGCATCGCCGTATCTCGGGCTTATGCCGAGGAACTGCGCGCTCTAGGTCATGCGTCACTTCTGGCGAGTATGGCAGCATATGGAGGAAGGAAACAAAATAGTAGAGGCCCTGACGTCACGTTTTTGAAGCCGGAAGTGCAGCTATGTTGGTGTGCCAGTCAGCTCGCCGGAGCAGATACACGCCAGGCTTTGTATTTGCATTGCTAAGAGCCGCCGGCAGTGCGTGCTGCCGACGCACATCAGAAGCAAAGCCTATGAAACTTCTGTAACAGTTTTAGTGAAGCAGACGCTCTCCTGTGCTTCTCCGTGGCACGTTGAAGATGACGGATACGCGCGCCGTGATTACTTGAGTGTCTCTGTTGCTGGCTGACACACTCATCTTCAACACACACCTTTCAAGCTTACACACCACATTTCAAATACAGCTTTCTTCGCGAACAGAATGTGCTACGAAAACGACACGGGACGAAGAAACTTATCTCACTTTTCAGAAGCAGAGCAGCAGCGAGAGCATCAGGAGTGTGGTTGCTGTGCCAACGTTGTGATTTGGTGTACCAGTCCCAACGCTCCTTTGCAAAAAACAGCACGTGACTTCCGCCACACTTTCTCCAACACGTCCGCGCCAGCCGGGGCCTCTCCTACGCTTTCCTTCCTCCATGTGGCAGACTTCTTTTTTTTCAGTTTCTGTTCTCAGCTGGAAGATACATTACATTCGTTAACGAATCAAAATAAAAAAATATAACAATTTGCAGAGCCATAAACGTTAATATTCTCGATTTCAACTTTCAGTCTTGCTCCGACTATGTAACTAGTCTACTCAGCTATGGGGTTTCTTCCTAAACTGAGACCCCAACTAGGAGTGACCTTGCACGCTCTTCAACGCTGGTTGATAACATTTTTTCTTCATTTGGTTCTGATTGCTCTACTGGAGTAATCGATTACTCAATTGCTGATCGTTACCCCTTGTTTTTTTGCGTAGGTTCAGAAACAGCTAGCAATTCTCAAAGATATGTTAAATCTTCATTCGACAAAAGACAGCTTATTCATCAAGTTTATACCACAAACTGGGATGATGTATGTTTATTTACTTTTTAATAATCAATTACTTAATTGTTTATTAATAATTAATTTGTTTATTTATTGATTTATTTTACCCTCAGGGTACGTTACAGTACATTGCAGAATGGAGGGGCAATCGTACACGAATACATCAGTGTGATAATAGGCAAGGAATAATTAAGAAAATACCATGGGTTAAACAATACAGCTGCAATACATAAGCACATAAGCAAAGAATTACAATATACACAATAATTATCTAATACGACACGCAGAAATAATACGGGAGGTTTTCCTGAGAAGGCATTTTCTATGTTCCATTCCAGAATTACGAAATTATTGATCAGTGTACTACTTATTCAGAAGTCACACATTGGTATTCTACTCCAAGAAATCCTTGGATCACAGACGCCATGTTGAGTTCGATAACAAGAAAAAGTAACCTTCACCAAAACAGATTATCACAGCCCTTTAAGATAAATTTGAAAAATCACTTCCGTACATAGTCAAACATTCTTTCTGCCGTTCTCGGGCGCGGAAAACGAGACTACTAGGAAAACAAAATACTTGAAAACGGAAATGATACCACGCGTAACTGGAAACTAATTTGACAGTTTCTTAATATGAAAGAGCCTGATCCGGCCATCTGAAAAATTGTCATCAATAATAATGAGTACACCAGAGATATTGACGTTGCTAACGCATTTAGTGAACTCTGTGTTGCTTTTGATAACAATCCTCCAGCTAGTGCAGTTCCTAGTATTTCGCGTAGCTCATGCTCACTTTATCTTGGTCCTGCTTCACCACGTGAAGTCTACAACGTTATTTCTTCCTTAAAATCAAATGGACCTGGGTCACTATAACGTAAAGTTATTCCCAACTTTTCTATTCCAATTCTGCAATCAGCCCTTCGCGATTGGTCAAAATCTTTTTTTCACCAGCCCCACTTCGCCTATCTGTCATGCGGCATCACGAAATCCGCGATAGCTCCCCATTCTGACATGACGTGTATACAATTATTATGCATGATTCGACCGAGCACAAGAAAAATAATTATTTCTGATTCGACGCCTTCTTGCCGCTAACCCCCTGCTAGTGGTCAAAAGGTTTCAGGCTGCACCCACTTCACCTGTCTGTCACTCGACTTCACGAAACCGCGAAAACTCATTGCGTCAAAGCGACGTGTACGCGTTAAAGATGCATTAATATGCCTAACAAAACTGCATTTTTTCCTGAATAGCCGGAGACTGCGCCGTTCCGAAAGGAATAGATGGCTGTCGCCGATCGCCCAGGCACTGGCTACTCGTACCTGCCGGAGATCATTGGTTTATTTGCGTGTAATAAAACTTTTTGCGTGGCCATATACTATTCTCGAGCCCTTTCGGCACGTATAGGGCATTGCTATGCCAACTCTTCTTTGCTGACGATCCGTTGTAGCCGCATTTTTAACTTTCCACTGCACGCCACCGCGATTTTAGACCAGCCACTGCAAGCTAAGGGAAAGTGGACCAATCGCAGACGCCGGCACCTCCCTTTTCACCCTGTTATCTATTTTTCAGTGCGCTGGCTCGGCCCCATCCAAACCCTCTCCGCTTGATCGTGCTCTTCGCCTCTTGTCAGTCAGTCAGATAAGAAAAACCGCTCAATGTAGCCAATGTTATTCGTTTTGAAAGCAAACAAAAGTAACCTCCTATAAACGAGCAGAGCGTTTGATTTGCTGTTCAGGCAACGCTGCGGATCACCGCCCGACGCTTGCATCGGTGATTACGTAAATTTGACGTTAGTAGATTGGGATAAAAGCATATTGGAATAATATTATGTTATAGGGCCCCTGGCCTTGAATCTATCAGGCCAGCTTATATGAAGCTTGTTTCTACTGACATCTCACCTGTCTTTGCTGATATAATTAACAAGATGTTTCGTGCTGGGATATTTCATAACTCACCTAAAGCCAGTAAAATAATTCCTCTCCTCAAAAAAGGCAACTGTGAAAATATTAACAATTACCGTCCCATTTGTATCTTGCCATTTTTTAGCAAGGTTGTTGAAAAACTTTTCAATACTCACCTCATGAACTACCTAAATAAGTTTAGGCTTATCAGACCCCTCCAGTTTTGGTTCAGACATGGCTATTCAACTGAGTTAGCGCTAGTTCACTTAAGGGGCAAAATTAAGCCACCCGTTGATCGGGGACTAATTCTAGGAGCTATATTTGTTGATCTTACAAAGGCATTTGACACACTAAACCACTGCATTCTATTAAAAAAGCTAGAGCAATTTGGCATTACTGGTACACCTCTCGAACTTTTCCGCTGCTACTTCTCCAATCGCTCCATAGTTATCTGTATAAAGGATCATTACTCTACCAATAAATTATCAGTGGTGTTCCTCAGGGTTCCATCTTAGGCCTGTTGCTTTTCTTATTATTCATAAACGACTTACCTAATGTACTGCCGGATTCAGACTGCCAGCTCTATGCCGACGATACCACATTATACTCATCTCAGCGCACACTAACCACTCTGCAAGCTACACTCAATACTGACCTCTCCAACGTCCACAAGTGGTGTACTTTAAACCAACTGCGTATAAATCCCTTTAATATAACCTTTGTCCTGTTCCTTAGTCCACCAAATGTAATAGTAAATGCCGTAACAATTTCTTTGAATAATTATGAACTACCAGTATCTGAAAAGATGAGATTTATTGGTGTTACCCTTGACAAACACCTAAAATACCACTGTCATGTCAGTTCATTACTGCACAAAACGTCATTTGTTATTCATGTTCTCATTAAAACACGTGAATACCTTGCGCCACATACTCTTACTTCATTATATCATGCATATGTAGGTAGCCATTTAGCATACTGTTTGTCTACATGTGGAAACACATATCCGACTCGCCTCAAGCCTTGAGAACGCCTTCAAAATCAAGCAATGAAACTCATGACATTTAGACCACTGCACTGTCATTCCCTGCCTATTTACCAACACCTTCGTATTCTACCCCTTCGGTACTTATTTCAAAATAGGTCATCACTTCTCATGTTACGCTTCGTTCATCTTGACAGACTTATGGATGTCCTCTCTTTTTGTCACATCGTTAATTCATACAACACTATGTTTTCTGAAGAGAATAACCTTCTTTTAACCCAAAATCACATCTAATTATGGAAAGTTTACCCTCAGATTCGGTGGTATAGTTGTTTTTAATGCGATTCCTGCAGACATTAAGGCTACCCCTTCATTGTACTCCTTTAAACGAAAATTAAAAATAAAATTGTTAATAAAGCTGCTTGCACTGCGATCGTTCTCGTTTTTTCTTTGTTAGTTGTTTTTGTCGATTTGCTCTTTCTTTCTGCGCACACGTGTTCTCTAGTACCTTTGTAGCAATTTCTACTATGTATAAACATCCTTACTCTTATTGTTTATATTTATTTTAATCAAATACTTTCCGGATGTATTGTTGTAAATACTTGATAAACAATCTTGATAATCTGTATTTATGCTACTGTTAGCTTATCATAATGAAATAACATTTTTTATTAGCAAGGTTCTTCATTTCATTGTATTGTCTGGTTATTTTGTATTTATAAAACAATTTGCTGTGTATAATCGTTTGTTGAGTGCATCCTACTGCTGTTTATACCATTATCTTATATGCATTTTGAAACAGGAGGTCCCCCGGACAGTCTACTTTGTGCTGCTGAAGATGTATGCCTGTTTTCTCTTGCTACAAATAAACTTCGATGTGAACAAAGACGGCTATTTTTGAAAGCTTTTCGAGACGCGTCCACTCTCATTTCAAACGTCAAATTTCGTTGTATTTCAAACGTCAAAAGCTCCTGTATTTTTACGTGGTCCGAAATTTCGTTGCAGTTGGCCTTTTATTGCAAGCAACCGCACGTTCACCGCTGCCAACACTGGCACAACAGCTGTGGTTCGACACGCGCGCGGCTATAGTGAACGAAGAAAACATTTCGTGGGAACCGGAGACTTCTTTTCATTTCGACCCTTGTTTCAATGAAATTCGGGTTGTGACTTTGCAACATCGCACAAGCCTGCCCCTTTTCGTTTCTTCTCTTCGTTCTCTCGAAGTTCTCAATCCCGAGGGCGGTGAAGCACAGCTGACACAGCGCTGAACTTCGGCGCTGCGATGCAGTAGCCACGCGAATATTTCGGCTGCACGGCTGAAGGAGTTTGCCGTGGGGCCGGTGCGTTATTCACGTCGCTGTACGTCGCGACCAAGCCCTATCGTCGTCATTAGCTCTTGATCGTCGATGCTCGTGCAAATAAACGCAGACACTATGCCCTCCTTTTCCGAGTCTTTTCGTCCTCCCTTGTCTGCACACATGTTCCTTGACGAAGGCAGACACAAGCGTGCCGCAAGCAGGAAAACAGGCGAAGTGTGAGGATGCGCGAAGGCGGGTGAGAAGAGGGCAGACAGGCCGCGCACTCTGCGGCCTGCGCCGACGAGGAGCCTCCCGGTTATCCCGTTGAGTGGCGCGGCCGTCAGCGCCGCGAGGACACAACAGCGCTTGACGCGTCCGTCACATTTTCACAGCCCCTTCCGCCGCAGCCCCTGCCAGTCTCGATGACGGCGCGTCAGACCACGCCTGCGAAAGCGTGTACGAGGCGGCCGTAGCGAGCACAAGAACGATCCCCACGGAGAAGAAGGGAGAGAGAGAATGTGTGTGTGTGTGTGTGTGTGTGTGTGTGTGTGTGTGTGTGTGTGTGTGTGTGTGTGTGTGTGTGTGTGTGTGTGTGTGTGTGTGTGTGTGTGTGTGTTTGTGTGACGGGGGGGGGGGATGATGACGAGAATGACACCTTGCGAGACTGCTCGGTTCCCCATTATCATTGCTGATTCGTCGTCTTGGTTCAGCGCTGGGCTTGCACCGCTTCGTGCTTTTCACAGCCTTTTTTATACATTTCTTTCTCCGTTTCCTTCTTATAGCGGTAGCTCGATTTATCTGGTCACGCTATTCCTGTCTCCGCGTCCGTCGCCTGAATTACAGTAATGTTTTGGCGGTGGTGCAACGTAGCCCTGCTGACGACTATCAGTCTATACGCCTAGGGCGTCAGAACAAATCGAGGTGGGAAAATATTAAACATGAGTCATCGCCTGAAAAGTGATCAGTAATGTACTGGAAAAAAAAAGCAGCCTGGTGATTTTGAAGACGAAGTCCTACTAAAGACAATAATGTTTTTTTCCCCTCTTTGGCTGTGTTTTGATGTAGCGAAAACTCCAACGCGACGTTTTATTCATCTTCCTTCTATTTGTAAGCATTACTGCGCACCAGTTTTGCCAACCACTTAAAAAAAAAATACTACATTACCCTATGCGGCGTTCGGCTTCACTCTATGTTTGACCCTATACGCCCAAACTTCTCAATGAAATCCCTAACTACCTGATTCAAAACAAGAGGAATGTTAATAATAAATAACAACCTCTCGGAACAAATCATCGCAACCGTTAAATAATAATAACATGCGTGTTCTAATAAATTAAGCGTCTTGCAACTTGGAACTTGTACAGGCTCATCTATTCTTAGGATGAACACGCGAATGCGTAGCCGCGGGTTCGCGTGTTCATTTTAAGAGGGGACAAGAGTGAACATTTATCAAGCAGTGTTTCATGACAAAAATTCGCGCATTTCGGAACCTGCTTTGCGTTTCGCTTCCACCAGCAAGGCGAAAACTAACTGGAATAGTTTCTGGGGTGTTGTGTTGAGAATTGCTGTGGTAGAAATTCACACGATCAATCTTTCAGTATGGTAACACAGGAGAAAGCCTGATGAGTAATTATTATGTGTTTATTTGGAAAATTGTGCGGTCTTTTATGACCTAACGAACATAACACGAAAGCAGAATAACCAGTAAAATAATTACTAAAAGTCAAGGAAATGTTTTTGCTTAGTATATTTCCATAGAGTGTAATCTGGTTTTTTTTTCTTATTCCATCAACAATCACATAGATATTTTGAGTCAGCTTCAGTGAAAGGGGATTTAAAAGAATGATATTCAGGTTTCCTGTTCAAGTTTATCTCGCTTTTATTGTTTAGACATCACTCTTACTGGAGATGTCTTTTTTTTTTCAGTCGAGCATTAAAGGTGCGATTAATGTGTTACGGCGGATTGGGCTAACGTAGACATATTTCTGAACTCATATTCCATTATTACGTTCATCTCTAACCGCTCCAATTACTGCCTATAAAGATGCTGATCACTCCTAGAGACGAGCGAATTGACCTTCGTGTTGCCTCTCGCTTCAAAGCGAACTGACCGGTGAGAACACAGCGCACACGAAGCGATGAGGCCCCGGCACACCTAGACTCTACTCATCGCAGATCGCTTTCAACATAAGGCCCGCGCGGCCGCTCTGTACGAAGAAGCCGCTGGAGTAAAACGGAGTAAATGTGTATGGAATGGATGGATGGATGGATGGATGGAAGGATGGATGGATGCTGTGAGCGTCCCCTTTGGAACGGGGCGGTGGGTTGCGCACCAAGCTCTTATTATACTGGATAATGCCCTACCTATATTAAAGAAAAGAAAAAGAAATGCGAGAAAGAAACACGAAGAATTCCCATCACCAAACACTCTGAACCCCTATTGGGAGCTTTGTTTTTGTACGCCTTCGTTCTTTGTCGTTTCCATACTTTTCTTCCGCCAATCTTGCAATCGCCTCTTACTAATCCTTACTGCGGACATGTTTACTCTCCACCTGCTCTAGCTGAACCCAAGGGCTTCAAGGAGGCCGGAGGTGCCTAAATTGACCGCTGAGCAGATATCTTCACATTCTGATAAAACATGCTCCATCGTTTCCCTAGGTTTACTGCATCAAGCACATGCTTCTCCTTCTTTGTTGTATCTAGCGTTATAAGTGCGTGTTCGAAGACATTCTGATCTGAGAAGGTGCTGTTAGCCCTCGGCTAACAGCGCCCTCTCAGGGTAGCCGCGGGCGCGCGCACCGCATTACACTTTTGCTGGGGAGCGCGGGGAATGGGACGGCTGCAGCAAAACGAGCCAGTGGGCGTCAATCTCGGTGGCCATGAAGTACAGAAAAGACGCCGTCCCGTAGAGTTGTCTCCCTCGTTTTATGTTTCGTTTTGAGTTATGGGCGTAGTTCTCGCACTCGATAAGTGCTTGACACGTATGTACTGCGTTGTGCGCTAGCGCCTGTAACACATATAATGGAAAGCGGGGCTCTTTGTCCGACAAATCGTGCCGAAGGCGAGTGGACCTGGCGACTGCGCCAGACTACGCTGAGCAGTGCTCGGTCCCCAAGCTTCATCACCCTTGTTATGGTTGCGTGGTGAATTGTCATGAGGGTCATGAAATTGACACGCTGGAGTTTTGAATACACCACGCTGCGACTGGGTGGCTAGCGATAAAATAGGTTGTGTAGTAGACACGTCGCAGCTCTCTACATAAGATTACGCTGTCACGGGGCCCTACAGCTGGTCTCTCTTGCTTTCTTTGAGTGCTCAGGGTTAATTTAGGTTGTTGTTTTTTCGCCTTAAGCTACGGGAAAAGGCGCTTGCTTTCGCTGAGAGTAGCCTGTGTATCATCTCGTCCAAAGTGCACCCCACCCTTCGCATAGCCATGTAAAAATGCAGTCGGGTCTCTAAAACTGCGGATGGCATTTCCGTTTTTTTTTCTTTTTTTAATTAAGGAACTACCGCAAACAGGAATTTACAGAACTTAAGGGAATTTGTAATGGTGAAGCGGTACGCGTAATTAAGCGAAAGTTCAGAGAGCGGTTGAAGCTGCTTCAGAAGACGTTGCTGCAGACGAGAGAAACGCTATCGACCGACTGACGTGGTGCAAACAGTCAGTTACAACATGAAGTTGCGAGACTATACATAAAAAGCGGTGTTTAAACAGCCGCTGTCACACATGTTGCTGTAAACAAATGAATTACAAAAAAAGCACCATTATTGCTACTGCATCATTCTTTCTCTAAGCAAGATCACTATGCGTCAGCGGTACTTACACACTCAATCGTGATATTTACCGATGGCCATGTCTGGAAATATGCCCTTGCGACATAAGCATATGTAAGTGGCCGGTAGTCACAGTGCTCAACACGTACCAGAATCGGTCAAGCTGCCCCTGTGCTAACGCCACAGCAACTCATCAATTCTCATATTTGTTTGATCATTTACCTACTTCCTTGTTTAGGGGCCACGGTCTTGAGTTGGAGCGCGCGCTTAAGCGGAGAGACAGATATTGCAAACGTCTGCACTTCCAGCTTTACTTGGCGTGACTTGAACAGTACACACTTGAACGCGGCAGCGCACGGAAACTGCGTGTGCGAGTTCTCGGGCTCCGTGCACTTATTTTCGCAGAGCGAATGGCTTCCTTGGCGACAGAAGGCATCGTATACGAAGGCTCACATGAACAAAACTATCCGAAATTCCCGCCGCAGCACTGCTAAGATGAGTAGATATACCCCGGTGCCTTGCATTCACCCACAGAGTCTCGCGTTTTGTACTACCAAAAACTGATAAGGGTGGCGCGGAGGGCTGTATTGACTGGCTTTTCCACGGCGCCACCTGGGTAGCCTGTCAGGCGCATATGGGCTGTTAGTTCAGGCTCGCAGGTAGCTTTAGGTAGGCTCCCCGCTGAATAATATTGTCACCGTCTGTAGCTCGACACAAACTGCTCGCAAGGGCTGACGATCATGCACTTCAACTTCAGAAATATGTCTCTATTGATTTCGAGCGATAGTAAGTATATGCTAAAGCGCTGGTGATGCGGCAGTCACGTTCTCGGTGCCATGTTCTGTCTCTGCGGCCAATTTGACGGAGACCGGCCGAACGTAAGTTTGCATACTGGTTTTGTCGGTGTCAGCGTCTCGAAATCCTGTCAAACTGCGACGACTGGCTGTCGTTGGTCGCGTCGGAGGCGTTGTCGGCCTAATGTGACAGAATGCCTCTCAGTGACACTGTCTGCCGACTAGTCGGCCGATAATCGGCATCGTTTTCTTGTCGTTCTTTTGTCGGCGTAGGTGTTGGGTCCGCCTACAGTGTGAACGGGCCTTAATAGCCGCTAAATTTGTGCATCTATAAAGATAAGCGCCACTCATGGTTGGACAAAGGCTTACACAAGGATGAATTATCCAGCAAATTCATATGTAAGTCAACTAACAACATCTGTAGGTACATATTCGTTTTAGATACATATTGGCCAGAGTTTCCGCGCTTTCTTAGTTGGCCATGATTTACTTCAGAGGGCGATAAGAAATGCAAGGGCAGGGTAAAATACCTTAACTTCATCGAAAAATTGTTGGACGGCCCTACAACCCTACCAAGTAGCGAAAATGCCGTAAATGCCCTGTACTGCAAGGCAATTACCCTACGGTTGGCAACATTGCTGCGTATAGTATAGGAACGTAATTTTGTCAAATAATTTGGGCTGTCACACTCCACTTGCACCTTACTGACGCTGTATGACTTTAAGCCCGACTCTCTAAGAAATTAGAAGGTTTTTAGAAATTGGGGCTTCGTATTCGCAGCGGTGGCACAGCGCAGCACATGGCGCAGCGCAGCCCATGGCACAATGGCTGTGGCGTTCTGTTGCTTAGCCCGAGGTTGCCGATTCGATCCCCGACCACAGTGGCCGCATTTCGATGGGGGACGAAAGGCAAAACCAAATCCACCGTATGAAGATAGCAGCCACTTAATGCGCAAGCTAGCAGTAATGGTCATTTACAGGGCTGCGTAAGTGAGCGGTATTATACTTTACGGCTTTCTTTTACAGTGCATTTTCCCTCTTCATTGTCGGTTTCTTCTATGGGCTTCTGATAATCGTAGTTACCGCGTCTGCAGTGAAATGATGGTCTGATGATCTCCCACTTGAATCCACAGTATCGTGCTCAATCTTCGGGCAAACTTAAACGCAAACGAAGTATACAGACTTTTGGTAATTTTCTTCCCGAAGACCTACGATGAGTCTTTATGCTTTATGGTGTGCCTGCGCTGAAGCGCGAAGTTGATTTAGACGAAGCTGGCTTTATAACCCCTTGCGGAATATCTCGACCGTGGCTGCTGCCGGTGTCTCGTCGAATGGCTCACACATGTAGAGTACTGCACGCATGTAATAAATCGGCTTATACAGCCATCTCTGTACTACCCCTAAATATGCGCCGATCACCGGCTATGTTGTGGAATTACGCGAGGACAAAGGTCATCGGCTCTGCTGTGGAATTACGCGAGGAAACAACAAGTTGTAGATGCACATCCTCACTGCAGCAAATGCATCCCTTCAAGTGCGTAATTCCTTTCTTAAAACAAACATTACTATGCATTCCTCTAAGAGTTTTGCACGCCTGCCCGGTCGCTTTCTCGCCGAGTTATGTGGGCCACTCAGGGAGATGGTGTAGTCGAAACAAGTTATTGGTGGTCACGTGGATTGCACGGGTAACGAGGATCACGTGGTGAGGGTCTCCATGTCGTGCCGTCTTGCGGGGCAGGCACGTAATCTGAACGCAGCGTAAAAAAACAAGTGGCAAAACAAGAATAGTTACATGAGCATTAGCGCGAAACTAAACGGCGAAAACCTTCGGCAATGGCAGAAGAATGTGAGCAGTCAGTTCCTCGTGCGCAGTTTTGGGATAAAAGAAATATTGCACGCGTCATGTATCTCTTTGCATAGCATCTATTTGAAACGTTTGACGGAAGCTTCGGTTAGCGTCGGTTCCAACAAGCGCGTTGAATCTGCTGTAATTTGTCGAACCATGGGAAGCCACCTTGTCCCGATATTCTAGGCAACATCTTTCGACTGGAACCACCTTCCTGCTTCCATCACTCAGATCACAGATATATCTTCATTCAAAACAGCAGTCTACCAGGCTATCGCTTCACGTTGTCTGCATGCCATTGTCTGCATATTACATTGCTTTATTATGTATACCACTCCTTTCTGTAATGCCTTAGGGCCTTGAAAGTATGTATAATAAATAAATAAATAAATAAATAAATAAATAAATAAATAAATAAATAAATATTCATCGTAGAGCTCTTTGGTAGGAATACTCCTTTCGACGGATACATCCAATATTCGGGGCGTCTCTTCCTGCTTGACGACTGAATTGATAATAAGCGGGCGTGGCCTCGGTGAGCGCCGCATCAACCCATATAAAAATCAATTTAAGCACCTTTGGAACCACCTGACAGTGTCGGTGTGCCTTATTTGTGATCGGCTCGGCCTGTTTGGAGCTCGCAGCCGTCGGTAGACAGATCAAGTCCGTTGATAACGCTGATGACATTCCTTCAGCTATGTCCATCCGTGGACTCGTCGTTATTCGGTCCTGAGCTCTGTTCAGTCGTTGCTTAGCATCATTATGGCACCCGTGTTTTTCCACGCCATTTTTTGAAGGCCCGAAAAAAAGCGGACAAGAAGAGTGGTCGGTGAACAAACGTGGTGGCCTCAAAAAATTAAAACTGAAATTATGGCATTAAACATACAGGGGGGCAATCTGGGTTATGACGCCTGGACGCCGTAGTGGAATTCAACGGACTAATTTTGTCGCGCATCGGACGGCGCGAGACATGACTCGCTGCGCGGAACAGGGCAATGCCTCTCGCACGATAGCGGACACTTCTCACGCATAACGCGACAGGCTCACTAGATACAATGGCATAACCGAAGCATATCTAAGCGCCAGAAGGATATACCCACCGCCGAGTCCCAAATTGAACAGGAGGCAGGCCGTCGCCTGGAGGCAGCTCCAGACGAACACTTTCCCCAACCCATTCCATCTGAAACGTATCTTCTCAGATAAGCATCAGGTCCAGACGTGCAAATTGTGCCAGGAAGGGTCAGCAACACTCAAAGACATGTGGGCATGCAATGTATCTATAGGAAGGATGGCAGTTAATCTGGTGACCCTGTCCTCGAGGTGGGCCGCCGCTCTGCGCAGCTCAGACTTTGGCATGCAGACGTGATCAGTCCAGCAAGCCCGTGAGGCGGCGTTGAGGCAGGGCCTTGACGTTCCCTCGTGGGAGACCTAAGCCCGGGTCACGTTAAACCTTGCTGGACGTTCAATTAAGTTGTATCCATCTATCCATTCATCCATCCATCCATGAAGCTCTTTAATGTGCACGCAAAACTCGGTACACGAGTGTTTTAATGCGATTAGCATTCTTATAGGTTACTTCACGCATCTTCTGGGGGGAATTTTCGCTGGTGAACCAGCGACTACTTATTGCTTTTACGTGGCTTGTCCAGTCTAAAAGCCCCATAATATATATTTTGCAACTGATTTAAACCTGCTCCGAAAGTCTATTTTACTGCTCCGAAATGCATTGTTGGCTCCTCCAAAAGCTGCTCCGAAATGGCAAGGGCAAGTAGCATCACTGCAATAGGCACTGAGCCACCATGGCAGGTTACATGGCGGTTTCATGTAATAACAAACTAATGGCAACGATAGCAAAGAGGAAGTTTCTCCAACATATCGCACACACCTAAGCATTGGCTCCAATCGCTATGACGGTGATTAAATATTATTGGTGCTGAGCCATAATTAAGTGAAGGTAGACTGCTTACCAAGACACACGTTTCTCCCTGCAGTAACAAATGTACAAGGTGTTTCACAAAATGTGCCTTATATATTCCTTAAATATAGCGGAGGAGCGATGATTAAATCATTTCTTGAGGATTCCTTTTACCACGGAGCCATTCATTTTAAAATGCTTAGAAGTAGGTATTAGTCAAATAACCGTACAAATCATTTTAATGACAATTATTACCCAAAAAGAAATCCAGACGGTTTGTCCCAATGGATGACTTGAAGCTCCCTACACGAAGATTTAATAACCGTTTTCAGACATGAAAAAACTTTACGCAGATAATTTCTACTGCCTAATGAATTCCGATCAATTTCATGCAGATAACTCAAACTGAACAGCCGAAAAGCACAAAACTGCGACGCCCTTAGCCGATGCCTGTTAGTAACGTGGCTGGTTAAGCCTCACCATCGGGCGAGCATGGCTCAAGCGTAATCACGTTCTGATAATGGCGCTGTCTTCAGTTGCTCTGCGTTCATGCTGCTAAGGGCACGATTTGCGCCTTTTCCTAGTTCAGTCAGTCGCGTAGCGCAAAAAATTGGAAAAAGTCGGTCCTTTCGCCCTTCTGTTTTCTTCATTTTTTCGCGCTACTTTCAATCATGTCAAAGAAAAGCAGCCATCCTTGAGACGTAGGGAAAGACGATGTGAAGGAATCGTAGTTCGGTTTGAGCCTGTCAGTGCGTACAGTCAGGCGACCGTGATGACGGTGTTCTGAATATGTGACGGGTTCAAATACGTAATTAAGTAGAGACGTTTGCGTGGCCGTGCTGTCGAGGCTGTAGTGCTTTCGAAGAAACTGGGCCAAAGGACAAAGAGCAGTGTAGGTGGGACCTACAGATATGCAAGGGAGTCAACGGTGAAAAGATGAGTACTTTTGATGAGGTCGTGACACTATTTTTGTAGGCACTGATAAACGGAGGTCGCTGCACGGGTCATTCATTGGTATTCCTCGCTGTGTTGAGCAGCAGCAGAAACAGGTGAGCACTCAGCAGGGTCAAGAGCGTACGGGAGAGGGAGAGAGAGGGGGGAAGAATACAGAGAATGGCAGGGAGGTTGACCAGAGGTAGTTTCGGTTGTCTACCCTGCTCGGGGGAAGGGTTAAGGGGATTAAAAGAGAAGAAGAGTGGAAGGGGGGGTGGGATAGAGAGAAACGGAGACCAGCACGAACAAAGCTCGTACAATATAGAGCGGTAGGGGGCTGCATTCTTAAAGTCTATCATGGAGCCCCGTAGACAGCAGGAACCTTAATAACACGAGTAAGGCCTTCAAAGCGGATGTTCTTTCAGTGCACGTACCTAATGCTTTGACTTCTGATAGTGGACGATTGTCCATTTCGTCCAGCACTCTGCAGATCACTTGTCTCTGGGCACTATATCGCGGGCAGACACAGATAATATGTGCGAGCGTCTCATCGATGTTGCATGATTCGCAAGTGGGGCTGTTGGCCATTCCAATAAGGAAAGCATACGAGTTCGTAAAGGCAACGCCTAGCCACAGACGGCACAGCATGGTCTGTTCGCGTCGTGGTAACCCAGGCGGGATGTGCATCCGTATGTCCGGAGACAACGAACGCAAACGACTTATAGTGAAAACGTTCGAGTCCCATAAGGGCAAAGTACAATCACGGGACATCAATCGCGGCCCAGACGCCGCGTCTGTTCGCGAGAGCGGAATGAAGACTCGTTGACCACTTTCACGCGCTGATCGGCTGGCTTCGTCGGCGTGGTCATTCCCGCTGTTACAATGTCCTGTAAGCCATTGAAAGATTATGTTGTGTCCCTTGTCATGGCTGTGATGATAAATGTATCGAATGTCTGAGGCCATTTGTTCATTGGGTCCGTGGTGCATTGGGCTTTGTATGCACTGAAGGGCTGCCTTGGAGTCACTAAAGACTGTCCATTGTTGCGGTGGCTCCTGCTTAATGAAATCAAGTGCAGCACGGAGTTCTGCGAGTTCTGCACCCGTTGATGTGGTCACACATGAAGTTTTTAATTTACTTTCTTTAGAATTTGCCGGGATGATGACTGCAGCAGCAGAGCTGTTGAGTTTTACCGAGCCCCCTGTGTAGAAATGTTGCTGGAATCTGTGCACGTTGTGAAAGTGTTCCAGGGTTGCTTGTTTCAAAGCTTGCAACGGCGCTTCAGCTTTGTTTCTGATGCCTGGAATTGTGAACTGCACTTGCGGCCGGTGCAGACACCACAATGGGCCTGATAATCGTGTAGCAGGCGTAAATTGTGATGACAAGTAGGACTGATGTCTTAGTACGGCAAAAGTTGAATGTGGCCTTTGTGCTAGCAAGCAAGCAAGATGGTGGGAAGGAATCCGAGTCAGGTGTCGGATGTGTGCTCTCAGGACATCAGTATCAATGTAGACTGTCAAAGGAACCTCTCTGGCAATGGCCACTGTCGTAATCGATGATTTAGTGTTTGGGAGACCGAGACAAGTTCTGAGTGCTTGTGCTTGCACACTCTGGAGTTTGCGGATATTTGTGGTGCAAACAGTTCTTAGTACAGGTAAGGTGTACCGCAGGAAGTCCAAAAACAGTGCTTTTCATAGTTGCAACATTGATGGTACTGTTGCGCCCTAGGACTTCCGCCGAGAAACACAAGTAGGTCCACAATGGCGGCCAAACGCTTAGTCATGTACGAGATGTGAGGCCTCCAAGACAAATATTTATCAATGATTACGCCAAGAAATCGGTGCTTTCGTCTATATTGCATAGTTTGGTCATTACTCCGCAAAGAATACGGGACCTTCGCTTTGCGAGTAAACGCAACGAGTGCACTTTTCTCAGCTGATATCTCCAGGCCTTGCCTTCTTAGGTATGTTGACACTAGTAAGATCTTGATGAGGGCTAGTTGGTTCATACAAAATTCATAGGGAAAGGAAATAGTAAGAAGTAAAGGGAAATAGTAGAAGCCTTTCATATAAGAAAGGCAGGCGATAAATGTGTAAGCACTCCCTCTCTTGCCTTGTCGGGAAAAGAAATCGCATTTTTGGAAGAAAGATTAAAATGTTGATTTGCAGATCTTTTTGCGACTGATGTGCGCATGCCTATGCTGAAGAATGTATAAATGTCCGGTGAATTTCAAATAAACTTCCAGTTGGCAGTCAGCGCTTGGCTGTGGTATTTGTTTCCTTGTGTCCTCGTCTTTTTCGCGCTGTTTCACCTCAGTTCTTCTATGTTGACACAATCGTTGAAGCTTTCTGTAGTCGTGCGGGGACTTGTACACGTGTCACGCCTGATGCCCATATGCAAATGTCGTCTGCATATACGGAGAGCTGAACGGTTTGCGGTAACGAATCAGCGAGACCAACGAGCACCAGGTTGAAAAGGGTAAGGCTGAGTACTCCGCCTTGCGTTACACCACGACTGGTATCAGATGGCGTTGGTCCGTCTTCAGTCAAAATAAAGAAAGATCTTCCATTAAATAGTTGCGTATCCAGCGAAAGGTGTGTCCACAATCCCTACAGCTTCTAAGGCGTCCAGAATTGCCTGATGGTCTAGATTGTCGTACGCACCTTTAACATCCAGAAACAGGGCCGCAGTGATTCGTTTCAGATGTTTCTGGTGTTGTACGTATGTCACAAGGTCGATAACGCTGTCTATTGACGAGAGCCCGCGTCGAAAACCAGCCATTACCTCTCTATAGACGTTGTACAATTCTAAGTACCACTCTAACCGTGTGAGGATTATTCTCTACATTACCTTGCCGACACAGCTGGCCAGTGCTATTGGACGGTAAGATGACAATTCCAATGGGGATTTGCCAGCCTTGAGGAGTGGAACAAGGCGATTGGATTTCCACGTGGTAGGGACCAGGCCGTCACGTCGTGATGCGTTGTATAGGCCGAGAAGTGCATCTCTGGCCTCTTGACCGAGGTTTGCAAGCGCAGAGTATGTGATGCCATCGAGTCCTGGTGACGAAGATTGCGTGCACCCAGCAAGGGCGGCCTCCAATTCTTCGATGGAGCAAGGAGCGTCCATACGAGGATCGCGGGAGCGAGGGGGGACAATAGGAACAGGTGTGCAAGGTGAATACGTGAACGGCGGACCCGTGATCCTTGCGCAGTAACCTTCGGCTACGTCGACTTCTCGGCGTCCTTGATGGAGGGCTATTTATTTATTTATTTATTTATTAATACCTCAACGGTCCAAAATAGGACATTACATGAGGAGTGGCCACGTAAAATGCGGTATTGATGATGATGAAGATAGAAACATGAGTTGGAACACTGAATGGCAGGTCTAAAGCGCGCTGTATCGCGGATGAGTGCAGTTTGTCTGGGAAGGCCATTCCAGTCTCGGGCAGTTCGAACGAAGAATGACTGCAGGAACGTAGTGGGGCGGGCTTGTGGTGGGATTACCGAGTTCGGATGGCCTGTTCGACGAACACGATGAGCCAGCTGGACCAGCTTGCTGTCACAAATGGAATAAAAACACCTGTGATAGAGGTATAGGCGAGAGATCCGACGACGAGAGGTAAGAGGCTAGAGACTTTAAATGAATGGCGCTGTTGAGGAGCTTTTCGAATTCCGAGGATTGTTCTCCAGACAGCCGACAGAGGTTTACGCGGATCGAGAAACTCAGAACAGGATTTCCAGCGTTGATTTTGCAGTACAGCAAAGCGACGCTGAATTTTATTTTGAGTACGTGTGGCCTCTCTAAGGTCGTAGACCGATTTAGTCCGTCTGCACCGTCGCTCCGCTCGCCGGCGGATTGCACGGAGGCTCTGTATTTCCGCTTCAAAATCTGTGTATTTCTCCAATGGACGAAATGTACGCATAGCATCCTGCATAGCCTTGGCGATTTCAAATTCTAGTGTGGACGAAATGGCTTCGTGGCATGCATGCGTCTTCTATAAGGGATTTAAACACGGGCCGATCTATAGTTTGTTTAAAATTTGATGGAGCTTATTTCGTTAGGCCTCTTATCTTCAGGTAGGTAGAAATGTGGCCGCTTCCGTGGGTTTCTATATCTGCGAACCAATGGACGCAGTGAGTGAGGCATCGGGAAACAAAAGCTAAGTCTAAACAACTACCGTAGGTCCGGCCACGCGGAAACGTGGGACTGCCATCATTTAGACAGAAAAGTTCGTGGTCGCAAGCAAAGGACACGAGGTTTATTCCTTTGGAATTTGCCTTGTTGCTTCCCCAATGTGAATGATGTTTGTTGAAGCCCCCGACAACAATCCATGGACCCGGAGTCGCATCTATAATGTCACTCAGTCTCTGTCTATCGAAACGTCTTCATGGAGAAAGGTAAGCGCCCGCTAATGTAAACGCAAGTTTTTGTTTTTTCACGGTCAAACAGACATACTGATTACTATCATGTGGCCGCACTGGATGAACAACGTAGGTCAGTTCACGCCAGATGTAGATATATCACTTTGCTAATGTCATTACAAGTCGATGACAGATAAGACTCATAGCCTGAGATCCGGAAGGGTTTCTGTATGTTCGGTTCACAGATGACAATAATGGGGAATCGATTAGTGAAAACGTAATGGCGAAAATCAGCAATACGGTATTTCTGTCCACGGGCATTCCATTGCATAATATACCCCTTCGTTGACTTGTCTGAGGAACGGCTGACGCGGTAGAGCCATTGTGCTTGCTATTCCAGGCTCGCAAGAACCGGATCGAGACCGTGCACCTCGAGCAGATGGCGTCTGCATGTCATTTATCAACACGCGAATGACTTTCATTAGAGATTTGATTATGGCGATTACTTGCTTGTCTTGACCTCGCACGCGATCTGTGTCGTCATTGATGGGTCGGTAGTCCACCGTCGATCTTTGTTGTGCTGGACGATTTAATGTCGGAAGTGCAGGCCAGTCGTTTGCAGTGGACGTATTCACTGCGTCACCAGACACCGTGTTTTTAGTGTGGGTGAGCGCCTTGGGAGCACCAGCTGCAGCTGGTAGCGTCTGTCTTACGATGGTATCCTCATTCCTAGTAGACGAAGATCGTCTGCGGTGACGACGGACACGACGCCGTCGCACTTTGGCGGTGGCTTCTCTGTGAGTCGAGTTGTCTCTCGCCATTTGTTTTAGGACTTTCAGCTCTCTCTTGTGTCTCGGGAAGTCTTTCGACGATGCTTCATGGAGACCAGAGCAATTGGCACACTTGAAGTGAGTCGCACAGCAGGCATCAGCGCTGTGTTGCCCCGAACATCTTGGGCATACGGTCGAATTTTTGCATATGCCGCTGACATGCCCTATCTTCAAACAATTACGGCACTGAAGTAGTCTTGGAACGAACGGTCGCACTAAATGACGGAAAAATCCAACTTTCACGTGTGATGGCAAGGTACCACCCTTGAAGATTATCCTCACATCGCGTGATTCTCTTAAGCGATGGATTTCAGTAATAGTTGCATTTGCTGTGGCGGCTTTAACCAAAACAGGCAGATCGTTGTCGTTGATTCATTCATCGGCATCATAAATCACACCTTATGTGGTATCGCTGTCCTGTGGTATTATGGTGCGACCATTTATCTCGCCCAGCATTTTGACTGTACTAAAGATATTTATTGCTGCTCTGTTGTTGACATCAACCGCGAGAATGTTCTTACCGGTGTTAATCCTCACATCCGTAATCTCATTCGGAAGAAGAGCCTCGAGCGTGACAGATATGGCTTGCCTGTTTATACGATTCAGGTCGTCGGTCGGCGTCTCGGGCAAGAAAAGTATGATATGAGCTGTAAGATTGGCCTTTGCCGCCGCCGCCGTCCTTGTTGAAGATGAGGAGAGGAGACTGTGACGATTATCCTCTTTCCTCTTTGCCTCACAACTGTCAAGTAGTCGCAGTCATCCGACAGATCCTTGTCTGAAGCACAGTAGTACAGCATGGTGTCCTCGCTGCATGTGTCGCTCATGAGGTGATTGCGCTTCCTCGGGGTGCTTGACGCTGTGACGTAGGTCTCCTCCGGACGTCTAGCTGACTCAGCTTTCATCGCCGAAGGTCTCGGCAGCAGCGCCTCCCGAAAAGACGCAAAAATACTCGTAAAATGAGAGCAGTGGAAAACGGCGTTCCGCACAAGAGCCACTTCGTCTTTCCTCCAGCGTACGGGAGGATCATGTCGATGGTGTTCGGGGGCTCGTGGTGGTAACAGTGAAAATCCTTGCGAGTCAGAGAGGCAGAGAAGCAAGCCAGCCAGGCAGGGCAAGCAGGACAAGCCGGGCAGGACAGGGCAGGGCTGCGAAGGGCAGGGCTGGCAGCCAGCAGTCCTGTATAGAAACAAGGCGGGAGGGAGGGTGGGAGAGCTGGCAGACAGGTTGGGCAGACAGGACAGGGAGGCAGGGCAACTCAGGCAGTGCAAGCAGGCAGGGATGCATGCATGCAGGTCCGGCAGAACCGGCAGGGCAGAAAGGTCAGGTAGCCATGCATTCATGCATATAGTAGATGTAGTGCAGACAGGTCAAGCAGGCAAGTATGCTTCATGCAGGGCAGACAGACAAGTCAGGCAGGCATGGATGCATGCAAGGCAGGCAGAGCAAACAGGGCAGATAGGTCATGCAGGCAGGCAAGCAGACAGTAAACGCAAACGTAGGATAAGCCATAAGATATGTCGCGGTGAAGTTATTTAAAAGAGCGTTGGAAAAGAGGCTAGACATATCGTCAATGGGTCTGCAGTACTTGAACTTTGCGAGAAACATGACCATGCTATTATCCGCTCTCGTCAGCGACGCCGTTGCCAGCGCACGTGATATCTACCAGTTTCCTCTTTCCACTGGAAGGTCGACATGATGTAGCAGCTGCTGGTAGCCACTACCTGCCCATTGCCGAAGCCTTCCTTTCTACAGCCAAGTTGTTAGCCCTTAGTTGGTCGGGATTTTCGGTGTCCGCGTGCGCGGTGCTCCCACAAAAACAAACGGCAGCTAATGAGCTTTGTGTTTGATTTTCCGCGTAACAGAATTATGTTTCCGTGTATATTCGAAATACAATCCAATGCTATCATGTCTGCAGGTTGTTAGTCGTACTTTACGTGTTTTTTTTAAGCTAAGGATTTCGACTGGATTACCTGTCTGGTTGCGAAATTGATTAGGACTTTCATACATAACTTTATGACGCATTTTTCTTTGAGAAATTCAGTTGTTTAAATAATGCACATGAGCTCAGCGGCTGCCTACAAGAAATGAGGATGTATGCTGTGTTAACGATACCGCCACCTAGCGGCCGCGGCGGCTCAGACGGACGTTAAACGGCAGCTGCAATGGCAGCTGAAAAAAAAGGGCTTTTCTTTCAGTTTGCACGTAACAGATTTATGTTTTCTCGTTTATCCAAATAACAATCCGCAGCTATCATGTCAGCAGCTTGCGTGTAAGTCGTAGTTTAGGCATTTTTCTGACACAATATACCTTTAAATATTCATTTAGTGAAGTAATGCGCTAGCGCTTGGCCGAGGGCCCAAAAGAATGAGGAAGCATGCTGCACTTCCGCACACGTGCGTTCTTGACGTACGTCGCTTGTAGTGGTGGTGCTTATGTAACATCGGCAAAGGCTTCGCTCTACATCCACATTCCGGGAATGATTATTCCCGAAAGGATGGTCGACGCTGAACGTGTGACGCCGTAATAAGAGGAAGGAGAAGGGTTTCTGTTGACGTCCTTGCGTATTTCACGCCAGGGACGTCCACCTCTCACGCCATGGCGCCTACATTGTCGTGGATTCCTTCGAAGGCCCAAGTCTTCCATGTTGTTGTCCCTACGGGGAATGGTCCCGAGACCATCGTCCACGCGACTGCCTGAATAGTTGGCCTTTCTAAGGTCCACCACGTTCAGCTCATGGGAGGCCTCAAATTCCAAGTCACCGTCAAGAGCATGCTTTTCATGACTGAAATCGCCGATGCTGGCTGCCTTCTCATCGGCGGCGAGCGTTGTTCTGTCGTTCTCGTTGGCCCGAAGGTCACCAATGTAACCTGCCTCTTCATAAAATCTTTCGTTCTGAACGAAGTTCTCGTCCAGGTACTATCACCATACGGCAAGGTTCTGTCTGTCAACACTGGTCTTATGAGCGGACGACGTGGCGTGCTCACAATTTATTTATGTGTAAGCGTGCGTTTCCATGGGTCTAGGTGGTTATATGTTAGTAAGTTAGTACTCGGACACTTCTGTGAAAACGTGCCGTGTATACAATGCTTCGTACTTTGTATATGTTAGGTCTTCGTGGACTTGTGCCGTGATTGTGACTAAGTGTTCATATCATCTCTTGTTGAAATAAACGTTTTCTAAACACATAACATCCGCAACAGATTCGCTGTACATCCACTTTCACAGGATCAAATTGAGGCTGAATGTTTTTCTGAAATGTGACATATATCTTAATTATTTTCCCCACAAATTCAATCGCTTGTCACCAACAAGGAAATCGTGTTGTTACGCAACGTCCACTATGCTAGCCCCAGAAACATACGTGCAAAGAAAAATTCGTTGTAAGTTGCAAGAGATGAAAGTAGCTCCACGGAGCGCCTTCAGTAACTGTGCTCTCAGTACGGTAATACCCGACTCCAAAACTAGGGCGCATATTTCAATATGTGTCTTTCGTAACAGCGTTTCCTCATTCGCTGGTGTCCGCGTGCCCGCCACTATTAATAGCGATCGATGTCATCAAGAAAAGACTGCTTCGGCAATGGACTACCGCGGATAGCATTTGCGTAAGGGAAGTTTTGTAAATGGAATTCCTGAGTTATGAAGGTCGCAATCCTGAAAACTCGAAATTCACGTAAATGGGCAGATGTGCCTCACTCCTTTTGTTTTCTAGAACGCGAAAAAAACCATGTTCATGAGGTCATAACCTGCAACCTTCCTTATTTTGTGTATATGCTTGATATTAGGCATAAGAAATGACTGTTATTTTATTATGATACTAATCCGATCACAATAACCGCATGCTAACCGGTTACAACCAGACACGAACCGATGGTAGCTGCGGCCGCATCATAGAGCAGTTGATAAGCTAGAACGTTTCAAATAAGAACAAGTGCCGACAAGTGATGAACATGTTAGGTGACCGTTAGGCGTTTTTATTGTTTTAAAATGTTTTTATTCATTTATCATAATTTTTTGTTGCTGTAAGCTTATTCAAATGCATGCTGTTCCTGTTGTAGTTTCGTTTGGTGGCTATTCAAGTGAAGCCTAATGCAGTCGTTAAAGAAACGCAGTTTCGCCCGAAACGCCAACAGTTAATCGCGATGGCAAAGTATTAGAGGAGAACACGAAGCAAGGCTCATACTTTCATTGGTCGTACAAGTTGCAGTGAACATTCACTTACTAATTACGTTACCAAGCATGTTGTCACGCGTACGCGAGCAAACGTGAGCAGATCTCGCTCGATGACCGCGAACACTGGCTATGACAAAACTGGCGCAACCAAGATCGGCAGCATCGGCGACCGAATTGCCCTTCAAGAAACCCCCCGCTACAACCCGAAGCTCTCGGCGAGCGTTGTTTTGGTACCCTCAGCAGATTACATCCAAGATAGGGGGGTGCGCGGTCGTGGTCATCTGCGCCATGCGCAGCCGCCTCCGCACTAGAGGAAACGCGCGCTCACCTCGCCCCTCCCCCGCCTGCTGCGACGATCGAGATGGAACTCACCACCTCGAGAAATGCCATAGCCGTCAAGCTACCGCGCCAGGCACAGAGGTGTTGATTTGACGTGCGACCTCTTCAGCAGGGTCTCCTAGACCCTGCGGTGTTTTAATGCGACTTTGCGTCTGCAAGCCCCGCATCATTTGTCCGCTTGACAAATTTGCATGGTGTTTACTTTTCAGAAATAGCACAAGATTACTCTACCTTAACTTCAGTTTGCCGGCTACCACTGTTTGCTTGCCTTCTCACGTCATCTTTTCCCTCTTTTGCCCTGTATATGGTAACTGCGGGAGTGGCAAGGCTGTTCACTCGTTTCGCGACTGCGTCGGTTCTACCCATTCTCTGCCTCCTTTCCCTCTCCTCTCCACAGTTCTATCTACGTCCCCTTTAAACTTGCACTCAGTAGAAAGGTAAGTGCTGCAGTTTCTGCAATGCTTTTGAGTGGGGCCACGGATAATTACAGTTGTCAAGAAGATAATGTGGCAACACCCAGTCAGCTCCAGAGAGCATTGTGCACATGCCACGGGATGAAAAGGTCCAAGTGAGCTTGTCGTCTATTCTCTCTGCCACACTCCTGCCATGTATGTACACGCTCTGAACACACCCCCTCCTCACCCCCTCCCCCCTCGACGTGGCGTGCAAGGAAACAGCAGCGCAAAAGTCGAAGGAAGAGGCAACGAATGTTTCGTTTTAAAAGAAAACGGCAAACTTCTCTCAGAATGGTTAGCTATCTTTAAAAGCCACCAGGGGCAATCTTTCTTTCACTGCTGTGATATGACTGGCAAGATCATTTATAGTGTGTAACGTTCAAAGTTAGTTCGCACTCCTGAAGGGCGTTTCATACAAATATGCGGGACGTGAGTGTGCTACTGAAGCTGTGTAGCTTTTTGCTAGTGCATAAAAAAGTATTATCCGAAATTTCAGGGGCGAGGGCAGCCGCTCCCTCTTTGCCTCCCCCCCCCTCGTTTCTAACGCCCATAGGCCTTGTACCGGACGCGTGAAGTAGCGCCCACGCAGCACTCCGCAACGGGCGTGCTCGATGTCAGCACCGCTTCACTCACTGTGAAAACTCACGACGCCAGTGTAGTTGATCGTGAAATACGCGGTATTGTCCTCCCACGAATCGCGACTCGCAAGAATTTCCCGGCTGATCTCGGGGGCGCACTGTATTGGCTGCATACTCGGCTCCACTCGTTCCGCTGAGCACGTCACCCTCGCCTCGGCTACAATAAACGCGCGCACCGCCGGGGGCGCGACCTTAGCCGTAGAGTTCGAATGAGACGGCGCTTACATGACACCACCCTGTGGGGATCGTAGTATACAGGTTCACTAACATCGGCCGCGAAAGGGGCGGCGCATTTATTACGTATGCTGCGTTACGTGAATCGGCAGTGGTAGCACGGTAGAGGGAAGGCAAAGCTCCATGTGGGCGATGCTGAGGCAGGAGACGTCTGCGTCCTTCGCCGAGAAAGAGTAAACACGCCCCGGCCCACGCGCACAATGCGTCAGAGCCACGCGCTTCTATTTCGATGACATGCTCGCGCAAAAAAGGGACGACGCAATACACGCCGCCAGAATCGGGTCACCGCGTGTTGTCCCACCGGCGCCCCAATGAACGCCTATTGAAATGATCCCGCGGCGTGACGCGGCGGGAAGCCCGTCGAGTCTTTGCTGAGCGGCCCGGCAGGTGTGGTAACGATGACAAGGCGCACGGTCTAGCCATCTGACCAAAGCAGTCCTGGCGCGAAAGGTGTCATTTGCGGTGTGAATGGGGTGCGCGGTTACGCTCATTGTCCTTGCTTTCCCTAGGTTAAATTGCAGGTTGCTTTCTCTGTGTGTACTGGGCAGCTTCACGAGAGAAAAACGAACCCGATGCAATATTCTGCATAAGCCTTTATTAGCAGGTTCCCGTTATTTACGCGTATTTCGCGATCGAAAAATGTCGCCAAATTTAACGGAACGGGTATCTTCAGGATAGAGAAATGGACACAATGTTGAAAACTAAACAGTTACTTTACCTTTCATGCTTCTTTGCCAGTCCCCCCTAAAAGATAGCTGTACAAGCTTTCGTTATGCCAGTCTTCTCAAATGCTGTACAGAGAACTTGCAGCCTCGCAGAGAGGCAGCGGCATGCTTCAATTAGTCAGGCGACGTAAAATGTCTTAATCAGTGAGGCCGTCAGGCGCAGTTTACTATCGCTGCCCTGCTTCAAGTGCGCCGCAATTGTGCCACTGTACCGAAGCATGATTTTGGTCTTCATCAGGACTTGAGCATGCTGGTAAAGCACAGATATAGGAACTGCAGAAGTTCACCGTATACGGCACAAGCCAGATTTCGCGAAGGTTAGTAGCTGCAAGCATAGAAATTATTTGACAGTATACGAGTTTGGACGCTGCCAGGAAATAGCGCGCACCTATCGGCAGGTGTAGGTTTTTAGGCGAGTTTGTCTTGCTTCATCAAATACGTCTGTTGTGTAGTAGCGACGCGCCATCGCTCATCAGCTGGAAGAAGCACCACCGCGGCAGAAACGGGAAGCGATCTCACCAGAGTTGAGTAGGCGCCTCCGCCGCCTCCAGCATCTCGACCACCGGGCAGTGACTGAGGGTTTGCCCCCTCGAACACATGCGGCACTCACCTTTGTCTTTTGTAGAAAATAAACCCAGTCCTGTCTTGTACCACCAACCGATGCGCATTCCTTTCACGAACGGGGCCCAGTTTCGAACGCAACAACCTGTGCACTAAAAGAGACTGACATCATACCCCGAAAGGACAAAGAACAAGCATCTAGTAAATCTTACTTCATAAATTTTAGCTAGGTTAAATAATTTCATGATAAAAGTTGTATACAGGATGGCTTGCTTTTCTGCACCATGTGGTATAAAGGTTATATGTTATAAACAGGGATAAGGTGCCTCAGAAAAGCTGGCCAACGTTTCGATAGGAGGACCTATCTTCGTCAAAGGCGGCCTCGTCATTCTCGGAATGCTAGTTTTAAAGTGTTAGTGCAGTGACGTCACGTGCGGTTGGTGGCGGCTGGTTGTAAAAAGAGAGACTTCAATGAGAATGAGCGCTGTCGCCTGACGTCTGTGAGCTTGGTTCCCAAGACGAGGGCAAAAGAGCGGGAGAGTGGGAAGGAGGGGAGAAAAGAAAAGAAAGAAAATGAGAGAAAAAAAGGGAGGGGACATGGAAAAAAAGAAAGAACAAGAAAAGGAAAAGAGGAGCATGGCGGGGGTGTTGCGGAAGCGACAGGTTAGGAACCATTCAGGGGTGTCGTTGGCGGCATCTTTTTGTGGCTTTAAGCGGGAGACACACGGTCCGATTTGGTGTCCGATCCGGCGTCCGACGCGCATGGACGGCAGCCGGAATCGAGATGTTTTGCCGTGCCGAAGCGCCGGATCGGACGTCCGGCGTACGACAAACCGGGCAGGTTTTCATCGACCGACGCGTCCGAAAACCGCACCGTCGTCTCACCACAGCCAATGATAGCGCGGCTGGCATGTGACGTTCTCTGACGTTCCCTCCACGGAGGCGGCGCTGGCTGGCCGGTTTCTCGCAGTCTTTTTTTTTTTTTTGCCTTGCCTGTTGCAGTTTGTTTCCGAAACGAAATAGTTACCAGTTCAGCAAAATTATCTCGAACATGTACCTGTTATGCAAAGCAGCGTCTAGTACACTAGCACTAAACTACTAAATATGTAGGATATTAATACTAAAGGCACACTACCCCAAAACATAATTCTCGCAACACTAGACGTCATGGCCCTGTACATCAACATTCTAATGCCCGATGGTTTATCTTCGATAATACAAACGCTGTCGAAACACAATGCACAACACTCTAATGATGTCTACTTGTCTCTCCTTGAATTAGTTCTGGAACATAACTACTTCGAATTTGAGGAGAGTTACTACCTACAGATACATGGTACAAGCACGGGTACGCCTTTTTCACCAACCTACGCGAACATATTTATGGGGATTCTAGAAACAGATTTCCTATCGCGCTGCACTGACAAGCCCCAGACATACCTACGATACATAGAAGACATTCATAATATGGGGGACATGGTCAGGACAGTCCATATAAATATGTAGCATTTCTAAACTCTTTTCATCCAACAATAAAATTCCCATCAGAATATCAAACTGAGCGCATCAACTTTATGGACACAACAATATACATTGACAATGAAGCGCTTAAGGCAACGCTATCTAGGAAACCTTTCGACAAGCAACAGTACCTAGAATATACAAGCCACCCTCACAAACATTGCAAACAAGCCATCTTTAAAGGTCAAGCCACACGACTACGTCGCATTTGCGTTGAAAACCAAGACTACATAGACAGGCTCGATCACCTTAAAGAAACCCTATCAAACAGGAACCACCCAAACGGTGGCCTTCAAAAAGCCTACACCGCTGCAACCAAACTTGATCGAGATGAGGTCCTCAAGCACCACCCGAGGATCACAAGAACAACAACGCCTTTCCTTACTACTAAATTCTCAAACGCACTCCCAAACGTGAAGAACGTCCTCAATAAATACTACCCAATTCTCACCAGCAACCAGAAACTTAATCAGATTTTTTCCGACCCGCCCAGAGTAGCCTATAGACGCAACACTAATTTAAAGATATTCTTGTGCATGCCAAACTAAGGACAAACACGAAGTTGCGAACCGGTCCCTGTGGCCGCCCAAGGTGCTCTACATGCAAATATATTCAATCTGCTACGATACAGTAAAAATTACAGTGTCGAATTCCTCACACACGCCAACTTCAGGTTTCACCTGCGCATCAAGCAACGTGGTCTACTGTCTAGAATGTGCCGCTTGTAGCAAACAATACATAAGTGAGACTGGACAAGAAATTCATACAAGACTCAACGGCCACCGCGCGGATACAAAACACAGTTTACCTAAAGCAGTAGCCAAAAAAAAACTAAGCTATAGGGTTTTACTTGCCAAAACCACTTTCTGATTATGAGGCACGCCGTAGTGGGGGACCCCAGAAATTTCGACCACCTGGGTTTCCTTAACGAGCACCTAAATCTAAGCACACGGGTGCTTTCGCATTTCGCCCCCCACCGAAATGCGGCAGCCGTGGCCGGGATTCGATTCCGCGACCTCGTGCTCAGCAGCCTAAGACCATAGCCACTGAGCAAGCATGACGGGTGCAGTAGCCAGCCACCTTAATGAACATGGTCACATATTCGACAAAGCAAGGCTTTATATATTGTAAACAAATTTTCGTTCACCACGCGAAAGCAAATATACGGAATCATACCTCATACACAAGTTTAATTGCCTGCACCCAACGGGAATTAATTTTGCACGTGGCAACTTAGAATCTTTAAAAGCTGTAACTTAAATCTGAAATTCTCATATCTACAACCAAGGCACAAAACACATTACGCCACGAGCTAACGTTAATTCCTAACCTTACCTATTCCTCCATTTCAATTTTTTTCCTACCTACTGCACAATTTAATATGCTCTTTCATGTTTTTACGCTTCTATCAACTGTACGACCCCCTTTTCCCAAATACACCTGCCCCCGTCCGCTTCTGCGCATGTCACCCTCCTATTTGTTATTCCGGTTTTTATTCCACCACGTCTTTGTCTTTATATACATACATATTAAACACCCTCACCAACAAATTCCAAAGTCCCTGACGCCAGTATACCATTTTCGGCGCCTCAGCCACACAGGGTATCGCCATTTCTGTATACCGTCGTTACGACACCTACGTCAGCTACTGGGGCTAACGTCCCTTGAAAGACCATGCCGCTGCCTTCCAGTTACCCCATGCATTTTGCCCCAGACTCCTTGTCGCCACCTTAACTGCTTCAATATAGCTCAATGCATTGCTTCTACGCTACTAAAGTCACTCTTTCAACTGATGTCATTTTGGGTCTTTTTTGTTACTTGCGCACTGACCGCCTGACGGGCTCTTCTAAAGCCACAAAAAGATGCCGCCAACGACACCCTTGAATGCTTCCTAACCTCTCGCTTCCGTAACACCCCCGCCATGCCCCTCTTTTTCTTTTCTTGTTCTTTCTTGTTTTTCCATGTTCCCTCCTTTTCTTCTCTCCTTTCCTTTCTTTTCTTTTCTCCCCGCTTTCCCACTCTCCCGCTCTTGTCCCCTCGTCATGGGAACCACGCTCACCGACGTCAGGCGACAGCGCTCATTCTCTTTGAAGTCTTTCTGTTTCCAACCAGCCGCCACCGACAACAACCGCACGTGACGTCACCGCACTAACCCTTTAAAACTAACATGCCGAAGATGACGAGACCGCCTTCGACCAAGATAGGTCCTCCTATCGAAACGTTGGGCAGCCTTTCTGAGGCAGCTTATCTCTGTTTACAACCTTTATACCACAGTGTGCTATTTCATCTCTAAGCCCATTTCTTGATTTTGGATCTTTCTACACCATGTACGAGATGATTTCATGAACTCTTTGATAATATACCACGTGCCACACATAACTTATACCGAAATTGAAAAATATATAAGTGCTACGTGGCTGGACATAGCCAACGTAATGTGGTTGGTCGTCGCTTGGAGCAAGTCAGACTATTTCTTGTATTTGGCCCATTTACATATTAAGGTATTATTGTTTAATCAACTTCTCAAATATTATATTCACAGCAAAAGTGTCGATGAGAAAACTGTAGACCATCCTGAAAAATGCCCAATCCAGGTTTCTGTTGCTCAATACGCGATATATAAAGGCTATTTCCAAGCCTGAAAGAAAGCCAATGAAACACAAAAATAAGAGCAGCACGACTTGTGCGGCATTCCTTTTGTGTTTTGCGGTTTTTTTTTCTATCTGCCTCTGTATCTCTACTACAATCTGTCTATATTAGTACCTGTCCCTCTATCTTTGTATTGTACAGTTACATGCGCATGTAACGACTCCGGTGTCATCAATTTTTTCCCTGTTTTTTTTTTCATCAATACCCTAAGCATCTATTCCTTATTCCTACTACTGACCAGTTAATGTTTCGGTCCGCTTTGAATGCGAATGCTTCTGGAAAGTGGGTTTTCCCTACGGGTTTTGCTGGGTAAATACGAGGTTTATTTGACAAGTAATGGGACTGCGTCTGTTTTGTGGGCTATTTGTAAAATAAGGGTACGATTCACGATTCTTAAGTAATCAAGTAATATGATGTCTCCGTAGTGTATAAATATAACTTCAGCTTTCTGCAATCATTCGACTTTTTATACCATAAATTCATTTGCACGATTCATCGCACGCCGTTCAACTACGACAACCGGGAAATGAACCGTGTAAAGCAAATAGCCATCCTAAAATTTATTGTCCGGGGGAGAAAGAGTTCATCACAAGATCTTCACATGCTTCTACAACTGTATGAAAACTGAGCCATGTCAAGCAGACGTGTTAGAAGGACACCAGAGGTTCAAGGAGGGGCACGAGGAAGCTGAAGATGACTCCAAGAGCGAGAAGCCTTCAACAATCAGGACTGACGGTAACGGCGAACGAGAAAGGCATCAGGCACAGTGAGTTCTTGCCACAGGAACAGGCAATCATCCAGCCTGTCTACAAGAAGATCGCACGGCGTAGGCGCTCCTCAATGCGCGAGAAGGAGCGAGTGTTGTGACAAGGCACATCGTGGCTGGGCCATCGGAAGAAGGCAAGGCACAGCGCCTTCGCTATCTGGCAGATCCTGGCCGAAAGGAACACCGCAATTCTGGAACAACCTCCCTGTTCCGCTGATCTTACCGTCTTTATTTTTTTCTTATTCCCCAAGCTAAAAATTATTATCACAGGGGACTGTTTTGAAGTCGTGGAAGCGATCAAAAAGGCGTTATGACGAAGCTGTGGAACATTCCAGTAAGGTCCTTCCTATAATACATAATCTATGTATTGTAAAAGCGAGGTGCAGAAGCATTGAGAAGTGCCAAAATGCAGGGCAATTACCATGAAAGGGGCATCTATGTGTTTGCCGTTTAGCACATAAAGATATCGTCAGTGATATCAGTTCCGTTTCTTTTCTGACAGACCTCGTATCTTGCATTCCATTAGGATGTGCTGAGTCGTTTCCGGACTTTTGCTGGAGCAGACACATGCCCAATCCTCTTTCAAATAATTGCTTCATTACGCTTTTGTCCTGTGCCACCCAACACAAGCCTCACATAGCAAAGCATTCCCCTTGCTTTTATCGTACAGCTTTCTCTCCTGATTTATTTCTTGTATCTGTAAATCTCCGGGTTATCTTTTTTTTTTAATTTTTACACTTCACATCCAAATTTCTCTCTGTTTCTCTCAATTTATTTTGATGAATCCTGGTTATCTATTTACAGTTTGTCACCCTGTACTCGGTTGTAAACTTCACCTTTACCTCTATTTTCTATGCGCACTTTTGATGCACAGATATTTCTGCACTTTACCCGCTCATTTATTTTCATCCATCTTCCTGAGTCTTTCTTTCAAACTAATTTTGCTCCGCTTTTCTCTCGCTTCAAAAAAGGCCCAACCAATAAGTAACCCTTGGACTGTTTTATTCGTGGTTTTACTGTGGGCCCTCATACCAATCGGGCCACCAACCTTTGGTAGACATCCAACACCGCCAAGATCGGTGATTTTAAGCACAAAATTGCATTTGCGAATGTTTGCGCTGGCACCCAATACGCGTTTCCAAATTCTTCGCATCACCTCATATTTATTGTGGGCCCAAAGTGCTCGATGTTTCATTAGTGCTGCATTCCGCATCCCTTTCTGCCTCAGATTATCTTGGTGAATGTTTGAGCACGCAGTGAATAGCACAGGAGAGATTGTGTCTCCTTGTCTGACCCCGTTCTTTATAGGTATCTTCAAACATTTCTTGTGCAGAATTAAGGTAGCTGTAGAATCTCTGTAGTTATTTTCCAAGATAGTTACGTAAGTGGTCTGTACTCCTTGATAATGTAGTGCCTCAATGACGGCTGGTATCCCTATTGAATCAAATGCCTTTTCGTAATCTATGAAAGCCATCTAGAGAGGCTGATTGTACTCTGTAGGTTTCTCGATTACCTGATTGATGACATGGATGTGATCCATTGTAGAGTATCCCTTCCTAAAGCCAGCCTGTTCCCTTGGTTGTCTAAAGTCCAGTGTTGCCCTTATTCTATTGCAAATTATCTTGTGAATATTTTATTTAATACTGGGAGTAAGCTAATGGGCCTATAATTTTTCAATTCTGTAACGTCTACCTTTTTGTGTATTAGTATAATGTTTACATCCTTCCAGTTTTCTGGGACCCTTGCAGTAGATATACACTTCGTATAGCGAGCCACCAGTTTTCCAAGCATTATGTCTCCTCCATCCTTGATTAAACCGACTGTTATTCCATCTTCTCCTGCCGCTCTTCCCCGTTTCATGTCTTGCAAAGCCCTTCTGAGCTCATTGCTAGTTATATGAGGAGCTTCTGTATCCTGTTCATTACTGCTTCGAATGGAGGCATCCTGACTCCTCTGGGGGCTGTACACGTCAGTATAGAATTCTTCCGCTGCTGCTACTATACCTTCGAGTTTGCCGATGATATTACCCTGCTTACCTTTCAGTGCATACATACTGGTTCGTCCTATGCCAAGTTTCCTTCTCACTGATTTCAGGCTACGTCCATTTTTTACAGCTTCTTCAGTCTTTATCACGTTATAACTTCTAATATTCCTTATTTCGCCTTGTTTATCAATTTTGACCGTTCCGCGAATTCTATCTTATCTCTTAAGTTGGACACTTTTATTCTTCGTGGTTTCTTTATTAGGTATTTTGTTAATTGGGAGAGTTTGCCTACTGGTTGCCTTGTTGCCTTGCCTCCCACTTCAATTGCGGCCTCTGAAGTCGGCCTAGTTATGGTTTCATTAATTACCTGTAGGTCATCTTCATCTCTCGTTTCTAAGGCTGCATATTTATTTGCAAGTACCAGTCTGAATTGGTCTGCTTTTACCATTACTGCCTCTAGGTTGACCTGTTTCTTCTTGACCAATTTTACTCTTCCTCTTCAAATTGAGGTGAATCCTAGCCCTCACTGACCTATTATCACTGCACTTTACCCTACCTATCACTTCTATATCCTGCACTGTGCTGGGATCGGCAGAAAGTATGAAATTGATTTCATTTCTTGTTTCACCATTAGAGCTTCTCCAGGCCCACTTTCTGTTGCTACGCTTTCTGAAAAAGATGTTCCTTATTCGCAGCTTATTCCTTTCTGCGAATTCTAACAGAATCTCACCTCTAGCGTTCCTAGAATCGACGCCGTAGTTGCCAAATGTTTGTTCACCAGCCTGCTTTTCCCCCACTTTTGCATTGAAGTCGCCCATTACTGCAGTATACTGAGTATGCACTTTTCTCATCCCTAATTCAACATCTTCATAAAACTGATCTACTTCATCATCATCGTGACTGGATGTTGGAGCGTAGGCTTGTACTAGCTTTAATCTATACCTCTCATTAGGTTTGATTACGACTACTGCTACCCTCTCAATAATGCTGTAGAATTCGTCAATGTTGCCCGCTATGTCCTTATGGATTAGGAATCCTACCCGTATTGCTTCTTATCACGGAGACCTCTACAGCAGAGAACATGGCCGTTAGACAGCACTGTATAAGCCTCACCAGTTCTTCTAATCTCACTAAGGCCAATGATATTCTAAGCAATGTCTGATAGTTCCTCAAAAAGTCCTGCTAAGCTAGCTTCACTAAACAGAGTTCGGGTGTTAAAGGTTGCCAGGGTCAGCTTCCAGCGGCGGCCTATCCGGGTCCAGAGATTCTTAGCACCCTCTGCTACGTTACAGGTCTGATCACCACCTTGGTCAGGTGCTCCGCAGCTGTTGGGGCTCAGGGCCACGGGTTATTTGTAGAAGTCATGAGGGGGGGAGTGGCCGAATACTGCGTGCACCAGGGAGGTGAATTACTGTTCTGGTGAGGGAGTGTCTACCAACGGAACGCCTTAGCAGCGGTCGTCATAGCGGCGTCAACCGGCGCCACGAGGACGCCAGCGAGCGTGAGGAGCGCCGGAGCGGACCAAGTGGAGGAGGTGGTCATCGCCATGGCCATCGCCGACGCAGACTGCCACACGGTGCTGAGTGACTCGAAACAGGCAGTGCGAACTTCGCCAAAGGCAAAATCTGCAGGGAGGCCGAGCGCGTACTGCGAGCTGCCAAACTTCAAGGCAAAAAAATAAGAATCAATTGGTTCCCGGCGCACGCGGGCGACGCGTCGGAAGGCAATGAGAACCACAATGAGAACCGCACGCAGTGGCGCGAGTAACTAACCGCGCCCCGGCGACAGACCGTCCTACTTGGTTCGGAGCCAAGGACCGCATGACGGACTACAATGACATCACGAAGGCCCACCGCCTGGCTCGCAGGACTCTCCCACCTCAGCAACCAAGGCTGAGTCGAGCGGAGGCGGTACTACTGAGACAGCTCCAGACCGGATCACTACCGAGCCCGGGACTGATTCATCGCATGTACCCTGAGACATACCCGACCGATAAGTGCAGGGTCTGCCGGAGGGAGGCGGCAGATTACACGCACATCTTGTGAGACTGCATCAAAAATCCAGAGGAAGCAAGATCAAGAACGATCCCACCGTGGCTCGAGGCAACCGCGAAGAGCTACGACCAAGACCAACGGCTCTGGACCGTCCAGCAGGTCCTCGGGGCGCTCGAAAGGCAGGGACCCAGCGAGCCGACAACGGCGAATTGAGACCCGTGCCGAGTAACGGCAACCTCGTGGAGGACGTAGGCCCTCGTCGGGGCGCGCGAGCGCCCAAATGGAGGCACAAATAAAATTTGCTCCAATCCAATCCAATGTCTTTGTTGAAGCTGTACCTGGATTAGTATAGCCCCACTCGCTCTCAGCATCTTTCTCTGGTGTCAGGCGTGACTCCAAGCCTGCAGGTGCAGTGAGGAGGCGAAATTCAAGCTCACCATCGTTAGACTAAAAAAAAAAACACTTAGGTATTTATATTTCTTGGCAATGATTACGACTTGCTGTTGAAATGAAACCACGTCTTTACTTGTCTCCTCCTTAGTGATCATAATTCCCGATTTCTCGGTGCTAAAATTAAGGGCTATATATGTCGCTTCATTGCCAAACGTATTCGCAAGTCTCGGTAAATCCCTCGCAGTGTCCGCTAGTAACACTGTCGCCGCATGCATCAGCCCAAGAACTCTCTGTGCGCCGTTTGCCCATTATGATTCACTGTTTTCCAGACGCTTTTCTATGCATTTAACGTAAAACACGAGCAAAAGTGGAGACCCCTTGCCTTAGTCTTAGGTTAAGTTCCACTAGTTCTTTCCATTTTCGGCCTTCCCATACGATTTGTACTCGGTTGTCCCTATGTGTCTCCCACAGCATGCTCCACGAAATCGGCGTCTGTGCACTCTCGCTTGAGCATATCCCGTAGCAATGCCCTTTCTAAATTTTCGTAAGCACACTTAATATTTAGAAACGATATCCATAAAGGTATATTCTTAGCTATTGAAATCTCTATTCACTGAGTTGGTGAATAAGATTTTTTTCTCCAAATATATTATCCTCTATTTCAGCGCACATCGCCGCGAGGCGGAACGTCAGCGACATTCTGCGACTGCCACGCTAACAATTATGATGGTCATGATGATAACCTTAAAAGCAGTGGCACGTACCCACTCATGGGGATAACTTCGAGAAGCACTTTGTTAGTGACTGTGTTGGTGCAGTGTGGGCGATCGGCTCTAGCTCCATTCGGACTGTTATATACACAGTCTAAAAAGTAATAAATTGCATCATTGATTGCACTCTCAATCCTTGAAAATGTTTACCTTTACATTTTCAGAACATCACGCTATTAATTAATGTATTTCACATCAAAAATCACTAAAGCATTAAGAAGAATGCCTTGAGAATCTTTTTAGTACTTCCGTTTCATTTCAGTATCCCAACGACCATTCCGAAAGGTAACATAGCTATTTGCGTATTTAGGTAGTTATCTTCGATGGTTTCTTCAAGATTTTTTAATACCATTATTTGCCTACTTCAGCTGTTTTAAGCCTGCCTGCCTGCCTGCCTATCTATCTATCTATCTATCTATCTATCTATCTATCTATCTATCTATCTATCTATCTATCTATCTATCTATCTATCTATCTATCTATCTATCTATCTATCTATCTATCTATCTATCTATCTATCTATCTATCTATCTATCCTCCTTCATGATATCTTGCTATCGTCATGCCCTCGTCGTCACGCCTTCTACCCTGACCCAGGGGCCCAAGCTGTCTAATAACTTGGGCGTATGGGCTCCTGGTCGTGATGCCGTCGTGGTGGTTGCCATCGCCATCATTCCAGCATTTTCATCCGACACTCGTCATGCCGTCGCCGTCACGCCATCTTCGTCATACAGCCGTCATGAATTCGTTCTCCGCCGCTATAGTGATGATATCGTGGTCGTTCAATCGTTGTCATTACGGCTTCTTGATCTGACTCTTGACATGCTGTGGCCGCCATGCCTTCTACTCCAACCCAGTGATCGAAGTTATCTACTAGCTTGGGACAATAGGTATGTTTTAGGGGTCTAATTCCCTTGTGGTCGTTATCATTGTCATTCCAGCGTTGCCATCCGACTCTCGTTATCCCGTCGTCATGACAGAGTTTTCGTCACGCCACCATCTTCATGTTGTCATTTTATTGTTGTCATCACTTCAGCAACGTCATCCCATTGTCATCATGTCCTCATCGTCATGCCACTTTCGTCGTTCCATCGATGTCAACCTTTCTTCTTCATTGTATTGTAATCATACTGTCGTCATTCAAAGGCTATTATACCGCCCTTTCGTTCGTTATCGTCAGACAGCAGCTATCACACCTCGACTAATTCTCAAGCCATATCGTAATGCTGTCGTAGCCGTGTCATTATATTCACTCCAGCTTCGTCATCCGACTCTCGTCATGCCGTCTTCGTCATGGGATCATCGTCATACAGGTTTCGTGATACAGACATTGTCACGCCGTTGTCATCATACACTTGTCGTTATACCATTGTACTCACGCCGTTGTCATGCTATCGTCGTCTCTGCTTCGTCGTCATATATTGATCGTCGTGCATTCGTTGTCATACCGTCGTCGGGATGCCATCGCGCTCGTTCCATCTAAATCATTGTAACTTCGACATCCGACTCTCGTCGTCGCGCCGTCGTCGTCATACCACCTTCGTCGATCAGTCGACGTCATTCCTCGTTTGTCATTCTATCATAACCATGCTGTCATCATTCAATCGAGATTATGCCGCTGTTGTCATGCCATCGTCATCATTGTGTCATCGCTATACAGGTGCTATCAAGCATCCGTTGTCATACCGTCGTTGGCATGGCTTTTTGGTTGTGCCATCGCCGTCATTGCCTTCATTCGGTTGACGGCATACCTCAGTCGTCACGCTGTCGTCGTCGTACAAAACGTAACAGTCGTCGTCATTTTATTGTTCTCATGTCGTCGTTTGGACATTGTCATAATTTTGGAATGGGCATCTCATTGTCGTGAAGCCATTGTGATTATACGCCTTTGTCGTTTGATCGATATCATTCCTTCTTCGTCATTCCATCATCACTGCGTCGGCGTCATACAGTCGTTGTCATGCCTCCATGCTCGTGGGCAACCTTGGCAAGCGGGTTCCGTAGCAGAGTGAGATAATATCGGAGTATGTGACATATAGCCGAAACAACAAAGATCCCAGAATAACCACTACGTGTGTTTATAAACGTGACATCAAGAATATGGTCTGGTGCTGTATTGTTCGATTGCTATTCGCATTACCGTCGACAGAAACGCTTAATAAATGAACAATTGCGTGCTACTGAAAGGAAAATTGTTTTATAGCCTTTGCACGTAAACGTAAAAGTGGTTCCGAATACAGTTCAAAATGAACACAAGTATACTCCGATTTTTAAAGCTGTAGATGCATATATGTCGACTCCGCTTACAAACTATGTCGGTCAGTGCCTGCAAGATGGCAGCCGCTGTGGAAGCAGCTGATGAATTATACAAACCGCGTTTCCTTTACTTTTGCATATAGCGTGGCGAGTTAAATTGACGTCTCGTCTACGGAGGTGTACTTTCGATTCAGGGGTAATTTGTTTGCTGTCATCAAGCAGGGGAAACCATGAAAGAGTCGAACAAGGTGAACAATAATAATTTCACGTAGATTCATTGAGTGGGGGCGCAGGCAAAGTGAATATGAGGTGTTTCACATAGAATGTTCTTTAATTATCACTTCATGTCCTGTTTGGAACCTTACGTTTATTACATGCAAATAAATCCGTTCTACCGGTGGCTCCGAGCAGCCAGAGCCAGAGCGATCAGCGAGCAACCATCTTCAATGCCTTCTGTAGTGTGGCAGCCTCCGGATATTAAAAATACATCTGAGTTTCGTTCATGTTCAGCGCGTACAGGTGTTTTGACGTGGTGACTTTTCGCAGGTTTGTGGCGTCACCTGAGAGACAGGGGAAGTAGGCGCCGCGTGAAATATTTTGACTAATAACGAAGCGCTAATTTCAACAAAGGCGGAGAATCGGAAATACTTTTTCGCCTTTAATTTGTTCGGCCTAGTCATGCATAATCAGTGCGTACTCGTGATTTTGAGGTGGCGAGTTTTCATGCCTTCATAGACGCTGCGTGACAGACAGGTGAAGCGGGCATGCCCCCAAAATTCTTCACCAATCGCGGCAGGTTATTGGCGGAAACGGACTAGAAGCTGATCGGAACAGCTTTAAGTTAGAGCGCCCTCGCTTCATTAAACGGTGCTCAAAGCAGACGGCAACTTTCCATTTGCATAATGGGGATACCCAACTGCAGTTTTCATACTTCAACAGCACATAAAATAAGTATTAGCTTCGAGTGCAGTCACAAGGTGGATCAAAATGGGTCGCGAAGCTTCGGGTGAAGAGCGGTCCAGAAACAATTGTCACCGACACTAGCAAGTATGGTTATATGAGCAGCGATTGAAGCGCGACTAGGTGAGGAGGGAACAAACATTGTTGAAGAACTGCTTTTTAATGAAAAAAATGTGGATCCCACGCACTGTGGGAATCGATGTAAGCGAAGCTTTCTATGCTTTTTGCTTTGATTGACGATAATTAGCGCTGATGTTAACGGCGAATGTGTAATTTCATGATCGTTTAGTACAATACTAGAGTGGTAAGTTGATATTAAGCTTTACCTTGCGTGTACCACTGCTGTTTGTCTGCGAAGTACGAAGAACACACAGGGAGACGTGTTTGCTTGAGGCGTTGTGCGCCATTGTTCATAATCTCTGAGAGGGTTGAGCATTATTGCCTCACATGGCAAATCGGGTCGAGAGAAAAGTGTTAAACTTTAATTGAATTATGGGGTTGTACGTGCCAAAACCACGATCGAATTATGAGGCACGCCATAGTCGCGGACTCCGAATTAATTTTGACACCGTGGTGTACGTGCACCTAAATCTGAGTGTACTAGCCTTTTTGTATTTCGCTCCCGTCGAAATGCGCCTGCCACGATCGGAACTGAATCTACGACCTGGAGCAATGCCATAGCCGTCAAGTTACCGCGGTGGACACAGAAGTTTTGCTTCGACGTGCGACCACGTCCGTGGTGTCTCCTAGACCCTACGGTGTTTTAACGCGACAGCGTTAATAAGCTCGTGTCGCAGAAAAGCCGGTGTCGTCGGCGGCGTTGCCGTGTGCGAAAAATCCCGGAAGGCAATTCATAAATAAAAACAACTTGCAAGATGGGCTGGGTGGGAATCGAACCAGGGTCTCCGGAGTGTGAGACGGAGACGCTACCACTCAGCCATGAGTTCGATAGTTCAAACGCGACAAAAGCGCCTCTAGTGAATGCGGTGTTGCCCTAGAAACGTGCCGTAGAAAGTTATACTGCGGTGTATATCGGTAATTATGAGCATGTAAATTACTGAAGTCGCAGTTAAAGAGTAGCGAAGTACGTTTCCGCTACATTTCTTCTGCGCTTGGCGCACACGCAGAGCCATCTTGCGGCAAACACAGAAGACCCCCTCCTCGCAATGTATGGCGTTGCCCCGACAGGTGGCGCACCACTCTACCGCTTCTCCTCTTCGTCTCGTTTGAGCGCATTGGGGCCGTGCGGGGACCGGTGCGAGGATGCCCCAATACCCTTGCGTTTAATAAGTTTTCTCGCTCTCTCCCCTTCCAACCTCCAGCGTGCGTCACTCGAACCCTGGTGTTTAGGCGACGCGGCTCCTCTTTCCGCTCACATCGCGATTCCAAGGTGCAGCCTCCGATGCGGGACGCCTGTGACGTGATCGCTGCACCGTAGCTCGTCTGGTGAGTAAGAGTCCCCTGCGGTTTGTGCCGTGCTGCTGGCGAGGAGTCATGCGTCTGCGTGGTGCTCCCAAGCGAGATAGAGGACGATCCCATCGACGCGTCAGCCCCATGATCGCGTCCGCCTTCATGGAGCGTCGCGGCCACGTTTGGCTCGCGTAGATCGTTTCTCCCTCCGAGACACCGAGTTCTTTGGTTCGTTCCGCTTGCTCAGGCGCACGTTTCGTTGCCGTGCCGAACGCTGCGTTGCTCGGCGCTCATCGCGTGACTGATGGGTGCAAAGTCCGATGCGGGGCGCCTAGTAAGATATCGCTGCGCTGTAGCGCATTGTCTTATACCCCTTGGCGGGTCGACGGGAACGCTATCGCGTTCCACTCTTGAAGGCCAAGCTTAAGTGTCCTCCAATTTTTTAATGCGGCTTTGCGTCTTCAAATCCGACGTCATTTGTCCGCTTGACAAATTTGATGGTGTCTATTTTTAGGAAATAGCAGAAGCCTACCGTACCGTACCTTCAGTTTGCCCGCAACCGCTCTTTCCTTACTTTCTCACGTCTTTTCCCTCTCCCGCCCTGTATGGGAAATGCGAGAGTTGCAAGGCTGTTATTCACTCGTTTCGCGACTGCGTCACTTCTACCCATTCTCTGCCTCCTCTCCTCTCAACTGTTCTGTTCACGTCCCCTCAGGAGTTACACGGGAGTAGAAATCTGATCGCTGCAGTTTATGCAATGCTTTTGAGAGAGGTCTCTAATAATTATACATTGTAAGAATGTTTACACCCTTGAGGGTGTTTTCTTGTCGCACGGGTAACAGCCTTACCGTTAGGGCCTTACAAAAGTTTAAGAGGCCAACAACGGAGCTCTAACTAGACGTGCAATGACAAAAAACGTAGTTGAAAACTATGTAATCATTCTGACAGCTATGGTGGTGGGCCTGTAAGCACGAGATCGCGGAATCGAATCCCGGTCACGGCAGCCGCATTTCGATGGGGTGAAATGCCAAACCACCCGTGTACTTAGATTTAGGTGCACGTTAACGAATCCGAGGTGGTCCAAATTTCTGGAGTCCCCCACTACGTCGTGCCTCATAATCAGATCGTGGTTATGGCACGTAAAACCCATAATTTAATTTTTTTTAAATTCTGGCAGCTTTGGGCGCACGGAAATATCCGACAAGACCATTTTTCAGCGAGAGATATGAAACTCTCCTGTCGGATATTTCTGTGCGCCCAAGGCTATCAGAATAATTACATACTTTTCAATACGTCTTTTGTCATCGCACGTCTAGTTAGAGATCCGTTGTCGTCCTCTATAATATTTTGTAAGGCTCTATTGGTAAGGGTGTTACCAGTGCGACAGGAAAACACCCTTAAGGGTGTAAACATTTTTACAGTGCAGCTGTCAAGAAGATAATGTGGCGATGCCCATAGAGCTCCAGAGGGTATTGTGCACATTCGACACGTTTCAAAGGCCCAAACGAGTTTCTCGTGGTGCCTTTTCTCTCTGTCGGGTTCCTTGCGGCACTGAGCAGCAGCAACAACAACAGCCGGGAAAGTCGAAGGAATTAAGAGGCAAGGAAAGCTCTGCTGAAAACAAGACACAACATTAATGTATTCAACGAAAATAAAATTCTTCCCACCACGGTGGCTTAATGGCTATGATGTTGGGCTGCTAAGCACGAGGTCGCGGGATCGTATCCCGGCCACGGCGGCCCCATTTCAATGGCGGCGAACTGCGAAAACAGCCGTATACTTAACTTAGGTTTAGGTGCACGTTAAAGAACCCCGGGTGTTCGAAATTTCCAGACCCCCCCCCCCCTACCACCTACTGCGTGCCTCATAATCGGATCGTGGTTTTGGCACCCTATAATACCATACTTCCCATAATTTACCTCATAATGTACCTCATAATTTAAAAAATAAATATTAGATAATTTTATAATATGCAGTGAGGAAAAATAAGCTTTTCTTAGCTTTATAGGTAAGAATAAACACCTGAGGCCCTATAACGTAAAACTATTCCAGTATGTTTTATTCCAATCTCCTGACGTCAAATTTGGTAACCGCCGACGCAAGCGTCGGGCGGTGACCTACAGGGTTGTCTGAACAGACCAATCAAACGCTCTCCTGGATCATAGGAGGTCACTTTTGTTTGCTTGAAAAACGAATAACATTGCCTACATTGAGTGGCTTGTCGTATCTAATTGGCTGACAAGAGGCGAGGAGCACACTCAAGTGGAGGGGGATTCAATTCACTGAAAATCGATAACCGGATGAAGCGGGTAGTGCCGGCGTCTGCGATTGGTCCGCTTTCCCTCACTTAGCTTGTGGTGGCTGGTCCAAAATCGCGGCGACATGCAACGGAAGCTTAAAGATGACACTACAACGAATCCTCAACAAAGAAATGTTGGCAGAACTAGGTCGTAAACGTGCCGAGAGTGTTCGAAAACGTTACACGGCCACGCAGAAAGCTTTATTATAAACCCATGCTCTCCAGCAGGTGCGAGTAGCCAGTGCCTGAGTGATTGGCGGCAGCCATCTTTTATTCCTTTCGGAATGCGGTAGCCTGCGGCTATTCAGAAGAATATTCAGTTTTGTTCGGCATATTAATGCATCTTTAACGCGTCCACGTCACTTTAATGCCATGAGTTTTTGCGGTCTTGTGATGTCGCTTGACCGGCAGATGAAGTGGGCGCAGCCCGAAAACTTTTGACCAATAGCCGAGGGATAATGCTGAGAAGGTGTCGAATCAGAAATAACTATTTTTCTTTTGTTCGGTCAAAGTATGCATAATCAATGTGTACACGTCATATCAGATGGGGAGCTATCGCGGTGTTCGTGACGTCGCGTGACAGACAGGCGTAGCGGGGGTGGTCCAAAAAAGTTTTCGATAAATCACGGAAGGCTGATTGCGGAATTGGAATAAAAAAGTTTGGAATAGTTTCACGTTATAGCGCCCCTGGGCCTGTATTCACAAAACGTTCTTACACTAAAAGCGTTCGTGCCTGCCATTATTGGTGTAGGACATTTTATTAGCGAAGGTGATCAGCCAAGGAAAGACAGCACATACGAACGAAAAGCTTTGGGAATTCGGCCACTGTATTTTAGCGCTTGCTAATCTAAGGGTGGTCACCCGCTATCAGTTGCAATGCAATGCAGCTCGTGCAGTATGCAGAAAGGCACGCTCGTAAATTTCACCGGCTGCAGTACGCCCCTTTCACATTTTGTGTTATTTTGCCTGTCTTTGAGATATATGGTGGCGTTGCTCTTGCAAGTTACGTTTCATCATGGGATCAGTCAGAAGTAGGGAGTTACTGTCGCGGTATAATTTTTCACATAGCTGCCTTCGTGCGGCTGCGCTGGCCGACGGGCTTGGCGTCCGAAAATGCGACGACTACTCTTTCCCGAAAGCCTTTCTCCGGTTCACAATGAAGCAATGCCCCGTGCACAGGTGCGATCGCTTCACCAGTACGGCTGGCATTTCGTTGTATCGCTTTCCGAACTTAAAGTTCGAAACGGCCATCGAGTCGAATTGCGGGACATCTGAAAATACTGCCAAATGGCCGGTCACAAAATTACATTTCCCTCATTTGACAACTTCGATGAAGTGTATGGTGTTTTTAACGGATAGGACGTCACCTTATTTTTTGTTCCAGCCGTAAGTGTTCCCTCGTCACACATATGGCGGTAAGCTCCATGGGCGCCGATGAACCGCCATGTTTGGAACGTATGGGCTTCTATGGAAGCTTCGGTACCAGGTATATTTACCTTGGCAGTCCTACCTAGTTATATCTAAGAAACATGGGTTTGTACAGCTGTGTTAGGGCGCTATATAGTAACGGAAAACGTAAAGGAAAGAATTCAGGCTCTTAAAGGAGCGTACAATTTTCAGGTGAAACTATGAGCTCTTCTCGTTATTACGCAACAAGATAAAATGACAGAAAAAGAGAAGAAAACAACGACAATGAACTATACATGTAGTAAAGACGACAAGCCTCTTACACCGTATGGGCACCTTGTTTTCCCAAAAGATGAGGCAGTTTCGCTTTATACATTCATGGTGGTAAGCTCTTCTCTTGCGCAAGCGTCTGCCTTCGGTCGTTGCGCGCCGTTTGTTTGTGAAGGAAAGGTCCTTCAAGAGTACCAACAAACCGATGGGCTCACCCTCCCATGCGCGAGAGCTTGCCGTTTTGGCTCGCTCGACTCATTTCCCGGGAGCGAGCAACTGCTCCTTCTCGAGCCGTGAATAATACAAAGAAGGCGCTTACACGTGCCTTAAAGTTTAATGCCACTTCCAGGGCCGAAAACAATCGCTCTCACAAAGGCAGAGCTGCTGAAAGTATGCAAACACCTGAGCGCCTTCCCGGTCGCGTCGCGCGCGCAGGCTCCCTTTTTACCCTGAGGTTACGTCTTTCCACCGCATTTACAGTGCGTGGTGCACAGAGCCAGCCGAGCGGGCGTCGGGTATGACTGGCATAAGATAGCTGCGTATACAAGCGCTGCATCGAGCGACCTTTTCCCAAACCTCTGAAGAGGCACTCTTTGTAACAGTATTCTTATTTGTCTTTTTTTTTTCGTATGAAGCAGATACTGGTGTTTGGGAGTGTTTTAAATGATGGCCTCCCACGGACCCTAGGGCAGTCTAGTCTCTGTGGGCGATGGTGAAGCAGGCATGGCGCGACCTGACGCGGCCGTTACGGTTGATCCGTTTTACCGACTTCAGGCCGTGGCTGTTGCTCGCAATCGCAGTGTGCGCCTTTGTGTTTCTCCTTGCGCTCGCGTGGAGGCGATATCGGATTTTCCGACGACAAATGAACCTGCTCAAGGACATGCCCAAGGACTCTGGCCACTACATTGCTTCTGGAATCAGCAAAGTGCTCGCCGTCCTCCGCAATCCTATGGATCCAGCTGTCGGTAATGATGACCTGGCGAGCATACGCAGGACGCTTACATTTTACTCACTAATCAGTAATCTTTGTACAGCCATGTGATCTGACTTATTCTATTTCCATGGTGCATCAGAGGCACTTGATGAATCGGGTTAGAGTGATAGGCAAAGCTGTTGTAACTATAGGCCAACTTTATACGGAGTTCCAATTTCTTAGCTTGCACAATTGTAATTCTAATTCTCAACTATCTGTTGCACTCAATCCGTCTCAGCAACGACGTAGTCACGACACTTCACATACTTCGCCGTTTTTTAATGTTTGCCTCCTTCTCATGCAGAAAATGTTACGAAAACTGTGCATTCGTGTTTCTTTTTAATTTTTGAATAATACGTATTTTTTATTCACAAACTAATTAACCTTCAGTAGTCATATGAGGTTGCTTGAGGAAAGGAAGGCGTCCTGGACATAAGTCTGTTACTTTTACGTCTTCTTCACATTGCAAACCTCTGCTTTCGACAAAAGTTACTTGTGCGCCATTTTCTAAACACAGTGTGTAACCCTTTCTTGACTTACCATGTCTAATCTCTCAAACCGAGCTGCCTTACTTTATAAAGTAAACAAATGAACTTCCTTGGTTAACGAAGTTTCTCAAAATTTTTTAAACTGAAGATTTTCTTACCTAGCCCATACCAGTTTCACGTTCATCCGTGACCGGTCAATACTTGACCGTGACGGTCAATATTTCATCGTGCGTAATCTTTCCGGTTGTATATGTATATATACACACGCAACTGGAGTGATTTGATTCTGACATCAGGTCGACATATTTTTTTTTCCCCTATGCCGCACTGAAGTCGCCAGGAGGGGATACCGCGTTAACTGTATATCTCTAATCCAGGCTGGCACCATCTTCTGACCCCAATGCTAGTGCGCTTATTCCGAAGTTTTAGAGCACATTCCCCTCAGTAAACCAAAATACTTCATTCGACTTTGTTCGTTCAACAAAACGAATGGTGGACAAAGTGTAATTCCGCGAAACTGCCGTGTAGCTGTAAAATGCGAAGCTCGTTAAGAGACCTCGTGGTCTTCCACCGCAAGTTTTTCCCGACGCAGAATAGCAGGCCGAGCGTAGTCTAAGGGCATCGTTTGCGGCCCATTCTTCCTGACCCGCTTCGCGACCTACCACCCCTTTCTCCGGAAATGGGGGGAGTGAGGTCGCGACTCCCAATTTAGAAACCACTACATTAGCGATTACTTTAACAGTGACTGTCATGTACAGGCACGCCGTGCCGACCGGACAATTATATCGGCCAGAGATGCCCAGTCGCTCAAACAGCATTAAATTTAAAAAAATAAGAACACAGGCACAGTAAGAACTACGATGACGAAGCGATCTGCGTTTTTAACACTGTCCGTGTGTTTCTTTTGCGCTAAAATCTCAAATGGAACACGAACATGCCAAAATTTACGTTCCTTCAAACATTACACCAGTTAATTTGATTTGTTTAGGCTAGATTGCACAATTCCCAGGTTGCTTTTCTAACGCGTGTACAGGTCATATGCGCCATATATATGCTGTGTGGTGGGATAAAGGCAGATGCGGGAACAAACTGGCAGTTCTTTTTTGTGTTCCTTCTGAGGCAATATTTGTGAAACGTTGGACATTTGTTCGCAATCTTCTAAAAAGAAACGCCGAGACAATTATTTTCTACCTGAATATTTCTTTTTTATCCTGCAACGTGTGACCTGCGCAAATTTTGTGGAAGCCATGGAGAGCGTCAAACATGTTCTAGGAGGCTCGTTCATGTGGGAAAGTGCACGCCGCGTGCAATGACATTCTCGCAATATGCGCGCTTCTGCACAGCACTCCACAACTGGCCTTTCGCTTTGTCTGGAGCGACTGTTGTAGAACGCCCGCTTCGGCTGCGGGAGTTTGTGGGTTCGATTCCCTCCGCCGCCGGGCACCCACTGTTTCTCAAATGGGCACAAGTGTACCCCGGCCTATAGCGTCCGGCTTTATTCAGGGATGATACGCTTGAGAAAAGGAGCCTGCGCCCTAAATTCCTGTCGAAACCCTCGTGAGCACAAAAAAATAAGTGATGTTTTGGCCGCTCCCACGACGTCCATTTCCCATGTGGCGCCTCAAATGCGCCTATTGAGGTGGGGACGCCTTCGGATTGCAGACAAACACCCCTTTCCAAGCGTTGAGGTCCTATAACGGCCGAGCGCAAGGCCGGGTGCACTCCTACCTATTTTACCGGTAGGTACCCGGTGGCAGCATTTGCCTCCCACAGCCGCAGCGGATGCTCTTCAAGAGGGCCGTGTGTGGTTGGACAATCAGGCGCCCAGATACAACTCGTAAATTTTTAGTGGGCCCTCTAGCCAAGATCTGAACCCCCATGAGGGCCGAGCACCAGGCCAGGAAAGATCTCTACCCATTAGAAAATACCGGTGGGCTTCCGACGGTGCCGAGATTTGAACTCGGTAGCTCACGCATACGAGGTGGATGATGTACCGCTAGGCCACCGCTGCGGTGATCCACACACATTGTATGATCGAAAAACGCATTGAAGAATCAAAAAGATCTTGGTGCAATAATAACGCCATGATATCGAGCATGGCTCTAGATTTACACTGACACAGATACATAAAAAATATGGAGATACAACACAAATGAATATTGCAATCCACGTGGTGCGAAACTTCTGCCAAGTGGTATATATATATATATATATATTAAATCGTATATAGCTACAACTGTGTATATGTTCATCGTATACGTAGCGTGCGACTTCATACTATATTTACGTTTATTCACCGCAAAGGTCACAAGTTTAATATCATGCAACATTCATGTTTATGGACTAGACCGCTCAAAGGGTACGATGAAATGCAAACACCAGATTGGGCAGATGCACAGCATGTAACATTTACGCAGTGGTGTCACCAGGACGAAGGTGATGTATGATGCTTGTCGAGGGAACAATGGTCATGACAGGTGTAAGCACAGGGTATTACTACATACACATTGTGAGCGCAGCACATGCCTGACTTTCGTCTTCATCATCTCTACATATCATCATCCATTGTACACTTTGCTCATTTGTATAAACCATCATGAGCTGCAAAGCTTCATCTTCCTGTGGCGGCATGATCTCGGCTGTAATAAAGCGGTTCCTTATAATATTGCTGCATTTAAGAATTATGTACGTTTGTGCTACAGTGGCATATGCCCATTCTGGAGGATTGGCTAAAACTGGGCACACACCCACAGACGCGTAACGGATGACTCAATCAAAGAAAATCCAGCAAATCAAAGGATCCACTGATTATAATTAGGGACCTTCGTTTTCAGGTGAAATCTAGTGAGTCCCACTCGTTGCACACCGATCCAAATTAATTAAATTTTGTTGAACTCGGTTTCTCGCAAAAGTTTGCACTTTCGTAAAAGATAAGAAATACGGGTGCTAGAAAACAAATGAACTCTGCCCAACGTTTGTGATAAAGAGGTCAAGCGTATCATATTGTTAACATCAGTATTCTAGAAACTCGTATATGCCTCGTTTTTGCCACCCCTCAAGCAAAAGTACGCATATATAAGATACAAATATGATATATTCAGCGCCTGCCGGAGTTGAGTGAACGAAAGCTTGTTTTTCTAGTAGCGGTATTTAGACGAATACGACAATAATGCATTGTATTGAATTTCCCGAGCGCCGTAAATATTTACACGGTGGTAGTGCACGAAGCGAATCCGTGTAGCGCTGTCGTTGCTCTGCATTGCGAACGGTAGCTGTGACGTTTCGAGGGACCGACTACGTCACGTTCAAAGAGAACTTCATGGCTAATTAGTATATTTTGTATACCATGGATTTTGTGGCAAGGGGTATATTGCGAACCATTGAAATAATGCGGCAACAGAAAATTGTCAAAGGCCCCACAAGTTCCCCCTAGGATGGGCGCAGGAAGGCTCCCATTGCATAAGATAATGTATGTCATAATGATATGATCTCATATGCATATGATAATATACGTCATAAACGGCTTGTAGAAAAAATAAAATAAACTTATTGCCACTTAACCAATTCTAGCCGATGAGTTTGCAAAACCTATCCACTTAAATTTCAAGGATGAGGCCAGTTCAGAGATATTAATTCACAAAGTGTGGGACGAAATACATCGGCGTTCCAGCTGCTTAGTGCTTCAATGTATAAAATAGCGTTTTGCTAAAAAAGCAAGTGGAACAACTGTACAATTTCAAGGCGAGTTTGATGGTAGATATCTTCAAACTGGTGCCATTCTAGAGATTCATTTCAAGTGGGCACGCCTTGACAACTAACCGGCTACAACTGGTAAATTATCATGTCTGCCAGGAAGTAATAATTAATAAGTTATTTAGTAAATTTTAGTTGATTAGTTGACTATGTGTTTTGATTTCTTGTGCAAGCGATGTCCACCTCTCAGAATAATCCAGCTCAAGGACTAGAATGTTGTTAACTGCAACAGGCGATATTTGAAAATTCCGATCACACTGTACTGATCACCATGTATGGCAATATAACGTATCGCCACCGTCGAAACGAGTTATGTATGAGGTGTGTAAGGCAGCGGGGTTCCTCTTTCGCGCTTTATGAAGAGCAATCTGCGCCATGTAGCGCCGCCGCCGTGAAGACTGCGGGTGGCCTCCAAAATGCATGGCGTGCCGTGCCGCGTATAAGGAAAACATATCCCCTAGGCGCCGGGAGGGGCGGGGGGGGGGGCGTCAGAGCTGCACGCCTATTGGCTCTCGCCGCAGGCCACTTCCGCTAACATGGCGGCACCCAGGGCCGCGGCCTCCGACGTTGCCTCCGAGATTGAAGTTTGTTTACTCTCCCACGCTGGGCCGCCGCCGCGATGAACGGGATGCAGCAGCGTGCACTGACACCCATTTGGTGATAGGAGCACGTATCACTTGCATTGTGGTGTATCCGAGGCCCGTGAAGCAACTTGAAATGCTTTAAGAAGCGTCTGTACAACGTTGCGCAAAGGCTGTGACAACGCCACGCCTCGCTGCCGAAAGCCGCGTCGCTCCGTTTTCAACGACGCTGAAAAAACATTCATGCGGAACGTGGACACGCGCCACATCGAAAAGGAAGAAGACTGCGGCGGCATCATCATGGAGCCATAAAATAGCCGATTCATTATAGCACGAGCTTCTTTACCAGATCCGGTGATACCTGTGCTGATGGCAACTGCGCACATCACTCCCCCCATGTATAGGCAGTTTTCTTTGACCGAAGATTAAAAAAAAAGGCGTGTCATTAGCAAAATCTACAGATTCCATGCATCTAAATTATTCTTGGAACCGACAACGGTGTCCTAACCGGCAATTCGAAGTATTATTTACAAATCTGCGTTGCCGTATTGCGACGCCTAATTTTGACTTGCACAGATGTGGTTTGGCGGTATCCCCTTTTTGCTACATCTGCAATGATTCGGAAGCCACCGATCATTTCTTTTATTATCGTGTCGGTGATTTTCTACTCATCGAAAACGATGTCTAGGAATTCCGCTTTGAAATCAAGGACTGCCTTTAAGCAGTACTGTTATACTCTCCCTTGGAGCAACGGTATTAGGACACAGCTACAGGAACGTTTACCTAGCCATTTTTAATTTGCTATGTTACACAAAAGACTGCCTTATTAATATTTCGTAGTTTCCATATTTAATTTACTCCTACTTCATTTTAGAAACTTGCATAATTAGGAACCCTAATTCACAGTTAAAATATGATTGATATTTTTGAAAATTTAACTTGGGGCGGTATAACGTAAAGCTATTCCAATTCTGCAATCAGCTTTCCGCAATTGGTCAAAAACTTTTTTGGACCACGCCACTTGACCTGTCGGTCACGCGACTTCACGAAAACCGCGATAGCTTCCCGTCTGATATGACGTGTACACACCGATTATGCACGATTTAACCGAACAAAAGAAATATAGTTATTTCTGATTCGACGCCTTTTCGCCATTAGCCCTCGGCTATTGGTCAAAAGTTTTCGGGCTGCACCCACTTCACCTGCCTGTCACGCGACGTCACAAAACCGCAAAAACTCACTCCGTCAAAGTGACATGTACGCGTTTAAGATGCATTAATATGCCGAACAAAATTGAATTTTCTTCTGAATAGCCGGAGGCTGCCCCGTACCGGAAGGAATAAAAGATGGCTGCCGCCGATCGCTCAGGCACTGGCTACTCGCACATGCCAGAGAGCATGGGTTTATTTGCATATAATAAAACTTTTTGCGCTGCCGTATATCGTTTTCGAGCACTTTCGACACGTTTACGACCTCGTTCTGACAACTCTTCATTGCTGAGGATGCGTTTTAGCGTCATTCTTAAGCTTCCGTTGCTTGCCACCGCGATGTTCGACCAGCCACCGCAAGCTAAGTACGTGAAAGCGGACCAATCGCAGAAGCCGGCACCGACCTCTTCATCCGGTTATCGACTTTCAGCGTAGTGGCTCGGCCCTATCGAATCCCTCTCCGCTTGAGCGTGCTCCTAGCCTCTTGCCAGCCAATTAGATAACACTAGCCGCTCATTGTAGGCAATGTTATTCGTTTTTAAAGCAAACAAAAGTGACCTCCTATGAACGTGGAGAGCGTTTAACTGGTCTGTTCAGACAGCCCTGCGAGTGACCGCCCGATGCTTGCGTCGGCGGTTACGCAAACTTGACGTCAGGAAATTGGTATAAAAAACATATTCGAATAGTTTGACGTTATAAGGCCCTTGTGAATGTCCAAGTATATCCTTTGCTTTATGAATTTCAGTAATAAGTTCTTGTTACTACTCCTACCAAGGCAAGGCTGACTATGGTATTATTCACTACTTTGTCTCATTTATGAATAGCTTATTTTTCCTTTTAGATTATTCATTTTATTCCTTTTCTTGCGTTATTTCTTTATTAAATAATTTATTTCAATTTTCAATCATGTTACCACCTGATTCGTGGCCTCTCCCCCGTAGTGGGTTTGTGCCATTAATTGAGGCTTCATCATTATCATAACGATAATGATGAAGCCACAACAATAACGAGGACGCGGGAAAGTTTTGTTGCAGTTCAAAGTGCATATTTCCGAGTACGCTAGTACGATCAGGTAAGACTTCACGCCGCATACGTTACGCGGATCGCGCACTTGTCCAAAATTTTTCGACGCCACACAGAGTGACTGAGTGCATGCCACGCGGAATGAGAAGCGCGCATATATTTGCAGATTTGCGTCCATAAGTCTTCAAAGCATGCTTCAAGCCATAAGGACTTTCCTGCTGCCGCGCGTGCGGCTTAGCTCTGACCCCCCCTCCCCCCCCCCATTGTTCGTGGGATATGATTTTCTCATACAGGCTATGCGTGAAGGAAAAGCGCGTGGCCAACACGTAATTGTCTCGTCCGTTATTGTAAAAAAGCATAGACCAAGCGGGCAACTCTACTGACACACCAAGCTTGCTACGATTCTTCAGTTATGAAAAAAATAAGCAAACAATAATTTGATTGCCTCAACGCATGGCACTTGTGTAACGCGGCAAAACATGCTGGTATTGCAGTGAAGCGACTGAGAATTTTCGCGCCTACGCGGTGTAAGCAACGCGTTATTATAAAAACTGTGAACCTCACTTGGCCACGCTTCTAGCCTTTATTATATCAGGTGCTCACCTGAGGCTTCCGCGCTCAAGCATACGGGGTGTTGCAGTGAAGCGAAGAATTAGCGCGTGTACTAAGTGTAAGCAACATGTTATAAAAACTGGAAACCCCACTGGGCCACGATTGTAGTCTTTATTATTATCTCAGAGGCACACCTGAGGCCTCCGGCGGCCGGTATTATTTTTCTTGTCACTTGCTATACAATTTCACCACAACACATATAAGTATTGTGGAGAAGTTTTTTAAAGCACATTCGCCGTCATGAAATGTGCATACTCCTCTTCCTTCTCTGTTAAAAAAAAACAAGAACGATACCTACCAGATCAGAAATGACGCAAAAAAGCGTCCATGAAATGGAGGCAGAAACAGGAGCGTAGTCTTCAGAAACCATCCCTCATCTTGTAAATATACGAAAAGGTCTTGGTTTTATTGGCATTTGGCTATGGTTTTGGGCTGCTGAGCACGAGGTCGCGGGATCGAATCCCGGCCACGGCGGCCGCATTTCGATGGGGGCGAAATGCGAAAACACCCGTGTGCTTAGATTTAGGTGCACGTTAAAGAACCCCAGGTGGTCAAAATTTCCGGAGTCCTCCACTACGGCGTGCCTCATAATCAGAAAGTGGTTTTGGCACGTAAAACCCCAAATATTATTATTATTTATTGGCATTCTTTAGACGCAACTTTTTTAAGCAAATGATTATTCAAACAAGGCATATAATCTGAAAAAGTCTAGAGGACTCTATAATGCTTTGCAGTTACGAGCGCAAGCGGAAATACTTGACTCACATTTGGTACGCTAATGAGAGACCTCACAGAAACCACTTGACAAAACAGGGCAAGTGGAGAGGTTATCCACTTGATGGTAGCATATCGGTTCTACACTTGGTCTTATAACTCGTATATCACTCAACTAGCCAAGAAGAAACAGTGTACTGACAGGGAAGCACTTCTTAATTTGCTCTTAATTCTCAAGTCACGCTCAAGTAAGTTTGAGTTCATTATATGCGTGTGTAGAAGTGCGGTAAATGAAAATGCCTTCATCCAAACGTATAACGTTGCAGAGCGTTGTCCTCATGAGCAACAGTAGACTTGCATGTTGTTATTGTGCCACAAAGCCTACTTCTTCACGATTTACAGTATAACAACACGTACAAAAAGAAACGCGTTTCATGATGGAGAATGAGCTTTAAAGTGCTTCTCCACAATGCTCATGTGTACTGCGGTGACATTGTACAGCGAGCGAAAAGAAAAATAATACCGGCGGCCGGAGGCTTCAAGTGCGCACGTGAGATAATAGACAGTTTTAGTACTGCGCCATGACGATACGTACGGAGCACGCAAGCGCTTTGCGGAACGTAGGAGCGTGTGCCCCGTCAGGGCTTTTAGTACTGCGAAACTCCTACGTACGTAAGCGGGCGAGCGTTGTTAGACTCTGGGCGCGTCGGAACGCGTTGGCCGCGTCCGCCCATACGTCGAACCTTCGGTCGAACTATAGACGCTGTTGATCTCGCCAACGTGATGTTACGTGTGGGCGCGTTCACGCAACATCGAACTATATTTAGGCCTTTAAGAAACTGTACATTTAATACGGATGCAATACACGAATCATAGAGAAAAATAAAAACCGAGTACTCGCTTTCTGAGGCTGGCACTGTCATTTGTGAAGAACTGGGCCAACAGGAGGTCTAGCCTTTCGCGCGAACTGCGTACACTGAACACTTTCTCAAAAACAAAGTTCATATTCTTTTGCTATGGATTCCCACCGTGCAAGATCCGGGAATGGCTTCGGCGCGTTCACTTCACGCAGTAAAGTCAAATCGTAGGCCATTCAAAAGTGCAGCTTTCCGCTGGTCGCCTTTGTCGCCGCTATTTTGCGAAACTCTTTTGTCTCGTGCACTCCCAAACAAACGAGAACCACGAGAGCAGCACGCAAGGCTCCCTACGTACGCGCGCAAGAATCGGGTGCCTGCGTACGTAGAGGCCGGGTACACATCACGCACCGTTCGTGTTGTGCTCTGCACATGCGTACTTTGCAGGACGTAGCGATCTTGCTTACGCAACGCCGTTACGTACGCAACGTCCGCACTACTAAAACTGTCTAATAATAAAGACTACTACCGTGGACCAGTGGGGTTTCCAGTTTTTATAACAAATTATCTCTTCGCTTCACTGCAACACACTGTATGCTTCAGCGCGGAGGCCTCAAGTGAGCACCTGATATAACAATAAAGCTAGAAGCGTCCCCAGTGAGGTTTACAGTTTTTTGTAATAACGCGTTGCTTACACTGCGTATGCGTGCTAATTCTCACTCGCTTCACTACAGTACACAATATCCTTCTTCGCATTACACAAATGCTGTGCATTGAAGCAATCAAATTACCGTTTTCTTTTTCTTTTTTCATAACTGAAGAATCGCGACTAGCTGGGTGTTTTTCTAGAGCTTCCCAATTGATCTATACTTTATTTGAATAAGAGCCGAGACAATTACGTGCTGGCCATGCGCTTTTCCTTCACGCACAGCGGCAATAAGAAAATAATATCCCACGAAGAATGAAGGGTAAGAGTTAAGCCACAGGCGCGGCAGTAAGAAAGTGCTTATGGGTTGAAGCATGCTTTGAAAGCTTGTGGACACACACCTGCAAATATATGCGCGCTTCTCATTCTGCGTGACATGCACTTAGTCACTCTGTCTGGGGTCGAAATATTTTGGACAAGTGCGCGATCCGCATAACGTAAACGGCGTGAAGTTTTACCTGATCGTACTAGCGTTCTCGGAAATATGCACTTTGAAATGTAGCGAAAACTTCCCGTGTCCTCGTTATTGTTGTGGCCTCAACACGTGGCTCCATTATCATGCCACCGCCGTCTTCTTCCTTTTCGCTGTGGCGCACGTACACGTTCCGCATGAATGCTTTCCCAGCGTCGTTAAAAACTGTTTTCGGCAGCGAGGCATGTCGTTGTCAAAGGCCTGCACACAACCCTTGCGCAACGTTGCACAGGCGTTTCTTAAACTACTTCAAGTTTGTTCACGTGCCTCGGATGCACCACAATGCAAGTGATGCGTGCTCCTATCACCAAATGGGCATCAGTGCCCATTGCTGCATCGCGTTCGCTGCGGCGGCAGCCCAGCGTCGGCGCGTAAACAAACTTAAACCTCGGAGGCAACGTCGGAGGCCGCAGCCCTGGGAGCCGCCATGCTAGCTGAAGTGGCCCGCGGCGAGAGCCACTAGACGCGCAGCTCTAACCCCCCGGCGCCCAGGGGATATGTTTTCCGATACGCTTCCGGGCTGTGCGAACGCTGAGATACGCGTCATGGGCCAACCCGGCTCCTCTTGCGCTTCTTTATGAATGCGTTGCGCCCTCTAGTGATGATGCGGAGCAGTCCACGCGTGGCCTCTTAGACTAGAAGCGTGATGCGCCGGTGCCTGCAAACGCTGAGCATTGGTCCCTCACTTGCCGCACACTCAGTGGTACATACTCAATGAGGAGTCTGATGTGCTGCCCATTCGACCACGGACCACCCAGTGACCCAGGTAGGCGAGAAAAGGGTTAGATAAAAACATATATAAACAGATACTTGGTTCCCGCAAAGTGCGTGAAATACCCTAAGAATGCCAACGCATGAATAGACAGAATGAGTATTCCTATTTAACACCTATAGTCTTTTATGCTTGCAGAACAGCCTTGATGTGACATACTAATTTCTGCAATATTACAGCATAGATTGGCCAAACCTCGACACAAATCGATTGTTTTCGTGACACGTTTACAATGGATACCGCGATTCAAGAATTGTAGCACGTTTACATTGTCAGGTAGACATGACCTGCACAAAAACCGCAGTAATCACAGGAAATATGAATCGTAATAATAAATCTTATTTACTGGGACTTTATGATCGACATCATTGTACTAATTGAATTTTGTATTTTTCTTTCGTTCTTGCGTGATTGCACATAAAGTTGTTCCCTCTTAAAATTGCTTCTCTAATCATTGAAAAATACAACGGCAAAGAGCGAAGCGTGTCTTGGTGCTCCCCTCGTTTTAACTTGCCGTCGAGCTTGCCAAGATTTTTTTCTTGTAGCAGCCGATTGATAAGCTACAAACAGCTTTGCGCCAGGTGGCAAGGTGAATCGTGCTGGGATTAGCTTAACGGCCCGCCTGCGTCGCAGTTGCGGCAAGGCGCACCATGGCGACTTCTAGAAATTAAGCCTGTGAAAAGCGGTTGTTGACGAAGGATGTCATTAAGGCCAATTGCCTTACGGGACAAAGGGGCTTTAAAGAACGACGAGGTTCATTTGCACTACAATTTATGCCGTCATATCCGTGAAAATCAGCAGTTTGCACTTTCCTTATCATAGAAAGAGCGACATTTTAAGGTTTTAATATGACTTTTTTATTATTGAAAACACTGTAAGTGTTCTAAAAATATGTTGTATGAATAAAAATAAAGAAAGGTGCTTTCTAAAGATATAATCTTGAGGCACGTGAAATTCGTAATATGTTTCAATGTAGCAAAGTACAATTTTTACTGAAGTGTGCCGGAAATACAACGTTACACAGATAGTGTAAAACGAAAAGAATTATAAAAACAGTCTGAAATATGCGAAATATTTCCGCCTTAATAGTCTGGAGCACATGGAAGATTCTATGTTTATTTCATAAGGGAGTTTACCTACAAAACCTATTCTCTGCTTAGTGAAAACATCTTTGTCATGGTGGCCGCAAATATTCGGCAAAACATAACATTCTACTCGGATCGTGGTAACAAGTTTCCATCGCATACTGGTGCGATACTATATTCTTTTAGATTTGGACCCTTTCTAGGCGATAATTCACACCAAGTAGTCTCTTTTTTGAAAGATTCCAACCCAGGTAGTGCAGCGCTTTTAAAATAGACGTTCAGGAACTATTTTATTCGCATCCTCATGTCCATTTAATGATGTGCTTTAAAAAACAAAACGATACCTGTTGACAATGATGAGGACCCGCCGTGATGGCCTAGTGGCTTTGGCGTTGCGCCCAAGCCCAAGTGTGCGGGATCGAATCCCGGCAGTGACGGCCGCATTTCGATGGGGCCAAATGCAAAAACGCCTGTGTACCGTGCATAGGGTGCACTGTGAAGAACCCCAAGTGATCAAAATTAATCTGGAGTCCCCCACTACAAGCACCTCAGAATGATATCGTGGTTTTGGCACGCAAAACCCTAGACTTTAATTAGCTAATGTCAAGGTCCGTTTCAGGAGTGATTGTGGCATTTCTGTGGAGTTGTTTCTGAAGTTCTTGTCCTCTTACCTTGCGTCGGCTGTTGTTGCTTGGGGGAATAATTTGTCTGTCCAGCATTATGGTGTATCTGTATTGGTTAACGGTGGCTCCAGTGGTGAAGAGCATTTTCTTAAGCTGGATTGACCATGACCTTGAGTCGGACGTGTCGGGCTTAGGGTTCGCATGTGTTCCGCTTTGTTGACGAATATGTGATTTTTGTGAGGGGGGATAGCTATACAATGCCGTTAGTCAACGTTCTGAAGGTATTTAAAGGGGTCCTGAACCAGCCTTCGATATTGGCGAAAACATATAGTCCGCAGATAGCATACGCTGCTGTGAAAATCTAATCCAAGTTTTGCAGTCATACGTGCCTCGTGGAGCTCGCAAGCGGACCGCGAAGTCAACTTTCAAAGGCTCTCTTTTCAACACTCAGTTTTTTTTTGTACGTTTTATCTCGTCACATAGCAAATTCCCATACGCGGCTAGTATTGGTCAATAGCTGACGTCAATCAAGAAAGGTGTCTCGATCATGCAGTGCGCTTCTTCGTACTGTTACTGTACTTGTTTATTGACCAAGTTTAATAAACAGGCTGAAGTAAGCGAAAATCTTCTGCTCACACTCGGCCGTGGCCACCCGCGTAGTAATTAAGCTTTTATCACCCTGCTTATGTCGTAGCGGTCGAGTCTCGCTAATTTCGACTAGTCTTGAACACTCAACTACCCTCGAATGACGCGAAACTTTGGAGGGAGCTTTAACTCGTGTGGTCCTATCTATATACATGTAAAAAAACATTCGTTTTTCTCGGCAACCTCTGCGCCAAATTTGACGAGGTTTGTTGCACTTAAAGGAAAAGCTTAAAATCTAGTGATTGTTTGTTTCAAGTGTTCGATTTAGATCCTCAATTCTTTATTAAAAATTGGCAAATATCGCAAATTTTCAGGAAACGAAACCATCAAGTTTAGAACTCTGTAACTCAGCAATGAAAAACGATATCAGAATTCTGTGAATTGCATCGAATAGCACATCTGAAGCGGAAAAAATTGATATCTTACACATGAATCTGAAAAAAAATTAGTAATATCTAAATGCGACTTTTGTAGAACCCTTGTACACAACGTAACAGTTTCACATAAGATACAAATTGACATACAGAATTTGTTCGCTTTGAATAATTTAATGGATGCCGTTTACAAAACCGCGATACCTGTTCTTGATACAGAGCTATTAATTTCTAAACTTCGTGCTTCTATTTTTTTCGAATTTTTTTATTTGCAGCTCGGCCTCCTCCTTATAGAAATTGTCGAGGGATCAAATACATTAAACATTGTTAATAACTGCTTTACCATTGCCAAAGATGCTGCAAAGAAATTCTTGAACGGTACGCACTGTCAAGACAAGTAAAATATGTATCTTTTCATAAAAGAATCACTCGTATTTATCAAAAATTGAGCCCGAAATAACTGATATCAATACTTCCATGTTTTCTGTATATTTAACAAGTAAATCAAATATCACACAAACTTTAGAACTATATCAATTTGAAACCAGCAAAACAGTGCATGTTGCTGCTATGAAAAATGTAAAGGCCATGAAATGAACATGTTTAGGACAACTATTTTAATAAAATTTTGGAGCCTCCCTGCCTTTCTCTCATTTGCAGCTCTCTCTCTCTCTCTCTCTGTCATTCAGGAACCTTGTTTAGATTTTTGAACATATGCAACGACCAGGGAAAAATTTCAATGACACTGTCCTTTGTTAAACGTATTGCGCAGGAGTAGCTGTTACCAGTCGTATATTGTAATTGCTCCGAAATTGTAGCCGCAACAGAGAGCACATATAAAAAGTAGCAGTTCTGCAAAGTATACGAGGGCGAATCAAATGATTGTGAGCCAATGCGAATGTATGACAAACGGGGCACTTTATTTAAAAGTAGTCTCCATGAGCATTTAGACATTTGTCCCACTGACTAACGAGTCGCGTGATTCCCGTCTCATAGAACTCCTTGGGTTGCTGCTTCAAGGAGTATGTAGCTGACTCATTGACGTCATCGTCCGACACGAATATGGTTCCCTTGAGCTGTTTTTTCAAATACTCCAAAATGTGGAAGTCGCAAGGCGACAGGTCTGGGTTGTATGGCGGATGTTGCAGCGTTTCCCCCTTGAACTTTGCCAGTTTTGTATTAACAAGATTAGCGACGTGGGGACGGGCATTGTAGTGGAGCAAGATGACCCCATTCCTCAATTTTCCGCGTCGTTTGTTCTTGATTGCGACACGCAGCCGATCCGACGTTTCATAATTTCGCAAACTACTGATAGCCTCTCCAGGTTTAGCAAATTCGATACATAATGGCCCCTGACGATCGAAAAAAAAAAAGTCAACAACACCTTTCCAGCAGAAATGACGGCCTTTGCTTTTCTTGGGGGTGGTGAATTCAAATATTTCCCCTGCAAGCTTTCCCGTCGTGTTTCAGGCTCGTAGCAGCGGCACCATGATTCGTCCCCAGTAACAATTGCAGACAAAAATTCCTCACCCTCATCGTGATACCGGATTAAAAGAGTCAAGGCAGCACTGAACTTCTCCGTCTTCTGGCGTCGGTTCAAAATCTTGGGCATCCATTGCGCACACAAGAACCGATAACCGAGATGTTCATTAATTATGGTGTCACCCGAACCGTCACTGATGTTCACACGCCCTGCCAATTAATCGATGCTTATCCTCCGTTCTTGTCTAACCAGCCTTTGCAATTGTGTTGGGGGTGATTGCACGGTGGCTTTGGCCCGGTCTTGGATTCTCTTTGCAACTTCCACGTCCTTCTTTGAACCGTTTGGTCCAATGCTTCACAGTGGCCAATGAAATGCAATGTTCAACGTACACGGCAGCCATACGATGACTAATTTCTTTTTGGGAAACGTCTTCATCTGTCAAGAACCTCTGACACCACGCCGTTCAACTTTTGGAGTGTTCATTATGTCACACAAGCATGTTCAACCCAGTGTATGAGAGTATTAAAGAACCTTGATCCTCACACCTGCGTGTTACTTTTGTAAATAAGAGATGCCTCTGTGCCACGTGCATGCCTCGCAGATAATCAACCGAACCATTATTACGCAGGGTGGGTTGGCTCACTTTCATTTGGCTCGACTTCGTACATTATAAATGCGAAGATACAATGGAGTATACAAATCCGAAGCTACAGCTTGATAAAGGGCAAGAAAGTGTCACTGGACACAAGTTCACTGCACATATACACAATACCTCACAACAATATATTTAAATATACCTATAAGTAATAAATCTACGTATCTAAGAAAAAGTCACTATATATGATGCGTCAAACAAGGCAAATAAACATGTTGCGCAACCACAGATTCACAGATCACAGAACCCTAAGGCACCCCTCCCCTCCCTACACTCCTCCGATGCATGGTGCGCGACGGAAGGCGGCGCGCTTCTTTCCCACTTATCTCCCTTGCGCACACAAGACTGGGACACCATCGTCGGCTCACACATGCCCCCCACCCCCTCCCCACTTACGCTTTCACTCGCACATACAGCATACGGCGTGCGGTCACTATGTTACCGCCCCTGGACTTTATACGGAACAAAAGGGCGACGGCGACAACAGGAATGCGCCTGGAGTGTCCATATAACTGCTATCGCAATAATATTAGAGTATCCGGCAACTGAAGCATCCCGTGGCCCATTACTTTCCTCAAAAGAAGTAATAAAATCGAATTTTCACCATGGGACAATTCGCTGCGCCAGGACAGTCTTTTTTTTTTCCTATTGTGGGGAGGGGGGCGCCGAAATCAAATAACGCAAATGAAAGCATGTTGGCTACAGAGAGAGAGAGAGAAGTTTAATGATACGAAATGCTGAGAGGTCGGCCTGAGGTATATTCCTCTAGCCAACTACTCGGCATTGGGGGAAGGGGAAGAGGGAAAGAAAGAGGTGCATGATGGGTGACGATGACGATAGAAGGAAGATGTAGAAGATATGGCAAGCAATTTGGCATGCTCAAAGTCTGCAATCCAGGCCAGTAATTTTTAAAAAGTTCAGTAATGCCTGGATGGCCTTCAAACTCGATTGAGCATCTGGCCAAGGGCCTAAAATAACATCCTCCGACAATGGTGCGCTGTCGAGACGCGTAAGGTCGTTGTCCAACCTTTCACGCTCTTCCACGTACTTAGGGCAATCACAAAGCACATGACCTATAGTCTCAGTCACATTGCACACCTCACAGTGTGGAGACTCGGTGCGTCGCATGAGGTGCACGTATCCGCGCGTAAACGCTACCCCAGCCTTAGTCTGTGCAGAAGACTGGCACAGCTTCGTTGAATTTTCGGTGGTAGCCTAAAATTCATGGTAGGGTCCAATCTCTGGAGTCGTCTGTGGCGATTATCCGGATTGTCCCAGTGCTTTGCTGTCAATTTTCGGATGACACTGGAGAGAAAGAAATTGAAAGCAGTGACTCTCGCTCTTCGCTTCGGCATCGGCCAGTTCGTTGCCCTGTATACCACAGTGACTGGGAATCCACTGAAATGTGATGTGGTGGCCGTTTTCTTGCGCTAAAGTGTAGAGCTCGGCAGTTTGAAGAGCCAACACTCTGTAAGCGCTTTCTTTCAACACCACTCTAAGTAGTTGAAGAGCCGATTTTGCGTCACTGAAGACTGTCCATATTTGAGGAGGCTGTCGCGAAATATACTGAACGGCCTCTCTGATTGCCACTAGTTCCGTAGATGTTGTAGTCGTCTTGTTATACAGACGAAACCGTCGAATGACTTGATGCGCAGGCACGACGAAAGCCGCACCAGACGCATACGAAGAGACCGATCCGTCTGTATACACGCTCACCGAGGAACCATATTCTTTCGACATATATTCAAGTGTTAAATGTCTGAGGCCGACGGTAGGTATTCGCGATTTTTTAGAAATTCCGGGAATGGATAGACGTACCAGTATTTTGGACATTACCCATGGGGGCATATGTGGAAGGTCAGCCGGGGCAAAGTGTGCTGGTATCGCAGATTCTTGGCATTTAACGGCTCTTGAAAAAGTGGAGTCCGGCCGTATATCGTGTAATGTCGATAAGGGATGGCGTCCGTGACGGCAAAGCAGTCGCAGGAATACTCGAAGACGTTCGCATCGTAGATAGACAGGTAAAGGGGTGACGCGAGCCTCCTCAATTATTCCGTGGGTTGCGGTGCAACGTGGAACACCAAGACATGTTTTCAGCATCTGTGCCTGGGCACTTTCCAGCGTAAGCAAACATGAAGGGCTCATACTTGACAAAATTGGCAGACTATACCGAATGTATCCAACGTAGAGAGCCTGGTACAGCCGGAGTATCGAATGCTCAGATGGACCCCACTTCATACCGGCAAGAAAGCGAAAAACTTGAGCAAGCCCAGTTAATTTTTTCTTTAACATTGCCACATGTTTCGACCATGAAACACCGCGGTCAATGACAACGCCTAGGTATTTGTGGTGGGTGACATATGGGATGGCATTTCCGTTGATCATAATTGGATACCAATTCATAAGCTTCCGTGTGAACGCTATCGCAGCGCACTTGTCTGGGGCCAGTTGCAGTCATTGGCACTGCAGGTACTGAGACGTTAAAGAAACAGCTCGCTGCAACCTGGCACGAATTTGCGGTCGCATGACTGCGGATGCCCATATGCATATGTCGTCTGCGTAGGTACTGATGCGTACTGTATCAGGAATTATTTCCGCAAGGCCAATAAGGGCAACATTGAAAAGAGTCGGGCAAAGAACTCCTCCTTGAGGCACTCCACGGACCACAGCGCGTCTTGTCGTTTCGCCATCATTCGTGGACATGAAGACTGTACGACCATCTAGGTAATTTTCAATCCACATGTAGAGACGGCCGCCGATGCCTAAATTACTGAGGACATAAGAATGGCTTCGTGCAGTACATTGTCATAAGCTCCTTTTATGTCTAAGAAATCTGCTCCTACAAGTCGGTGGCTACAATCGAATGCCTACTTTGGGCACCTAGTGTCGCTGCCGAGGAAATATAAAAAAAACACGTGAGGCGCATGCTCCACAGAGAACCATACGCATACTGCTCGGTATGAACCAGCGAGACGAAAATTTACGGAGAGGTTGCGCTCAAGTTAACGCGTTGCAATACGTCGAGTCCCCGTAGTGATGCCGGCGAGCGACCATGCATTGTTTCTTTTTCTCGTCTGCTAGCCAGAAAGTGTCCAAAACTCTGTCAGGCGAAAATCCACTAGGCCAGAGAAAATCAAACGCGCATCGAAGTGCGCCGCGTGGTGGCCGATGCAGCCCGAGAAAAATGCATGCGCTCTGGCTCGTTCGGCAGCCCGCGGGTAGCGAGAACAAAAAAGAAAAAGCGGCTCAATGTGTCCTCGCGAATAGAAGTCCAAGCAGAAAAACAAATAAGAACGTAGTTACGTTTGCTGGCTTTAGTGTCATGACGTGGATGCTTTGGGGCAGGTGAAAAAAGTTGATATTCTTTTCTGGGACATGGCGGGCACAAATGAACCATCACAACGCTTCGTCTCATCGGACCTCGCTGCGTGCTTCGTCAACTTGTCTGTTAGTGTATTGATTTGACTTCTCTCATTGTATAGTCTCATGTACAACTTTAGAAAAGTCAATGCACCTTTGCCCTCAAGTGTCTATAACATTAAACCCACCTAGTTTCGGCTTTGAAAATCTAAAGTACGACTTTGGAAATGTCGATGCACCTTTCGCATCAAATGTTTATGAGAACTTTGTACCCATCACGTTTCAGAATTGAAATCCAAGCGCTCCCTAGACTCCGCTGCCTCCGCGAGATGCCGTGACGAGATGCCGTGACGAGGGGGGGGGGCTGAAGCCCCATAAGCCCCGCCCCCCTGGCTATGCCTCCTGACCCTGTGGCACTGGTGTTGTGTGCAAAGTTCCACTTTCTTGTGGTAAAGTCTACATTGGCCAGACTGGACAGTGCATCAACGTACGCTTCAAGAACACCATACTTTGCTAAAGGGCACACCCAGCTGTCATCTATCGAGCCACTGTCGCATTTGTGGTTGAGCACCGCTTTTCGATAGGACCGTCATCGTTATGAGGCACAGAGAGCGGCATACACGCGAGAGAGGTGAGGCTTTTCACATCATAAGCATTTGCACGAATGCGTAAGTGAACCCTCCATCACTTTAACATAGGACAGACTTATCTCTCAAATCAGGTTTAATTACACGTGATGTATGTGATACTGTTGAACAAGATGTTGGTTTTAGTTGTTGTTTTTCCCGCTCTGGGGCAAAGCGTTGTTTGTATTGACCACGTTTTTGCATCAAAGCTTCAGTCGATTAGGCAGCGCCTGTGATCGTTTCTTCTTTTTCGTCTTTGTCTAGCTGTTGCGCTGACAGATGATGAGTATATTAGAATTCGCCCAGTTCTGGCTACTTGTACTGTAAATAAGATCTATAATATTGTCAACACCTCGACGACGTAGTCGGCACAAAAAATGAGTCAGTCGTCAATAGATTTCCCTCGGTGTAGAAGAGCTTAAGATAGTACGGGGTGGCTTTGCGAGTATCTATCGTTCAAAATAAGCTCCCATGATCTGACGTCATCTTGACATTCATTGATACTAGTATCATAATTATGATCGTATCAGGATGCGCTGAATTCAGGAGACCAGCGTAGTTCTCGCGACGGCCCAGCGCTCAGCAATAGGAGTGCCTGCATTCTTCGCGATCACCCGCTACACACCTTTGCGTGCTCGCCGAAAATCACATTCATAAGACCAGACAAAGAAAAAAAAAGACGAAAGATTCTTTCATGAGAAAACAAAAGTCTACTTCTTAGACTACTTTGTAGACGGCGCAACAAATTCCTAAAGGATAGGGTGCCTGTCAGGAATAGGCACCGGTTTCGTACACATATTCATTGTTTCCTTAAAATAAATAATTATTTAAATTATGGGGTTTTACGTGCCAAAACCACTTTCTGATTATGAGGCACGCCGTAGTGGAAGACTCCGGAAATTTCGACCACCTGGGGTTATTTAACGTGCACCTAAATCTAAGTACACGGGTGTTTTCGCATTTCGCCCCCATCGAAATGCGGCCGCCGTGGCTCATTGTTTCTTGTATCATTGATTTGTGCTATATGCTTTCTTCCATGTCAGTTTGCAATGGGTAGGAAACATTGTACGGGTGAGAGTAGGATGTGAAAAAAGGAGCAATAGAATCATAACCTATATCTGTGGAAAATTAGGACTGGTACGCAGGTGTGCAGACAAGGGAAGTCTACCGAGAAAAGCTAGACTGTCTGCTCCTACACACTAAACATTTTAACACCCTTAAGGGTGTAAATCAGTTTGTCGCCAGACGAACACCCTAAGGGTGCTGTTGTCTACACCCTACAGTTGGGGTGCCATTATAGCACCCTAGAGGAAGGGTGTCCAGCAAAATAAATTTAGGGTGTAGGGGTGCAAGTCCATATTAACACCCATCTATGTGGGTGTTGGAAGGGTGTACACCCTTTTATTTCTAGTGTGTATGGAAGGCAGGTTCGGCAGTACACGCCTTCAATTACTACTATGTACAGCGATCCACGCTTAACTCTCGCGTGTGTCCGAAGGTTCAAGTTCGGCTACCAAACGCACCGTCAAACAGCCGGCCTTGAAGCTTCGATGGGCACACACACGCACCTATATGTGTGGATCACATTACATATTAGTAATTCACGGTGTATATTGCAAAATCTGTCTTCGCTGCACAGATACAACCTAGCAAATGTCACTTTTCAGCATGTATATCAACACCAACGGTTATCACGATTTCCAGATCCACATAACATGCAACGCAGACTGGTACAATATATGCTGCATTTTCAAGAAAAATGTAAATATATTTATTGCATGCTGCAATACAGAGTACAAGATATACATAAATCACAGGAAATATAAACATGCACAATCACCAAACACATCGGTAAGTACAAGAACATGTACATTTCCCACAAAGGTATCTAAACTATATGTATTGATCAAATCTGTTCTTAGAGAAGAAACTATGTATAGCGGCACTGAAAGAGCACGAGTTGACCTCGCAGTGTTTCGGGCCACATGAAGGAATAAATTTACAGTCTAAGGCTCAATGAACGAAAATTCAAGTTTTGATGCCTTGAATAAAAAAGGGATATTGCAAAGGTGAATTAGGGAAGCAATTGAAATGCAGAGCAAACGCACAAGACACCTGTTATTTTGTAAACTAATGTAATCGCAAAGCATTATGAAAAGTTTGGAAAGTCAATATAAGCAGAACTTGCCAACATTTTTCGGACTGAAACAATACTTTCCAAGCGGAGACGTGCTTTAAGTGAGGCTTAAGCCAGCAGCATTATTGCTAACCTTCTCTTTCTAACAAGATTACTTGAGCACGAAAAATATGTAGAATTTTTTAGTGCCTACATAGTTTGTCCTCTATTGTGAAACGAGAGTTCTCTGTGCTAAAGGTGCGGTGTAGCAGATTTTCTAACTACAATTCCAGTTTCTATAAATTTTTGTCTTGTAACCCGAAGGCACTGGTACATATACAATATGTAGTTTGAAAATAGGTTCTTTTCTTACTATAAATCAAGAGTGAATATTCCACATTTACTATTGTGTGGGTGCAAAGTGCAGTAGAAGGCCTGATAAAAGCAAACCACTGTTGAGTGAACGATTTTGCTGAGCACGAAAGGTGGACAGTATTTTAAAATACATAGTAAATTTCTAAATTATTTGCACTTAGATGCAATAATACAAGATTAGGGCTTGCTGTAGCATGTGAGTATGCAAATTAGCAAATATGGTTTAATAAAATAGCCATACTCTGGTTACTAAAAGAACACAGGCAGTCATGTAAAAGTTCAAGTTAAATATCACACTGTTAACATTTGCCAGCAAATGGTCGTATCAAACATTATGAATAGACTGAAAAAGGTGCTTCCTTGGGATAGTTGGCAATTAATGAGAAAAAATTACGTACAGCGTGAATTGCAAGGACTGCGAGAGACGACACACTGCGCTGACTTCCAATAATATTTTATTGCGTTGCCACATTGTGTGTATGTAAACAAGAGCGGGCATGCGCAGAATATGAGTCACAAGGGGCGTCTAACAGCAAGTCATTGTACTAAGCACGTGGTCACCTGAAAAAAAACAATTTCTATCTCAAGAAGTACAATACTTCACTAGGGTCAGCGTGATAGAGGGGGCACTAACGCACACACTACCCAGTTTTCAGGTGAAATTTGCTTCTATAGTTTCCCGGATGACTTGTGTCTCGCTAAAACTTCCGTATCTTCAAAGAGGGGCACGCAGCCAGTTCCAGGGCAATGGATGCCGAAGTGGCCTTGAACAGTGTTATGGACGTTATAGTGCACTCTTAAACGATCATTTAGGCACCCGCCTGTCCGTCCAACATATTTACTGCCTCAAAATAGGGGAATATGGTAAACCAAATTCGTTGCACATATCGTAAAACGTTTTCTGTGCCCGACAGAGCAAGTACTCTGACGCAATTCAGGCGCGTTTACACACTTACAGAGCTTTGCCAGATTTTCCGGGGTTGAGAAAAGGACTGTGATTCCTGGAGGTTGCCAAATCTTTTTTAGCCTATCGGAGACGTCAAGCACATACGGTGGCACTGCGAACCGATGTCTTTCAACCGGCTGGTTCCTTGACTGAACAGGCTCATCACGGTTTGTGCCCCTCAGAAGCTGTTCCGCTATGGCTGAAATTAAGGCCAAAGGGTAGTCAACCCTAGAAAGGCGATCAACCTGTGCAGCAAGACTATGTTGCATCTCGTGTGAGCAAGATTTATTGAGGCTGTTAAGGATGCAAAACTTTTAATACCTCATTTAACGAGGTTTGAGTGTGCAGAGTTAAAGGGCAAGAGTGACTTCTCGCTTCGAAGCACCAGCCTCAGATCTACAAAGCGCGAGAAATTATCAATGGGGACCTCATGCTTTAGTTGTAGAGGCTTTCTTAAACATCTCCAAGACTCCCGAAGCAGCAGGCTCGAAAGCGTGATCAGTGCAATCAATAAATACCAGGTAGCCATTTACAAACCTGCACACTTTGACAGGAGATGCATCTAGGTGACCTTCAATATCGAAATCATGAGCTAGATAAATATCACATAGTTGTGGCGTGAGGCATGATCCTATACAAACACCATTTATTTGTATATTGTGAAGGATCATGCTTGGCGCCGCCACTGATATTTATCTAGCTAATCATGATTGAAACATTCAAGGTCACCTGGATGTGTCTCACATTGTCAAAGTGTGCAGGTTAGTGGACGACTACCTGTTATTTATTGATTGCACTGATCACGCTTTACAGCCTGCTGCTTTGGGAGACTTGGAGATCTTTAAGAGCTGCAGCCTCTAGAACTAACAAATGAGGTCCCCACTGATGATTCTTTGCGCTTTCTAGATCTCACGCAGTGCCTTGAAAACAAACAGGTGTGCTAGTGCTTTGAACCGAGAAGTAAGAAGTCAATCTTGCCCTTTAACTCTGCACATTCAAAGCTTGTTAAACGAGGTATTCTGAAGTTTTGCCTCGTTAACAGCCTCAATAAATCTTGCTCACATGAAATGCAAGATAGTATAGCTGCACAGGTTGATCACCTTTCTTGGGTTGGCTACCCTTTGGCCTTAATTTCAGCCATAGCGGAACAGCTTCTGAAGAGCACAAAACGTGATGGGCACAGTCAAGGAACCAGCCGGTTGAAAGACACAGGTTCGCAGTGCTACCGTATGTGCATGATGTATCCGATAGGCTAAAAAAGATTCGGCAACCTCCAGGAATCCCAGTCCTTTTCTCAGCCCCGGAAAAGCTGGCAAAGCTCTGTAAGCATGTAAACGCGCCTAAATCGCGTCAGAGTTCTTGCTCTGTCGGGCACAGAAAAGATATTGCGATATGTGCACCGAATGTGGTTTACCATATTCCCTTGTTTTGAGGCAGTAAATACGTTGGACGGACAGGCAGATGCCTAAATGATCGTTTAAGAGTGCACTATAACGTCCATAACACTGTTCAAGGCCACTTGGGCATTCATTGCCGGGACTGCTGCTGCATGTCCCTCTTTGAAGATACGCAAGTTCTAGCGAGACACACCTCACTGATTGCACCAGGAAATTGGGTAGTGTGTGCGTTAGTTCCCCCTCTATCACGCTGACCCCTAGTGAAGTCTTGTATCTCCACAGATAGATATTGTGATTTTTTTTCGTGACCATGTTCTTAGTACATTGACTTGCTGTTAGAACACCCCTTGTGACTGCCTTACATTTTCTGCGCCCATGACCCCTCTTGTGTATAAACACACTATGTGGCAACGCAATAAAATATTGTTGGAAGTCAGCGCAGTGTATGTCATCTCTCGCAGTCCTTGTCCTTCCCACTGTACATCATTTTTTATACTGCACAGTGAATATTAATTGATTAAAAATTAGAAAAATATAGTACACATCTGAGCTGCAAAAATGCAATTGATGCAGCAAATGACGTTTAGCTTTCCAAAAGAAAAAAATGTTCACGGTTAACCACGAGGTGCAGGGACTCCATTCTCTGAGCATCTTGACCAATAAATGCAGCGCATGGCAGTGCTGGAATCTTGCGTCCTGCATTAGCAAAATAAGAAGAGAATCATGAGAGTTCAGTCTGTGCATTACACATGTACACTGTGGAAAATTTGATAAGGCAACAAGCTCCTGAAAGTAACAAACTTAATTAATGTGACTGGGAACAATGCACAGCTCAGGCAACTGGGCAAGACAGGCGAAAGGTAGGAGAAATTTTTATTTTGCAAATTTAGGAATTGCATTTACTGTGAACACTAAACCACTATGTCACTTTGAATACAAGGCACATACAGCAGCAAAAGCATATAAATTTACAGTAGCCTTTTTACCATAGAAAATAAGAGTGAATTAAATTTAATGACACTACCAATGACATCTCTCAACATACATTTGTCCAAGAGTGTGTATGTGACCTTAATATAAATTGACATGAAATCTGCAACGGGATATGGCAACCTTAATTACGGGATGTGGCACATTAAGAGTGACATGCACAAGACATTAAAAAATGGCTGTTTTTACACAACATTATCACACTAGGAGACAAAGAGTAGTTTTACAGAGAGTGCACACAAAATGAAAATGAGGGAACCCCGACTGGCATTCTCATTTGCCCTGCAATACCTGCATCCAGCGCAACAATCTCCAACTCTCCAATGCAGTTTATTAGACCATTTCTGTATACTGAAATTTATTGTGTATTTCTTATTTACTAATTTATTAAGAACTGACATTTCGGCATACCTTCCTTGAAAATTTAGCATGTGTTAACTATTTTCCTTAGAGCAGGCCCCTTTCTTTCAATGGGTTAGCTTGGCGATATGGTGACAAGTAGTATTCCCAAAGATCATAAATTTAAATAAACTTATGATCTTTGGGAATACTAAGTTTGGGAATATCATAAGTTTAAATAAACTTATGATCCTTCGTCATGCTCCCACTTTTTACTTCATGCTCTAAACTGTGATACCCCTCCTAGGCAGTTTATGTTATTCTGCGAATACATACATGGTCCTTCTTTATGTAGCCTCTCAACTAGAGCCTGAAATTTCTCGTCTCCTAAAAAAATCATCTTTACCACCCGAAATATATTGCACGGTTACCCCTCATTGGGGGGGGGGGGGATTGTATATAAGTGTTCATATTCAATGAACCTCAGAGCCACAACCATTTTTCATCCTGTGTTGCCACTACCCGCATGAGTCGCTATGGTTGTAAATTGGCTACCCACCCTCTCCCGCCTAAAAGTACACTTTTCCACATGGAAAATCACCACAGCATTGCATTTGATTGAATGAGTCCTCCTGTGCATGTTTTTTTTTCTCGTCTTGTAATGGCTAGGTTCAACATGGTCAAGTTGTCTGAAAACTGCCAAGCTCCAACCAATACTTTGTGTAGTTTCAAAATTATGAAACATTCATTTTTCAAGACTTGTCCCAAATTAAGAATGAGGCAGATTTTCATGATGCAAATGAGGAAAGGTTGTGCTTAGTGACAATGATAGGCCTACTATATCCTGCAAAACTGTGTGAAATGACATATGCTTGCAATATTCATGAGCAGCTAGCTCAGTACAAGAAATAGGCGCAATGCCTATGGAAATGTTTTTTAACACCCATGAGAGGTCCCAGTTTCTTGTAATTTCTTCAAATCCCTTGCAGTCTAGATTGCAATCCGGCGCATTTTGATATTGTATTTCAAATAAAAACAGCTCAAAGTTTAAGGTTTTGAGAATTATACGGGATTAAATTAAAGGTAGCAGAGTAATGCAACGAGCAAATAACAAGCTCATTGCATAGAGTAAAGAAATATTCCTTTCCTGCAAAAACATTGGTAGCAGGAAGGTCATACGAAATTAGGACTGAATGCACAATAAAGAATATCATGCTGGAATGCTCCAGTCTGTGAATATTCTTGCACAAAGAAAATCCTCATTATGAAAGGCCATCAAGTGTATGCTTTGGATCAGCAGTCATACCTGCAGTATGCAGTACAATCGGCAATATTTAAAAACACACACAACTGCACATAATATCAAGCTTAGGCCGCCAAGGAGCCTCAGAGTTTTAAATTATAACTTGACTTACTATATTAAACTTTACACCTATATCTACTTACAATGTTGTCTTCCCAACTGCTTCCTAGAAGACCCCAACCATCTATCTGCCTGAAGGCGAATGCAAGTGGCTTGCTCTTGATGGAGGGCACCAAGGCTGGGCATTGTGAAATTGCTGCTATCATCTGCATGACCTGCGAGAAACAACGCTCTAAGTTCAAGATAAACAAATGCTATTAGAATGAAATACAAGATCACTGTCAATGAGCGTCGTTTTGATTTGCACGAGAAAAGCAAAAAATATGGACTTTGTGCTGCTTACTGAAAAAGAAGCAAGCTTCCTTCCAGATGTTGCAGTCATGCATTAACATTGTCACACAGCTGCACGTTTGTATGCTCATATGCTGCTGTCGCTACTCTGCCAGCATGCTTTGCATCGCTTATTATTTCAAGTTATATTGATCATTGTGTTTTCTTCCCAATTTTTGGCAAATAGCACCAGCAAAGAAGTAGCTCACTTACACACACACTCCCTTGTGAGGAGCGAATTCACATACACGCACGCATGCATTCACGCGCGCGCACACACACACACGCACACACAACAAATACACAAGCCTCTACCACATAAGCAGCTTCCCACGCTTGACACACTGCATTTTTTATCCTTTGACACTCCTACTGCTAAGGCATAAAAAAGACTTCGTGTGACCAACCCCAAACTCCTCAACCTACACTTCCAGCTTAAACACTTTCTCGAGAGCCAGGACAAGCCTTGCAGCTTCCCCAGTTCTCCAAACTATAGTTACGAATTTCAATAGGGCTATAGACGACAGCTCTCGAAGGGCATGCAAACTACCAGGAGAGACCTAAAGCTTGCATATGATACCTCTAAAGCACAACAACACGCCAAATTTTCAAAATTCATTAGAGCTCCTGAAGACAATTGCTATATACGTAGGACGTCTCGAATAACCTGCTGTTCACAATTTCAGCGGTTGTCTGTATCAACGGAAATGTGGGCTAATGGGAAATTCACGTCTTTAAGATCAGAATTAGTGTAATGGTGGAACACACTACCAGATTTCTTAATCATTTATTTATGCTCTGGATGTAACGTTCCCTTTAGAATAACACTCAAGGATATCAATTCATTAGGGCAGAGGAGGGAAAAAGGAGGAAGCGTATACCTGACGCCTTCCCACTGATCCTCCTGAGAAACGGCGCCTCATACAGCAGTTGTCCAGGTTGGCTTGAAACCAAACTCGGGTTTCAGGCGGCAACACTCGCTGCACCAAATTGGATGAGTTTTATTGCGAGTAAAACTCTACCGGCCTTATGCAATACATATGCACGCACACAAAACGCACTCGCGCGCACACAAATATACGCACTCTCAAAGCGCAGACACAAAAGCACGCACGCGCACATTGATAAACACAAACAAGCACACATACATGCAGGCAGACACGCTAACACGTGCACGCACACACAGCGACCCACACAAACAAGCTCACAAAACAGGTACGCACTAGACACACGCAAGCACGCCGGCCCATACAAACCGGCATGTACGCGCGCGCGCGCGCAGACACACAAACACACACACACACGCACGCACACAAAGCGAGCTGAGCGCACGCACACACACGAATAGAGCCGAGCGCGAGCACGCACACACGCACAGCCAAAACGAGCCGAAAACATGCTAAAGGCGCCCGGCAAGCAGCAACAGCAGCACGCGACCGCATCAGGGAGAACCAATACCGCGCCAGTTCTTTCGAAAGGTGGCAAAGTCAGTCGTACTTTTTCTATGCGACGCAGAAGTGGTCGACCACATTACAAGAAGCCACGCTGAACGCACAAAAGAATCACATCTACGAACGTTCAAGCGCTGAGAAACAAAGCGTAACTATGCAGGCGCACCGCGCCCGATATAAGACGGGGCGCGATCGAGGTAGTTAACTTGCCCTACTAGGAGTGCAGCTGCTCTTGCTCTTACATTAGTGAATTATGCTACGAGATCACAGTAACAAACTTCTAGAGCGAAGAAAAACACGTAACCCACCAAAGAAATACCAAGTAAATGGGCACTTGCCTGAAAATTCCCACTATGGCAGTACTACCGACCGCCGACACAGGGCACATTGCAACTGCTCGTCTCAGCGTCCGTGGATCCATCTTCCAGTGCGTACGAACACTTTGCTTTGAAGTGGAGCATGAGTAATACACAAAGCACGGGCCACACCTTTTTCTACGCCGCGCACAAAACTAATCACACGTGTAAAATTATTTCGCACAGCGCGAGACGAACGCATTTCATGTAGCAAGAGAATGCAATAATGGCGTAGCTTCCGCCTTCCCGTGCTGCCGCGCGCCGAAGTGACGGCATGTGACTGTACAGCGTCCTCCCGTCACTTTCGGTCGATTTTCATTGGGCAAGGAGCGGCCGCGCAAATTGAACGTTTATTCTGACAGGTTTGCTTGCTCGCATGGCCGCCTGTTTGCTGCTGCTTCGTTCTGGTCTCCAACTAGAGCAGTGAGGCGGGTAGTTGTTACTACGTTTTGTGCCGAGCATTTTTTTTTTGGGGGGGGGCGCAGTCTGTGCTGCATGACTGAGGGTACAGTACACAAATCGGGACCGTGAGCGAGACGATCGGCGCTCTTCTGCTGATGCGATTAGATTATTTGCTGCGTCCGAACGAAGCAACCTTGCGAGGTCACAGCGTAGTTACAGCGATATCCTGGCTCGATAAAGACCCTCACATCTTGGTCGTGCGACAGCGACGCGTAAGCATTCAAGAGGCGACTGAAGAATGTGTTTGTAAGAGCGTATGCTGTGGATAAGCAATTACAGCTTTGACGACACCATCCCCTAATATATAGGCTGAGCCTTACAAACTGTGTCCGAGGATGCGCTTAGAAAGCACACCAGTGGCTTAGTAAAACTCTGAATAACTTAGGCAAGGTACGTGGAGATTCAAATTTGAGAACTTCCAGCGTGATCTCGCCGCTATAAATGTCTTCGTTATGGCTTCACCAAGCAAATTGTGCGTTGATGCCATTGTACAGCAGAGGCTCGTCTATTAGCACGTCCCTGTTTGTTCAGCAATGTATCCACACAACTTCTTTAATTTCGCCACTTTTTGTTGGGCTTTTAAGGACACCGAAACATTCGTGCAGAATTGTGCAAGTTGCTCTCGCGTTTTCATTCTGCTATTGCAGTTTGTCTTAGAAGTGTTTAATTGCATGATAATATAATTGTGAGCACAAAATATAGTGATAATTAGATTGTAAGTGAAAGTGCGTACATTTTCTCAATGATACATTTTGGAGTGGCCGTCATGCCAGTAACATCAGAATCGTAGAAAAAGATCGACAGTCACTTAGGAATGCGAAAACTTAATGACTTCATGGATGTGCACTTGCAATTATCACGTGACCGTGATACGTCCTCCATTGTCACGTGTCCTTTACAATTCTACCTTCATCTGCCGCAATCCACCTTGCTACAGTTTGTACGAACCTTAACCGAATTTATTCCACCCTAATACACATTATTTACCCATAATTGCTCATAATTAACATTGTTCTATTTACTACCTTCTGTATCACTACTGACGTCATACAAGACGCTGATGGCGTCACATTTTATTGCTTTATTATACATACTTTCAAGGCCTAGTAGATACAACAGAAAGAAGGGGTGAAAGTATACAATATTTGCAGTGCAGGGCAAGAATAGAAAATCAAACTAAGACACTTTGAACAGCGATGTTGAATTACTGGTGTCACAAATTGAGACTGTGGAGGCGGAAAGGCGGTTCCATTCAGTGGCTGTTCTTGGCAAAAAGGAAGAATGGCACATGAATTTTGTGTTGATGGTCCATGCGAGACGAGATATAACTTGGTTGGGTGAAAATATTTTCTTTAAGAGAAGGGTTAAAGTACCATATTCTATGAAAAATACGGAGACGAAGGTACCTACGACGTAACCAAAGGTCAGGTTGACCTAGTGTTCTTTTCATGGACGTGACGCTAGAATGACGTGAATAATTTGAGAGAATAAAAGGGTGGCGCGGTTCTGAATGCTTTCAAGGGAAATGACAAGATTGGCATGAGCAGGGTCCCGTATGGATGGTTGTTGCGGAGAACGCCATCTTTCCTACCTGAAAGGCCATAAAATGCTTTCGCATTAAAAATGCAATACATACACACCTTGCTCAATGCGTGGACGTGTACACGTTATTTAGGTTTATGCATGACAGGCCGCCATTGGAATCTGAACCTGGCAACGTTTAACGTTAGAACGCTATCTAGTGAGGCGAGTCTAGCAGTGTTATTGGAGGAATTAGAGGGTAGTAAATGGGATATAATAGGGCTCAGTGAGGTTAGGAGGACAAAAGAAGCATATACAGTGCTAAAAAGCGGGCATGTACTGTGTTACCGGGGCTTAGCAGAGAGACGAGAACTAGGAGTCGGATTCCTGATTAATAAGGAAATAGCTGGTAACATACAGGAATTCTATAGCATTAACGAGAGGGTGGCAGGTCTTGTTGTGAAACTTAATAAGAGGTACAAATTGAAGGTGGTACAAGTCTATGCCCCTACATGCAGTCATGATGACCAGGAAGTCGAAAGCTTTTATGAAGACGTGGAATCGGCGATGGGTAAAGTCAAAACAAAATACACTATACTGATAAGCGACTTCAATGCCAGGGTAGGCAAGAAGTAGGCTGGAGACAAGTCAGTGGGGGAATATGGCATAGGCTCTAGGAATAGCAGAGGAGAATTATTAGTAGAGTTTGCAGAACAGAATAATATGCGGATAATGAACACCTTTTTCCGCAAGCGGGTTAGTCGAAAGTGGACGTGGAGGAGCCCGAATGGTGAGACTAGTAATGAAATCGACTTCATACTCTGCGCGAACCCTGGCATCATACAAGATGTAGACGTGCTCGGCAAGGTACGCTGCAGTGACCATAGGATGGTAAGAACTCGAATTAGCCTAGACTTGAGGAGGGAACGGAAGAAATTGGTACACAAGAAGCCAATCAATGAGTTAGCGGTAAGAGGGAAACTAGAGGAATTCCGGATCAAGCTACAGAACAGGTACTCGGCTTTAACTCAGGAAGAGGACCTTAGTGTTGCAGCAATGAACGACAATCTCATGGGCATCATTAAGGAGTGCGCAATAGAAGTCGGTGGTAACGCCGTTATACAGGAAACCAGTAAGCTATCGCAGAAGACGAAAGGTCTGATCAAGAAACACCAATGTATGAAAGCCTCTAACCCTACAGCTAGAATAGAACTGGCAGAATTTCGAAGTTAATCAACAAGCGTAAGACAGCTGACATCAGAAACTATAATATGGATAGAATTGAACAGGCTCTCAGGAACGGAGGAAGCCTAAAAACAGTGAAGAAGAAACTAGGAATAAGCAAGAATCAGATGTGTGCGTTAAGAGACAAAGCCGGCACTATCGTTACTAATATGGATGAGATAGTTCAAGTGGCTGAGGAGTTCTATAGAGATTTATACAGTACCAGTGGCACCCACGACGATAGTGGAAGAGAGAATAGCCTAGAGGAATTCGAAATCCCCCAGGTAACGCCAGAAGAAGTAAAGAAAGCCTTAGTAGCTATGCAAAGGGGGAAGGCAGCTGGGGAGGATCAGGTAACAGCAGATTTGTTGAAGGATGGTGGTCAGATTGTTCTAGAGAAACTGGCCACCCTGTATACGCAATGCCTCACAACCTCGAGCGTACCGGAATCTTGGAAGAACGCTAACATAATCCTAATCCAGAAGAAAGGGGACGCCAAAGACTTGAAAAATTATAGACCGATCAGCTTACTGTCCGTTGCCTACAAAGTATTTACTAAGGTAATCGCAAATAGAATCAGGAACACCTTAGATTTCTGTCAACCAAAGGACCAGGCAGGATTCCGTAAAGGCTACTCAACAATAGACCATATTCACACTGTCAATCAAGTGATAGAGAAATGTGCAGAATATAACCAACCCTTATATATAGCTTTCATTGATTACGAGAAAGCGTTTGATTCAGTCGAAACCTCAGCAGTCATGGAGGCATTACAGAATTAGGGTGTAGATGAGCCATATTTAAAAATACTGGAAGATATCTATAGCGGCTCCACAGCCACCGTAGTACTCCACAAAGAAAGCAACAAAATCCCTATAAAGAAAGGCGTCAGACAGGGAGATACGATATCTCCAATGCTATTCACAGCATGTTTACAGGAGGTATTCAGAGGCCTGGAGTGGGAAGAATTGGGGATAAAAGTTGATGGAGAATACCTTAGCAACTTGCGATTCGCTGATGATATTGCCTTGCTTAGTAACTCAGGAGACCAATTGCAATGCATGCTCACTGACCTGGAGAGGCAAAGCAGAAGGGTGGGTCTGAAAATTAATCTGCACAAAACTAAAGTATTGTTTAACAGTCTCGGAAGAGAACAGCAGTTTACGATAGGTAGCGAAGCACTGGAAGTGGTAAGGGAATACATCTACTTAGGGCAGGTAGTGACCACGGATCCGGATCATGAGACTGAAATAACCAGAAGAATAAGAATGGGCTGCGGTGCGTTTGGCAGGCATTCTCAAATCATGAACAGCAGGTTGCCACTATCCCTCAAAAGGAAAGTGTATAACAGCTGTGTGTTACCAGTACTCACATATGGGGCAGAAACCTGGAGGCTTACGAAAAGGGTTCTGCTGAAATTGAGGACGACGCAACGAGCTATGGAAAGAAGAATGATGGGTGTAACGTTAAGGGATAAGAAAAGAGCAGATTGGGTGAGGCAACAAACGCGGGTAAACGACATCTTAGTTGAAATCAAGAAAAAGAAATGGGCATGGGCAGGACATGTAATGAGGAGGGAAGATAACCAAAGGTCATTAAGGGTTACGGACTGGATTTCAAGGGAAGGGAAGCGTAGCAGGGGGCGGCAGAAAGTTAGGTGGGCGGATGAAATTAAGACGTTTGCAGGGACAACATGGCCACAATTAGTACATGACCGGGGTAGTTGGAGAAGTATGGGAGAGGCCTTTGCCCTGCAGTGGGCGTAACTAGGCTGCTGCTGCTGCTGATGATGATGATCAATGCGTTCAACACCCTTCAGTCGTTGATTTAACACCCTTCTTCTAGCAAAGTCGCACCTTATGTGTTGTATACACCCTTGTGATAGGGTGTTCTGACAGAAAAGGGTGCTAAAAGGGTGTGGCCGTGGGTGTAAATGCCGAGAGCACCCCTCTTAACACCCATAAGGGTGTAAAAAGGTTTAGTGTGTACTCAGGACTGTCAAGAGCTGACCGACCTTACGACTATGGGCTATTGCTAACGGGTCACACATTTCATTATTCACTCTCGCAGTCCCTGGACGAAATAGGCATCCAATAATAGTTTATACAATTTTAAATAGTTTATAATAGTTTTATAATATTTCTTTCGCACATAATGAATGACTCGTGGTAATCTACTCGAAAAATATTTACATGCTACCTTGGGTACACTGCATTCTCCATTATAAGGATGAAAAGGGCTTCATAGCCTGCCCCTTGAAGAGGCCTGTAATTGAAGAAAGGCAGCTTTCGTATATAGGAACCGAAAAATAATGAGCATGCGTGTACTTGTCGGTGTCTAGAACGTAGGAGGGATGGGCGCTTTGCAGGATTCGTACCCTAGCAGTCTCGTGCGTGCTGCTCGTCTTTTTCGTGCCGTTCAGACGATAACTCTCCTGTGTGCCGTATGTTAGGGGCAGATATGTCATTCATCCCGCTATGGTTTTTTCCTTGCAGTCATGTACGAGGGCTTCAACGGATTCGCGGAGCTCACAAGCCAAGAGGGCATCTTTCATTTCTGGATCGGGATGCAGCCGTTTGTTGTGCTACACGCCGCCCACACTATAGAGGTACGCGGCTTTCGCCGGGCAACCTTTAGGCAGCACGTGGCATGGGAAGTTCACCCTTGTCACCACGCGGATGTTTTCAGCACAGTGACTACATTTTAGCGCATTGATTGCCGATTCCGTATACTAAAGCTTCACCAGGCGTAAAATGCTTCTCATTACACCTTCAACGAGCGCTGGTGATGCCCATAGGCGCCATGACATGTCTAACTACGACGGCATACTGAAACGTTCTTTTGAAATATCTTGCATGACTACTTCTCCTCCTGTAATCACCAGTAGCAGTACAATCATCACTGTCTTTCTCGCTCACTCGTGTGTTCATTGACAAGCTCAGAGTTAGTTCACATCTCATTTTCGTCTTCAACACTCGTTCTTTCTTCGAGAGGCGGCACGCGTTTCGCGAACAGCAGTTCATTCTAATGCATAAGGAGAATGGTGCACAAGCTCACAGCGCAGCCGTTAGAAGGCTGGTGTCACGAGATCGAGCTTCTGATCTCGATTATAGGCTCGACGAAAGCGGCAGGGTGTTCGTTAGTTCTCATCTTGTTTATATTAACTTATGTAGGCCACACGCTTCAGGAGCTCGTTCAAAGGGAGATACAGTAACACTTATCAATACAACGCACGCATCAATTAATAGCAATGGGCGAACACGTAGCCATCTATGCCATCAAGGTCGTTTGCTGGTCACCACCGGTGCTGTGGATGAGGGCACAAACGGGTGTCGCATAATTTAGGCATTTTTTTTCTGGCCTTGGCCATCTTGCGAAGAAAGTGAGTCGTAGGTTTCGCGAGCGATGTCATTCATCCCTGGTCACCGGTGCTCACTGACGCAGCTTTCCACGGGAACAGCTTGCGTGTGCTGCGTCTATGGTAATTGCCCTCGCCTGGCATTGTGCCAGCATGGGCGGGAACCACCTCTTACCTCTTTCGCAATATGGACGCGGCCCCAAGATGGGCGTCTGGTTTTGACAGCGCAGATTCATGACTCAGCCAATAGCGCCGGTGCCCGGTTATCGCCCCTCAGACCCCGCGGACGGTAGTGACGGCTATGCACTCGCGTGCATAGCCGTCACTCGCGTGCATTCCTCGTAAAAAGTTTCATGGACCCTGCATGTGTGACTGAACCTGTCGTCTTGGATAGTGCAACTGAGGCTGATGTAAAACTTTCGTTACTTGAGAGCACAAATGTTTGAGAGAGACGGTTGCCGTGGCTGCCTTTGCCTTCGTAACAATAGGAGTGTTGCAGTAGCCCTGCTGTAGGGCTTGAAGATGTATACTGTGACTCTTACAGCGGCCTGAAGAGAGAGAGAGAGAGAGAGAGAGAGAAATGAAAGTGAAGGAAATAGGGGGATTACCCAGAGGATATCGCCGGTTGGCTACCCTTTACTGGGGAAGAGAGAAATGGTGCGAAATATGAGCGAAAAGGAAGGAACGAAAATGAAAAACAATACAGAACTGTCTGCAAAGGCGCCACTTAGTCATACACAGTGTCGATGTCTCACTGAGAAAGTGCCCACTCACAATTTATCACACAATCCGGGTTTTCTAAAGGCAACGCAGCAGTTCCATTATAGCAACTAGCGCTGGTGTCCGTGTAGGCCAGTGTCCAATAATTTTGTTTTATGCGAGTGGGAGCTTGTACAGCTGGAGTTTAATACGGAGGCGAACGTTGCCTTTTCCTGGTTGAAGTGAGGGCACTTGCAAAGAAGGTGGGTGGCCATTTTGCTGCATTCGCACAACTCACAAAGCGGGCTGTTGGCCATTCGAATGATAAACGAGGACGAATTTCAATATGCTACTCCAAGCCATTAGACGGGTTAGAAGGATGCAGTCACGTCGTGAGAAGCCAGACAGTATACGAAGTTGTAAATTAGGTTTCAGGTCACGAAGACGAGCGCGCTTGTAGATTCGGATCTATTCCTCTGATCCACTGTCAGGTTTCCCGCTGTGTCGGCTCTCAAAAGAGGGATGGCAGCACAGCGGACACCATCATGGGCAGATCGGGTGCTAATAATGCTAATCATAACCAACTAGCCCAGCTGTCCATAGTTAGCGGGTGCCTGCGTCCGCTTGATAATTTCCATGGATGCTATGGTGGCTAGGCAATCACTGAAATGTTATTAGGTGTCTTTTGTGAACGGCCTGAAAAGAAATAAGAAATACAGTACATGTTCATAGGAAGCCTACGTGAAGAACACTGGGTAAAAAATAAAGACGACGAAGCGTGATTCAAGCTGAAGCAAAGACGCTACAAAATGCCATTCTTGTGGTAAATATACCTTTTATATTTTTGTTCGTAATGCTAGTTGTGAAGACAGTTGGACAGAGCGTCTGAAGTTTAATTCGACACACATGGGAAGTACTTACGTTGAGATAGTACTACGGGAACTCGTTTTGTCTATCTTAACGGTCAATTTTTTTCTCGAGCTTTGGACGGTGCCTTATTATTAGGGCCATGTTAACCCGGCAATCATTTCTACCGCCCCGCAACAAATTACTGAAGCTTCCGGTAGCACCTACCATACTATTATTGTGTGTTTGCTTGGTTGTTCTATTTGTTTCCTTTGCCCTGGACACTAAGCTTGTTGCTGCGGTTGGTGCGAGGCACAAGAGCGAAACTAATCTCGATGCAGGGAAGTGATATGAAGCAAAAAAATTTATGAGCCCATGAAAAATAGAATTTCAGATAAACATGCAAGCATATTAATCTCTAGAACAGTGCTGATTATACTACAACTCGAGCATCACTATGAAGTACCTGCAACCGTTATTCTAACGACCTTTTGTGCTGCCTACCAGGAGGACCGGACTATAGGGTCTCCGCTTGGGACTAATATATTTTATTTCCCCCTCTTTTTCTCTCCTAGTGCGGCAACTCTGAATGTATTCGCATCCATAGTCGGCGTATATCTGCGACACCGGAAATACAGGGATCGGTGTGACGGGGTGGGAGAATAGTCAGTTTAGAAGCAATACAGCAAAATATTCCTTAGCCAAGATATATCACTATTACGTAATAATGGGCTGTAGGCATCTTGTAGAATAACTATCAATCCACAAGTGATTTAATTACTTATTATCATAATTTTTTTGCCAGACTCAATGGTGCTAATACCATCGGGACATTTCAAGCTTTCAGTATGATTTCCACGAAAACTTACCACGCCGGGATAAATGTAGGGAGGAGCAAGGCGCAGAGACTTGTAGGGAGTGTTCAGCCTATGCGTACGATAACTTAGCAAGAACGGTAGGCGACGCTAGCGCTTGCTGGCTCTTTCGAAGCGTCCTAGCATTTGAACAATCTTATGAAGACTTCCCCTCATTCATGGCCTCCAACACACGCCTTACTGTTTTCAAGACCGTCCAATCCTGCTGCTTTCACAGGAGCAAAACAATGCAATAATGAAATTTTTGTGATCATTCCAGTGACAGAAAATAAAAGGAAATTTACCCCATACTTGCGTATGCATGTGTGGCATGCAAGCAATTTGAGGTGGAGAGGCAGAGGAGGGGGGGGCGTAACAATGTAACACCGGTGTCACACGGCCACTTTCGATCGTGATCGAGCCACATTCGCATAAAGTTTCTCTACCGCGATTGCCTCCCTCTCGCATCTTGCGCACAGGAGCCAATCGCGACAGAGAAACTCGATCCCGATTGGGTTTGATCGCGATCGAAAATGCGCCATGTGACAACCGCATAAAATTTAACATCCACATCATCATCATCATCGACAACAACAACAACAACAACAACAACAACATTATTGTTCTTCCTTTTCTGCTTATCATTATTATTATTGTCGTTGTCAGTATTTGGTTATAAATTAATCTCATTATCAAGTAACCCTGCTTAGCTCAAGCCATCTCGTGCGAAAAAATGCTCAACGTGCTCATTCAGTTTATTAGTGCTCCTCTGAGCAATCAAAATTTCAACAGCCCATCATGTTTCACTCAAAGCCGAGACGAATATCATGATGTTCCTCGCTAGTGACATACAATGACAGGAGTAACTTCAAACAGCCAATAAATATACATAAAATGCATGATTTTTCCTCCACGCATGTATTCTGCGTAACTGAATCTTCAACGAAACTTGATACCAAATACTCGAAATGGATAGTCCGATATGAAACAGAAGCAGTTGAGCCTTGAATGTTGGCTTTCTCTTGTGTAGAGTCCTCGAATACGAAGAAACACACTTGCAAGCAAATCTGTATTTACTATTTTCGTTTATTGTTTTCGTCTGCTTTTCATAAAGCCCCTATTGTCGAGCACCGTGAACATCTCCAAGACTGGGCATTACCAATTTCTCGGCCCTGTACTCGGCGAAGGATTGTTGACCAGGTGAGAAATTTGGTCCCAATTTATGAACTGCTGTTTCCAACATCAGCGGAACAATTTGTACGTCAGCGAAGTTGCGCGGGCCAGATTTCATTCTTTTTTTTTACTTTACCGTGGTTGATTTATCAGTAAAAAAATAATAAATAGTAACTAAAACAATGAAAAAGGGCAAGTGTGAATGTACATAATCAGCACCGCACTACCGCTACATATAGGGTGCGTTCTTTCTTTAGCTGCACCTTTTTTTTAATTCCCTGTGGCATATTGTCAATTTCTAATCGTTGAACTAAATTACTCGATGAGGCGGTCATTATTTCAATAAGCTATGATAAATGGCTAATTGAATAATTATGAGAATTACATAAATTAACATTTTAATTAATTTCTTTACGGCACATATTTCAATCTATGAATTGTAGCTAGTGAATTTGGAAAACATATTGAATTGGAGTGAATTCTGGGGATGGCACTGGTTTCGCGATATTCACCATCAAAGTTGCGGTAAAAAAAAATGCCCTGTTTTTCCACTTAAAAAAAGCGCTGTTTTACGCATTGAAGCAGCAAAGTAAGTGGAACGCCAATAAATTTTGTTGACGCTTTGAAAATCGATCTCTCCAAACTGGTGAAGTCATGCGTCTCCGTTCCAAGTGGATACGCCTTGCAAACTCACCGGCTACAATTCGTAGATTGAAATATGTGCCGTAATGAACTTAATTAAATGTTCGGTAGTGTAAGTATGTTAATTATTCAATTGAGCAATTTCATTTCTAGTAGAAATAATGGCCCCCTCATCAAGTAATTTAGATTAAGGCTTTGAATTGTGCCAACTGCCACGAGCAATTTTTAGATATTTGATGCAGCTGAAAAAACACCCTGTAGTGTGCTGACTCAATAGCCTTGTGGGTTGTTATAGCGTTTCGAAAATTGCGCTTTACTAATAAAGCTAGTGGGAGAAGCGCTTTCAGAAACAGGTACGGCGAACCTTCGAGCCTCCGAGAAAAACAGTAATAGTCCCTTAAGGCTACGAGAGGAATATTTTGGAAGCCCATAGGGAATTACAGATAACGAAAAGAGTGAAAAGGTGCACAAGAGCGTTGTCATACGTTATCCGAATACTGGAACCCATTACCAAGAAAAAGCAGTGGTAGAATTAAAAAACCTTTTCGTTCCACCCGTTGTTTGTCCTTGTTAGCTGACGCTATACCCTAACAACAAGTTCGATGCCGTTATTGGTTGGTGCCCGTTCTAGCAACCCTGCCTAAACTGAGCTGTGAATAAGAGGACGGGCGCGTGAAGTTCTTATGATTGTAGGCGAGACATCGAAACACCCCGCAGAGCCTCCAGTTCAAGCAGCCGCTCTTTTGCCTCGTTAAATTCATTGCTGGCGTCCCTGGAAGCACTTTGGGACAGCGTGAAGTGGTGCTGCTGAGCAATTCAATACGTTTGTTCTGTTGTTTGTCGCCAATGCATCCCCTCCTAAAAACAAGATAGAAAGAAAGGACAGCTCCTCATCCCAGTGGCCAACGCACTGGGCTTGTTTGCATTGGCCAATGCGTGTGAGGGGCGCAAGAATTGGCCATTGCAAACAAGCATCATATGCGTCGACCACGTTGTATAACGACCGTGCAGGCAATATATTACACATATGTGCCCCTCAAAAACAGCTGAAAATTCTAACGAATACCTGCGTGCCCTCATTCACAGAGCGGCTAGTCTCCTCGCTAGCAACTGTGACGTCAAATGCATCGCTTATCACGTCACAGGTGCTGCCTGCAGCGCGCAAATAGTCACAGCAACGTCAACTCTGGGATTCCTGTGAAACGCAACGCGCGCGAAACCACATACGGAAGGGTTAATTCTTGGTCTAGTTGGTCTTGGATTGCTGATGAGGGAAATTAGCACACCAAAAGACAGTACATAGTGGAAGGGAAGATAAGCGCTTGTCTTTGTCTTCCATTGCACTGTGTGTTATCTTTTGTAGCGCTCATTTCTTTCATATCTGTCGCCACCGGAAATACGTCATGTAGCAAGAAAGAATGAAGAAAGGGGGAGTTAGAAAAGAAAGGCCTGGTTTGTGACCTCAAGGTGATGTACATTCAAGAATGACACAGAACAGGAATGTCGCTTCCAGGTGTTGGTGAAAGCAGTAAGGCAAAGCCTCCCTGATTGTAGCTCGCCTCCTCGCACCATCATCTCGCTAAATTTCGGCTGCTCCTATGCCAGCTATTACTAAACCCACCTCATCCTAGCTGCAATTTGGGGCGATGCCTTTTCCCGATAATGCGTTTCGGCACTTTTCGCGTTTGTGAGTGGCTGCGTTCAACGCTCCGTCCGAGGCGGTGCGTCTGTTGACCACTGACGAACGCGAAAAGTGCCCAGAAGCATTAGCATCGGAAATGGCATCGCTACAAAATCGCAGCCCTGTGTGAGCGTCGGCGGCCTGTGATGAACCTATACTGAGCATTTTTAAGAGACACTGAAAATTTCACCAGTCAAATATCGACGTGAGGTGTGAGGCATTGCAATAGCAAAGGGATTGTGAAACTACTACCAGGGAGGTTATTTGGTTCCTTTAAAGTCATGCTGCTCAGCTAAGGGGCAGAGGAACACAAGTACCTGTATCTCCTCCTCACTCGTCCATGAATATTAATGATTCACGTGATTGATTCTTAATTGGTATGAACCTCACCGCTGAGTCCAATGTCTATGGTAGCGAAGAAACTTCAGAACGCCTTCTGTGTTAGTGCATGTCCAAGGTTTGCCTTCAACACCGCTCTAAACCAGCTAGACGGAAGATCTTTCTCATTGGACAAGATCTTGGGGCTGTGGTCTCGCCCACTACGAGGAGCGCTTCGAAAGCAAGTTTCGTCATTGTTCTTAATGAGAAGGTGGTACACCAGGAGAAACAAACAATTGCCAAAGAAGCCACTCCCGTTGCTGGTTCAACGACGGAAGGAGCGTCAGCGGAGGAGGAATGACGCATGCGCGTCATTCCTCTGAGTTTTAGCAGAGTTTTAGCAGAGTTGTTTCTTCAAACTGATTGCACTGCTGCGGCAAATGTCTGAATGTGACTCAAACTCAATGTGACTCAAAATGACTATGTGGAAAAATAGTGCAAAATGTATAGTTTATGATGCCATGGCGAAATTCCTTTTTTGGCAACACAGTTTTCGCGTGAAAGTAAATGGCGAAACTTACTTTCGGAACGTCCCTTTTAGAAGGCAACGCAAGCACTGCTGCGATTCCTGAAGGCAACTGAACTTTGTGACCGTCTGTGACACAGGAACTGAGAATTGACACTACATCGGCGACTTCAGTGCGGATGCACACTTGACTATCTCTCCTTCTCTTAATATTTTCTTTCAATTTGTCCATCGGCCATTGCAGAGAGCCAACTGGGCTGAGTTGTGGTTAACCTTCCTGCCTTTCATTTATCATTTTCTGACTTTCTCGTTTTCTCTTACCAGTATTTTTGGCGCTGTTTTCAGCATTGAAAGAAACGAACACGGACCTCCTTGCTTGGAACTCTAATATTTCACTTGACCCTTGTCGTACACGTATACTGTCAAGAAACAAAAGAAAGAAAATGTGCGCAGTGATGCAACCAAACACATGGCATTAGCAAAGCCATACACTTGAAGCCAAGTTAAACACATACCATGAAGACATGGAGCACATAATAATAATAATAATAATAATAATAATAATAATAATAATAATAATAATAATAATAATAATCACAAGACTTCCTTTAGGCATCTGACTACTTCTGCTCCTAACTCCGCCGAAGAAGCACTAACGTATATGCGGTCCACTTCAGAGAAGCACTTCTGTTATTTCTCAAATTTTTCTGTGCGTACCATCGTAAGGCAGTTTCTTCATCCTGTTGAAGACCGCGTGACATTCGTTCTTATTTAAACGTGTGCAACTGCGTTGCCTGAAACTGTTGTATTGCGTAATGCATTATCATGTTGCCTTAGTCTCTTATTCAAGCATGCGCTGCAAAAAGGAATCATGCCATGAGGCATCAGCCACGCAATTATAAAATCGTGCGAGCGCATGACAGCTGAGAGTATAGAAGCGCGCTTGAAAAAAAACTAATTAGGTGCAGTAATTAAAGGACTTTAATTATCTGCTGTTTAATTGCTGTCAGCCCTTTGTGGCCAGCACAAAACAGCTAAGACAGATAAAAAGTGCAGAAAGGCGACAGTTATACCGTATCTACAGAGGGTATCAAATGGCCTCGACAAATCTAGGAAAAAGAAATGAATTAGAAGTTGTATTCCTAACTTCGCTTAACCTTTCAGAAAATTACTTTTAAAAATAACCTGAACTCGACTCATGTGAGTCAAGCCTCGATAAAGCGCCTATATTGCGTGGGAAAAGTTATTTGAGAAATGCCGCTTCTTTGCGGCAAATAATACGTAAGACAACGCAATAAATGCTTGAAAAATACTCGAACAGCATGAGAATATGTTATGCAAGACACCAATATTGGGAAGCCTAGCTGAGCACTGTCAAAATTGGGGTGGTCACCTCAAGCTTGACAGGGCGAAGGAACTGGTGTACAGTGGTACGGAGAGACAGAAATGTATTAGAAACGTTTGTATTTGTGTTTTCTTTATATTTACCTTTTCATTAGTCTCCTATATAGCTGTGTGACTGCACGCCAGTTGTTGCTCCGTCGGTGGTTTTAAGAAAAGTGATATAGTTACATTCTTTATCTAAAGGTTATTGCGTAGGATTATGTGCGCCTGGTATTCTTGTTGTATCGTCTCACGTGCATTACTTCGTTATATAGTTCGCTGCGTTACTCCGCACGTTTTGTTTCTTCTGTTTCTTGACTGCATATATGACAGAGGAGCTTCAAGTATGAAATAATAAATTGTTACTAGTGCGAAATCCCTCTGCGCATCTCGGGTTTTCGTGTCAGCGTTCTTGGGTAGGTTATATAAGGACGATGACATGGACAATTGAGGCATGTGTGCAAGTCACCGTACTTTGCGCTTCCCTTTAATGGTTCTGAACGAATAGGACTGTACGCGATCCCTTATGGAACGAGAGTAAATTAGATTGCAAACGTATTGTTTGTCCAGCATTCCATGCAGCACGTACCTCTTCAAAGCACCGTGGAGGCTTGAAGCTCGAGATAAAACATTGGCACTGATCTATAAAAAGCTACGCCGTAGCACAGTCAGACTGCAAGGAAGTTATACCTTCTGAATACCCCGTCAAGGGTTACAGTTTAGCGTGTGAAAAGGCTTGTGTATCGAGCTTGATAAAGCCGAGCGCATCGGATGCACAGTTTCGAACTGACCGCTATCACCGTACTCGCGCGGCTGACAGCTGCTTCAACACACGTGCACCTAGAAATCCCCTCAAGCATGTTGCCCTCTCCTAACTCTCCTGTATACATAGGACAGCGAATAAGGCACATGAATAAACCACGACGGCATTCATCGGCTTGCACTTGGCTCTATTGGCTTGCATGGCACTGTCTGGTTGAACGGTACGACACATGGGGCGCTATAATGTAAAACTATTCCAAACCTTTCTATTGAAATTCTACAGTCAGTCCTCCGCGATTGGACCACCCCCACTTCACCTGTCTGTCACGCGACGTCACGAAAACCACGATATCTCCCCATCTGATATGACGTGAACACACTGATTATGTATGATTAGACTGAACAAATGAAAAATAGTTATTTCCTATTCGATGCTTTTCGCCATTAGCCCTCGGCTATTGATAAAAAGTGTTCGGGCTGCACCCACTTCACATGCCTGCCACGCGACGTCACAAAACCGCAAAAGCTTACCGCGTCAAATTGACGTGTACACGTTGAACATGCATTACTATGCAGGGCAAAAGTGAAATTTTTTCTGAATAGCCGCAGGTTGCGCCATTCCGAAAGGAATAAAAGATGGCTGCCGCCGATCACTCAGGCACTGGCTACTCACACCTGCCAGAGAGCATGGATTTATTTGCCTATAATAAAACTTTTTGCGTGTCCGTGTAACGTTTTCTAACACTTTCTGCACGTGTAAGACGTCGTACTGCCAACTCTTCTTTGCGGAGGATTCGTTTTAGCGGCATTCTTAAGCTCCCGTTGCATGCCGCTGCGATTTTCGACCAGCCACCGCCAGCTAAGTAATGGCAAGCAGAACAATCGCAGAAGCCGCCACCGCCCTCTTCATCCGGTTATCGATTTTCAGTGCAGTGGCTCGGCCCCATCGAATCCCTCTCTACTTGAGCGTGCTCTTCGGCTCTTGTCAGCCAATTAGATAAGACAAATAGCTCAGTGTAGGCAATGTTATTCGTTTTTTAAGCAGACAAAAGTGCCTCCTATGAACGCGGAGAACTTTTGTTTGGTCTGTTCAGACAACCCTGCGGGTGACCGCCTGATGCTTGCATCGGTGGTCACGCAAATTTGACGTCAGGAGATTGGAATAAAAACATTTTGGAATCGCTTTACGTTATATAGCGCCCATGTTGTCAGAAGTGGGATTCAACGACCGTCGTCATTCAGTCGCCCCAAAAGGAGCCAGTATAGAATTTGTGAAAGCTCCGCGAGCCGCGACACCTGAAGGGTGACGTCACTAAACAATATAATTGTTTTCAGCAAAAGTTTCAGCTCTTCTAACAAACTCGGCACTGAGAGACAAGCCCCGCGATGAAGAAACGTAAACTGGCATCCTGCTCAGCCTGGCTGGTGACAATGTACTTTACGACCAACTTCACGTTTACCCAAGACGAGCAGAAAAAGGACTTTGCTACCGTAATGAAAAAAAAAATGGGATGAGTACTGCGTAGCGTAGGTGAATGAAGTAGACGAGTGGTACCTATATAATCAACCTGTCCGAGCACAAGGTATGTCTTTCCAACCTTTCGTGTGGGACCTAACGCAGATGGCACGATCATGCAACTCCAGTGTTAGGTAGATTCAATAATCCATGACCAAATTGTATTTGGAACAAGCGACGACAAAGTGCGCAAGAACCTGCTTCCGGACAATAATTTGACACTGGCAAGAGCAGAGCATATGTACAAGGCAGCCGATTTATCGGCTGCGCAATATCAACTCTGGGCACGCGAACAGTGGCAGTTGGAACTTCTATAAGCAAGTCCTAAGGAAACTGATCCACCGACAGTGTTTTGATATCGTAGGAGTCTTCATGAGCATGGCCGGAGGAACTTCCCGGCGTATGGTCGTACCTGCCGAAGATGCGAGACAGGAGCCATTTTGCCATAAGTTACAAGAGCAACAGGCAATTGGTCGAAATCAGCACTGACCAAGACTTCACAATTCTTGACGTATCAGTACAGAGCGTCGTACGCCATCGTGACTTGGTAGCGAAGACGTGAGTCGGCAACAAGTACCTTAACCTGAAGGTGCACATCAGTACACAAGTCAACCTGTTGCCGCTCAGTATGTGCGCCATCCTTCGGCCGGCGGCACAAATAAGAGAGATAAACTCTATGCTACCCTCATATGGGGGAGGAATCGTCATGCACTTCGGAGTTTCCAAAATGATGGCGAGGCAGCAACCGATTTTGACTCGTTTTTCCTATAAAAGGAACAAGTGAGTATTTATCTCGAACAGAGCGATTGCTTGGGACTCTTCATCCAGTTGGTCGATACGATGGCAGGAAATGCGACTGCCCAATTCATGCAGCAATGCAAGGACGTCTTCACCGGCACCGGATATGCCTTCAATAGCTGCACAGCAGGATATTCCGAGAAAACGCCATACATACCGTCTATATGACTAGATGCGTGCCTCTGGTTCTGCTGAAATCACTTCGGGCATCACTCAATTGGTTGCTTAAAGCAGGCATCATAGCCAAGTTAAAGGAACGAGTGGACTGGGGAAGTCCGTTACTTATAATCAAAATGAAAGATGCCAGTCTACGAATATGCGTGGATTGCAGAAAAATTCATGTGAATCTGAAGACTTCCAGATGCTTCGCTGCGAGGACACAGAGGCGGAGTTCGCAGGATGATGGTGACTGAACTTTATTCAGAGCAGACGAAGTTGTGTTATTGCCTTCCTTGCGGGTGGCCTCCTCAGTTCAGGAAGCCTTGTGGTCTGGTGGCCTGCCTTGCCCTGTTCACCCTGCTCATGCTGGTCATAAGGTTTGAGGCTGGTGAGCCGGGTCTCCCCCTACTCCGCTGTGCGAGTTTTTTTTTTCGACTAGGGCGAAAAATCTGGATTTTCTCAGATTCCGTTTCACGGAGACGCACTAATCGGCCTAGGGTGCCTACATACGAGCGAGACTACGTCTATGACAGTGGTGTCACATTTGACGAAGGCCGTGCCGCCTCCCGCCGCTCATCACTGCCACCATTCCACGGTGCCGGCGCCACTTAAACGCGATAGCTTTAAGGGCTCCATGTCGCAAAAAATCCGATTTCTCCGTCGGACGTCGCTTGGCGAAAAATCATTCCGGTAAACAACCAACCAGGTCCTCTGCGTTGCGCAGAGACGTTACTGAACTAATTGAATTCCTCAAACTTGCATGCAACAGAAAAATAGTAAAATACAACCTAAACACAATCTACAGACAGGATAGCGTCGGATTGTAATTTGAAGATACCACGAGACATTATTCTGTTACGCGGAAACCCAAGCACGAGCGTCTTTTCCATAATTTCTACCATTCATAGAGCAGTTATGGCCACTCATATTTGAGTGCGCCAGCGCGCGTAAAGCTCAGAGGCCATAAAACGGTGCGCCCGGTTCCTTGCAAACACCTTTAGATGGCGCTCGCCTCCGCCGCACCTTAGGCCCCCCTACAGCATCGCGGCCCACGTAAGAGGCCACTTTTTCACTAGAAAGCTCGCCTTCGTGCATAGCGTTCGCCGCCGGCGTTTCCCAGTAAATACTACGGTTACATAAGCTGCAGTTGCCGGGAACCGTGAGCAGCAGTCAGAGATCTTGGAATGCTATTGCGTTCCACTCTTACAGGCGAATCTTAACATCCAAGGTTTTGGACTCCAGTCGGCGTGAGCGGTGAGCAAAGCAGCAGCGGAGTCGAGAGCGTGCGTGCAAAATGGCGAGAGACCACCTAGGCAGGCCACACTGCTCGCGAGCATTGGTACAGCACGTGCATGCTCTACCGAAGACACGTTTGCCTTAGAGTTCAACAGGATAGTAAGCAGCCCCTTTATAACGAACACCTTCAATAGAAAAAAAAAAGCCTGTTTGGATATTTGTGAGTGTAGAACAGGCGGCGTTTGATGAACGCCGCTCGGCACTCGCTCGAGAAAGGGCTCATCGTCAACGTGCCGACCTCGCCATGAGGGAGCGCAAAGCTGAGGCGTTACGCCAACAAAGAGCCACGGATCCCGAGCTTCGCTTGCACCCCTCTTCACAGTAGTGGAAGGGCGGTCAATTTTTTTTGTGTTTGATTGCTGTTTTTAATAAAAAGTGGACATTGCTATTTCATGTTTACTGCTAGCGTAATAATTGTATCGCTGTTGCTGCGTAACACATCTCTCCATGCACTCCAAAATAGGAGGTCCCTTTGCAGCCCTTAGGGAACATCCTTTTGTGTGTTGAGCCCCTTGTGTAACATCTTTTGCAAACAATAAACATTTATTAATGGTTGGTTGATTTGAAGTAGTATTTATGTAATCATATATCTTTAGTGACTGTAGATCTTGCCGTATGCGAAGTCTCAATATCCCAGTAAGAGTCATAAGTGTAATAGCATGGTGATTTTACGTTCGATAACAAGTTGTGCTCAATGTTTGCGTTGTTATTTGAAGGATCTTGTCTGAAGCTCGTTGTGGGTCATATACAGGGTGGCCCACGTAACGTCTGCCAAAATTTAAAAATATGCGAGTGCCACGTAGCTGGGCTAAACCAAGGTAATATTTTTAATAGCGAAGCCGTTCTTGCTCGGCGCAAAATGGAACTCGTATCACAAAACTCCACCGACGCCCACCGACGGAGACACTGCGCACACCGGTTTCGCCGCGGCGCCGTGATCTGCGCATGCGCCGTGATAACGGTTAGGAATGCGCATGCGCTTGACATTGAAAAGGATATGAAAGCCTGTGCTCGGCGACGCTCGGTCAGTTAACGCCTTAGGGCGGCCTAGGAAAGCTCGTACTGCTGATGAAGAGGCGGCGCATCGCGAAGCTAGACTTGCTGCGATGCGGAAGAAACAACGGCAACGACGGGCCGATCCAACCTATTTGGCCAGAGAGGCCGAAGCCAAGAGGCGGTGACTACGTGAAGACCCAGAATACGCCAGTCGAGAGAGAGCCAGGATCGCTGCGAAACATCGACGATTACGCCAAGACACAACAGGGCGGGAGGCCGTGTACGAGCGACGGCGAGGTCGCGCTTCAACCGGGGCTGCCAACGCTCGGTTTCAACATGAGTTCCCCTCGTTGGAGTTTGGACATTCCTGCCGAGTGTGCAATCGACTGTCGTTTGACTCGAACCTATCGACGATCAACACGGTTCGGTCTGTCGAGAAACGTGAACAACGCAATGCATGTGTGTGCTGCGAGACATCTTTGCGGAGGCCACCGACCACGACGAAATGCGGCTGCGTAGGACCTGTCGAGAGACGGTCTTACGCGGGAAGGTGCCGCAGTTCAGCTTGACAAACGGCGGCAAGTATCCATCCAAGCCGACGGGACTACCGCGTTTGAACGAGGTGGCCCTAATGGACCAGCTTCGCTGTTGCAAACCTCGCGCGACCGAGTGCGAGCTTGCCCGTTTTTCTTTTTTTAAGCGTTGCTTGAAGCTAGGCAGACTGTATTTTGGTATTTTGCCTATGTACATAAAAAGGTATTAATAATTAGTTAACTTCGCAAATAGTACAATCGGAGCATATGATTTGTCAACCAGAAAATTGTGGGCCATCACGAAAAATTCCCCGATCCATCTTTCTGGTTCTCAATACGTGCTACATAAAAGTGCTTTTTCAAGCCTTAAAGAAAGCCCGCAAAACACAAAAAAGAGTCACATGACTACTCGTGCGTTACTTTTCACGAGCTTTTGCGAGCTTCTGTCAGGATTTTAAAAAAAATCTTTTATATAGCACGTATAGAGCAACAGAAAGATAAATCGGGAATTTTTCGTGATGGCCTACTTTTGATGGACATTTTTGCTCTGATTGGGCAACTGCTGAGGAACACAAAACATTTGAGAAGTGAATATCAGAAGTTATTTAATTAATAATAAATGATTGTCTAATTAAGCGAAATGGGAGAAAATAGTGGAAGCGTGGGAATATTCGAAATTTCCTAATAACAAATAGAATAGTCTCCTATTCGATTTAGTCTTCGAATCGAATAGTCACTAATCGTAGATGGGAATATTTTCGAATACTTTTAGAATATATGAAAACGTTAACTGCGCCTAAATAAACACAAAACTGGAGCAAAAGTACGGTAAATTTTCGCCCCTGCGGGCCTAGAGTAGACATAAGACATCAGAACTTGCGTAGTGAAGCAGGCAACCTCACTTATGTAGCCATACTCTACAGGCTGTATAGACAGCGATGATTCGCACTCTCTGAAGAGCCCTGTGCACGCGGAGAAACTACTTGTTTGCTCCTAATGCTCCATTTGTGCTTTTAATAAACAACGCTTCATAAGATACTATGTAATGACAGAAACTTGCTAAATTTAAGACTAATGGGATGTGAAACTCGTCTGTATTATATGTGATCATGGTTTTTCACTATTCTAGAGCTATTCGGAAAGTATTCGATATTCGATTCGATTCGCTATCCGATTCTTATTGGATTCGGCCTCAAAAATCACTATTCGCCCACCCCCAAATAAGATAGCCTGACTTGCTCCAAGCGACAGCAAGTAACGTTACTTTGGTGCTGTCCAGCTACGTGGCACTCCCATAGTTCTAAAGAAAACATTTTGGCACAAGTTACGTGGTACACACTGTATATGTTACAAGAAAAGGCAGAAAAAGGCGCAAAGGTGTGCGACGAAATGTCGAAGGCAGCTCAAAAATATCGTCATTCGCCTAATGACGTCATTCGCTACGTGGTGTCAGAATATCATGCCGCGGCAAACGCAGCTGCTTCCCGAAAGCGCGTAGTATCTGCATCTTGCTTCTTCGCGTTCGCCAACGTGCACCTGAAGCAACGATTGATGGGGAAAAACGCAAACGTTAGCGGCACCATGTGCAGCATGGACACCTTAAGATGTCAGCGCAAGTCCTTTCAGCCGCCTAGCTTTATGCGAAGAACCTTTCGTTTTTTTCTTGCTTTTTTTCTTCTTCCTGCCTTCGACAGCAGGGTCGCACCTTGTGTGGTTAAGCTTGTCCTTTCGCTCTGAATGATCCATTAGAGAGTTTTACCTCGCCCCTATAACCGGGTTACCGGAGACGTAAGCGTGAGCATGCCAGGGCGCCTAGACTTCCTCCTCGCCCGCCGCTACTTGCATGCAGCGGCGAGCGAGGAGGACACCGAGGCGCCCTAGACAACAGCACCGAGGCAAGAGAAGGCCTGAGCGCTCGGCGAGTGACGCCACGGAGAAGAGGCCGGCGGCGTGCTCGGGGATACGGGTTGAATGAATGATTAACGTTGCCCTTATGGGCAACGTTAATCAGAGCGCAGTTATTGTTTTTCGATCATAGTTGAGCAGATGGCCCGCAGAGAACAGAGTGTGTCCCAAGATTATTTTATTTATGCAAAACTATTTACGCGCTGCATTATTAAAAGGCCCGTCCATAAAAATGAGAGGGTTCAATCTTAGGACTGAGAACGAATTTCGGGTAAACGACGACAGGGAGCATGGCTTATATTGAAAAGTCACAGTGCTGCCCTCTTCTTCAGAGTAGTTTCTTTGACTTGATTTATCTTAGGTGTCAGAGAGTTTGCCGTTCATGTGACCACAAAAGTTCTTCAACAAAATGTTAACACTGCAGCATAACACATATCTCATGACAACTTCACTGGTGTGCCCTTCTTCACATTTGGGACACATGTATTTATTCCAGTCTAGATTAGACTCTAAACGAATAATTTCGCTTTTGGGGCATTATTACACGCAGTACCGCAGTCCACATATTTACAATACCTCAAATGAGTTTATCAATGGAGATAAAAAACATTCGTGCAACTACTTAAAAAGAAACAGCTGCCTTATTCAGCAGAATTCCAGCTTTTCTCTTCTTTTTCTTAGCATTGGCACCCAATATTCTAATATTGATCTTGCGGAAAGATGAACGCATGATTTTTCGGCCCCGATTTGTAATTGCTCCAGCAATTTGTCCCGCAGCATTTATTAGGCATATCCTGGCATGAACGTAACCCACATACCGCGGCAATGAAGGCTTGCCGAACACACAACCGCAATCGCAGCACAAGCGCAGAGACTACATGCACGGTTCAATTCCAGAAAAAAAGTGCGCTCGGAAGCATGTCGCAGCATGCCGGGACTTTTCTAACCCCAAAGCTATGCAAGGAGAGGCAGGGTTCCCGGAATTAATCGAACTGTTATCGCCGTCGTCGCGCACTCGGTCTTCCGCGTCTCATTTTCAACGCAGGTGTGGCGCTCGTAGCTTCGTAGCACGCTGCACGGAACTTCTATGTGGGGCTCTTCTGCGTGACGGAGCTCAAGGAGAGAGGGTGCAGCCAGAAGGCCTTTAGTTTTTTAGAGGGTGTTGCCCTAGAGCAGCCACGCTTGTGGCGCTGTCTTGTGGCGCATTGTGTAACCAGCGTGAACACAGTGCTCTTGTTGCAACTGTCAGTCACGTTTATATATACTTCACTGCTTTCGTAAGTGTGATCAGTGATATAATCGTCAACATACATACTTCATTTAATTTTTCTTCGACAAGAACGCCTATGCATCACAAAGGTATTTCGAACGCGCTGTGGGTGGACAAGCATCACAAGGCGTCGCTACCAGCGTTGCTTTCCTGCCGTCCACGTCTCTGCTAACCCGATATTTTGTAAAGGACAATATGTGTGCGCACAAGCTAAAGCTATCATCACTTCCTTAGTGCGGGAGTGCAATTGCGCTGGTGGCAGGGTTTTAATTCTTAAAGTGCAAAAGGTCAGTTAAGTCTGAAAGTTTTCAAAACCGCGCTAAAACAAACTGATCTCGTCATCCGCCCTGTGATTGCCCTCCCGACTGTCACCTGTGCTTGATATCATTGGTGGCAATACTCTAGATTATTGGTGCCATGACACTCTGCGACGGTGGCGTGGAGCCTTTCCAAGCGTAGTGAAATTGTGTCCCTTATAAAATTAACATATAGAGCGAAAGAGTAGTTTCTTTCAGTAGGCGTATATCGTAGAACTGCGGTATTTCAAAAGAAAACAGTTGCCCGGGAGAAAAATCAAAGCAGTCAGTAAGAAAACAATATGAACTGCTCTAGTTACTCAAACATGAGTAAATCCATTCAGAATATGTCGGTCTGTTAAGTTAACGGGCGACGTTAACCACATGAAGTCAGATCTGAAAGTAGATAGACACATATAAGGTAACTTCGCGAATCTTTGTTGAACAGATCATCACGAACCGTATATATGTGTATACTGCCTTTGCACAGTAGCGGTGCCTTCTGCACATTTCGTATATAATGGTCCCATAGAAGGCTACAGAGGCTACGCATATATGTGCGCCGCATCTACTTAGTGCACCTCATATTTCTGACGGGTTTAAACATATTATCCTTTCGTTTTCATTTTTCGTTTGCTCCAGATGCCTGCATGTCTCTATTTCCAGCCATTCTCTCATTAGAACAAGGGGCTTAGCCACGACGTTTTTCTCTCTGCATTCTCTTTGGAATTAACACGTCACTGTGGACTAGGGAGGAAATTTGATCTTTGACAGCTGTAAGATATCCACAAATTCATTTAAAAAGAACCTCAAAAAACTTCGTCATGTATTCCTTTACCAGCACAGGGAACAAGTGGCGGTCACGAAGGAAGCTTTTGACACCGGCCTTCCATTTTCGTGTCCTCGACAGCTGCGTAGGCATATTCAACGAGCAGACCCGGGTACTGGTGCAGAAGATCAGAGACTCGTCGCACTTGGACTTCGTCGACCTGTTTCCCATGATGACACACTTCACCCTCGACGTGCTATGCGGTAAAGTCGCAGATTATATGAACAATATCCCGCGAATCACAAAACTAATACCAAACACGGTGTCTTGGAATCACAAACGCGTGAAGTTAACGTACCCAGCACGTATATTGTATAGTTCGAGGCGAACTGTGTAGCGAGATCAATACCTCTCCACACATAAAGAGTACAGTTGCCCGAAAGCTTGGTTGAAGACGATTTAGCATCGATATTTACTCGACCAAATGCATGTAACTGGACGCGGCCTTATAAAGGGCTGTCATTTGTAATCGCTGGAGCCACTGCCAATGCCATAGTTAAAGGTGATGCGAATGCAGTGTAATGTCAGCAAACTAGCCTCATGTCGGATTGCAGGTCATTTTTTACATCACAGTTCAATCCGGAAGACATGCCCTACAAAGTTCTCTGACGTACAGAATACCATGATGGTCTGCGGAACTCGCTGCCTTTTATTTGTTATTTCCTATGTGCTAAACATAGGAACAAGAAATAAAGGCACTTGTCTCTAAAGTGAAAAAAAAAGAACATCAGTATGACGCTAGGTCAAAACTTTTTATGATTGTCTTTTATGTTGAGCTCTCCTAAATGAGGAAATCTGTAGGGGTGGGAGCCTGTCTTAGAGGGGCTCCGGCAAACTTTGCCGGGCACCTCAAAGAAGCATGCCGTCCCAATTACGCATGCGTTCCTGCATAATTTATTCTTTGTTTTAAGAAGAATTAAGTTATTGCGTTTTACGCGCTAAAACTGATTATGGCGCACGCCGTAGTGGAGGACTCTGGAAATTTAGACCACCTGGGTCGTTCACGTGCACCTATCTAAGTACACGGATATTTTCGTATTTCGCCCCAATCGAAATGCGGCCGCTGTGCCCGGGATTCGATCGCGCGACCCCGTGCTTAGCAGCCAAACACCATAGCCACTAAGCAACCGCGACGGGTATTGTTTGTTTCGTATACACGGTGTCCCAACTATCACGCACCAAAGTTTAAAAGTATGCAAATGCCGCACAGCTAGACAGAACCAAAGTAGTGTTGCTTGCCGTCGCTTGGAGATGCTGAGGTTAGTTATTGCCTTCAGCCTAAAGACATCCTAAAGTGTCAACGAGAAAATTGCAGAGCAACATGAAAAACCCCCTATAAATTGTCGTGCGACTGGCCGCTCGAGGCAATTTCGCGTGTATTCGCGGGCTTCTTTCACGCTCAAGAAAACAGTTTTATGTAGCACATATTGAGCAAAAAGGAAGGTGTATAGGGAGTTTTTTCATGTCACTGTACAATTTTCTCATTAACGATTTTCATCTAAATATAATATTTGAAAAGTTGATTAATTAATTAAGACTAATTATGTTATTAGGCGGAATGCAAAATATAATCTCAGGATCTCCAAGAGACGGCAAACAACACTATTTGAGTTCTGTCCAGCTACATGGCATTTGCATATTTTAAATCTTTATGCATGATAATTTGGACACCCTGTATATGTAAAGTGAAGACGGATAATAAGTATGTCAAAAAGAAAGCAGAAATGAGCTCCACGCACAATACCGTTTTACCTTGTGAAACACAATGTGAATGTTTCCGCATTGAGGCACAAAAAATGAAAGCGCATCGTTACGGCTCAATTTTTGAATGGAAATCAATGGGTTAAATATGTGGAATCGGGGCTGAGTTTCATTAAGTTTTGTGCATTGATCTGGGTACGAGCCACCTACATTGGCAGCTGATCAAATGAAAATGAAGGAGCCAGGAAGACAGGACAAGCCCCACGTGAACAGTTCCATCATACATTAGAAGCGAATTTCCTACGCCCAACGAAACAGCTACCGACATGACTCAACAAAGAGAAGACGTACGCTTCCTCTTAGGCGAGTGAAACTTTGTAAAGGAGGATACTGTAGTGGACAAATAAATTTGAATCGAGAGGGCACGGTAAATATTGACACCGACTACGGACGGTATAGTTGATCCCGTTCAGAAGTTACGCATTCCTTCCGCTCTGAACAAATAACTGCAGACACAGAACAATTTCTTAATTACTGGTATTGTTGGAAAGCCATCAATGGAAATCTTACAGTGATGTGCGAGATTAAAGAGGATGCACTTAACTTGAGAATTTTTAAGAGAGAGAGAAAGCAAGGAAAGGAATGGCAGGGTGGTCTACCAGACGAGAGTCCGCTTTGCTACCCTACACTGAGAGTAAGGGAACGGGGGAATAGAATGAGGAAAAGAGGAAGCACTGAGCGCACGGGGGAGGACGCACAATCACACTATAAGCGGTCTCTGAGACCGGCTCACTTCAGGTACTGGGGCCCTACAACGTAAAACTATTCCCATATGTTTTTTATTCCAATCTCCTGACGTCAACTTTACGTAACCGCCGACGCAAGCATTGGGCGGTGACCCGCAGCGTTGCCTGAACAGCCCAATAAAACGCTCTCCTTGTTTATAGGAGGTCACTTTTGCTTGCTTTCAAAACGTATAACATTGCCTACACTGAGCGATTTTTCTTATCTAGTTGGCTGTCAAGATGAGAAAAGCACGCTCAAGTGGAGTAGGTTTCGATGGGGCCGAGTCAGCGTACTGAAAAAAAGATAACCGGACGAAGAGGGAGGTGCCAGCGACTGCGATTGGTCCACTTTCCCTTAGCTTGCAGTGGCTTGTATAAGATTGCGGCGGCGTGCAACGGACAGTTAAAAATGCCGCCAAACCGGATCCTCAGCGAAGAAGAGTTGGCAAAGCGATACGTGCCGAAAGGGATCGATAACTTAACACGGTCACGCAAAAAGTTTTGTTATACGCAAATAAACCCATGCTCTCCGGCAGGTGCGAGTAGCTTGTAACAGAGCGAATTGCAATAGAAAAGTTTGGAATAACTTTACGTTATAGCGCACCCGGAGTGCTATAACGCTATAACGTGCCACCCCCACTTCGCCTGTCTGCCACGCGGCGTCGCGTAAACCGCGATAGCTCCCCATCTGATATGACGTGTGCGCACTGAATATGCATTACTAGATCGAACAAAAGAAAAATTATTTCTGATTTAGACGACTTTTCGACATTAGCCCTCGGCTATTGGTCAAAAGTTCTCGGGCTGCGCCCACTTCACCTATCCAGAAGGCAGCGTCACAAAACCGCGAAAACTCAGCGCGTCAAAGTGACATGTGCGGCTTAAAGATGCATTAAGATGCCGAACAAAAGTGATTTTTCTTTCTGCATAGCCGGAGACTTCCCCGTTCCGTAAGGAATAAAAGATGGTTGCCCGCCGATCGCTCAGGCACTGGCTACTGGAACCTGCCGGAGAGCATGGATTTATTTGTGTGTAATAAATTTTTTTGCATGGCAGTATATGTTATCGAGCCCTTCTGGCACGTTTATGAGATCGCTCTTCCTACTCCTCTTTACTGAGACTCCGTTTTAGCGGCATTCTTACCCAGTCGTTGCATCAGCCACCGCAAGCTAAGTACGGAGGAGCAGAATATCTATTTTCGCTGCGCTGGCTGGCCCCATCGAACCACTCTCCACTTCAGCGAGCTCCTCGCCTCTTGCAAGCCAATTAGATAAGAAAAAAACGCTCATTGTAGACGATGTTAATCGTTGAGAAAGCAAAGTTACCTCCCATATACGAGGAGAGCGTCTGATTGGGCTGTTCAGACAACACTGCCGGTCACCGCTCCATGCTTGCGTAAGCGTTTACGTAAATTTGCCGCCAAGAGACTGGAATAAAAACAGATTGGAATAGTTTTACACTATATGACCCCTGTGCTAGTGCACGCATTGCTGTTTGTGCCAGTGACCGTTGTGGCCACGATCCGAGTATCTTTAACTCAGAGAACGGTCTCGAGTCCAGTCGGTTTAAAGTTGTCCGGAGAGAAAGGCGTTGTATGTCGTAGAGAGGGCAAATACACAATATGTACTCCATAATTTCCTCGCACCTACAGGAGTCGCACATCGCGCTCTCGGCCATTCCCATATGACAGAAGTAACCGTTCGTGAACGCCACTCCCAGAAACAAGCGGCAGGAGTTGTTAAGGGTATTTAAAGAGTCAGTTGGCTGAAAGTGAATCTAATGGTAATGTTTGAAACCTATGAGCTTCGAAAATGGAGGGTTATACTGAATACGTTTATCCTTCAAGAACAAGGTAGGACATTGGTGGTACGGTACCCAGCTAGGAAAGTTAGTATAAAAACATGTTTCATTAGATGCACGCAGCGATATATTAAAATCTTTTCGGTTGTACAACTTGCAAATGAGCAAATAGTATATAGGCACCACAACTGAGAACTTCCATTTCAAGCAGTTGGTTCACAAGATAGTGAGACAAAGATAGAGAGGCTAAGTTTTAATATGATGGTTCCAGGCCCATTCGGGAAAGTGGCTGCAACGAAAGGAGCTATACATGGGCTTTCTTCCATATGCAGGCAGTGTCCAATATTTGCGATGCCCTCGTATAATGCGGCCTTTATTGAATAGAATACTCAGAGAAATAAAATGTCATTTCTGAAATCACATGCTTCAATTCAAAGCAAAGACATTTTACTCCCTCTTCTGAAAATTCAAATATTCGCTATGCTTAATAATGGCTTCTCAGTGCTCCTGTTGCCAGCAAATATGCTTTCGCGTGCATAGAGTTCTTTCGTATCGTATACCTCTTGTGTGATGTGGCTAGTAGTGCATGTAATATCATCTGATACTATAGTGGGGTGCAAAACAGACAGCAGTACTTCTTATCGTGTCATGAAAGTGGACTTTGTTATAAGGGGTATTCACTTTAAAGCAAGAGGCTTTTAAAAGCCGTAGTGACGCGGGAAGTGCAATACAACCGTCCGATGGCTCGTGAAACGTAGCCCGTTGAAAGAAAGCTGTGCCCGATAAGCGCATACGTTATAACAGGACAATTCTGCTCACGTCCTTCAGCAGCTGCCTAGTTTCTCGGTTATGATCGTTCTGATGTAGCCCCGGTCTCAAGGATCTGCCTTCAAGTCCCGGAGTGGCCTTCGCAGCTGTGATATAGTTATCAGCGCTAACAAGACTAACAAAAAAAATATGGGGGACAGGACTAGCACTCTGTCCTGTCTCACCTTTTTTCCCGTTAGTCTTGTTAGCGCTAGTAACTATGTCACAGCAAATGCATCAACACCAACTAACCCAGCTTTTTGCGGTAATTACTCGGCCTTCACAGTGCTCGTTGGTGTATATCCAGGCTGGCACGAAGTAAAGCGAAGTGCCACCGCGTATGCTGCGCCGAACTGTCTCGTGTCCCGCGTAGCACTCCATTCTAAGAGGAGTCTAGGACCACTTCATTTTCAATGATCTGCTCCAGTCTAGGTGGATTGGCAGTGGACGCCTCATAAATCTTCGACTAAAGCAATTTCGTTATCATCATCATCATCATCATCATCATCAGCCTATTTACGCCCACTGCAGGGCAAAGGCCTCTCCCATACTTCTCCAACTACCCCGGTCATGTACTAATTGTGGCCATGTTGTCCCTGCAAACGTCTTAATGTCATCCGCCCACCTAACTTTCTGCCGCCCCCTGCTACGCATCCCTTCCCTTGGAATCCAGTCCGTAACCCTTAGTGACCATCGGTTATCTTCCCTCCTCATTACATGTCCGGCCCATGCCCATTTCTTTTTCTTGATTTCAACTAAGATGTCGTTTACCCGCGTTTGTTGCCTCACCCAATCTGCTCTTTTCTTATCCCTTAATGTCACACCCATCATTCTTCTTTCCATAGCTCGTTGCGTCGTCCTCAATTTCAGCAGAACCCTTTTCGTAAGTCTCCAGGTTTCTGCCCCATATGTGAGTACTGGTAACACACAGCTGTTATACACTTTCCTTTTGAGGGATAGTGGCATCCTGCTGTTCATGATTTGAGAATGCCTGCCAAACGCACCCCAGCCCGTTCTTATTCTTCTGGTTATTTCAGTCTCATGATCCGGATCCGTGGTCACTACCTGCCCTAAGTAGATGTAGTCCCTTACCCCTTCCAGTGCTTCGCTACCTATCGTAAACTGCTGTTCTCTTCCGAGCCTGTTAAACATTACTTTAGTTTTCTGCAGATTAATTTTCAGACCCACCCTTCTGCTTTGCCTCTCCAGGTCAGTGAGCATGCATTGCAATTGGTCTCCTGAGTTACTAAGCAAGGCAATATCATCAGCGAATCGCAAGTTGCTAAGGTATTCTCCATCAACTTTTATCCCCAATTCTTCCCACTCCAGGCCTCTGAATACCTCCTGTAAACATGCTGTGAATAGCATTGGAGATATCGTATCTCCCTGTCTGACGCCTTTCTTTATAGGGATTTTGTTGCTTTCTTTGTGGAGGACTACGGTGGCTGTGGAGCCGCTATAGATATCTTCCAGTATCTTTACATATGGCTCATCTACACCCTGATTCCGTAATGCCTCCATGACTGCTGAGGTTTCGACTGAATCAAACGCTTTCTCGTAATCAATGAAAGCTATATATAACGGTTGGTTATATTCTGCGCATTTCTCTATCACTTGATTGATAGTGTGAATATGGTCTATTGTTGAGTAGCCTTTACGGAATCCTGCCTGGTCCTTTGGTTGACAGAAGTCTAAGGTGTTCCTGATTCTATTTGCGATTACCTTAGTAAATACTTTGTAGGCAACGGACAGTAAGCTGATCGGTCTATAATTTTTCAAGTCTTTGGCGTCCCCTTTCTTATGGATTAGGATTATGTTAGCGTTCTTCCAAGATTCCGGTACGCTCGAGGTTATGAGGCATTGCGTATACAGGGTGACCAGTTTCTCTAGAACAATCTGACCACCATCCTTCAACAAATCTGCTGTTACCTGATCCTCCCCAGCTGCCTTCCCCCTTTGCATAGCTCCTAAGGCTTTCTTTACTTCTTCTGGCGTTACCTGTGGGATTTCGAATTCCTCTAGGCTATTCTCTCTTCCACTATCGTCGTGGGTGCCACTGGTACTGTATAAATCTCTATAGAACTCCTCAGCCACTTGAACTATCTCATCCATATTAGTAACGATATTGCCGGCTTTGTCTCTTAACGCACACATCTGATTCTTGCCTATTCCTAGTTTCTTCTTCACTGTTTTTAGGCTTCCTCCGTTCCTGAGAGCCTGTTCAATTCTATCCATATTATAGTAGTGAGGGTTTATTGTAAGTTCGCACGCTTTCAATAGTTAGGAGATACATTTATAAGTAAGTAGAAAGTAAAGAAGGAAAAAAAAGCTAAACCATGAATAACTCAAGGCTTCCTTTCTGAAGGAACAGCCCAGCGTTTTTTAAACACTGGCTAACAACTTCAAAAAGCCACGGCCGAAGAATATTGCGTAGCTGTTTGTAATACCGTGAAAAAAAGTTGTACTCCATTTATTCACAGCGTTATTATTTCTCCTAGAGTCATCCATGGGAATACAGCTGGGTGCACAGGGGACCAGTCAACATAACTACTTTAAGAACCTGCACACGTAAGTAAACCCCATAAGATATTCATTATTCGGCCCTGTAAGGTGTTTTGAATAAGTATCTAAACTTTACTGCATGAAAAAGAAAGTTACAAGTACTTGACTGAGCTTTTCCGGTGTCGCCGCGAGCGCTTGCAGTCTGCTGAACTGTGGCATGGAGAGGCTGAGCAAGCCATGGCTGTGGTGGAACACAGCCTACAACCTGTCTAGACAAAAGAGAAAATTTACAAGGGCTGCCAAGGACCTCAACAATTTTGTCAATGAGGTATGCTTATGAAAACCAGGACATGTGGGATAAACAGTCGATCGGTGTTCTAGGCACTTCTGTAGCAGTGTAAGAAAAATGTGGCCCTTAGCATAGGGCCAGATCCATCTCAATCGGTCAGAGCCACACAAAAGCACGTCGGTAGCTCATCACCAGCACTTAGCATGCAGGGTGTACGCGCATGATAAAGGCTTAATTGCCATACTATAACCCTATGGACAGTATTCAGATATCGAGAATCATTTTCTCTCTGCTCATATGTACCACATAGGCAAGTTTTTATGCCTGAGCTCCGTGATCGCTTCTCATTGATTCTCAACGGAGAATTCGAGCCGTTAATGAATTAATCAGCCGTTGCAAGCTGTTATTAAGCGATGGCCCTCTCCACATGTGTTGTTATATCTTACTGTCTGAAGACATGAAAGGCGAAAGTAGAGAAGAGGTGTTGACCACGCGGGCAAAATTGCTTAATTGTTTTCAGAGATTGACAAATTTACGCAACTGCTCAGTTTAACACATACGTGGTAGGTTTTCTGCCATCTTGTATCCAACAATAAGACAACTCGAGTCGTTTTTCTTTCATTTCGCGCCCCTTGGCGATCCTGTGGCAACTGCATTCTTAAGAAGGAAAACAGATAATTCCAAAGTTACAGTTAAAACACCTCGATATATATATATATATATACATATATATATATATATATATATATATATATATATATATATATATATATATATATATATATATACAGGGTGTTTCTTTAGCTGCACGATATTTTTTTGTCTTGCAGGTAGCGGAATTACAACCCTCTATCTACAGTACTCTTCGAGGCGGCCGTTACTTCTACTAGAGTACAAAATGCTTATTTTAACGATTAACTTATTTGCGCTCATTAACTTTTTTAATGAATCACATTGTGGTACATATTTCACTCTATGAACTGTAACTAGTAGTATCGATTTAGAACGAATTCTCAGGACTACGCTAGTTTCGAGATATAATTTTTTTTGAAATGTCTAACAAAATGCATTGTCGTTCCAGTTATTTTAGTGCTTCAGTGTATATAACAGCGTTTTCTTTTAAAAAGTAAGTGGAACAACAGTTAATTTTCTTACCGCCAGTTTGACGGCGCTTATCACGAAAGCAGTGCCATCCTCAATATTCGTTCTATGTCGATATGCCTTGGAGACTTACCGACCGCAATTTGTAGATTAAAATACCCGCCTTAAAATTATTAACTGAAATTTATGTAGTGCAATTATGTTAATTATTCAATTAAGCATTTTGATTCCTCGTGGAAGCAATGACCGCGTTATTCAGTAATATAGATCAAGGGTTAGAATTTTCCTATCTGTCGCAGGCAATTTTTTAAAAATTTGGTGCAGCTGAATAAAATACCGCGTTTATAGCCGAATGTGATCAATGCCCCATTGCGATGTAAAATCCGTTTCACTGTAGAATGATTGTGAACTTGTGCAAATGCAGTATAAAGGATTGCACATGTGATAAGAAAACGAGTACAATGGATGCATCGCCGTCGCATAAGTGGGCACGAAAGTGCAGACGCTATATTTGGCAGCTTTTGAAAATTCTCTTAGTGGTTTAATAGCACAGTGTAAGTAACATTCATCGATGCTTACATTTTCATGCGACTAACGGAAACTCCGTCTCTTAGTTTTCGCTTTTATTCCAAAACTATTCGTTATCCCAGAAGTATGACCGCTGTAGCGCTGCAGACGGCCGCACAGTCGGTAGCGAAAATGGCGCTTAGCCACCAGATGGTGCTGCACCCACACAGCCGCCATAAACGCATCATATTGAGAATGCGATATGTAGTTGGAAAAGAGAGCAAGGAGTGCAAAATGGCCAGTCCAAGTTTGAACGCTGAACAAATAACAAATGTAGTCACTAGAGCCGAAGAAGAACTTGGCAAATGACCAAGAGTGGGAATATAGTGAGCTTCTGAGTGTAATAACGACAGAAATACGGAAAGAGAAACAACATGTTCATTGGAAAGGAAAAAAGAAACGGAAAAGCTGGTGGAACAGGGACATACGAGAAGCGATCGCCGAACGACAGAAAGCACCCCGTGAGCACAGGCAGGCGAAGAAGGCGCAGTTGCCGCAGGATGAAGTAGCCAGTAAATGGGAAATGTACCGCGAGAAAAAGTCTATGGTTAAAATACTGGTGCAAGCAATGATAAAAGGTGAAAGTGAACGTTGGTTGTCAGAAATACGTGAGAAAAAGAAGGCCGCACCTAGAATATTTTGGAACCACATAAAATTATTAGGAAGGAGGTCAACAACAATCCAACAACATATCCTAGACGAAGATGGAAACAAACTGGAAGGGGAAGCGGCAATAAATTACATCCGAAAAATAACAGCCGAATCTTTCCAAGGCAACGACCAGGTTGTATTTGCAGAAAAAAAAGAGCATGAAAGAGACCCAGGTGGAAAAGGAGCTGGTGCTGACAAGTTTCAACTGGAAGAAAGCCGAAAAGAAAATTCCTAAGTGCACAACCACAGGGCTAGACGAGGTTCCCGTTAGGCTGATTGATTACCTAGGACAAAAAAGTAAGGAAGCTCTGGTGAAAGCAGTGGAAAAAACTTTAAAAGATAGACGAATACCAGACAATTGGCGACAAAGTATAATGAACTAAATTTATAAAGGTAAGGGGGAGAAAGATGGAATTCACTCGTATAGGCCGTCTACCATTACATCTGGTAATATACAGGCTAGCAATGCAGGTAATCAAATTAAAGCTGCAAGCATGGCCAGAGAAGAATTGCATTTTGGGAGAACTTCAGAATGGCTTCAGTATAGGTAGACGTTTGGATGATAACTTATCTGTTCATACTCAGTGTATTGAAATATCAAAAGTAGAAAGTAGACCGTTATATGTGGACTTTTTAGACATTACAGGAGCCTATGACAACGTAGACCGCAACATGTTATGGGATATTCTGGAAGGGAAAGGCTTAGGTGGCAATTGTCTACAGCTTTTGAGAGAGATTTACTTAGAAAATACCGTTTGCGTTGAATGGGAAGAGATGAGGAGCGAGGAGAAAGTTGATATCAAGAAGGCACTAAGGCAGGGGTGCCCTTTATCCCCATTGCTGTTTATCATGCACATGATGAAGATGGAGAGGGCGCTAGAAGGAAGCAATATCGGGTTTAATCTCTCATACAAACAGGCGGGTACAGTAGTAGAGCAGCAGCTTCCAGGTTTATTTTATGCGGACGACCTTGTGTTGCTAGCTAACAAGCAAAGTGATTTGCAACGTCTGGCCAGGAATATCTGTGGACAGGAAGGCAACAATTTAGGTTTGAAGTTTAGTGTTTGAAAATCAGCTGTTATGGTATTCAATGAAAAGAGTGAACAGACAGTGGCAATACAGGGCCAGGAAATACCTCGGGTAAGAGAATATAAATACCTTGGTATATGGATAAACGAAGGCAACAAATATATAGAAACACAGAAAAAGAACAATAACAGTGATGGGGAAGAGAAATGCAGCCATAATGAAGCACAGAGCGCTATGAGGATACAATAGGTACGAAATGCTCCGGGGTATGTGGAAAGGTGTAATGGTTCCAGGACTTACTTTTGGAAATGCCGGTTGTTTGCTTTAAATCAGGGGTACAATCAGGACTCGACGGGAACCAAAGGTCAGTGGGTCGCCTCGCATTGGGCGCTCACGGGAAGACTACAAAGGAAGCTGTGCAGGGTGATATGGGCTGGACTAGTTTTGAAGTGAGGGAAGCTCGCAGTAAAATTGATTATGAAGAACGACTGAACAATATGGAAGAAAGTAAATGGGCTGGGAGAGTGTTGAGGTATCTGTACTGGAAAAACATTGATTCACAGTGGAGGAAAAGAACTAGGAAGCTTACCAACAAGTATGCGGCCTGTTGGGTGGGGAACACAGCAACAAAGAACGTCAAGTGGAAAGTCAGAGAGGCTGAAATAATGCCATGGGTGGCGGCAATGGAAAAAAAACCTGCCATGAGTAACTACTTAAGAAGAAAAAATGAAATCAGGAAAGAAACAATTTATGATAACTCAAAGGGAAGCTCATTGCTTTCCGAAGCGAGATTGGGATGCCTTAGAACACGCACCTATAAAGCGAGATATAAGAAGGAAGAAGAAGCATGTGCTTGCTGTGGTAAAGCTAGGGAAACGATGGAGCATGTTGTATCTTAATGTGAAGATATCTGCCCGGTGGTCGATTTGGGAATCACTGGCCTCCTTGAAGCCCTTGGGTTCAGCGAGAGCAATGGAAAAGTAAACGTGTCCGCAATAGAGATTAGCAAGAGGCGATTGGAAGATTGGTGGAATAAAAGTATGGAAACGACAAAAAACGGAGACGTACAAAAGCAAAGTTCGCAACAGGGGATCAGAAAACTTGGTTGTGGGAAATTAGGCAGTATAATAGCAAGAGCTTGGTGGCTCAACCCACCACCCCGTTCCAAAGGGGACGCTCATAACATCCATCCATCCATTGGCTAGCAGAGCACCGCGACTGCTGGCGACTGTCTCTTTTTATTTAGAATGAATGTGGCCGCGGTCGCCCACGTACGTGGCAGGCATCATAGAGTATAACTAAAGAGAACTTGTTATTTTCGTTTTATCGAACCTGCGAGTGAGTCGCCTACATGTTTTGCGTACGGCAGTCTTACATAAATGGAAGAAGTGTCTTCAGACGCGAGAGAATTCAACTGTGACACGTCATTTAAAGCTCGCTCTATAGCCGCAATAGTACAAGCAGCAGTTATGCAGTACCCATCGAATACCACCGAATGGCACGTGGCAAATAAAAGGGTAAATCCTTATGAAAGAAGCTTAATTATCAGAAGCACTAAGTCCTTTCTATAGTGATCGCCATGTTCATTGCCGTTGTATAGGCAAGAAGCATTAGCCACGCTGTTGGCCTCGTTTCCTTTCTTTCTTTCTTTCTTTCTTTCTTTCTTTCTTTCTTTCTTTCTTTTTTTGTTTTTCTCTTTTAGCTGACTTTCCGACACGAAAGGAAATATCAAAGCGAAGTTTCTCGTAAACTGCTACGCGTCTTATTCGTTGAGCTTCGCGAAATATGCTTTCCTGGATGTCTTTGTTTGATCAATATCTCTTCCTTTATCTTTCCGCAACAAAGGTTATTAGAAAACGAAAAGAGATACTCAGACAAGAAAAAAACGGGGACAAGAAAGACCAGACTTTCAAATATTCGAAAGCGTTTCTAGATGTTCTTCTCAGGCATCACTTGCAAGACTCTACCCTTTCCGAAGACGACATTATGGAAGAAGTGAACACGTTCTTGTTCGCGGTGAGTCTTTTCAACTCATTACGCTGATATTACAATAATATTTTAAGGAAGTTAAGCGGATGCAATGCATTTGTACAAAGCTTTTGATTTTGATTTTTTTTTTTTTTGCTACGCCTGTGCAAATAAGGACTGCGGGACTTTACGATAAACTAATTTCCGTAAACGCGAAAACGACGCAAAATAGTAAAGCCCTGGTGGCAATCCTCTGTATCCGCAGTGTGCATGTATACGTATCCATACTTGAATTAAAGCAAAAAAGAAAAGCGAAGACACAAGAATGAAGACCAGACAGCACGAGCACTACTTCGAACAAAACTTTATTCTCGGAAAAACACGCCTATTTATCAGTAGAAACAGATCCAAAACAAAGTACATCATTGGGCAAGCGTGCTCCAAACCTCCTAAATAGTCTAATAAAGTTCTATAATCTTTATTGGTGACACGGCTATGCTCATTAAAAAACCCTGAGAGCATTAGCTATAGAAATAAGCTCTGACTCAGGCCCTTGTTGTGTGGACACTGATAGTGTTCGGTTTGCAGCGAGAAAGATTGTTCGCGATATGCTATTTCACTTGTGTGAAGGTTTATCGAGGGCTGGCTGACACAAGTGGAACCATTTTTTTTTTTTAATGTAGAAAGGTTCAACAACCTGCCTAGTTGTCCTATCTTGGTGCTGGAAAAAGAATGATGTGTCTGCAGAACGGGTTCACATCCGCATTGTCGGCAGTGTGCGGCAAGGTGCGAATATGATGACCGTTTGATGGAGCTGTGGTGCCCTCTAAGTTTAATGTTTAGGCAGCGGCCTGCCTGCCCGATGCATTTTCGTCCACATGAAGAAAGAATGAGGTACGCAACACTACAGGCACAAGGAACGAAGTTTATGCCATGTCTCATGGTACTATGAACTTGTTTTAGCATTCCCTTCCTGCGCATGCGCTTTTGAAGAGATGGACAAATAGCGCCCACCTTGTTCTTAGCAGTTCAAACATCAGCATTACATCGGGAGGCCACTTTTCTTAGACGATGCGAAAGCCCACGAATATGCGGCATTACCACATATTCTGTTCTCTACCCTTTCGTTTGGTGCGCACTCTTACCTTGATGGCCCTGAGGCACTTCAAACTGGCTGTTGTAATAACAGATTCTGGGTAGCCAGCTTCACGAAGTTTTTCACAGCGAAGCTGTTTGTGACTAGCGTTCCGCGCTCTTTTCGTGTCCCTCAACAAATCAGTGAGTGAAAACGATCATCATCAGCCATGGCTCGTGCCACTGCTCGCGCGTTCGTCGTCGTCTTCTACCACTGCTGGCTTGTTGGCGCACCTAGGCGTAACGGCGCGAACCGCACAGCTGGCTCCGTTGCCGCTCATCATGCCAGCGTTCCCATACTGGCCCTCCATCTGCTAAGGCGCTGACGGCACTGGCGCACTTCCGGTCGGTGCAGTGACTTCCGTCTCAAATTCTTAGCCTCAATATATTGGGAAACGAAAGCACGAATGTATATAACGAATGTATGACACGAAGCAACGCGGATGTATAAAAAATAAATGTTTGTGCGTAGCTTGCGCCACGATGACCATCGATCAAGGCAATAAATGTGTTCGTAGCTCTCTTCAAAATTTGGTGTCACCTCTTTGTCGTGTGCTACAAGCTTCGCTGGTCATCCAACTTCACAGAGTGAATGGCTCATGATTTTTTGACCTGACCATCCACTGTGCGAACTTTTAGCGCAGCTTTATACATGTTTTCATTTAGCGATATAGTGGCTGGCGCGGTAAACATATCTCGTGCGGCACGTTGCCAACGGAGCGAAGTGTGGCACGACTGCCTCGCTAATCGGGATATCGCCAGAGGCTGCGCTTGTGTTACGCGTGGGTGCGATTCACAGCAGCCGTCGCAGACAGACCTCTGCTCATGCAGTGCTTTGTTTCCATATATGTTGTCGGTGGCGCCACTGGTGAACAGACGAAGCGCACTACTCTGGCGCTGTCTTGTAGCCATCGTCGCTGCAGCGCTCGTCTTGCGCAGGACTACGCTTTTCTTCTCACGCTTTCGCCATATCCTCCTCCTCGCGTTCCTCCTCGCGCTCTATTCGTTAAAGCCGTCTTTCATTCCCCGCTGCGCTCCGTGTTCGCTCTATATGATCCTTCGCTGTGCTCGTTCGTTCGGTGACGCCGAGCACGCCGAGGGACGCCGAGGGACGCCGACGTCGGCGCTAGCCGTAGGAACGGCACCTAAGGGCTGCACTCTAAAATGTTCTTGTTCAAAATCAGGATAAATTTATTTCTGGCTACTCAACGACCGCCAACCTTGTCGCCTTTATGATGCAGGTTTTCGCGCCCGTCACGCAAAGGAGGCAAGTTGATGCTGTGTACTCCAAGCTCAGCAGAGCCTTTGTCGTAGTCAGTCAACCCCCTACTACTCGAGAAGCTTGCGCACTACGGTGTTGAAGCTGCTATTGTAGCTCTACTACCCAGCTATCTCCTCGATAGGTGCTGCTTCGTGAGCGTCTACGATCAATTTTTCTTTTGTTTTATTGAGTATCTAGTGGTGAGGGCATGCTTTAAAGTTCCGTGTTAGGGCCCACTTCTCTGCTTCATTTCCACCAATGACGTTTGCTGAGCAATCCAGAAGTCGTCATTTCTTCTTTACGCTGACGACATCAAAATATTTAAGGGGATGCGAGGACTGCCGCGCCCTGCAGTCGGACCTAACCTCATTCTCTGAATGGTACCAGTTAAAAAGGCCCACTCTAAATTCATCGAAAGTCTGAATTGTGTGATATTCGCGTAAAACCCATAATGTCGTCTTCCCTTGTCCTGTTGCTTATCCAGTGCTGACGAGGGCTGCTCGAATAAGCAACTTTGTGCTTTATGAAAGCACGTTAAGCTTTTCCACCCATTCTAAGCTCATAGCATCACGAGACCTGCGCACGTTTGGTTCTGTCTGCAGACATACAAGAAAATTTCGTGCCCGACTTCCCTACCTCAAAGTGCTCCCACCAATACGTATCCCGATACTTGAATATGCCTCAGTAGTAGTGGGGAATTCCACAAGCAATTCAAATTGCATTTTAGTTTAGCGTGTGCAGGAAAAGTTCATGAGTAGACATAAACATCGTTCTCTTACCTCACGCACAAACAAGTTTTCCAGTTTAAATAATCATCCTACACTTCCGTCAATTAGCTGAAGGCATAATTGTAGCGATTTCCTATTTTCATACAAGCTCATTCATGGAATTATTACAGGTTTGGTTCTACTACCTTCTGTTTCACTGCGGGTTCCGCAGACAGTCGTCTCGCCACAGAATGCAAAATCTTTACAACTGACACTTTCTTCATCTGGATATCTTTCAAAACGTGTTGTCTTCTTACTGTTCCGAGCTTCGCACTTTCTCCTGAGCCTTCTTTCTAACTGCGTTCCTCTCCTGACTTCCCAAAGTTTCTCTCACCTTCCGCACATTATTATTATTATTATTATTATTATTATTATTATTATTATTATTATTATTATTATTATTATTATTATTATTATTATTATTATTATTATTATTATTATTATGTTGGCAAGCTGATTCTTGGATCAAGTCCTAGAACTTATGAGGCACTTCCCTTGCAGTTTCAATGAACGACATAAGCTTGAACGTACTCTAAGGTCATACGTTTGTTTCTCTGCAGTTAATAATTTGTGATTAGCATCACATGACCTTTCATCGCTTCAAGGCTTCAGTTTGTACTTGCAATGCATGTATTTTGAATGATATGCATAGTGATGTTTTAGTTACGGGTTTATAATCAGCATGCCATCTGATTGTTTACAGTTCCTTGCGGCTGCTTAGGAAGTTGTTTTGCGTTTACATTTATTGTGAATTTTCTTTCGTCTTGGATTAGCAATGCTTTACTAGCAATGCTGGTTGTGATTGCTCGTTTGTTTGTTTCTTTGTTTCTTTGCTTTTTAATTTGTTACATGTTTATGCCTTACCGCATTTTTTTCCTTTGCGTACACTATATGGAGCTCCTGTTACAGTAATTTCACTCTCCTTGCGCGCTTGCACAATGCATTTTTTTTTCACAGGTTGCATCGAAAAAGAATTCCCTTTCCTTCAAAGTACGAAAAAGTATTTGGTGCTCGGGTTGCATCGTTAGCATCGTGGTGAAGAGTTTGAGATGTGCGCGTACTAAATCTCAGAAATTGGGTTGGAATACTCGGCTCGTCATAAAATCTCTGTTCCGTAGAAGCATTTCTTCATTGCTGCACCGACCAAAGGTAGATGGTACTTACGTAGGAATAGGTCTGAAAATACAGGTCCTGTTATTTTATTTTCATACTAGTCAACGTGACAATCCGCATTGATCTAATCCGGCAACCTCAAAAACCCTGCATCGTGCAGTTACGCCTTCCGAATATCCTTGTTGACAATGTATAGAATTACTGCTGAGTTACTATAGCCTTCAATGAACTCTTTAGGCAACCTATTGAGTTTCCGATTGGAGTGTTCTAAAGGCAAATGGCTGTAAGATAGAAAAGCTAGTGATTTATTATTACTTTTATAATTTATTATTAATATTACTTACGAAAAGCGCCAACAGGCCACGGGTAGTTCCGTTTTCAATCTTGTACACGATTGTTTTCAATCGTGTACGGCGGCGGAGGTCGACGTTGGCCTCTAACGTGCCCAAATTTAGAGTCTCAGAATTACTTCAAGGAAAGAACAGGCCTGCAGCGTACTTTACACCACACCTTGCAGCGCAAACGCGGCCGCATAGTGTAATTCACGAGGCAGCACAGCGGTTAGGCACTAACAGGCAGGACCTGTAAACACTAGTACGCGATAGTGAGCCACGAAAGCATGCTCTCTGCATCCGCGGACATGCTTTGTTGCTACACTTACTGATAGACAAGAAAGTTGGTTTTATTATTAAGTATAGATTTTTTGAGGTGAAACGACTTTTTTTTTTTCGAGGCACTGCAAGTATACCAATAACGTGAGCAGCACTGGGGCGGGCTGTGAATTGACAAAATAGAAAAATGAGGGACAAGAGAGCGGGAAGCGTGAAATAGCGGCAGCTTGCGCCGGAGGAAGCGTGTGCTCATTTGCGAGGAGAAGGCACCATGCACATGACATATGGTGACATGACATGACATGACATGACGTATGGTCTAGGATAAGACCATACGCATATGATGTATAACAATGGTGCCGTTCTCCTTATAGCGCCGTACTTTGGAATGTTGGAACCATTCAGCACTGAAGAAGTGGGCGTGTCCGATCCGATTTCAAGGACACTTACCTCAGGCGGAGGTCGCGCTTTGTGCTTTATATCTGTGCCGCATACTTAATAGCACGCTTTCTGCATAGTCATGCTCAAGGCTTCGTATCCAAGCGCGTGAGCTGCTATAAAAAGTACAATAAAGAAAGAGACAAATCTCATCGTTGAGTAGTTTCTTTGACTTATCGCGATATTAGGAGAAGGTGGGATGAGGGGGGGGGGGGGGGTTAAGCAACTATGCTTTTCTGCTGATAATCACGAGTTCCTTCGCTTTTTCTCTTTGGCGGCTGCACGGAAAACTCAGGTACATTGAGATTTCACTGCAGGTAAAAAATAAATTAGGTAGTCGACATTATTGAGTGACCCTGCGGCCATGGTGTCGCTTTCACAAAGCTTTTCTCACGTAAGTGCTCCTTGCTATTGACTGGCCGCTTCCGTTAATATTATATCCAACATCATGATTGGCTAGAATTTTCTCTTACGAACAACTTTAGCCTAATATCCTTTGGTGAGTACGGGCACAGGTGTATAGTTGCCGGTTCGAGGCACAATACCCCATCGCTTAATATTATTATTATTAGTTATGATTAAAATTATCACATTTTGCAGGTAATCCAAGTTCTAGTATAGAATTAACTCTGGGTGTGCCACAAATGTTCACGTTATATGGCCCCGTGTTTCCCCGTGTTTCATGTAAGCTTGCACTCACTGCGTCATGATGGTGATCAGATTTAGGTAGTTCGACGACAAATTCTAAACGTGCATCTATGATTTCAGGGCCATGAAACAACAGCCGTCGGACTGACATATCTGCTGTACATTTTAGGACTCCACCAAGACGTCCAAGATAAGGTTGTCGACGAAATCAATTCGATATTTCAAGGAAACTTGGAACGTGACGTAACAAGAGAAGACGCTTCACTTATGAAATACCTCGAATGCGTTATCAAGGTGTGTTCCCCTTTGTAGTTACAGCCCTTGTGACTCGTTCCCCCCTTGCACTAGAGCGAATGGGCGTGAACCAGTCTGAGCGCATAATTGTTCCTCAGTTGATACAGTTCATGCAAGAACGTATATAGAAAAATTGACACATTGTAAAGCATGCTCTCAGTTTTAGAGGTTTCGCTGAATTTTTTCCCCTCAGTGCACGGAGACACTGTATCAGGCCCGACCATGAAGTTGATGTGTACGTCCGGGTGCCTAACATGCTAGCGCGAAAGCGTAATATTTGTTTATTTGAACTAACCATAATATTTAATTTTTCTCAAGACCTTGTCTTTCCTTCGGCCTTGTATTTCGATATACCTTTCGATACACCTTGAGAATAACCTTGTCTTTCGATACACTTGTTACGGTAACAAGTATTGG